>NC_135810.1:40947159-41547159 GCF_964213995.1 Mustelus asterias
ATTCTACACATTCACCACCTTCTGGGTGAAGAAATTTCTCCTCACAGAATGACTTAGATTGAGATAACATAGTAACACTAGTGGCAACCCATTGATCCAATCCAGAGTCAATTCTGATCAGTTTTCCTTTAACAAGCTTGGAGGTGTGACTAGGGGAAAAATGGGAGAGCCTGATGCGGGGAACAGCTCCTGGTGCAGTCAAACATTCAAGCCTTCTTGCTAAAGGTGGGGTCTAACCAGCATTGAGCCGCTGTCTGATGGCATTTACCCTATCTGGGAGAAAATTGGTGAAGGCAGTGGGACCTTCTTGTTGGCAGATTGGACCCCACTGAAACTAAGGCTTCATTTATTTTAACTGACCTGCAGGCATCGTCCTGGCAGCTAGTGAAGCAGCCATCTTTCACATTTCAATCTCTCTTCTCCAGAGCTGTGGGTATCAGAACCAAAGCTGCTGCTGCAGGCCATCTTGTGGGGGGTTTCCCCTCCAGATTGATGGTCTGGCAGCTGAAGCCACACTTACAATTTTACAATTTTATAACTCTTCAGAAGGCACTTTCATTTTGAGTCATCTTTGTATTGTTTTGTGTACATTGGTCACGTCCACCTCCAGGTGGGGCTGATATCGCTGTCGGCCTTCTGATTGCTCTTCACTAGTTTGCCATCCTGAATTGGATGTGGTCCCCAGAGGACTTCTTTGGCCACCTCCCGGAGGATAGTGACCAGTATCCCACCAAGGCCATTCCATGTTCCCCACCTGGAAAGAGGCCTATTTCAGGATCATGAACCGCCCAGAAAAATTCAGCCCTTAATTTCAGTGGTCCAAATTCACCTGAGGGATCTCAGGTAATTATAGAATGGATAAGACAACATCTTCAGATAGATATGTTCTCAGCCGACCTGCTGGGCAGGATATGTCAGCAACTCAGTATCTGTCAGTTATTACTGAACAAGTGATCTGTAGGTGATTATGGGATAGAATCTGAGACTATTGTTCCTGAGACACTTAGATTGAGCAGTATGTAACTAGCTTTATTGTGTTTTAATTGTATTAGCTGTAGGGATCTTTACTTTGCAATCTTGAAGTCAGAAAAATAGTAATCATATCCTTTTTGTTATTAAGTGCAGAAAAAGTTGGAAATCAAGATTTTTCATGGATGTCTATTATTAGGTGTTGTGCTCAGCTCAGCAGTCGCACTTATGCCTTTGGGGCAAAAGATTTGGATTTCAAAACACAAATTTGACTAAATAATCTAGGCCAACATATGAATGCAATACCAAGACACTGTTGGAGATGTATTCTTTCAGCTAAAATGTTAAACTGAGGCCCCATCTATCCACTCAATTGGACAATATATATCACATGGCTATAAATCAAAGAGGGCAGCAAAATTCTCCTGCTGTTTTAGCCGAATTAACATCTAAATCAACAACAATAAAACACTATCATATTTAATCCAACCTGATCATTTATTTGATTTCTGTTCAAAAAATCTAGTTATGTGCAGGTTTATCGCTCCAACATTTCAACAGGAACTACATTTCAAAAATATTTGACCAGAGGTCATCAAATGTGCCATATATTTTGATTTATTTCTTATTTTTACTCTGATATAAAATATTCAAATATATGGTGGTTAAAAGAAAAGAAACATTGAAACTGTGTGGGATTTTATGGCCCAGCCATGGTGGATCCCACTTTGTCAGATGTTACAAACCAGCCTAAAGTCCATTGACTTTAGTGGCACCAGTAAATCTTGCCGGGTGGTCTGAAGAGACAGTAGGTGTGTGCCAATTTGTCATTGGAGTGATCTCTCCTTGGCATGTGCATGGGCAGGATATATATTTATATACAGTGCAGCCCCGTTTTAACGCGATGGTTGGGGTCCATAAAATGTTATTGCAAATGTTATCGGGGTCATGCTAAATTGGGGTGGCGCTAAATCACTAAACCGGAAATAGCAAAAAAAAGGGTCCATCGCGTGATCGCGTCATATCCGATTTCGCGCTAAATCGGGGCGCGTAAAATCGGGGTTCCCCTGTATATATATACCTATGGAGGTTCTGCATTGCCCAAACATCAGAACCTTCCTCTCATCCAGGCTGATGGGGTCCAGAGGAACACACACACATGTTCTCTAAAGGAAAATTTTACCATGGCCAACCCACCTAACTTGCATGTTTTTGGACTGTGGGAGAAAACCAGAGCACCTGGAGAAAACCCATGCGAGCATGGAATGTGCAAACATCACACTGACAGACACCCAAGACTGGGATTCTTGGAGCTGTGAGGCATCAACACTAACCACTGTGCCACCTATCTAAGTATGTGCAAGGTATTCAGGTTGTTAACAATGGGAAGGCACCACACGGCAAAGTTCCTGTCATTAAATTCAGAATAATGTCGGACACAGGGATATCTGGACGTTACCCAGTGTTAGGATGATGGATGGAGTGGAAAGTTTAAAATGTAATTTCCCCTAAAGGAAGTGCAATGAATTATAGAGTGATCAATTACATTCCTCTGGCTGAGAAATGTAATTTATTTTTTAAAATCTTTTTCCGTTCAGCTGTCAGTCAGCCTGACTTTGTGATTGCAGACACCCAAAAGCTGCAGTGGCAAAGTTGTCTCATCCCTCCACTCCTTGCCACTCCTTCCCCGGCAGAAATAGAAATTTTCACATTAACAAAATACCGCCAACATGATTTCAGGAAGTATGACCCCTGCAGATGAATGGGTAGATTCAGAACTCCCCACCATCACAAATAAAGAACAAAGAACGAAGAAAATTATAGCACAGGAACAGGCCCTTTGACCCTCCAAGTCTGCACCGACCATGCTGCCCGACTGAACTAAAACCCCCTACCCTTCTGGGGACTATATCCCTCCATTCCCATCCTATTCATGTATTTGTCAATACGCCTCTTAAAAGTCACTATCCTATTTGCTTCCACTACCTCCCCCAGCAGCAAGTTCCAGGCACCCACCACCCTCTGTGTAAAAAACTTATCTCGTACATCTCCTTTAAACCTTGCCCCTCGCACCTTAAACCTATGCCCCCTAGTAATTGACTCTTCCACCCTGGGAAAAAGCTTCTGACTATCATGCCTCTCATAATCTTGTAGATTTCTATCAGGTCGCCCCTCAATATCCATCGTTCCAGTGAGAACAAACCAAGTTTCTCCAACCTCTCCTCATAGCTAATGCCCTCCATACCAGGCAACATCCTGGTAAATCTTTTCTGTACCCTCTCCAAATCTTCCACATCATTCTGGTAGTGTGGCGACCAGAATTGAACACTATATTCCAAGTGCGGCCTAACTAAGGTTCTATAAAGTTGCAATATGACTTGCCAATTTTTAAACTCAATGCCCCAGCGGATGAAGGTAAGCATGCCGCATGCCTTCTTGACTACCTTCTCCACCTGCGTTGCCACTTTCAGTGACCCATATATCTGTACACCCAGATCCTTCTGCCTATCATAACTCTTAAGGGTTCTGCCATTCACTGTATATTTCCTATCTGTATCAGACCTTCCAAAGTGCATTACCTAACATTTGTCCGGATTAAACTCCATCTGCCATCTCCTCACCCAAGTTTCCAACCGATCTATATCTTGCCACATCCTCTGATGGTCCTCAACGGTATCCGTAAATCCACCAACCTTTATATCGTCCGCAAATCAAACCAGTTACATTTTCCTCCAAATCATTTATATAAATAAGGAGGTGTGGGATAGAGGGAAAGTTGGCCGATTGGATAGGTAACTGGCTATCTGATCGAAGACAGAGGGTGGTGGTGGATGGAAAAATTTTCGGACTGGAGGCAGGTTGCTAGCGGAGTGCCACAGGGATCAGTGCTTGGTCCTCTGCTATTTGTGATTTTTATCAATGACTGAGAGGAGGGGGCTGAAGGGTGGATCAGTAAATTTGCTGATGACACCAAGATTGGTGGAGTAGTGGATGAGGTGGAGGGCTGCTGTAGACTGCAAAGAGACATAGATAGGATGCAAGGTTGGGCTGAAAAATGGCAGATGGAGTTTAACCCTGATAAATGTGAGGTGATTCATTTTGGTGGGACAAATTTAAATGTGGATTACAGGATCAAAGGTACGGTTCTGAAGACTGTGGAGGAACAGAGAGATCTTGGGGTCCATATCCACAGATCTCTGAAAGTTGCCACTCAAGTGGATAGAGCTGTGAAGAAGGCCTATAGTGTGTTAGCTTTTATTAACAGGGAGTTTGAGTTTTAGAGCCGTGGGGTTATGCTGCAACTGGGGTTGCTGCATAACTGGGGTTATGCTGCAACAAGTCCACAAATCCTTGAAGGTGGCAACACAGGTGGAGAAGGTGGTGAAGAAGGCATATGGTATGCTTGCCTTTATAGGACGGGGTATAGAGTATAAAAGCTGGAGTCTGATGATGCAGCTGTATAGAACGCTGGTTAGGCCACATTTGGAGTACTGCGTCCAGTTCTGGTCGCCGCACTACCAGAAGGACGTGGAGGCGTTAGAGAGAGTGCAGAGAAGGTTTACCAGGATGTTGCCTGGTATGGTGGGTCTTAGCTATGAGGAGAGATTGGGTAAACTGGGGTTGTTCTCCCTGGAAAGACGGAGAATGAGGGGAGATCTAATAGAGGTGTACAAGATTATGAAGGGTATAGATAGGGTGAATGGTGGGAAGCTTTTTCCCAGATCAGAAGTGACGTTCACGAGGGGTCACGGGCTCAAGGTGAGAGGGGCGAAGTATAACTCAGATATTAGAGGGATGTTTTTTACACAGAGGGTGGTGGGGGCCTGGAATGCGTTGCCAAGTAGGGTGGTGGAGGCAGGCACGCTGACATCGTTTAAGACTTACCTGGGTAGACACATGAGCAGCCTGGGAATGGACGGATACAAACGATTGGTCTAGTTGGACCAAGGAGCGGCACAGGCTTGGAGGGCCGAAGGGCCTGTTTCCTGTGCTGTACTGTTCTTTGTTCTTTGTTCTTTATACAGGACCTTGGTGAGACCACATTTGGAATATTGTGTGCAGTTCTGGTCACCTCACTATAAGAAGGATGTGGAAGCGCTGGAAAGAGTGCAAAGGAGATTTACCAGGATGCTGCCTGGTTTGGAGGGTAGGTCTTATGAAGAAAGGTTGAGGGAGCTAGGGCTGTTCTCTCTGGAGCGGAGGAGGTTGAGGGGAGACTTAATAGAGGTATATAAAATGATGAAGGGGATAGATAGAATGAACGTTCAAAGACTATTTCCTCGGGTGGATGGAGCTATTACAAGGGGGCATAACTATAGGGTTCATGGTGGGAGATATAGGAAGGATGTCCGAGGTAGGTTCTTTCCTCAGAGAGTGGTTGGGGTGTGGAATGGACTGCCTGCAGTGATAGTGGAGTCAGACACTTTAGGAACATTTAAGCGGTTATTGGATAGGCACATGGAGCACACCAGGATGATAGGGAGTGGGATAGCTTGATCTTGGTTTCAGATAAAGCTCGGCACAACATCGTGGGCCGAAGGGCCTGTTCTGTGCTGTACTGTTCTATGTTTCTATTACAAACAGCAAAGGTCCCAGCACTGATCCCTGAGGAACGTCACTTGTCACAGCCCTCCATTCAGAAACATACCCTTCTACTGCTACCCTCTGTCTTCTATGACCGAGTCAGTTTTGTATCCACCTTGCCAGCTCACCTCTGATCCCATGTGACTTCACCTTCTGCACCAGTCTGCCATGAGGGACCTTGTCAAAGGCTTTACTAAAGTCTATGTAGACAACATCAACTGCCCAACCCTCATCAATCATCTTCGTCACTTCTTTGAAAAACTCGATCAAATTATAGAGTCATAGAGGTTTACAGCATGGAAACAGCCCCTTTGGCCCAACTTGTCCATGCCGCCCTTTTTTTTAAAAAAAACCCTAAACTAATCCCAATTGCCCGTATTTGGCCCATATCCCTCTATACCCATTGTACCTATGTAAATATCTAAATGCTTTTTAAAAGATAAAATTGTACCTGCCTCTACTACTACCTCTGGCAGCTTGTTCCAGACACTCACCACTCTCTGTGTGAAAAAATTGCCCCTCTGGACACTTTTGTGTCTCTCTCCTCTCACCTTAAACCTATGCCCTCTACTTTTAGACTCCCCTACCTTTGGGAAAAGATATTGACTATCTACCTTGCCTATGCCCCTCATTATTTTATAGACCTCTATAAGGTCACCCCTCAGCCTCCTACGCTCCAGAGAAAAAAGTCCCAGTCTATTCAGCCTCTCCTTATAACTCAATCCATCAAGTCCCGGTAGCATCCTAGTAAATCTTTTCTGCACTCTTTCTAGTTTAATAATATCCTTTCTGGGTGACCAGAATTGCACACAGTATTCCAAGTGTGGCCTTACCAATGTCTTGTACAACTTTAACAAGACGTCCCAACTCCTGTATTCAATGTTCTTTAGTTAGTTCTCAAGTTCTCAATGTTCTCAAGTTAGTTAGACGCAACCTCCCCTTCACAAAACCATGTTGCCTCTCGCTAATACGTCCACTTATTTCCAAGTGGGAGTAAATCTTGTCTCAAAGAATCCTCTCCAATAATTTCCCTACCACTGCCATAAGGCTCACTGGCCTGTAATTACATTGGCTATTCTCCAATCCTCTGGGACCTCCCCCGTAATGTGGAAATGCCGGCGTTGGACTGGGGTAAACACAGTGAGGAGTCTAACAACACCAGGTTAAAGTCCAACAGGTTTATTTGGAAGCAAACGTGTTTGCTACCAAATAAACCTGTTGGACTTTAACCTGGTGTTAGACTCCTTACTGTACCTCCCCCATAGCCAGTGAGGATACAAAGATTTCTCTCAAGGCCCCAGCAATTTCCTCCCTTGCCTCTCTCAGTATTCTGGGGTATATCCCATCAGGCCCTGTCGTATGTAGTGTAGTGTAGTGTAACGTGGTGCAAATCTATCACTGTTATAAATCCTGCCTCAGAAATGTTAAAAATAACTGCAGTGAGAATATCACCAGCAATGATCATCAGCTGGCTCCAAAGCTTTAGAAAACCTATAACAAGAGCCAATCCACTAATAAGTGATTAACTGGGTAAGAGAAGGTTATGGGTCATACCAGAGACTTGAGCATAACATTTAGGTTGGCACTTCAGTGTAGTGCTAGAGGTCTTCCTGCAGTTAGAGGTGCCTTCTTTTGAATGAGGCATTAATCCAAGGCGCAATCTCTCATTTCAAATGGACACGCACAATTCCATGATACTTTCAAATCTATTGGGTAGGACTTGAACCTCATGACCTTTTGATTCTGAAGTGAGAGGCTGACATTTAGCTGGTGGTTATTTAAATTGAAGACAGTTTGAAAAATATCTAGAAGCTGAAAATTTCCAAATTGTTGAATGGAGTGGGAAATAAAAATGCTTTAGGCCAATTGCCTTATGTTTTTAAAAAGACTATGGCTGGAGTCTTACGGCTCCAACATTCCACTGCACACCCCTCCACCCCCAGTGGATGTGGTAGCCACCTTAAATTGCCATTTACTTTGGTGGGACCGCAATATCCCACTGTGCAGGAGGGGTGTCAAATCGTGGCTTAGGATAAAAATATCCTAAAGATATAAAGGCTTTCTACAATAGCTTAGCACGGATATTGAAATTATTGCTTTCATTTCAGTTATTGGAAATATATCTACTGTAAACAAATGTGTTTAAATCCAAATGTAACCATAAATATATTGCTGTGCTCAAAGTTCTGGAATGTATTCCCTGAAGCTCGCTGCCTCTCCACCCTAAATAAGAGAATCTCCTGGAAACAGCAGGTCTGGCAGCTTCTGTGGGGAGAGATACAGACTGAAATGGGCTGCATTTTATATGCCCCGCAAGACTTATTTCTCAGAGAGGGGTGGTGGCGACATGTAAAATGGGATGGGTCAGAGTCAAAGGAAGTATAATGACACAAGTAATAAAGCAAAAGGTAAGTTTAGAGGAGGTGTGAATGACAGAATTAAGAATAACTTCTTCCAAAAGAAAAATAAGAAAAATAATAACCATAAAAAGCAAATGAAACAACATGGAGGCAAAGATTACAGTCTGACATTGTTGAACCTCGTGTTGAATCCAGAAAGTAGTAAAGTGCTGAATTGAATTAGGTACTGTTCCTGGAACTTGCATTGGAACAGTATGGGAGCTTTCGGATCGCTGTCCCTTCATCAAGTGAGTGGGAGTTCTGTTCACAAACAGGGCATATAAAGACACGAACTCAATTTCCAAAATAATGGTTGGAATGCGAGTCTTTACAGGTAATCAAGTCTTAAAGGTACAGACAATGTGAGTGGAGAGAGCGTTAAGCACAGGTTAAAGAGATGTGTTTGTCTCCAGCCAGAACAGTTAGTGAGATTTTGCAAGCCCAGGCAAGTCATGGGGGTTACAGATAGTGTGACCTGAACCCAAGAACCCAAGCAGTCGCGGGCATTCAGCCTCTGATCTTCGGGTAAGAGTTCTCCAAGGTGGCCTTCACGACACATGACAACGCAGAATCGCTGAGCAGACACTGATAGCCAAGTTCCGCACACATGAGGACGGCCTCAACCGGGATCTTGGGTTCATGTCACATTATCTGTAACCCCCACGACTTGCCTGGGCTTGCAAAATCTCACTAACTGTCCTGGCTGGAGACAATTCACACCTCTTTAACTTGTGCTTGGCCCTTTCTCCACTCACATTGTCTGTACCTTTAAGACTTGATTACCTGTAAAGACTCGCATTCCAACCATTATCTTGTAAATTGAGTTTGTGTCTGTATATGCCCTGTTTATGAACATAACTCCTCACTCACCTGATGAAGGACCGAGACTCCGAAAACTTGTGCTGCCAAATAAACCTGTTGGATTTTAACTTGGTGTTGTGAGACTTCTTATTGTGCTTACCCCAATCCAATGCTGGCATCTCCACATCAAAAACCTACCACACAGAGACATCTGTGGGTCAGGGCCTGCAACTACGTGGTCACAATTGGCAGAGGAAAGCTGAGTGAGATCTATCGCTGGAGCAATTTTCAATGGTGAATGTTGATGGAAACACATTGGGGGGAATTTTCCCATCCCGCCTGCCATGGGAATCGTAGCTGGCGTGTGGCAGCCATGCAATGGTCCGTTGACCTTGGGCAGGATTTTCAGGGTTTGGGGCGAGCACAGCTGAAAATTCCCACCCCTTGTTAATTATCATTGCAACCAGCATAAGGTTTATGTACACAGCGTACTCACCCTTCAAAACATTTAACAACAATTTCTAGATTATACTATTGCAATACATATTCATACTCACCCATTGTTCATTAAAATTTCATCTGTTGTTAAAGTTTGAAATATGATACATCATCAATATACCATCATAATATTCTTTGTCTAGTGACAGGAGAGATACAGTTGGTAACTTGATTTTTTTTTGTAATAACAGATGATGCTGGAAGCAGTCAACATGCCAGATAACACCTGTGATTTAAGAACAAAATACGGCCAACATTTCAGTTTTATGACCTTCCATCCAAGTTGTCTTTTCATTTGCAATTTTCACAGAACAAGTTTGAAAGTAAATGTCATGAGATTTCTCTCCTTGCATGGAGTTTCACTCAATGGAAGCTCACAACAGAACCATCCACAGAGGTTCCTAATGTTGAGGTAATGAAAACTAATGACACCCTGTCCTCTGTCTCCAATTGTCCAATCTACACTTCCAGATCTTCAAATTGCCAACTCTTCAAGCTTCACCTGGTCAAAGATACAATATGGACAGTATTTTTCTGTTCTTATCCAAGTGGAGTGGGTGTGAAGATAGGTAGTAAATCAAGAGATAATATAAACTGCTTTTTGAAAAGAAACAGTAATGTTTAAGAAATGTTTGATGAAGAAATCAGGATTTATTGTGGTCTAATTACAAGCTGGCAGGAGGATGGTTTGCTGCTTTTGTTGTATCTTCAGAAAAGTGACCAGTAACAATTATCAGTTGAACTTTGAACTATTCCACTCAGAGGCAACCACAGAATTAATGCTTTGTGCAGCGGGTTTTACAAGTGAAGGACAGTCCATAACTGGCTCTGGTTCCTACTTTGTATGAAATGGAATCTCCCACTTACCACTGCTTAAAGATTGTGACATAGTCAACTTGGAGGGTCTCAACCCTATTACCCGAGATGAACTCATATTGAATTCAGGATCCATTTAAAAAGAGAAGACAATTCTTCCTGAGTTCTATGAGTAAAGCAAAATATTTGCTGACAGCAGCCCAGTGCACTTTGTTGCATCAGCTCTGATATTTCAGCAGCAATGTCCCGTCCCAACCTTTGATTTGATTTGAATTGATTTATTATTCTCACATGTATTAACATACAGTGAAAAGTATTGTTTCTTGCACGCTATACAGACAAAGCATACCGTTCATAGAGAAGGAAACGGGAGAGTGCAGAATGCAGAATGTGCAGAATACAGAATAACTAGGGTGCAGAGAAAGATCAACTTAATGCAAGATAAGTCCATTCAAAAGTCTAGCAGCAGCAGGGAAGAAGCTGTTCTTGAGTAGGTTGGTACGTGACCTCAGATTTTTGTATCTTTTTCCCGACGGAAGAAGGTGGAAGAGAGAATCTCCAGGGTGCGTGGGGTCCTTAATTATGCTGGCTGCTTTGCCGAGGCAGTGGGAAGTGCAGACAGAGTCAATGGATGGGAGGCTGGTTTGCCATGGATTGGGCTAATTCCACGACCTTTTGTAGCTCATTACGGTCTTGGGCAGAGCAGGAGCTATACCAAGCTGTGATACAACCAGAAAGAATGCTTTCTATGGTGCATCTGTAAAAGTTGGTGAGAGTCATAGTTGACATGCCAAATTTCCTTAGTCTTCTGAGAAACTAGAGGCGTTGGTGGGCTTTCTTAACTATAATATCAGCATGGGAGGACCAGGACAGGTTGTTGGTGATCTGGACACCTAAAAACTTGAAGCTCTCGACCCTTTCTACTTCGTCCCCGTTGATGACGACAGGATCATGTCCTCCTTTATGCTTCTTGAAGTCGATGACAATCTCCTTCATTTAATTGACATTAAGGGAGAGATTATTGTCACCGCAACAGTTTACCAGATTCTCTATCTCATTCCTGTACTCTGTCTCGTCATCGTTTGAGATCCGACCCACTACGGTGGTGTCATCAGCAAACTTGAAAATCGAACTCGGGGGGAGTTTGGCCACACAGTCATATGTGTATAAGGGTAGATGTTCGAGTCATCTTACTGAGTGTAGGGCCATGAATGAAGTAAGCCCTTTACCAGTTGAAATTCACTAGAGGTCCAAGCTTACTGATTGTGAATCTGGGTATGAGAAATGTAATGATTCATTCTTGGAGCAAAACCAAAAGTTAGTTTTTATTAGCAAAGGCCAAGTGATCCTGGCAGCCGATGGAGTGTGTTGGAGTGCATTGTGGCGGTGAAGGCAATTGATGGCCTGGCAACAAACAAGATGATTTTGAGGGACCATAGTAAGTATTCAACCATGTTTGTTATATGATTGGCTGTAGAGATGTAAATAAATCAAAATCTATTTAAACGCATTGCAATTTTTCTGATCTGCTAATTCAATGTAATTTGCTGCTGTCCCCAGTCAAACTAATCTGCTAATGAGTTAAGAGCATATTTAACCAACTGACCTTTGCAAAATGAGTATTGTCAGTGCTATTTTTTTTGCTGAGGATAACAATAACAGGATTGAATTGTATTGAGGAACCTCATTGTACAGAACGTACTTCAAGTCATTACTATCAAAGCCATTAAGAAATAAAAACAGGAAGCTAAACAACCCTGTTTGTAAATGCAAAAATTGTCCATGATGAAGAGAGTAAGAGTTTTAACAACACCAGGTTAAAGTCCAACAGGTTTATTTGGCAGCAAATGCCGTTAGCTTTCGGAGCACTGCTCCTTCGTCAGATGGAGTGGATATCCACTACATCTGACGAAGGAGCAGCGCTCCGAAAGCTTATGGCATTTGCTACCAAAGAAACCTGTTGGATTTTAACCTCGTGTTGTTAAAACTCTTACTGTGTTCACCCCAGTCCAACGCCGGCATCTCCACATCATGTTGAAGAGGCCAGTGTAACAAATACATGGTCTTCAATAAAGTAATGGGATGAGCATGTTGTGTTACGTATGCGCCATAAAGCTGTGTCCTCAGCCCCCTACTATACTCCTTATACACCCATGACTGTGTGGCCAAATTCCTCTCCAACTCGATTTTCAAGTTTGCTGATGACACCACCGTAGTGGGTCAGATCTCAAACAATGACGAGACAGAGTACAGGAATGAGATAGAGAATCTGATGAATTGGTGCGACGACAATAATCTCTGCCTCAATGTCAACAAAACGAAGGAGATATTCATCAACTTCAGGAAGCGTAGTGGAGAACATGCCCCTGTCTACATCAATGGGGATGAAGTAGAAATGGTCGAGAGCTTCAGGTTTTTAGGTGTCCAGAACACCAACATCCTGTCCTGGTCCCCCCGTGCAACACTATAGTTAAGAAAGCCCACCAATGCCTCTACTTTCTCAGAAGACTAAGGAAATTTGGCATGTCAGCTACGACTCTCACCAACGTTTACAGGTGCACCATAGAAAGCATTCTTTCTGGTTGTATTACAGCTTGGTATGGCTCCTGCTGTGCCCAAGACCGCAAGAAACTACAAAGGGTCGTGAATGAAGCCCAATCCATCATGTAAACCACCCTCCCATCCATTGACTCTGTCTACACCTTCCGCTGCCTCGGCAAAGCAGCAAGCATAATCAGGATCCCACGCATTCTGGACATTCTCTCTTCCACCTTCTTCCATCGGGAAAAAGATACAGAAGTCTGAGGTCATGTACCAACCGACTCAAGAGCAGCTTCTTTCATGTTGCCATCACACTTTTGAATGGACCTGCCTCGCACTAAGTTGATTTTTCTCTCCACCGTAGCTATGACTGTAACACTGCATTCTGCACTCTCTCCTTTTCTTCTCTATGAATGGTATGTCTTATCAGTATAGAGTGCAAGAAACAGTACTTTTCACTGTATACTAATACATGTGACAATAATAAATCAAATAAAAACAAAAATCGTGGGAGACCCACCCCAGTGATTGAAACATCTGTGTGTTTAAGTGTGTGTGTGTGGCTAGATTCCACAATCTCTTGAGCCTGGTAATGTTGGTTTATGGGATGGAAACAAAGCTGATGGAAAAATTGGGAAGCAGGTTTCAGGACTGTTAGTAACTTTGAGAGCCCTTTACTGTATACAGAAAAGAATCAGACATGTCAACAATACACAGCAATCAAGATGACTAATCTATTAGTGCTTCCTTTTGTTGCTACGTGTGATAGTTGAATGCTAAGTAGCTGGTTGGTGTGTGACAGAAGGAGCCTCTTTGATCTAAGATAGTCCTGGCCTCACAGCAACAAGGTTCGAGCTTGCATGCCATACAGACAGCACCTTACATTCTGTTGCAGTGACAACCTGACCATGCTTCTTTCATACAGGTAGAGGTATCAGATAGCTTGGAGAAAAGGCACAATGCCTCTGAGAGACAGGATCATTGGGTGCAATATTTCAGTACCCCCACTGCAGTAGGTTTAATAAAAGGCTGGCGGTGGGCTGGGGGGTAGGGGTGGGGGGTGGTGATGGAACAATGCAGCAGGAGCTGAAAAGTCGGCTTTCTGCTCACACAAAATGATGGTGGAAGCTTGTGCTTCCACCGGCCCTGGCGGGTTGCCATTTTCACCAAAGGTTCAAGTGAAAACAATGGAATTTTGCACTCCATTAATGGGATGCAGATGGAGACCCAAATCATTGTCCCCCCCCCCCCCCCCCCCACCAGCCGATTGTCCCTGCCACCAATGCAAGCACATCTGAACAAATATGGCATGGAGATACCGGGAATGAAGAAAGCCTAGGGCAGCCTGCAGAGATTGGGGTGGAGGCCTCCAGTGACTGTGGAAACTGGAACGCCCAGCAGATGGTAGGTGGAACATCTACCAGATGGATCTTTGAGCTTCAGTCTTCCAGAAAGTCCATCTTCTACCTTCAACGGTGGGTCCGTTGATGTCCGGGCACCTTATAAAAATGGCACCTGGGTACGATAGTGGGGCATGAGCCATCCTACCAATCCAACCACACAAAACGTCGGAAGACCTCCATCCACCCTCAATACCACCACCACCCCCCCCCCCCCCCCCCACTGTGTAATGAATGAGGCTAACATCTCATGATATGGTGCGAATTTCCAAGACCTCCATGGCAGCAAATATTTACCGTTCTTGCACCCACTCTGGGGAATAGTCCCAGAATGGTAAATTCTACGCACAATCTCTGTATCTTGTTGCCATCACAAGTTATCGGGTCTCACTGATCATCTTTAGCAAAGTAGACTCAACGATTATGGTAAAATCCCATGTGATGCTTGTCCATAACCAGTTACTCAACCTGTCCAAAATGGGAAAGAGAGCACTCTCCGACCTCCTACCTGAAACTTCTGTGACAGTAGCTTGGCAATGGATCTCTGGCAGCATAGTAGCACAGTGGTTAGTATTGCTGCCTCACAATGCCAGGGACCAATACCTGATACTTTTATAAATGTAATTCTTTTAAATCCAAGTCTGTCATACAGCGTTCAGTAAGTGGCAGCCCCTGGAGGTATTGAAGTGTTACTGACTAACCATGCCAGTCACTCCTCTAACTTCGACCTGCTCTCCTAACGTCAGCAGTGATTGGCTACAGTTGAAATCGTACCTTAACCCTGGAGAGGTACTGTCAAAACAAGTAACATCAGTATGATAGTTAATCAAAATTGCACATTTGCTTCCTTGTTTTCCAATCATCCCAGCTGAAATATTTTGATCAATTCAGGGCAAAAATTTGTAGAAGGATGTGGAAGCTCTAGCGAGTGAAAGGAAGAGATTTACTAGAATGGTTCCTGGGATGAGAGGTTACAGTTAGGTGGATAGACTAGAGAAGCTGGTGTCCTACCCTCTGAGAGCGGAGAAGGCTAAGAGGAGATTTGATAGAGGTATTTAAAATCCTGGAGGATTTCGATAGAGCAAATAGAGAATTTATTTTCAGTGATAAAGGGGTCACTAACCAGAGGACATCATTAAAGGTGATTTACAGGGGGTGACATGAAGAACATTTTTAGAACTGGAGAAAAAAGAACTCAGAACAGGAGGAACAGAGAGATCTTGGGGTCCATATCCACAGATCTCTAAAGGTTGCCACTCCAGTGGATAGAGCTGTGAAGAAGGCCTATAGTGTGTTAGCTTTTATTAACAGGGGGTTGGAGTTTAAGAGCCGTGGGGTTATGCTGCAACTGTACAGGACCTTGGTGAGACCACATTTGGAATATTGTGTGCAGTTCCGGTCACCTCACTATAAGAAGGATGTGGAAGCTCTGGAAAGAGTGCAAAGGAGATTTACCAGGATGCTGCCTGGTTTGGAGGGTAGGTCTTATGAGGAAAGGTTGAGGGAGCTAGGGCTGTTCTCTCTGGAGCGGAGGAGGCTGAGGGGAGACTTAATAGAGGTTTATAAAATGATGAAGGGGATAGATAGAGTGAATGTTCAAAGACTATTTCCTCGGGTGGATGGAGCTATTACAAGGGGGCATAACTATAGGGTTCATGGTGGGAGATATAGGAAGGATATCAGAGGTAGGTTCTTTACGCAGAGAGTGGTTGGGGTGTGGAATGGACTGCCTGCTGTGATAGTGGAGTCAGACACTTTAGGAACATTTAAGCGGTTATTGGATAGGCACATGGAGCACACCAGGATGATAGGGAGTGGGATAGCTTGATCTTGGTTTCAGATAAAGCTCGGCACATTATCGTGGGCCGAAGGGCCTGTTCTGTGCTGTACTGTTCTATGTTCTATGTTCTAGAACCACTTCCTCCTGGGCATATGGAGTTTGGTCACAGATCAGCCAAGATCTCACTGAATGGAGAAACAGGCTCAAAGGACAAATTCGACTACTCTCGTCCCTAGTTCGTATGCTCTACCCCTTTTGAAAACTACATTGTAAATCTTATAGAGGTAACAGGTAAGTCCAGTATTTAAGCACAATTACCACAAGGGTACTTTATGAAAAGCATATCTTGATATCAAGACAAGAGTAGATACTCATAAAAGCACGGAGCATTGAAATGTAACCCATGAAAGTGAATGTGAGAACCTAAATAGTCCAAAGTATGAATGGACAAAGGAAGAACAAGTCAAAAAGTCCAAATCTGTTATTCTTCCTTTCATGAAAGTCTTCGACAATAGTGGAAGTAACTTTGAAGCCAAACTAAAAATATATAAGTAAACGTAAAACACCTGCAAGATCTTATTTTCTTAACATCGTGTTTCCTGTTTTTCTTCAATTTATTTCTATGCTGGGACTGAAGTGAGCAGAGGGACATCCACCATCCTGAAGCATGAATCAACTACATTAGTTGCATATTTTCCATTCTGTTGGCATGAGGTAAACCTGCAGTCAAAAGAGCAATGCACAGGACGGCACATCAGAAAAATCCAATCAAAACTGAAAGTCCATAAGTCTCTGTTATCTTTCAACTCGGGTAAGTATAATGGCTGAGTTTCTCAGGATATTTATATCCAGCTTGATGAAAAACATGGAATTACTCAACTTGGTTTGCGACTATTAAAATTAAAGTTCACATCAATAAAATGAAATTAAAACATGCAATTTATGATCCATTTATCTAACTCATTATTCTTCCTGTCTTGTTGCTGTTAACATGGTGTCCTAAATCCTTAAAACAAAACAAAATAATCAGTGAACTTATGCTTTACTAATTACTTTGGGATCCTTTAACTTTATGTATTTTACAGCTGAATGACCTCTTTTAGAATACTTCATTAAAATGTGTTTATGCTGGGTTCAATTGCCTGCTGAAGTGATATTCAATTGCAGTCACTTAAGCTTGTGCATTGAGAAGACTTTAGATAGTATTTTTGGTAGGGTGTACCATAGGACCATAGAATCCCTACAGTGCAGAAAGAGGAATCTAGCCCATCGGATCTGCACTGACTTTCCGAAAGAGCATTCCACCCAGGTTCTCCCCTCTGCCCTATTCCCGTAACCCCATGCCTTTACCTTGGCTAATCCACCTAACCAATGCATCTTGAGACACTAAGGGGCAACTTAGCATGGCCAACCCTCCTAACCTGCACATCTTTGGACTGTGGGAGGAAACCGGAGTACCCAGAGGAAATCCACGCAGACGTGGAGAGAACGTGCAAACTCTACACAGTCACCCAAGGCTGAAATTGAACTTGGGTCACTGGTGCTGAAAGGCAGCAGTGTTAACCACTAGGTCACTGTGCTGCCCTTGAGTGTAAGAGGTAGATTTTTGAAAGGTATTGCAGTGAATAAGAAAACAATTGGTAAGCAGGATTTAATAACCCTGAATCCATATATCATCAAAAGCTAACTGAAGAAATAAACTAAGCTCCTATTACGTGAAAAACTGTAGTCTTTGCATTTAAAAATCCGAGCCAGGCACTAAATCCAAAAGCCTACCAGTCCCACCTCGCATATTAAACTCTGAAATACATACTATGATGTAAAAATAAACATGAATCACAATGTCAGTGTCATACTGGCTATATCTGATTGTGTTGATTGATTCAGATTCTGTCAACTAAATTAGATTTCAATTACTTTCACTGTAATCAGTAATAGTAAACCTTATCATGGTGAAAGCTATTGTGTTATAGATGTAAAGACGGGGTTTTGTCTTTAGGTACAGGCTCAGGTTATACACAAAATTGTATTAGTTATGAGCAGTTTTCTTCCTCAACTTTCACTCATGCTCATTTGTATAATCAACACACATCAAATCTACCATGGACCAGTGTAATCAGGCAGAATTTCAGAATGTAATTTAAAAGCAATATTTGCTCTAAATAATGTGCTTTGATATATTTAAGAGATAGCCTACTGCAATTTGATACACAAATTTGAAAATCAGTTTAATAAAAAATATAAGCATCCTGTCCAGCATCTGTAAATAATCCAATTTTAAGGAACTGAAAATGACTTTTAGAAACCTACCTCGAACTACAGTGGTCAGTTTCTTAATAATGTGAAAAAATATATAATCAATGTTTTGAGCACATGCATATTAGTGTGCTTGTGGTGAAACAAATGCTTCATTTTAAGAGTGTTCTCAGCCTCCAAACTGGTGCAAAGAGCAGGACCTCCCTTATTAATTCACTGGATCTGAAGTTGTTGCCAGTTTTGTGACTGGGGTTGACTTCTAGCACAAAACTGGCACAAAATATTGCAGAAGCTTGATTTAGGTTGGTTAGATTATGTGCTTGAAACTTAGTGAACCTTTACGCTGGTTTCGCTGATTTTGGGTGTATTGCACTAAAGGGAGAAATTTAATGTAAACTCTAGGCTGTAGCTGTATGCAGTATCCATTAGTATTACATTAATATTTGGATCATGTCCTTGAAATCATCCGAGTGAGGTGAGAATTAATCGTAATATTGTGCTTTATGCTCACATCAGCCAATGGTCACAATAGTCTCCCTACGTGATTTAGTTTATGTAAGATGACTGCCAAGACCTTCAAATCGCATCTGCAGCCCAAATAAACAGTAAATCAAAATAAAATCCTCATGTTTGCAGTCTCACTCCAACTCTTCTGAGATTACTGGGTGACCTAATTGAGGCCTTTAAGATGTTGACAGGATTTGATAGGGTAGACAGAGAGAAAATATAGTTTTCTTCCTCAGAGAGTCCAGAACAAGAAGTTAACTTTTTGGAGTTAGGTCACTGGAGGATGATTTCAGGAAACATTATTTAGTGTAAATGGTAGCGGAAATCTGAAAGGAAGACTGGGGCTGGCCATCGGCGGGGGGGGGGGGGGGGGGGGGGAGGGTGGTGGCGGTGCTCAGGACTATTGTGGGGGAGAGAGATTGGGGCTGGGCAGGGGTGGTGGGGTAAGAATAGGGGCTGGCCCAGGGAGGTCCGGGAGGCCAATAATCAGGGGACGGGGGGCTCGGAAGACCAGCGATGGGGCTTTGCGGGGCTGGCCAGCGATCAGGAGGCCAGCAATGCGGCGCCACTGCGCATGCATGGATCTCTGTGCTGACAGATCGGTGCATGCGCAGTGACCCGCTGAGTGTTACAGTGCTGGCTTCTTGGGCGGGGATAGGCCCCGCCCCCAGATTTTCAAAGTGAATTGCGGCTTTGAGGTGCAAGATTCTTTAATGTTGACTATTTACAATTATCCTATCCCTAACTTGGTGTCTGCCTTTACCCATGCCTAGTTAATGCTCCTATAACTTCTTCATTGTATGTGACCTACAGCTATGTCTCGGTGTCTCCCCAGGATGCACACCAGAAATGGAGGTGGCTTGATGCCTACTGCTCCCTGTGGCCTGTGATGCCTTCAGCAGGTTCCCTCTGGCGAGCCTGGATCTAGAGGGCCCCGGCTACATTTCAGGTGTCACTGGGGTCGCTGTGCCGCACTGTTACGCCTGCTGCTCAGGTGATGCAGCAGTGTCACGAAGAGGGGATTCAGATGAGCTCCAGTGCTTCCTCCTCCCTCGAGGTATACACGGACCCCTGGTCTATCCCGTGGGATGCTGATTGGGACTGACAGGGAGGGCCAGCTGAATGGTGATGAGTTGCCATCCATAGGGAATCCAGTTTTAGCCTCATTCAGTAGGATGTCTGGATTCCTGCCAGTTGGTGGTGAATGGGGCCAGTGAATCTACACCCACACCCCCTTTCCTCTCTCTCTCCCCCCCCCCCCCCCCCGGCCCCTTAGTCATTTTTGGGGGGAATTCTGCCCAAGAAGGCCATCGGAAAGCTGTGCAGTAAAGATCTGTGTGCGAAGTCTAGTTTAAATTTATCAGACAATTCAGTACTGGGAACCTTAGGAAACAACCTTGATGTGCTCTGTTTCAGCATCAATTAGGGCGATTTCTTCAAGTTAATCGTTTTTCCAGGGCTTTCAGGTTGGTACAGAGTTGCGCTTTGCACTGTTTTTAATGAACCCACTAAAGATGGGATTTTCCATCCCTCCTCACAGGTGGGATATCCTGGTCCCGCCAAATGCGATCCCTCACGGCAGGTTCCCCGATGGAGGGGCAGGAGAGTTGTACAGAACACTGTGGACTTTGGTGGGCATGATGTGGAGATGCCGGCGTTGGACTGGGGTAAACACGGTAAGGAGTCTAACAATACCAGGTTAAAGTCCAACAGGTTTATTTGGTAGCAAACGCCACTAGCTTTTGGAGCGCTGCTCCTTCATCAGGTGAGTAGGAGATCTGCTCATAAACAGCAAACAGGGCATATAAATACACAAACTCAATTATTAACACCCCCTTTCTGTGCAGTAAAGACCTGTGTGCGAAGTCTAGTTTAAATTTATCAGACAATTCAGTACTGGGAACCTTAGGAAACCTTGCAGATCTCCCACTCACCTGACGAAGGAGCAGCGCTCCGAAAGCTAGTGGCGTTTGCTACCAAATAAACCTCTTGGACTTTAACCTGCTGTTGTTAGACTCCTTACTGACTTTGGTGGGACCAGGAGATTACATCAGCGGCCAATGGCAAACTGCCTCTGCTGCCAGAAAACATAACGCCGAGGGGCTGGGAACTCCTGTCCTAACTCTCTTGTCAATGGCTGAGATTTTCCAGTCCTGGCATGACAGGACCAATTGCGGAAGATTCTGAAGGCCAGCCTATTGCCCGTTGACTTTCATGGGAACCGGACAATCCCTGTGGTGGGCAGGGCTGGAATATTCCACTCATACAACTGTTTAGCAGCTGAGGAAGAATGCTGAATAAAAAAATGTTCCACAAAACCTTTACTTCTCCTTTGACTGAACTACTTACACTTGGGCATTTTGAAGAAATCTTGTTCTGAGAAATGTTCAATGTAGAACACCTTTGATGAATAACCTAACCCAAATTGGACTCCTTGTACACATCATTACTATACAATGTTGTCCATTTTCTGTTGCAATCATCTGTGCAACACAATCAATCAGGGAGGAGGAAGACAGATTGCAATGTTATAGAATACAGTAGAGGCTTTGCTCAGTTACATCTGATTGTTCAGGAGGCATTTCAGAAAATATATTTTTAGAAGTTAGATTTAGAGGAAGTGCACATCGTGCACTTTGTATGTAATGTGTCAAGAGAAACAAGTCGAAAGGGCCAAATGACCTTCCCTTACTCGATAATTCATTATGTTCTCCGCTGATCCTTCTGACACTGATCCAATGTACTTGTAAAGGGACATCTGAGAGTCCATAGTGCTGTGCTGGAAAACATATAGGGGTTGAAACCATGCTGTGTGATCTTAATAAATGTCATGCTGATGTTTTTCTTAAAAAACCTTCTGCTTTGTATTTTAATGAAGGTGTTAGCCTGTATAATGAAACTGCTCACAAAATTAGAACTTCTATTGGTTACTGAGGCTGGAGGAACTGATCTGTGCCTTGTCTTTATCTAAATTGATAATATCCCATGATTCCAAGCTTTCAGTTTGGGATGTGTTATACATTTTGAGGGAATCCCCAAAGTGATTTGAACTTCTCATTCGGAACATGCATAGTAGATGGGGCAGTAAAATGAGATTTCCCACATAGTTGTAGCAATTTAAAGGGTTTTGCTACTCATTTAAAGGGACATTTACTTGTACATTTCAAGGATTCTCAGGATGTATGTTTAAAAGTATATTTGTCATAGAATCTAAATTCCATGCGCGTCTTGCAGATTCTGAATTGGGGCAACTGCACTCCAGAACAATGTACCTGGAGGGGAGGAATATAGGGTGCTTGGGAAAAGTTTAAAGTTTATTTATTATTGTCACAAGTAGGCTTACATTAACACTGCAATGAAGTTACTGTCAAAATCCCCTAGTCGCCACACTCTGGCACCTATTCGGGTACACTGAAGCATGGTCAATGCACCTAACCAGCATGTCTTTCGGACATTGGGAAGAAATCCCGGAGGAAATCCACACAGACATGGAGAGAATGTGCAGACTCCATACAGACAGCGACCCAAGCCGGGAACTGAACCCGGGTCCCTGGCACTGTGAGGCAGCGGTGCTAACCATTGTGAAAAGCAATGGCTATCAGAAATGTACTGTCACTTGACGTGTAGCCCACATGGAAGTAGATACGCAAAAAGATCTTAGGCACCAAACAACTTTGTAAAAATAAGGATAATATTTTTCTATCCCATAATGTCCCTATAATTAGATGGGTAATGTATGTGTATTACAAAGTACATCCTCTCACTTATAACAGATTTACTGCAGCTGCATGCAAACTGTACAGCTCTCCCATTGCTTAGCATTCAGGCCCACACTAGAACAGAGCACACTAATTATTACGGAAATCTTCCTTCACAGACATCAATAAGACGTGTCCTGAATACATTCTTCCATCACAACGTAGTTGCCTGATGTCTGTTCTTTACTCACACAAGTCAGGGATGCAACAGTAGCATCACTGCAAATGTTCTTGAGACATTGAAGATTTTAAATATTATTCACCCTCTTGCACAACAAGTTAGCATGTAACAAACGGTTCTTATGGTCATAAGAAGAAAGCCCTCAATTTCAGTCCTGGAGTGTCCTTGAGGAGGGAGCTGCGAAAATCATTTCTGATGAAGACCACTGGGGGAGTGAAGATGGACAAAGGCCAACAGCAAATGAAGGTTTGTATCATCCCTTCAGAAGACCAGGGAATCAAATGCCACTTGAGAGGCTTGGGCAATAATTGAGACTGGCAGTACACTACAGCGCTCACCAAAGGAGGCAGTGCCAGCTTTGCCCTCCTATGGCAGGTTGTGGGGAATATGTGAACAACCTTAATTTCAGATATTCCAGAGGAATTTTTAAAAGTTTGTTTGGGATATGGGCATTAGTAGCAAGATCGGCATTTAATTATCCATGAGGTGGTGGCAGTGAGCAGTTTGTATTGTGAACTCACTTTGTATTGTGAAAGTGTTTGGTATGTGGCAGGGATCAAAGGTGATTGGAGGCTGACGAGTGAAGGCCTGGGAGTTGTGAGGTGGGAGGGGGAGATCAGGGTCTCGGATGATAGGTTTGATAGGGGGGTGGGGGGGAGGTGACAGATATCCGGAGATCACAGGGCTATAAGGCAACCAACCCTGTTCCATCAGGAGGGGGCTTTTGATAAAGGTACCCCCATATAAGGGTCTTAATTGGGGCAAGGGTGGAGTTCCCATCCAAGGGCCTGCCCACCCCAGAGTAAAATCATGTCCATGTCAGGTCTGGCAGAATCCCAGAGGAAATCCTATCCTTCAATTTCACTTTGCCCTGCTTCAAAATCTGCACAGGGAGTGGAGGGGTAGGGGCTTTGGGTACATCAAATTCTAGCCACAAAATAGCTCTTATATGGTGAAAGGCAGGGACATGTTGAACTTCAAAAGGACTTGAGTGTTCTTCTTCATGAGCTGCTGACAGCTAGAATGCAGATACAGCAAGCAATTAATATGGCAAATGGTATGTTGTTGGCCTTTATTACAAGTGGATTTGAGTATACGAGTAAAGATGTCTTTCTGCAATTGCATGGAGCCTTGGTGAGATCACACCCTGCAGTACTGTGTACTGTTTTGCTCTCCTTAACTCAGGAAAGATATACTTGTCATGGAGAAAGTATAACCAAGGTTCACCAAACTAATCCTTGGAATGGAGAGATTGTCTTCTCAAGAAAGATTAAATTGACTGGACCCTTATTTTCTGAGTTTAGAAGAATGAGAGATTATCTCATTTAAACATGCAACATTCTTATAAGGTCCGACAGGGTAAATGCAAGAAGGATGTTTCTCATGGCTGAGGGAGTCTAGAATCAGGGAACGTAGTGTCAGTATTAGTAGCAGACCATTTGGGACTGAGATGAGGAGGCATTTTTCCACTTACAAAGTGGTGGACATTTGGAATTGTCTGCCCCAAAGGAGGTGGTTCAGTCATTGAGTGTGTTCAAGACCGAGAGAAATAGATTTCTATATATTAAAAATGTCAAGGAATAATGCAGGAAAATTATGTTGAATTAGAACACCAGCCATGATCTCATTGAATTGCGGAGTGGGCTCAAAGGGTTGAATGGACTACTCCTGATCTTATTTCTTATGTCCATATATTCGTATGTTATTACATGCAAACTGATTGTTGTTCTTGTCCTCATAACACGGCAATATACTCTTAAAAGTTATTCATTGTATAGGGGAGGACTTATTGATAAACCAAAAAGTGCTATATAAATGCAAGTTACTTTCCAGAGAACCTTGCATACATATGCATTTCTGGGATCTAAATAAGGTCTAACCAAGGTTTAGCAAATCTCATCGACTTTTCGATTCTATCCCTCTAGAAATAAAGCTTAGTGTTTAGTTTGCTCTTTTGTGTCCTTGTTGTATGTAATGCAGCTTCTTGTGATTAGTGTATTGGTGTTCCAAAATCCCCTTGTCCCCCTATCTTCCCGAGGCTCACACTTTCCAGGTTGTGCACATGCCAATTCCCCAGAAGGCAAGATCACAAACAAATTCTGCTGCAGAGACCTGAAATGGGAAATTTGATGGGATCACATAAAAGAAAAGGACGCGGGGAATACACAATGAAATGCTTTATCAAGCTTTCTGAAAGTCTGCTGCCATTGTCCATGAGTTTGGAGGTGTCTGGACCAACGGCTTTGCATAAAACCTGGAGCCATTACTTTTCAGCGTGGAAGTGGTGGTCAGCTCCATGAGAACAATTGTCGGCCCCATCATGATGGCCAATGGCCCAGCTTCCTTTGCAGCTCAAGCAGAAGCTGCCCAATGGTTGTTTGCTTCGGCGAACCTCAGATTGAGGTCACGCAATCTCAGTTTGTTGGTCGGCAGGTTCAGACAGTCACCATCATGGCTGCTGTAAGCTTTTCTGTTTGAAAACACTGACATTGATTTTATCATTCATTTTGACCCACTAATTGCAAGATGACTAATTGATGACTCACTCAAAAGATTGTTACATTTAAGAGTTTGCATTTATTTGTTTGCATCAATTTAAAATGATTACAGTAAATTATTATAGATGTAACAGTTTGAGAGAGGAAGAGACAACAAAACAATAAAACATAACAAGATTCTCTTGTCACTCTACTGTCAGAAAATAAATGTTTTTAGCAATATCCAGCATCAGAATGCTCAAATATATTTTCAGCAATTAAGTCATGGAATCACCCATAATTGCCAGCTGTTGATTGCACATTCTCCCTCCAATCATTACTCAGGATCCCATTTCTCTATTGCAGTAAGAAATCACCAGTTATTTAATCTTTTAATAGTCCTTTTCAAGGTTACTATTTTGAGAGGGCCATACTTCTCTTCAATGCCCAATCATATTTTGAACTCCAGTGGCACAGTGGTTAGCAGCGCTGCCTCACAGCGTCAGGGACCCTGGGTTCGATTTCCGGCTTTGTCACTGTCTGTGCGGAGTCTGCCTGTTCTCCCTACGTCTGCGTGGGTTTCCTCCAGGTGCTCCGGTTCCCTCACAATCTGAAAGAAATGTTAATTATACACATTGGCCGTGCTAAATACTCCCTCAGTGTACCTGAACAGGTGCCGGAGTGTGGGGACCAGGGGATTTTCACAGTAACTTCATTGCAGTATCAATGTAAGCCTACTTGTGATACTAATAAAGAAACTTCAACTTTAAATTTTAAAAATCCGTTTAACTGCCCAGAAGATTGCCCAACTTTGTCTTGCGCTCTTTCTGTAATTTTCCATTATGTGAAGCCCCTTGTCGTCAATTTTCCAGAGGAAAAAACCTGTAGAATTTATTAGCAGAACATTAGGCCCCATGTTATCTTGGTCATACCATCTCTAAAGTCTATTCATCATAAATCCCAAGATCAGTGCCTCTCTTCACCTATCTGTCTCTTCTTTCCTGAAAACTTTTGTTTAAGTACGCTGCCTTGCCACAGCTCAGCAAGTTTAATTTCAAAAGATTGAAAAAACATGCATTTCTTCCAACAACACTATTTGAAGCTTCTCAAAGCGTGCTGGTGAATGTCAGGTTAAAATTCTGTCAATTTACTTCCTTTCCTGATAGTCCTCACTCGAGTGTCTAGTATGGCATGATACGGATATCCTTGATATTGTTATATTTTAGCACCAGTAATGCTCATTCCAGATCAAATAATGATCCTTTAAGCTTTGCTAAATGCCTGGACAGGGGTAGAATGCCACAACCAAGCTTAGTAACATTGTTGAACAAGTTTGATCTAAGTACATCATTTGCAGACACTACAGTAGCGACATACTTTAACATTCCTCAAGCATATTACTCAGCTAGTTTTACCCTACAATGTACTCTTTAAGCACCTATAATTGACTATTGTTGAAATATGATGCAAGCAAAATACATCCCAGTTCTAACTGATTTGATTTGGTGCAAAATAAACAAGTGTAATGAACAAGCTGATGAATGTCTACTTGAGGATTCATTCCCATTCAGATCTTTCCACAATCCTAACAGTTTTTTTCTGTTTCTTTTTTTGATTCAATCATACTGTATCAATTAACAAGAATACCACAATAACCAATTGGACGATCACTGGGATGTGAGAAGTAATCCTAATCCATGGATGGATCACAACACTCATGTTAGTTTCCCACCAGGAAGAATCAGCCCCTACCTCAGGGATTTCTTTCTGGGTTTCATGATTGTTTTGGGTCAGAGTGTAATAATGCTTTTGGGACCAGCTAACACATCTCATTAACTCTACCAAATGCTCTGGCAGAGGTTTTATTTCATAGTTGAGCCAAGTCACTTACTGATGTAATTGTTCTTTTAACCCATTAGTGGTATTCAAACAGATATGTCTCCTGATTAAGTGCTTAGCCTAATAAGCAGATAGCAAATATACTTGAGAAAGAAATATCCATATTGAAATTCAACATAAAGATGTCCAGTCCAGGCATTTTATGCTAAAGATAGAAATGCTTGCAACTAGTTCAGAGGTAACTTCCATATCTCTCCTTCTCAAGCTCCTTGACTTGGTAGATAACAAATTGCCTGAATGAACTAAAAATTAAACTTTGAAAGGCAAAGCAATTGGTCCAAATCAGCGCCAAAAAAGTACCATGCTGTGACAGTGTGTGGGTGCCACTGTGGCATAGTGGTTAGCACTGCTGCTTCACAGTTCTAGGGACCCAGGTTCGATTCCTGGCTTGGGTCACTATCTGTGTGGAGTTTGCACGTTCTCCTCGTGTCTGCGTGGGTTTCCTCCGGGTGCTCCGGTTTCCTCCCACAGTCCAAAGATGTGTGGGTTAGATTGATTGGCCATGCTAAAATGTCCCCTTAGTGTCCTGAGATGCGTAGGTTAGAGGGATTAGCGGGTAAATATGTAGGGATAGGAGGGGGTAGGGCCTGTGTGGGATTGTGGTTGGTGCAGACTCGATGGGCCAAATGGCCTCTTTCTGCATGTAGGGTTTCTATGATTCTATGAGTTGATGCCTAAAGATACATTCTTAAATTGTCAAAAGGAACTTGCTAGATTTTTTGCTGTGGTATCAATCAACATGTGGACCATCTTCACCTTTTTTCTAAATAACCACAAAGAGTCAATTGTGGCTCTGACCCAAGAGTCCAATAGATTAATTTACCAATGGTGTTTGTCAGTTTAGAAACATACATTTTAATTTAATGCCTCAGTACCCTCAGTAATGCAAAAGCTGCCAACAGAAAGGGTTAACTCATTTGCTTGTTTGTAGGAGGGTAGAGGAAGCTTCTCATATGGACCCAATTGTGCCACTCCACACAATGTTTCAAAAAAAAACTTCAGTGATCAAAAGTCTACCAAACACCGATTTAAAATGTTTTTCCCAAGGCTTGACATCCTTTAAAACTGACAAAAGTTTTCTTATATCTTTAGGAATTGAAAGCAACAAAATGATTAGTAACATTATAATTTCAAAGGAAAAATAAATCTCAGGTGGGATTCTCCCAAAACAATTTTAATTGTTGAATTCTTTTAAAAACTGGAGCAAATTCCGCTGGTTTTATTCCAGCGGAATTTTCAAAATGAATCTCCTACACTCTGTGCACTGCAGAGTGCACTAGCGTGAATCTCATTAAAACTGTGGATGGGGCCTATTCCCATTGGAGAAGCTGGCAGCATAGTGCTGAGCGGCCACTGCACATGCGCCAATCTGTCAATGCCAAGATCAGCACATGTGCAGTAGCCCAGTACTGCTGGCCTCCCGGTTGCTGGCCAACCCCACAATCCTGAATCGCCGCCCCTGAGACCCCCCTCCCCCCCCATGCCCTGATTGCTGGCCCCCTAGATGTGTCCGGACAAACCCCTCCCCATCATCCCCGGCAGTCCCAATCTTCCTATTCCCCCCCCTTCCTCCCCCCCAACACTTGCAGTCCCAACACCCTCACTTCTCCCTCTGGCAGGCCGACCACCCCCTCCCCACCCCAATGGCCAGCCCGCTGGCCTCCCTCCTTCTGTCACCGCCGAGTGCAGAGTGGCAGCGGGATCCCTCACTCCCACTTATCTCCCCCAGAGACCCTGCCCCCCTATAAGCCCTGCCTCCCATCTGGCCCCACCCCCTTGGCACTGCCTGATGTCCAATGGGCAGTGCTAGTGTGCCCCCTGGGCATTGCCACTTTGCCCCTTGAGCAGTGCCAGGGGGCCGGCTGGCATTGCCAAGCTAGTAATGCCCAGAGAGCAACCCCCCATTACCCCATCCTCCTGGGGGGTCTCCAGGGCCCCCTTCACACCAGCAGATTCAAGCTGCCAGCTCCCCACAATTGGGGAGCTATTGTAAACCCCGCTGGAGTGAAACACTCCTGGCTGTGGAGGTGGGCGGGGGGAAAGCAGAGGGGTTGTGGGTTGGGGGAGAGAGGCTAGTGGGCCCAGAGACTTCAGTTCCGGGCCCACTAATTACATGCACAGGTTGATTTGAATAAATTATACAGCTCCATGCCAATTTCTGGCACAGAGCTGAAGACGGCCGGAGATGTGCGGAAACCATGGCGCCCAGCGTGGAGCCCAGTACACGGCTTCCGCTTGAGTCTCCAGGCCCACAAGCTGGGGAGAATCACCACCTCCCCCCTGCTACCCTCATCAAGGAAAGCAATAGTTCAGATTAGACCCCAATTTTTTTTTAAATCATAGAATCCTACAGTGCAGAAAGATGCCATTCGGCCCATCAAGTCTGCACCAACCACAATCCCACCCAGGCCCTATCCACATATCCCTACATATTTGCCCACTAACCCTTCTAACCTATGCATCCCAGGACACTCAGGGGCAATTTAGACTGGCCAATCAACCTAGCCCGCACATCTTTGGACTGTGGGAGGAAACCGGAGCACCCGGAGGAAACCCACGCAGACACAGGGAGAATGTGCAAACTCCACACAGCCAGCGACCCGAGTCGGGATTCGAACCCAGGTCCCTGGAGCTGCGAAGCAGCAGTGCTGACCACTGTGCTACCCTGCGCCCCTAAATTAGTGGCCCCTAAATTTTCACATTTATTCTTGTAAGAGGTTACCAATCCAAGATCTATTTTGGTATAACCAATCAGGATCATTCAAATCTCACAAATTCCAATTAATCCCTTTAACATTTGAGATTAAATACTGCCAATTTTATACATTCATCAAGGGGCTTGACAAGATAGATGCTCAGAGATTATTTCCTTTTGTGGGGGAGTCTAGGACCAGAGCGTATAATTCAGAGTAAGTGGTTGTCCATTGAAGACAGAACTGAGGAGGAATTTGTGGAGTTTATTGCAGAGAACTGTAGAAGTCGGTTTGTTTAATATGCTCGAGGCTGAGACAGACAGATTTTTAAATCAGTCAGGAAATCAAGGGTTATGGAGGTAAGGTGGGAAATTGGAGATGATGATTATCACATCAGATCCGTTATGACCTCATTGAATGGAGGGCAGACTTGATGGGCTCAATGGCCTACTTCTATTCCAAGTCTGATGGTCTTATGGTTTGTGCTTTGTGCCAGAAGTTAAAGACTCTGAGGTATTTTGTCTTAATAACCAGAATTTAACTTTGACCACAATGAAATTCAAATTTTCACAACTTAACAGGTTAATTAACTTTAATAATTCCAATTAACTTCAGACCAATATTTCTGACGAAGCTCTGATGAAGGGTCATTCAGACTCTAAATGTTAGCCCTGTTCTATCTCCACGGATGCTGTCGGACCTGCTGAGATTTCCTCCTCAGTTCTGTCTTCAATGGACATTTTCTGTTTTTGTTTCAGATTAATACTTATTTACTAAACACAGAACAGATAGCACGTGCTTTGAAAAGAAAAGATAAATCATGCTATTTTCCTCTTCTTTCTTCACGTGCCTTTCCAAATGATTGTATTAAAACAAAAATAAAAAACAAAAAAAGTTAACTTTTGTAGTTAAATGAAATCTTCAACATTCTTACACCAAGAAGAATAATAGACTGGAGTTGTCCACAGATTGTGGACTTCAAGCATTCACACTAGTGAAAGGACAACACTACAACCTTACAGTCTTCTAACAGTAGCAAAGGGGAAGGATTCTGTTCCATTCTCCTTAATTCCTTTTATAAATTTATAAGCGGACACAAATTTCTGTGATTCCATAGATTAAATATTTCTTAGAATAAAATCAAATAAATGAAACAGGACAAAGCAGCACCCAGGCACAAAGTGTGAACAGACAAGCAGGTCTTTTAAAATGCAGAAACAAGGCTGACAAAGGGACTCAGGAACTCACATTAGCATAACCTTCCATTTAATTAAATTGGCTCCAAGGATATCAGGAAGCTCTTATCAAACAGAAGGTCTTCCAGACATGAAAGACTTCCTGATAAAACACCTATTGTATAAGAAACTCCGGAGATCTCAGACAGTTATCACCTCCCTAGACTGGGCAATCACCAGACTTAACACATCAACTCCGCACCTAAAAACCCATTAAACAGGATGACCATATCAGAATACCATAAACAAACCATTTACACATCAACCACAGAACGGTCAGAGTCAAATACTGTAAACAAACATTAACATTTGAATCATACAAAGTGTCAGAGTTCGAGTATAACTGTAGCCCATTGCGGCCGGCTTTCAGAGTGCTTTCGGGACAGTGCTGTTTGTATGTCCTGATTGCACCTCCGCCGACGTTAATAAAGCTGTACCGCTGTTGAACCTGACTCTGAGTCCGAAGTGGTCGTGTTCGCCCACTCGCGCTAACAAATTAATTTATAACTTTTCTCACAAACTAATTTTCTGACGTTTACTATTTACTCTCAGTTGGGAGAAAGAGTCAGTAAGACATGTCTTTAATTTAATTTGCAAAAAACAATAGCAATTTTTGAAAAATAAGAAGTCTCATACAAATTGCTTTAGATTGTTCAAATTGGATTTCTGCCAGACATCTTCGCAAACATGATTTCAAGCTGGAGCTTATTTTTTATAAAACCAATTCATGGATGCCTTTCACTGTTATAAACCTAAAGTTTAGTCAAAATAAATCTACATGAGCATCTTTTTTATAATGTAATCAAGTTTTATATCCAGATTCTGGGTGTACAATCTTACATTGAAATGAAAGAATCAACAATGACATTCACAGCTCACCACCACTTTCTCAAGAGCAACTAGAGATGGCAATAAATGTTGGCCAGCCATAGAATCCTTACAGTGCAGAAGGAGGCCATTCAGCCCATAGACCCTGCACCAACAACATTCCCATCCTTGCCCTATCCCTGTAACCCCATGTATTTACCTTAATAATCCCCCTGACATTGAGGTGCAATATAGCATGGCCAATCAAACTAACCTGCATATCTTTGGAGTTTGGGAGGAAACCGAAGCACCCAGAGGAAACCCACGCAGACACAGCGACACCCATGTTCCATGACTGAATATAAAAAAACTTGCATATATTTATGGGACCTTAAAATATTGATTCTTGCACTGGGTTATTATTTTCTCCCAATGGGTAGCATTCCATACCTCTGAGCCGAAAATGCTGGGTTCAAGTGCTATTCCAGAACTTGATGGCCATAGAAGGTGTGTTCATAATGTATCCAAATAAGTTGATGATCAACTTATAAATTCTTTCAATATATATATACGGTGGCACAATGGTTAGCACTCTTGCCTCATAGTGATAGGGTCCCCGCTTCAATTCCAGCCTTGGGTGATGTTCTCTCTGTGTCTGTTTACTTCAGGTGTTTGGTTTCCTCCCACGGTCCAAAAATGTGCAGATTAGGGGGATTGGCCATGGTATAGTTGCTCCTTAGTATCCAAAAATGTGTGGATTAGATGGATTAGCCTTGGTAAACGTGTGGGGTTATGGGGATAGGGCAGGGAAGAGGGCCTGGCTAAGATATTCTGTCAGAGAATTGGTCCAGGCTTGACGGGCTGAATTGCCTCCTTCTGTACTGTAGGGATTCTACAATATATCTACGGCGAGTGGGAAGTCTCCTAGTCAGCCATGCTTGACATAGAGTGGTGCCCCTCAATTTATCTCATCTGGCAAAAGGCTAGTGACCTGTTCAAAGGAGAACTAATGATGTAAACTGATGTAACCATGTGCTTTGTCGTCCTTTTGTGTCTCTAGGCATGAGAAGATAGTGAAGAAAAATGAGTTATAAATTCAACTTTTTTGTCATATTCTTAAGTCTTGAATCCTAGAAAAGCCCAGAGTTTTAACTTGTTCAAAATCACAATATGACTCAAGTTTTTTACAAAAATGCACAAGTGTAGACATGCATCGAAAGGATAATAAACTTATGATCCCAAAATTAAAAGCAAGGCTATAAAAGATTTTAGCTTGGCAGAAATGGGCATACATTACATGGATATGAACAAATTTCCATTTGCAGGAAGCTTCCCAACACTGTCATACAGAGACACTGAAAACAAAATTCAGTTGCCTTTCCATGAAAAATAGAACATAATGAACAGTACAGGGTCAAAAAGAGAATATAGGGAGTTAGGTAGACAGTTGGGAAGGAGGAACGCAAAGGTAGTAATCTCAGGATTGCTGCCTGTGCCACGGGAAAGTGAGAGCAGGAATGGAGTGAGGTGGAGGATGAATGCGTGGCTGAGGGACTGGAGCGGGGGGCAGGGATTCAGGTTCCTGGATCATTGGGACTTCTTTAGGGGAAGGTGTGACCTGTACAAAAAAGACGGGTGGCACTTGAATCCCAGGGGAACCAATATCCTGGCAGGAAGGTTGGCTAAGGCTACTGGGGAGACTTTAAACTAGAAAGGTTGGGGGGAGGGAATCGTGATGAGGTGACTGAGAGCGAGGAGGTTAGCCTGCAAATAGAGAAGGATTGTACACAGTGTAAGAGGGAGAATAGACGGGTGATGGAGAAGGGGAAAGCTCAGACCAAAGGTTTGAGATGTGTCTATTTTAACGCCAGGAGTGTAGTGAATAAAGTGGATGAGCTTAGAATGATGATCGATGCTTGGAAGTGTGATGTGGTGGCCATTACAGAGACTTGGGGACAGGGACAGGACTGGATACTTCAGGTGCCGGGTTTCAGATGTTTCAGAAAGGACAGAGAGGGAGGCAAAAGAGGTGGGGGGGGGGGGGCGGGGGAGTGGCACTGCTGATCAGGGATAGTGTCACAGCTGAAGAGAAGGTGGAAGCCATGGAGGGATTATCTACGGAGTCTCTGTGGGTGGAAGTACGGAGCGGGAAGGGGTCGATAACTTTGTTGGGTGTTTTCTACTGGCCGCCCAATAGTAACAGGGATGTTGAGGAGCAGATAGGGAAACAGATCCTGGAGAGATGTAGGAATGATGTGGAGATGCCGGCGTTGGACTGGGATAAACACAGTAAGAAGATTAACAACACCAGATTAAAGTCCAACAGGTTTATTTGGTCGCAAAAGCTACACAAGAGTTCAGACTCACCTGAAGAAGGGGCTTGGGGCTCCGAAAGCTTGTGTGGCTTTTGCTACCAAATAAACCTGTTGGACTTTAATCTGGTGTTGTTAAACTTCTTACTGAGATGGAGGAATAACAGGGTTGTCGTGATGGGAGACTTTAATTTCCCAAACATCGATTGGAATATCCCTAGGGTAAGGGGTTTGGATGGGGAGGAGTTTGTTAGGTGTGTTCAGGAGGGTTTCCTGACACAACATGTGGATAAGCCTACAAGAGGAGAGGCTGTACTCGATCTGGTACTGGCTAATGAGCCTGGACAGGTGTCGGATCTCTCAGTGGGGGAGCATCTTGGGGATAGTGATCATAACTCTATCTCCTTTATGCTAGCATTCGAAAGAGATAGGATCAGGCAAGCTAGGAAATTGTTTACCTGGAGTAAGTGGAAATATGAACCCATCAGGCAGGAGATTAGAGGCGTAAATTGGAAGGAGGCATTCTCGAGGAAAAGTACTGAAGTAAGGTGGCAGATTTTCAAGGAATGTTTGTCTGGAGTTCTGCATGACAACGTTCCGATGAGACAGTGAGGTGTTGGTAGGTTACGGGAACCATGGTGCATGAAAGCTGCGCTGAACCTACTGAGAAAGAAAAGGAAAGCGTACAAAAGGTTCAGAGAGCGAGGCGATGATAGGGATCTAGATGAGTATACGGCTTGTAGGAAGCGACTTAAGAAAGAAATTAGGAGAGCCAGAAGGGGTCACGAGAAGGCCTTGGCAGGTAAGATTAAGGAGAACCCTAAGGCGTTCTATAAATATGTGAAGAGTAAAAGGATGAGATGTGAAGGAATAGGACCTATAAAAGGTGAAGGTGAGAAAGTTTGTACAGAACCGGAAGAAGTAGCAGAGGTGCTTAATGAATATTTAACCTCACGGTGGAAAGAGTCCTAGGTGGTTGTACTACAGGATTGAGGCAGACTGAAAAGATTGAGTATGTGGACATTAAGAAAGAGGATGTGTTGGAAATTTTGAATAGCATCAAGATAGATAAGTCGCCGGGACTGGATGGGATGTACCCCAGGTTACTGTGGGAGGCGAGGGAAGAGATTGCAGAGCCTCTGGCGATGATCTTTGCATTGTCGTTGGAGACGGGAGAGGTTCCAGAGGATTGGAGGATTGCGGATGTGGTTCCTATTTTCAAGAAAGAGAATAGGGATAGCCCAGGAAATTACCGACCGGTGAGTCTAACCTCAGTGGTTGGTAAGTTGATGGAGAAGATCCTGAGGGACAGGATTTATGAACATTTAGAGAAGTTTAGTATGCTCAAAAGTAATCAGCATGGCTTTGTCAAAGGCAAATCGTGCCTTACGAGCCTGGTGGAGTTCTTTGAAAATGTGACTAAACACATTGACGAAGGAAAAGCGGTAGATGTGGTTTACATGGACTTCAGCAAGGCACTCGATAAGGTCCGCCATGCAAGACTTCTCGAGAAAGTGAGAGGGCATGGAATCCAAGGGGCTGTTGCCTTGAGGATCCAGAACTGGCTTGCCTGCAGAAGGCAGAGAGTGGTTGTAGACGGGTCTTTTTCTGAATGGAGGTCGGTCACCAGTGGAGTGCCCCAGGGATCTGTTCTGGGACCCTTGCTGTTTGTCATTTTTATAAATGACGTGGATGAGGAAGTGGAGGGATGGGTTGGTAACTTTGCTGACGACATGAAAGTTGGTGGTGTTATGGATAGGTTGGAGGGATGTCAGAAGCTGCAGCGTGACATAGATAGGATGCAAGACTGGGCGGAGAAGTGGCAGATGGACTTCAACCCGAATAAATGTGTAGTGGTCCACTTTGGTAGGTCAAATGGGATGAAGGAGTACAATATAAAGGGAAAGACTCTTAGTACTGTAGAGGATCAGAAGGACCTTGGGGTCCGGGTCCATAGGACTCTAAAATCGGCCTCGCAGGTAAAGGAGGTAGTTAAGAAGACGTATGGTGTGCTGGCCTTCATCAATTGAGGGATTGAGTTTAGGAGTCGGGAGATAATGATGCAGCTTTTAAGACCCTTGTCAGACCCCACTTGGAGTACTGTGCTCAGTTCTGGTCGCCTCATTACAGAAGGGATGTGGAAATGATTGAAAGGGTGCAGAGAAGATTTACAGGGATGTTGCCTGGATTGGTTGGCATGCCTTATGAGGATAGGCTGAGGGAGCTTGGTCTTTTCTCCTTGGAGAGACGTAGGATGAGAGGTGACCTGATAGAGGTGTACAAGATGTTGAGAGGTATAGATCGGGTGGATTCTCAGAGGCTTTTTCCCAGGGCTGAAATGGCTGCTATGAGAGGACACAGGTTTAAGGTGCTGGGGAGTAAGTACAGAGGAGATGTCAGGGGTAAGTTTTTCACTCAGAGGGTGGTGGGTGAGTGGAATCGGCTGCCATCAGTGGTGGTGGAGGCAAACTCGATAGGGTCTTTTAAGAGACTTCTGGATGAGTACATGGGACTTAATAGGATTGAGGGTTATAGGTAAGCCTATATATAGGCCTAGGTAGGTAGGGACATGACCGGTGCAACTTGTGGGCCGAAGGGTCTGTTTGTGTTGTATTTTTTCTATGTTCTAAATTCTGGAATTCCCTCCCAAAAAAATTGTTTTTTCACAGCAGTTTTAACCTTTGCTGTGGGTCTTTTTAATTTATTTATTTACGTCTTAAACCATTTTCTGTATGTTAAGGTTTTCTTTCATGTCACTCTTACAACATTTTAATATAACTCCACATCCTCCAGCACAATTTACTTTCTTCCTCCCATATCTGTACCTTTAGCCCTCCTCTCTCATACTTTACTCTTTTTTCTTGTGGATCTTTCAATAACCTATTAATCACCATTTCTGTCTGTCTGTCACTAACCTTTGTGTTCTTTACCTCGATTTATTTCTTAACCTGATCTTGTCACAGTGATCGTCTTCAAACTTTCTCTGGAGTGGCAAAAAGCAAACAGCCTTTAACTTACTAGGGTGACAGGTTTGAGGTGCACTCATTGTTTTCCTTCACACAGCAGGTTATCTCCATTGAGGCTTGTTCAGACCCAGCACTATTTTAAATGTGACTTTCCTGCTATTTACCTCGCTACTAGTTCATCCATGGTTTTCCTCTTTGTGATAACCCCCCAAGATTTGCTTGGGGAATCACTAATTGACCTCCCTGTCGGACTCATTGAATACAAGCTCCCTGGGGACTGGTAATTAACTCACCATGTGGAGCTCATATACTGAACCCTGTATAAAGCAGGCCGATTGGGTCCATTATTGTACTGTCCCAATTGGGACCTGTTTGTGTTTGCCACAGGCTTGTGGTTTTGTGTTGCTTTATTTTGTGCAATAAAGCACTGTTCCTTTAAAGCTGACTCCTGGAGTTATTATATCCTTTAAATATGAGTGTGTTTTTTTATTCTTCTTTAAACAGGCCCACCCAGAGGCAGCAATTTTTGCCAGCCTTTTTGCTTTAACACACTCACTAAGGTTCACCCTTCATTTTGACCTGCAAATAACAAGAGACCAAATTGGTGACTCATTTAAAAGATTGTTATACTAAATGGGGTTAGTTTATCTGTCCCCATGAGTGCATATTTAAAATTGGCACAGATTTAAAATGATTACAGAACATGATTACAGGTTTAACAGTTTGAGGAGAAAATATATTTACAGGAAATGATTACAGATTTAATAGGTTGAGAATCAAAAGAAAATAAAATGACTTAAAAAGAAACTGCTCTGTTACTTTACTACCAGCAAATAAATGCTTCAGCAATATTTGGCAGCAGAATGCTCAAATATGTTTCCAGTAATTAATCAAGCAATCACCCGAAGTGGCCTGCTTCTGTTGATTGCAGATTCTCTTTCCAATGCTTGGTTGGGATCCCCCCTTCTTGACTATCTGTATTGTGTTCAATATTTAAGTACTCCTTTTGAGAGGTTGGACCTGACTTACGATATTGACCAGGCTATACTGTCCCCTGAAGCTGTCTTTAAAAAGACAATGGCCAATCATATGCTGAGCTCTGTTTAAACCATGGGGTTTGAACCGAACCAAAACATGTCCATCCTCCTTTAGTTTTCTTTCAGTAACTTCCATCATGTGGAGAATTGTGAAGTCAATCTTCAGGTTTCAGATGTCTGTAAAATTTGATAACTAAACATTAGATCCATCTTAACTTAGTTGTACAACCTCATATGCCCAGATCTCTTCCTCATAGACTCAAATGTCCATGTCTCTGTTCACCTATAGTTCTTTCATGATAGCATTTGTTTATTTTCACTACTGCACAGAGCTCAGAAAGCTCAGTTATAAAGGAGCGAAAAACAAACATCTATTTTATCAGTACAGCATCCCAAATATGTTGATTCAAGCTCAAGCTAAACATTATATCAGTTCATTTCTTTTGCTTGCATTGCAGATGCCAGTATTCAAATGAGTTTGCTCTAATTCACAGCAGTCCGGCCAGACATTGCTAGGATTGCTGAGACACTGTCACAGAGGAGTGGCAATGGCTCTGTGGAACATGAGCCTGCTGTACTGATGTGCTACTCAAACACGAGGCCTGAAGCTCAGTAAATGAAAGGCTTTTATTTACTGTAATGAAGCTGCCAGAACTTATATACACTATCCCAGACTGAAGGGGTCTTGGCCAGAGCAGGGACTCTTATACCTCTCCCAGGAGGCGGAGCCTGACTGGGATGTGCCACAACACTACAGTACAAAGGTGTAACAACCCCACCCTAACCCCAACAGCAACAATAGCACAACCCAACAGTAACATATGTACATCCTTGTAGTACTGGCCAGCCCCTGGCTCAGTACTATCCAGTGGGAACCAACGATGGTTCACCACATTCACCCCTCCTTTGAGAACAAAGGCCGGCGGGGTACAAAAGAACAGAATAAAGTGTCAGCAGTCTAAAAGTTCAGACGGTCAGGGGGACCGCACCGTCGTTGTGACCTCCTCAATACCGGCGGTGACACCGGAGTAGGCACTTGCGGTGGCGTTCTCCCCAAGGCGGCGTCCAGCTGTTCTTCCACGGACTCACAGGCCGGTTGACCCTGAGGTGACGGTAGTCCATGGGATCCTGACACGCCCTGCGGTGGCGACCATCTTCTGGGCTCAGGCAAGCTGTACATGGGAGTAAAATGGTTAAGCAATGGTCCCGATGCTGCCCGCGCCGTGTCCGGGGAAGAAACAAGAGATAAAGGGTTTGTTACAGGGGGTATGGGAGCGACAGGGGTTGCTACGTCCCCTGCTGGTGCCAGGTCTCAGATCGAGACCGTGTCCTCTCGCCCGTCAGGGTATGCCACATAGGCATACTTAGGGTTGGCGTGGAGGAGATGGACCTGTTCGACCAACGGGTCGGACTTGCGGGCCCTTACATGTCGCCGCAGGAGGACGGGTCCTGAGTACGTCAACCAAGACGGTAATGAGGTCCCCGAGGAAGACTTCCGAGGGAATGAGAACATCCTCTCGTGGGGAGTAGCATTGGTTGCCGTACACAGGAGGGAACGAATAGAATGGAGCGCATCAGGGAGCACCTCTTGCCAACGGGAGACTGGAAGACCTTTTGACTTCAATGCCAGTAAGACAGCCTTCCAGACTGTAGCATTCTCGCGTTCCACCTGTCCATTACCCCTAGGGTTGTAGCTCGTGGTCCTACTAGAGGCAATCCCGTATGAGAGCAGGAATTGCCTCAAGTCATCGCTCATGAATGACGAGCCCCTGTCGCTATGGATGTAGCCGGGGTACCCGAACGGGGTAAAGAGATCACGGAATGCCTTGATAACCGTGGCAGCGGATGTATCAGAGCAGGGAACAACAAAAGGGAACCGAGAGTACTCGTCAATGATATTGAGGAAGTACACATTCCGATCTGTTGAGGGAAGGGGGCCCTTAAAATTGACACTCAGTCTCTCGAAGGGATGAGTGGCCTTGACTAAATGTGCCCGGTCAGGTCGGTAAAAGTGCGGTTTGCATTCCGCGCAAACCCGACAGCTCCTTGTTACTGACCTGACGTCCTCCACCGAGTAAGGCAGGTTGCGGGCTTTTATAAAGTGGTAGAGCTGAGTGACCCCAGGATGGCACAGGTCATTATGGAGGGCGTGCAAACGGTCCTCCTGTCTACTAGCACATGTTCCACGCGAGAGGGCATCCGAGGGCTCATTGAGTTTCCCTGGACGGTACATGATGTCGTAGTTATAGTTAGAGAGTTCAATTCTCCACCGCAAGATCTTGTCATTCTTGATCTTGCCCCTCTGCGTGTTGTTAAACATGAACGCCACGGACCGCTGGTCCGTGATCAGGGTGAACCGTTTTCCCGCCAAGTAATGGCGCCAGTGCCTGACGGCCTCCACAATGGCCTGGGCCTCCTTTTCCACCGCTGAATGCCAAATTTCGGGGCCTTGGAGGGTGCGGGAAAAAAATGCGACGGGCCTGCCCGCCTGGTTTAGTGTGGCGGCCAGGGCGAAATCAGATGCATCGCTCTCCACCTGAAAGGGGATGGACTCGTTTACAGCGTGCATCGTAGCTTTCGCGATGTCGGCTTTCAATTTATCGAAGGCCAATCGGGCCTCTGGCGTTAAGGGAAAAGTCGTGGACTTAATGAGCGGACGGGCTTTATCCGCGTAGTTGGGAACCCACTGCGCATAATAAGAGAAGAAGCCTAAGCATCTTCTCAGTGCTTTTGCACTAGCGGGTAAGGGAAGTTCAGAAAGGGGGCGCATACGGTCTGGATCAGGGCCAATGACCCCGTTTTCCACCACGTATCCTAGGATGGCTAAACGGCGCGTACGAAACACACACCTCTCCCTGTTGTAGGTCAAGTTCAGGCGAGATGCAGTGCGTAAAAAGTTTTGGAGATTCGTGTCGTGGTCCTGCTGGTCATGGCCGCAGATGGTGACATTATCCAGGTACGGGAAGGTAGCCCGCAGCCTGTTCTGGTCCACCATTCGGTCCATAGCACGCTGGAAGACCGAGACCCCATTGGTGACACCAGAGGGAACCCTGAGAAAGTGATACAAGCGACCATCCGCCTCAAAAGCCGTGTATTGTCGGTCCTCTGGGCGAATGGGGAGTTGGTGGTAGGCAGACTTGAGGTCTATGGTGGAGAACATCCGGTACTGCACAATCTGATTGACCATATCAGATATGCGCGGGAGGGGATACGCATCCAGCTGCGTATATTGGTCAATGGTCTGATTGTAGTCAATGACCATCCGGGGTTTGTTCCCGCTCTTGACCACCACGACCTGCACTCTCCAGGGACTAGCACTGGGTTGTATGATCCTTTCTTTGAGGAGCCGCTGAACCTCAGATCTGATGAAGATCCGATCCTCAGTGCTGTAACGCCTACTTTTAGTCGCGATGGGCTTGCAGCCTGGCACAAGATTCTGGAACAGGGAGGGTGTGGTGATCTTCAGCGTCGAGAGGCTGCAGGCGGGGCGCGTTGGGCAATTTGGAGGCTGCTGCTGTTTTCCCACTGCCAGTGAAGGGAGTGGCCCACCGTACTGTAGGATTACACTCCTCATGTGGACCATGAAGTTTAGTCCGAGAAGTATTGGCGCGTAAAGATACGGCAACACAAGGAGCTTGAAACGCTCGTAAACTGTGCCTTGCACCTTCAAGGTTACCACGCAACTCCCTAGCACGGCAACAGACCGCGACCTTGATGCCATAGAGATTGTCTGTTTGGCAGGTTGAATCTGGAGTCCACACCGCTTCACAGTGTCTGGGTGGATAAAGCTCTCAGTGCTCCCGCTGTCAAACAGACAATAAATCACGTGATCATTTACCTGGATATTCATCATAGATTTGTCAAGTCTATGAGGCTTGGCCTGGTCCAGGATGATCGACGCCACCGTTGGTTCATGAGTGCCACTGCAGGCAGCTGAAATCGATGAGGAGGACCCCTGCTGGTCGTTCGTGGTCAGTGTCGACCAACATGGCCGCTCCCATGAGTCGCAAGTGGGTGAAGGCGCAAAACCCAGCGACCCCTGGTGGTCATACTCCTCCGACTCCGTCGACCGTAATGGCGTCGTCTGGTCTCGCACGTGGACGAACCCCGCGATGACTTCGACGACGAAGACCCGAGCTCTGAAGAATCGCAGGCCGCACTGCCGTTCCTGGGTTTAGATTGGCACACTTTTGAATAGTGCCCTTTTTTACCGCATGCGGTGCACAACACAGCTTTAGCGGGACACCGTTGCCGAGTATGCTTCGCTCCGCCACAGAAATAGCACCGCGGGCCGCCCGGGGCTGCTGCCGTCGTCTGGCCCGAGTGTGAGCACGCCATTACACAGCATTTCGAACCCGAGGGACGAGGAGGGATTAGCGACTGCTCCTGCCATGTTGTCTCCACATTGTCCTCCGGATATAATACTAAGCTTTTGGAGGCCGTCTCGAGCATCTCTGCTAACTCGATGGCCTGGGTAAGGTTAAGGTTACCCTTCTCCAACAGTTTAAGTCGAATGTACGACGATCCGACTCCCGCCACAAATGCATCTCGGGCGAGGTTGTACATGCTCTGCTCAGCCGACACAGCTTTGCAGTCACAGCCCCTGGCTAGCTGTAGGAGCTCGTTCGCATATTCCTCCATCGTTTCACCAGACTGCCGTCGTCGAGTGGCTAGGAGGTAACGAGCGTGTATCTCATTGGGTGGTTTGATATAGCGCTTCTTCAGAAGCTCGAGGGCCTTAGTATAATCGGTGGCCGCACGGACCGCGAGGTAGACAGTGTCGCTTACCCTCGCATGGAGGACCCGGAGTCTGTCATCATCTGTGGTGACCGCTGTGGAGGCTGCCAGGTAGTCTTCGAAACACTTCAGCCAGTGGTCGAAGGTGTTAGAAGCACCCACAGCACGTGGATCTAGCGTAGGGCATTCCGGCTTCAGAATTTGCTCCATACTCTCTCTTTTTTTTTCTTTTCGATGCGAGTTTAACGACAGTAAATAAAATTGATGCGCTACTCAAACACGAGGCCTGAAGCTCAGTAAATGAAACGCTTTTATTTACTGTAATGAAGCTGCCAGAACTTATATACACTATCCCAGACTGAAGGGGTCTCGGCCAGAGCAGGGACTCTTATACCTCTCCCAGGAGGCGGAGCCCGACTGGGATGTGCCACAACACTACAGTACAAAGGTGTAACAACCCCACCCTAACCCCAACAGCAACAATAGCACAACCCAACAGTAACATATGTACATCCTTGTAGTACTGGCCAGCCCCTGGCTCAGTACTATCCAGTGGGAACCAACGATGGTTCACCACATGTACTCTCTCAGGATGACAGCATTCTTCTTCCTACTGCTGTCGCTCTGCCTGTTCCTTCCTATTAACTACTAGCCAGCAAGCCCAGAATGCTGCCACACATGCTGAGATGGGGCAGCCTAAATTGGGCCTTATAGTGGCAGTCCTGATAGATTCAGATAGTTCTTCCGGGCCATCTGTAAATCTCACCCCTGAATGTCAACAGCCTTCTGCCAGCCATGCAACAAACTCTGGGGCGGCACTGACTATGAGTTCTCGGACAAGAACCAACCATCCAAAAAAAAAGCAATAAGGGAATGGACACTTATCTGGAACAGTATGGAATATTGCATGGTTTGGTTAACAGAGTTGGTTTGGAATTGTTTGATGTTGCCTTTTGTTTCAGCATTGTGGATGTAGTGATGTACAAAAATAGAGAGAGGGGAAGATGGGGTGCTGTTTTCGAATGAGGATTTAAGATTGTGTTCTCTGTTGTCACGTTGTAGCTGCTGTAGGAATCATGGAATGCCTGGATGGAAAGAATATTTAGTTGCCTCCTGCTCCTTTTCTTATCTTTGTTGCCATATAGTTTGTGACATGGGCTGTGCCCTCGTGATGGCAGGTTATGCGAGATACAGCAGACCACGATGAATCATGCTCCATAACCCAGAGGGATTTTCAAGAGTGGTCCAGGTAGCAGAAGCATTGCTTCAGCAACTTAATGGTCTGTCCATTGATGTTTCACCTGGCTTTCATTTTATGTTGGTGTGGTAAACCACTGTTAAGCTTGTTGCCTGTGTGTGTGTGACATGCCTGGGCATGCCCCTGCTGGCCCTGCCTGAGACTCCTCCCCCCCTGGTCCAGGTATAAAGGTGACTGCTCCCAACCCCCCTGCCTCAGTCGCTGGACCAGTTCATCAGCATGGGTGTGCTCCAAGTCTTTTGCGAATAAAAGCCTATTTGTTCTTGCATACAAACTAGTCTTTGCTTGATTGATAGTGCATCAGTTGGCTGCCTACATTGTGGTTAGCTTGTGTACTAGAGTCATGAATCAGTTTCCCCATGATAACTCTTGTCACCCAGTAGTCAATTCTAGTTTGACATGGTAACTAAAATACTGAGAGAACAGCAGATTGACACAGCCTAAAGTTATTATGGTGATTGCTGGGATCAGGCATTCACTGCAGGATGTGTTGAACATGGTCGCATATCAACTGTATATTCAGAGAGTGCAACCCATTGGGGTTGTGATACATCTCTTCACTTTGAAATGGTGCCCGCAAAGCCACACTTATGCATTGATGGCACTCTGTACCAAGGGGAAGCCCATTATCCAGGCATGGACATGCTCTTCCTGTTTCTCTCATCAGAGAGAATCCACAACCCCTGCAAAAGGATAGTTAGTCATCTCCTTTATATAACAGTGAATGACAAACTCGAGGATGTTGGAAATGTGCAGAATTTGTGCAGTCCGTTGGAAAGATATCTTTGGGGCAAGAGAACTGGCAAAATTGTGTGTAACCCCCTGCTGATCACTATATGTGGCTACTATTTAACTGTTCAATTTACAGGATCCTGAATTCCTAGCAGTTGATGGTGAGCTGGCTAAATTTCCTGTTTACCCATAAATGCCAGTACAGGCTTGCATGAAAAGGATTTGAGTATGTTTAGCGCGGTGCCTCCAAAAATGTTATTGAGATAAACCTTATAATGAGAAAAGGTTCGGAATAACAAGGTAAACGGAATAACAAAAAAATTTAATAACAAATATAATTAGCAGATATAAACAAGTAAAGAATCCCAAACTGAAGATTTTCCAATTAACAGTTTCAACCTGAGAAATGTTCAGAATATCACCAAGCACTTTGAATTTTAAACATTGGGGCCCATCCGTTGGTGCACATATGAAGAAACTCACGTCCTCGGCAACCCACTTCTGTTACCATTCCTGTCTGATAGTACTCACTTAACCCCGACACACACACAGTCCAGACGGGTCTATGAGAGGGAAGACGATGGAGCAAGCACACAAGGCAGAGGTGCCGCGAGCTATCTGTGTAGTAACGCAGATCCAGTGCGCTGAAGTCTGTCCTCCTCGGCAGTCATGAAAAACCAAGCAGTTCTACCTGAGAAATGTTCACTTCGAACTGAGTTTTTACTGCCTCCAAAAAGCTCCTCTCCAAAAACGTGGCTGGCCCTCTTCTGCACACTCCCTCCTCTGCTCTGCAGCTGCTTCACTTCCTGGCACCTTTTTTTTCCTCCCGCCCCCAGAGCAATCCCATTGGCCCAGCCCACATCACTCAACAAACAGCATCCTGTTCACAGCACCCGCCCGGCAAACAGGACACTGAAACCCACAAGGGACAAAGAACACTGGTAAATGTCTTCCCCACAAATTTTCCTCAGTCCCTTACATGTGGAAAAGCATGAAGGGTCAGGATTCTAACAGTATCCCACCCTCTTGCAGCTTTCCCATGGCCAGGTTGTATGTGTGGTAGGGGATGAATGCCTGCAGAAGACTACAAAATACATTATACTTTAAAAACTTATTTACAAATTTATTACAGAACAATTTAACATGCAATACACTTTAAAGTGTATAAGCACATCACAACATTAATGATTATAAAAGATAAAAAACATGGGATGCGATCTTACCAGCTTGCCACACCCATCAATCAGTGTGATGAGCCAGGAAGATAGCGTGAGAGGCCACGCAAATTGAATTGCTATCTTTCCGGCCCCATTTTACAGGTGAGAATGGCTTTGCATCGAGAAAAGGCACAAAGTTCATTAATATAGGATTGCCTGGATCTCGACATAATTAGGGAGTCCAGCACAGCTGCTTCTCCCCTCGCGAATGCTTCTAATCTTTTCGGCAAGACGTCACGCCGGTGAGAATCACTACTGCTCTGCAGCAGCAGAGATCAGGCACCATGGCTATGCTGGGGGATTAGAGGCCATTGAAGCCCCTGGGTAACTGGGGGCATGGCTGGGCAACATCTATTGGACAGTGCCCACCTGCCAGTGTCCAAATGGCACCCTGGAAGTGCCCACCTGGCACCCTTGCACCCTAGGCTCCCCCCCCCGCCCCCTGCTGCTCCCCCCCGCTCCCCCCCCGCTCCCCCCCCGCTCTTCCCCCCCGCTCTCCCCCCCTCCCCCCCCCCGCTCCCCCCCTCCCCCCCCCCCCCCCCCGCTCCCCCACCGCCCCCCCCCAATACTAGGGGAATGCCTCTGTCAAAAAATTTGACAGAGTGCCGGAAGATTGTAGTGCCGAGCTTGTCAAAAATGCCAAAGTGGAGGACTCCCATTTTCTCTCCGTTATGACACCTCAAAATGTTTTGGGAAAATTCCGGCTGTGATGTTAGTTCTGATACAGAATCCAATAAAACTTTAAAAATACAATACCACAGCTAATATTAATTTAAGAATACCCATCAATACTCAAAGTAACTGATGTATGAGGAGAGATTGACGAGGTTAGTATTGTATTCGCTGGAGTTCAGATGAACGAGGGGGGATCTCATAGAGACTTATAAAATTCTAACAGGTCTAGACAGGGTAGATGCAGGGAGGATGTTCCCGATGGTGGGGGAGTCCAGAACCAGGAATCACAGTCTGAGGATACAGGGTAGACCATTTAGGACGGAGGAGAGGAGACATTTCTTCACCCAAAGAGTGGTGAGCCTGTGGAATTCATTACCACAGGAAATAGTTGATGCCAAAACATTGAATGTATTCAAGAGAATATAGCACTTGGGGCAAATGGGATGAAAGGTTATGGGGAAAAAGCAGGATTAGGCTGTTGAGTTGGATGATCAGCCATGATCGTAATGAATGGCGGAGCAGGCTCGAAGGGCCAAATGGCCTCCTCCTGCTCCTATCTTCTATGTTTCTATGTAACATTTGCCTGTATTCACAGTGCACCAGTTGTTGGGGTAGTTGAAACGAAAAGTGTCTGCTTTACGATATCCACCTCCTTGATAATGGAGGAGAAACATTGAAAGGGTTCTCCCAGTACCCTTCTACAATGTCTCTGATGTTGCTCTAACCTGCCAATGGTTAGGAAACTGGACAGATTCAGGGGAGGCACCAGGGACACCCAGTGACCCAGCAACTGAAGACTGGATCAAGGATATGCAATTGGTCATGGTGTACAGGGGCCGCGGTGCGAGTGAGCAGGTGGTGTTTGTGATGGAACATCATTGAGGGAAGGCCTGTTGAGAAATTCTGAGAAGAGGTACAAATGTTCATTTGTACAAATTTGTGGCGACTGGGGGATGTTCACAATAACTTCATTGCAATGTTAATGTAAGTCTACTTGTGACACTAATAAATAAATTTTAAAAAGAGAAGTCTGCAGTGGATTTCTGTGGTCCTGGCACAGTTTTGGGGAGAATAGAACAGTAACCGGCCGCAGTAACTACAGCAGTTTTATGAATATAAGCAAGCCGAGGGAGAGGACCCGTTCTCTGTATCCCTGAAGCTGGTGACATTGTTTAACCAGATTTTCCTCCTCAATCTGTCCCTCAAATCGACCTAGGGACACGCAGCTGAAGGACCGCCTAGCTGAAGCAGTGAGGAATAGAACAATCCAGATGGAATTGAGGAGGTTTAATAGTGACATCCCAATTGTCATTCTTTGGTGTGTGAAACCATATTGTCCAGAAATGAGCAGGAAAGGGGCTCATATAACCAGTAAAGTGGCCACCATCAGGGAGGTGGACTGTTGGCATGGATGGGGATGTAGCCCTCAGACTTGAGGAGGGAAATGGAGCAGATTTCTGCATAACGAATGCCAAGGCAATTCCTGCTATCTTATCTCCATGGCACGTCTTGTGGCTGATCCTGCCCAATGGATAATCTCAAGAGTTGCTGGAACTGTAACAGGGTTGGGCACTTCAAACGAGACTGCCCCCAACATTCAGAGCAGCCATAGATGTCAGACACAGAGACTCCATCCACTGCAGCAATCTCACCTTGCCAACTGACGTTGAATTAATTGGGCCTCCCACTGAGTGCCAACAAAGAGGATCAATTTTATGCAGAGCGATACAGTTGTTGTGAGATTTGTTATGGTGGAGATGTCATGCTTAATTGACAGCTGAGTAAAGGCATCAATTCAGCAGTTCCTCCAAGAATACCTTGCTGATCAATGTCTCTTTCATTCTTCAAATCTCCACTTTGCAAGGGTTGGACATCCTTTATCATGCTATATTGAGCTCTCCCTATTTGTCTTCCATCATACTTTTATAACCTGTGGTTACTGGTGGCTGCTGACCCAGCTGATACTATGGAAGCAAGGTAGTTGAAAATGACTGGCATTGGGGTCAAAAGTGTTGAGAAACATGCAGTGTTCTTGGAAGGCATCTATGGTGAGTGTTATAAGCAGGAGGTTACTAAGTCAGCTGGAGGAGATGAATGGTCCTTGGGCTTGTTCTATGCATGCAAGATATATCAGCCTGCATGGAACCTTAGAATTGTTTCAGTAGCAGGAAATTGGTTTTTTTTTTACCTGCCCACACCCTAACTGCTCTTGAAGGCCAGACATTCCCAACTGGCCAACACCAGGCCTTGTGAGAACATCACATTTCACATGAAGTGGAGCGACTGACTATTTGGTGCAACTCTGGAAGCTGCCATTGTCACTGTGTGATTGTCAATTCCAGCAATAATGATGTTTAACTAGAGTAAGCCGTATCTTTAACAAGCTGAGGGAGAAAGCAGCCAGGATTTAAGAGCCAGGGTAGTTTGAAGTCCCTGAGTTGACAAGGACTGTAAGTTAGAAATAGGCCCACTTCATTCTTGTACTAATTATTTTGGCATATGATCTCTATGCGCACAGTTCCTGCAAATACTAGAGCAGTACATTTTATCAACATAAATCTAACCTATCAAGTAAGTTACAAATGAAATTGATATAGTACTTGAGGCATTTTACCTTGAAAGGATATTGGTGCAAATCTGAGGGTTTATTGCATGAGGATAAAGATTATTCCAGGACTACTTTTTCCCTTGTGCAATGTCCTCTTTTGCAGTCCATATCAATTCCTCAGTTGAGTTGTCATCTACAGGAGTAGGCCATTCACCTCCTCAAGTCAATTAGAACATGTTTGACCAGTATACCAATGCCAATTACCAACTTTTCTTCCATATCCTTTGATACTCTTAACCAAACAGTCAATCTATTTCCTTTTATCCCCTTATTCTGGATTCCCTCACAAGAGGAAATGGTTTCTCTTTGAATTTCTCTGAATCATTTATTATTTTAAACACCTCAATCAGATCAAATTTCAAATTATTATACTCAAGAGGATACCAGGCAAGTCATTTCCTTTGATACAATTCTGTTTCTTATTCTCAGCATTGCAGTTTATTTTATGAATGTTATTACAGAAAACAAATCGATGTAATATACTGAAATTCCAACTTTTCCTCATCCATTCATAACACATGGATGTAGTACAAGACTGATTAGGTTCTTCACCCATCTATTGGCACAAGCCAGTAATGTTGAAAGAAAGCTGCTTTCCTTGCCACAAGATGCATTATAAGATGTCAGTAAATTTTACATCCTAAATTTGAATTCAACCAGGTATAATATTAAATGGCCATAAATATGTTATCTGAAGTCTAGTTAGTGTAATAAAACCTGTCTTACATTTGATTTACGAAGGAACTCGTTCCAGAGCTTGGAAACATCAGAACACACTTACTTAAGTTAATTGGTTATGTCTCTAATAATTAGCTCAGTTAATGTTTTTAGTCCACAGTCGGTGATCATTTACTGCTGGGTTAACTCTCTATTGTAATCTTTGCAATTGTTGCAAACAGTGCTTAAAGTGTCCTTAAAGCTCAAATTGTAAAGTTCAATCTACTGCTGGGAGAAAAATTACACTATTGCCAAATATCTGGCTTTAAATTAGCAATTTAAGATTTTTGGATCAGAGCTTTGTTTGACTGGTTTACTGTAATGGGTATAGATATAGGTTTCATGATTTGTCTTCTGTGTGCAAGAATCTAAAACCAGGATTACTCAGTGTACCATATATATTGTACTTCTATTTGCTTCAATCAAGGATTTCAGTAACCTAATTCAAATCTCTGAATAATTCACTCAGGACACTTAGTTTAACGACATTCACATTTTTGTATTTGAGAACAGTAGATCTAAACCTTGGAAATAAAAATAATGAGAATATATTCATCTCATTCTGTTCCAATGAAATTCCTTTGTCCACTGTTTTGAATGGAATTTATTTTAAAATAAACAGATTAGCATCTTCAATAAATTACAGACAAAAGAATCTCAGAGCTGCAATAATTATTCATACAATAACATTATACAACAAATTGAAACAAGATAGCATGGGATGGAAGGTAGACCTTTACTTATTGTAGATATGGAGCACTATCAGAGAAAATGACAGTGCTAATATTGATTTATTTTCAATTCCCCAAAATCACAGACACAGCCTTCACCTTACTCAGAATCTGTACACCTAAAAAGGTATTAAAAGTATGATTGATCATTGGATCCAAAAAATGCGCTGTACTGTAATAAAGCCACATGCATTCATCACAGTACCTTCAATGTACAATTCTCCTCGGTAAGGGAGTTGCTTCAGTCACCAGCGCAGAGTGCAATGAAATTCCTTATATGGTTACATCAAATGACATACAACAACCTGTATTTATATAACACCTTTAACTTAATAAAACATCCCATTGTGCTTCACAAGAGTGTTGTAAATTAAATAGTGAGGCACATAAGGTGACATTGGGACAAATGGTCAAATCTTTCATTAAAAATGTAGGTTTTAAGGTGTGTTTCAAAGGAAGAAAGACAGATAAAGAGCCAGAGAGTTTCAGTGAGAGAAATTGAGAGCTTATGACTGAGGCAGCTGAAGGCACAACCACGAAGGCTGGAGCAATTATAATCCAGGGATACTCAGGAGGCCGGAATTCGAAGAATGCAGATCTCAGAGAGTTGTGAAGCTGGAGAAGATTAGAGAGATAGGGAGGGATGAAATCATGGAAGGAATTGCAAACAATGGTGGAAATTTTAAAATTAAGGAATTGCTTGACCAGAAACCAGTGTAGGTCAATTAAAAGGATTTGAGTACGAGTAAGGACATGGTCATAAGATTTGTGCGTGACTTTAAGTTTATGAAGGATAGAATATGGAAGATCAGCCAGGAGTGTGTGAGAATAGTCATACTGAGATAACAGAGGCACGAATGAGGGTTTGAACAGCAAGTGAGCGGAGACATGAAGTCATGCAATGTTGGGTGGAAATAGGTGGATCTTAGTGATGGAGTGAATATATGGTCAGAAATTCATCTCAGCCGAATATGGCAAAGCCTCTGAGCAGTCTAGTTTCACCTCAAACTGTTGCCAGGTAGAAGGCTGGATTTAGTAGTTAGACAATTTGGGATGGGGACTGAAAGTAATGACTTGGTTTTTTTCAATATTTAGTTGGAGGAATTTTCTGCTCATCCTATACTGCATGATGAGATGGAGCTGCATGTGGTCAGCTTACATATGAAAAATAACAGTGCACTTTTGGATGATATTGCCAAGGGACAGCATTTAGAAGAGAAATAAAAGGGTGCCAAGGATAGATCCTTAGGAGATACCAGAGGTAATGGCGCAGAAATGGAACAAGAAGCCATTACAAGTGATACTCTGGCTATGATTAGGTAAGAATAGAATCAAATGAGAGCAGTTTCACCCAGCTGAATGACAGACAGCAGAGAGGCAAGGAAAGAAGGTAATGTGGTCAACCATGTCAACGGCTGCAGATAGGTCGAGAAGGATGCGGAGAGATAACGTACCTTGGTCGCAGTCATGTAGGATGTCATTAGTGACTTTGATAAGAGAAGTTTGATACCCTGACAGGGACAGAAACCTGCTTGGAGGAATTCAAACATGGAATTCCCAGTAAGATGGGCACTGATTTAAAAGGTGAAACACATTCAAAGACTTTGGAGAGGAAAGAAAGATTAGGGATGGAGCTGTGGTTTGCAAGGATGGTGGGGTTCAGAGGTTGGTTTTATGAGAAGAGGGGCGATAGCATATTTAAAGGAGAGTTAGAAAATGCCTGAAGAGAGAGAACAGTTAACAATAACAGAGAACATCGGGACCAGAAGGAAAATAAGCAATTGTTGAGTAGGATTGAGCGAGCTGGAGATGGATCTCATGTGCAAGATAACCTCAGAGGGCATAAAGGGAGATTGGAGAGAAAGTAATAATGTTAGTGTACCTTTAAGAATTTTTAAAAATCATGTTCTCTGCAGCTATAAGCAGTTTTGATTTTATTGTTGCTGGGCCAACTGTTAGAGGTCCTTTTATTGTCCCTTCAGTGGTTTAAATAGTGTTTATTATTTTCACTCTGGGATTTTTTTTAAGACCCTGCATTTTTAGGAAGAGGACTGATTTGCAGGTCATGTGTTTTTGGACAGTTTTTGTTCCTTCCTAGTGAACTTTAAGGTTTCATTTTCTTATGGGCTTCGTTCATGACCCTTTGTAATTTCATGTGGTCTTGGATAGAGCAGGAGCCATACCAAGCTGTGATACAACCAGAAAGAATGCTTTCCATGGTGCATCTGTAAACTTTGATGAAAATCGTAGTCGACATACCAAATTTCCTTAGTCTTCTCAGAAAGTAGAGGCATTGGTGGGCTTTCTTAACTATAGTGTTGGCATGGGGGGACCAGGACAGGTTGTTGGCGATCTGGGCACCTAAAATCTTGAAGCTCTTGACCATTTCTACTTCGTCCCCATTGATGTAGACAGGGGTATGTCCTCCACTACGCCCCCTGAAGTCGATGACTATCCCCTTCATTTTGTTGACATTGAGGGAGAGATCATTTCATCGCGCCAGTTCACCAGATTCTTTATCTCATTCCTGTACTCCGTCTCGTCATTGTTTGAGATCCGACTCCTTATGGTGGTGTCATCAGCAAACTTGAAAATCGAGTTGGAGAGGAATTTGGCCTGTTGAGCTTGCTGCACAGTCTGTTTTAACCCTTATACGGTGGACAAAAAATTGCGAGTAGACTTTTTAGTACAACAATATTAATTTAAACACATAATCAATAATCACCCACCCAACCAGCAATAAGTTATCTTACAGAAATACTCAAGTCCAATACTAGACCTTGACTTAACTTTGCGTGACTGGCAAGTACCCAGGCAGATATTGGCCTTTATCTGTGTGCTAGTCTCTAGTCCTCTGTGTAGTCTGATCCTTTGGTCTGGTCTGGCACTCTGGCTCTGGTCTTCCTTCCTTCTCTGGTGTGGTGGCTCTCCTCGTGCTGGTCATTGCTGGTGATGGTCACCGTTGTTGTAGCTCGTTCGTGGGGTCAGAAAGAGAGAGAGAGAGATTCTTGGTTGCTCAGCACCCTTTATATCTCATTGGTTTTCGTGCCCCTTTTGACCATTGCCAATCAATCGATCAGGACTTGATCACCCTGATTGATAAAGTTCAATCGGGTGCTGCCACACCAATCTCTGGGTGTGTCCCCGACAGCCATGTCTGTAGGTGCTGGGGGCACGTAGGACACACACCTGCCTCCCAAATAAGGGGTTACGGCGCCCCTATGTCTGGCAAACAACCCAGTTTGACCAGAAAGTCCCCTTTGTCCTGGAGATGGCCCATATCCTGTGTATTCAGTCATCTGAGCTGCAGCCTGTATATCTGTCTTTTAGGCTGCAGCCTGTCATTTTAGTTCTTGCCCAATTGTCCCAGAGTGCTTTATAAATCGCCATTTTAGGTGGCCCGTTTGGCCACAGTCCCTTCTGTTGATCCTGAACACGAAGTGTGATGGATCACAAACTCAGGACCAGTATCTGTCAGGAATTCCCCAGTCACTCAGCAGTCAAGCCAGGCCCAGGCATTGGCATGTACAGTAATAACACATCCCTATAACATATTTACATTCCAGAAGCTACAGACAGCAACACTCTACAAATACAAACAACCACATTGATGCGCATCAATTGAACACGAGGCACGAAGCTTCGGTAACAGAAGGCTTTTATTGTCTAACAATGGAACGAATAGAACGTAAACACACTATCCCAGACTGACGAGGTCCCGCCCGAGCAGGGGGTCTTATACCTCTCCCAGGAGGCGGAGCCCGACTGGGATGTGCCACAACAGTAACAACCACAGGTGCATCAATCCCACCCTAGCCCAACAACAACATTAGAACAATCCCACAGTGTGAACACCCTAGCCCAACAACAACATTAGAACAATCCCACAGTGGGAACCAATGATGGTTCACCACATTCACCCCTCCTTTGAGAACAAAGGCCGGCGGGGTACGAAAACAGACTAAAATGTCAACAGATTATAAGTTCAGACGGTCTGGAGGACCACACCGTCGTTGTGACCTCCTCAATACCGGCGGTGACACCGGAGTAGGTGCTTGCGGTGGCGTTCTCTCCAAAACAGCGTCCAGCCGTTCTCCCACGGACTCACAGGCCGGTTGACCCTGATGAAGCGGTAGTGCAGGGGATCCCGGTACATTCTGCGATGGCGCCGATCTCCGGGGCTCAGGCAAGCTGTGCAGTGGAGTAAAACTGTTAAGCACTGGTCCCGGTGCTGTCCGCGCCACGTCCGGGGGAGAAATAAGGGATAAGGGATTCGTCACTGGGGTTATGGGAGCGACAGGAGTTGCTACGTCCCCTGCGGGCGCCAGGTCTCGGATCGAGACTGGGTCCTCTCGCCCGTCAGGATATGCCACATAGGCATACTGAGAGTTGGCGTGGAGGAGGTGGACCTGTTCGACCAAGGGGTCGGACTTGCGGGCCCTTACATGTCGCCGCAGGAGGACGGGTCCTGGGTACGTCAACCAGGCTAGTAAAGATATCCCCGAGGACGACTTCCGAGGGAATGAGAACATCCTCTCGTGGGGAGTAGCATTGGTTGCCGTACACAGGAGGGAGCGAATGGAATGAAGCGCATTAGGGAGGACCTCCTGCCAATGGGAGACTGGAAGGCCTTTGGACTTCAGCGCCAATAGGACAGCCTTCCAGACTGTAGCATTCTCTCTTTCCACCTGTCCATTACCCCTAGGGTTGTAACTCATGGTCCTACTAGAGGCAATCCCGTATGAGAGCAGGAATTGCCTCAAGTCATTACTCATGAACGACGAGCCCCTGTCGCTATGGATATAGCTGGGGTACCCGAACAGGGTAAAAAGATCACGGAATGCCTTGATCACCGTGGCTGTCGACGTGTCCGCGCAGAGGACAACAAACGGGAACCGGGAGTACTCATCTATTATGTTCAGAAAGTACACATTCCGATCTGTTGAGGGAAGGGGGCCCTTAAAATCAACACTCAGCCTCTCGAAGGGGCGAGTGGCCTTGACCAAATGTGCCCGGTCAGGTCGGTAAAAGTGCGGTTTGCATTCCGCGCAAGTCCGACAGCTCCTTGTCACCGACCTGACGTCCTCCACCGAGTAAGGCAGGTTGTGGGCTTTGACAAAGTGGTAGAGCCGAGTGACCCCAGGATGGCACAGGTCATTATGGAGGGCGTTCAAGCGATCCTCCTGAATAGTAGCGCATGTTCCGCGCGAGAGGGCATCCGAGGGCTCATTGAGTTTCCCTGGACGATACATGATATCGTAGTTATAGGTGGAGAGTTCAATTCTCCACCGCAAGATCTTATCATTCTTGATCTTGCCCCTCTGCGTGTTGTTGAACATGAACGCCACGGACCGCTGGTCCGTGATCAGGGTGAACTGCTTTCCCGCCAGGTAATGGCGCCAGTGTCTGACGGCCTCCACAATGGCCTGGGCCTCCTTTTCCACCGCTGAATGCCGAATTTCGGGGCCTTGGAGGGTGCGGGAAAAAAACGCGACGGGCCTGCCCGCCTGGTTTAGTGTGGCGGCCAGGGCGAAATCAGATGCATCGCTTTCCACCTGAAAAGGGATGGATTCGTCTACCGCGTGCATCGTGGCTTTCGCGATGTCGTGGTTCAATTCCTTGAAGGCCAATTGGGCCTCTGGCGTGAGTGGAAAAGTCGTGGACTTAATAAGCGGACGGGCTTTGTCCGCGTAGTTGGGGACCCACTGCGCATAATAGGAGAAAAAGCCGCTTTTGCGCTAGCGGACAAGGGAAGTTCAGCAAGGGGGCGCATACGGTCTGGATCAGGGCCAATGACCCCGTCTTCCACCACGTATCCCAGGATGGCTAACCGGCACGTACGGAATACACACTTCTCCCTATTGTAGGTCAAATTCAGGCGAGATGCAGTGCGTAAAACGTTTTGGAGATTTGTGTCATGGTCCTGCTGATCATGGCCGCAGATGGTGACATTATCCAGGTACGGGAAGGTAGCCCGCAGCCTGTTCTGGTCCACCATTCGGTCCATTGCACGCTGGAAGACCGAGACCCCATTGGTGACACCAAATGGAACCCTAAGAAACTGATACAGATGACCATCCGCCTCAAAGGCCGTGTAATGTCGGTCCTCTGGGCGAATGGGGAGTTGGTGGTAGGCGGACTTAAGGTCTATGGTGGAGAACACCCGGTACTGCGCAATCTGATTGACCATATCAGATATGCGCGGGAGGGGATATGCATCCAGCTGCGTATATCGATTAATGGTCTGACTATAATCAATGACCATCCGGGGTTTGTTCCCGCTCTTGACCACCACAACCTGTGCTCTCCATGGACTAACACTGGGCTGTATGATCCCTTCTTCGAGGAGTCGCTGAACCTCAGATCTGATGAAGATCCGATCTTCAGTGCTGTAACGCCTACTTTTAGTAGCGATGGGCTTGCAGCCTGGTACCAGATTCTTGAATAAAGAGAGTGTGGTGATCTTTAATGTAGAAAGATTGCATGCGGGGCGCTTTGGACAATTTGGAGACTGCAGCTGTTCCCCTACTGTCAGCGAAGGGAGTGGCCCACCGTACTGTAGGATCACACTCTTCATGTGGACCATAAAGCTTAGTCCGAGGAGAATTGGTGCGCAAAGATGCGGCAACACAAGGAGCCTGAATCGCTCGTAAATTGTGCCTTGCACTTTCAAGGTTACCACACAACGTCCTAGCACAGGGACAGACCGGGACTTTGATGCCATAGAGATTGTCTGTTTGGCAGGTTGAATCTGGAGTCCACACCTCTTTACAGTGTCAGGGTGAATAAAGCTCTCAGTGCTCCCGCTGTCAAACAGACAATAAATTGCACGACCATTTACCTGTATATCCATCATCGAACAGTCAAGCCTGTGATGCTTAGCCTGGTTCAGGGTGATCGACGCCACCGTTGGTCCGTGAACGTCACTGCAGGCAGCTGAGGTCGATGCTGAGGACCCCTGCTGGTCGCTCATGGTCATCGTCGACCAAAATGGCCGCCCCCATGAATCGTACATGGGTGAGGGCGCCAAACGTAGCGACTCCTGGTGGTCATCCTCCTCCGACTCCGTCAACCGCAATGGCGTCGTCCTGGACTCGCACGTGGACGAACCCCGTGAGTACCTCGATGACGATGGTGATGATCCCCGTTCCGAAGGGTCACAGGTCGCACTGCCGTTCTTGGGCTTCGATCTGCACACCTTCGCATAATGCCCCTTTTTACCGCATAGGTTACAGACTACCGCTTTAGCGGGACACTTTTGTCGTAGATGCTTGGCTCCTCTGCAGAAGTAGCACCGCGGGCCGCATGGGGCTGCAGCCGTCGTCTGGTCCACATGGGAGCACGCCATAACACTGCACTTCAAGCCCGTGGGGCGAGGAGGGATTTGCGACTGCTCCTGCCACGTTGTCTCCACGTGGTCCTCCGGATACAGGACCAAGCTCTTCGAAGCCGCCTCAAGCATTTCAGCTAATTCCATAGCTTGGGTCAGGTTGAGATTCCCCTTTTCTAGCAGCTTGAGACAGATGTATGAAGACCCTACTGATGCGCTATCAATAAGGCGAAAGACTACCGATATGCCAATATAAGTGTAGGCTTTTATTCACAACAGAATCAGGAGCAGATCCCAACAATTAACCGACCTGGACTGAACAAGGGGGAGGAGACAGCCACCTTTATACTAGGTGCTGAGGGGAGGAACCAAACTGGAAGGGGATGTGTCCAGGTATGACAAACACACACAACGGTGGTCCATATAGGACAAAGGCACAACTGAGGTCCACCACATTCACCCCTTCCTTTTAAAAAAACAACACGGGGGTGAAGCGGAAACAATATCACAAGTCCAGACGAACCGGTGGCTTGATCCGTCGTCGCGATCGTCGCAGTGCAGGTCGCAGAGTCGTCCGAGCAGGGAGCGATGTCGGCCCAGGCTCCGTACAGTGAGCGTCGAGAGAAGGCGCTGGGTGGTGTGAAGCGGACCGATCCGTCGTCCCGTCCAGTCGTCGGGTACTGCGTGGCGACGGCTCCGGCGACTCAAGCGAGCTGTACATAGGGGCGAGAGGAATGAGCAGTGGCCCTGGTGGCGTATGGGGAACAGTGGGAACCGGAGCTGGGGGGTGGGGGGCTGCAACAGGCTCTGGGCGGACTACATTGGAGACAGGGACTGAGGGAGGAAGAGGCACAGCAATCTCCGAGTGGACAACACCAGGGACCGTGGGGCGGAAGGACGTGGTGACCTCCGGGGCACCCGCGGGTGCCAAGTCACGGACAGAAACCGTGTCCTCCCGCCCATCAGGGTACGCTACATAAGCATATTGGGGATTAGCATGGAGCAATTGGACCTCCTCGACCAAGGGATCTGCCTTATGGGTCCGGACATGCTTCCGAAGCAGGACGGGTCCCGGGGACATCAGCCAATCCGGGAGCGAAGTACCCGAGGAGGACTTCCTGGGAAATGAAAACATCCGCTCGTGAGGGGTCGTATTGGTCGCTGTGCACAAGAGTGACCTAATGGAATGTAATGCGTCCGGAAGGACGTCTTGCCAACGGCTGACTGGAAGGCCCCTAGACCGTAACGCTAATAGAACAGCCTTCCAGACGGTTGCGTTCTCCCGCTCTACTTGACCATTGCCCCTGGGGTTATAGCTAGTGGTGCGGCTGGAGGCAACGCCTTTGGCGAGCAGGTACTGCCTCAGCTCGTCACTCATGAAAGAGGACCCACGGTCGCTATGAATATAGGCTGGGAAGCCGAACAGGGTGAAGAGCTTGTTCAGGGTCCGAATCACTGTAGCCGTGGTCATGTCCGAGCAGGGGAAGGCAAAAGGGAAACGTGAGTATTCGTCAATGATATTCAGGAAATAAACATTGCGGTTAGAGGAGGGGAGGGGGCCTTTAAAATCAACGCTAAGGCGCTCGAACGCACGAGTGGCCTTTACAAGGTGCGCCCTACCTGGCCGGTAGAACTGCGGTTTGCACTCAGCGCAGACCCTGCATTGCCTGGTAATCGTCCGGACTTCCTCAAGGGAGAAGGGCAGGTTACGGGACTTGACAAAATGGAAAAATCTGGTGACACCCGGGTGACAGAGGTCGTTATGGAGGGACTGTAGCTGGTCTAGTTGGGCACTGGCACATGATCCACGGGACAGGGCGTCTGGGGGCTCATTGAGCTTCCCAGGCCGGTACATGATGTCATATCTGTAGGTGGAGAGCTCAATCCTCCACCGCAAGATCTTGTCATTCTTAATCTTGCCCTTTTGCCTGGTGTTAAACAGGAAGGCAACTGACCGCTGGTCCGTAATTAAGGTGAATCGTTGGCCCGCGAGATAATGGCGCCAGTGCCGGACGGCTTCCACGATGGCCTGGGCCTCCTTCTCGACCGAGGAGTGTCGAATCTCAGGGCCTTGTAAGGTCCGGGAAAAGAAGGCCACCAGACGGCCCCTCTGGTTAAGGGTGGCAGCTAGGGCAAAGTCAGACGCATCACTTTCCACTTGGAATGGGATGGATTCGTCCACAGCGTGCATCGCGGCCTTCGCGATGTCCGCTTTGATGTCATCGAAGGCCCGACAGGCCTCCTCCGCCAGGGGAAAAGAGGTCGATTTTAGGAGCGGACGGGCTTTATCTGCGTAACGGGGAACCCACTGGGCATAATAGGAGAAGAAGCCCAGGCATCTCCTCAGTGCTTTGAGGGTAGTAGGGAGGGGAAGCTGCATAAGGGGACGCATACGGGCTGGGTCGGGGCCAAGGACACCATTTTCTATCACGTACCCAAGGATGGCGAGGCGGCGTGTCCGGAAAACACACTTCGCCTCATTGTATGTGAGGTTCAGGAGAGTGGCCGTACGAAGGAATTTTTGTAGGTTGGCATCATGGTCCTGCAGGTCATGGCCGCAGATGGTGACGTTATCCAGATACGGGAAAGTGGCCCGTAGTCTGTGCTGGTCCACCATTTGATCCATGGCCCGTTGGAAGACTGAGACCCCATTGGTGACACCAAAGGGGACTCGGAGGAACTGGTAGAGGCGGCCATCCGCCTCAAAGGCAGTGTATGGGCGATCCTCCGAGCAGATAGGGAGCTGGTGGTAAGCCGATTTCAAATCGATCGTTGAAAAAACCCTATAGTGCGCGATATGGTTGACTATGTCCGCGATACGGGGAAGAGGATATGCATCTAGTTGGGTATACCTGTTTATGGTCTGGCTGTAGTCAATCACCATGCGGTGTTTCTCCCCCGATTTAACTACGACCACTTGCGCCCTCCAGGGGCTGGTGCTGGCCTGGATAATCCCTTCCTGGAGCAAACGTTGTACCTCGGACCGAATGAAGGCCCGGTCATCCGCACTATAGCGCCTACTCTTGGTGGCTATAGGCCTACAATCCGGGGTGAGGTTATCAAATAACGGGGGGGGGTGATCTTGAGGGTCGAGAGACTGCAGGTGGTGCGCGAGGGGCGCTGCCGTGACGGCGCCTTGCAGACGGAGAGCGGGGGATAAGGGCCATCGTACTGCAGGATGACGCTTCTATGATGGGTGAGGAAATCTAACCCCAGCAGTACAGCTGCGCAGAGTCGCGGCAGCACGAGGAGCCGAAAACGCTCGTAGACTGTGCCCTGTACCGTCAGCGTCACCAAGCAGCACCCGAGGACCTCCACTGAGTGAGAATTCGAGGCCATGGAGATGGTCTGGCTCCAGGGTCGCACGGGAAGGGCATATTGACGCACTGTGCGAGGGTGTATAAAACTTTCCGTGCTCCCACAGTCAAACAGGCAGTTTTCTGCATAACCATTTACCTTGATCTCCATTATGGACTTGGAGAGTTGATGTGGCTGCGACTGGTCCAGGCAAATCGATGCCACTGTTGAATTAAAGAAGAATCCATCTTCGTCGCCGTCTGATGACGTCACGGATGAAGCTTCCTGCTCAGCTTGCCTTGATGCCAGTCTCAAAGATGGCGACTCCCGCACTTCCGGTGACCGCATCAAAGATGGCGATTCCCGCACTTCCGGTGACCGCATCCAAGATGGCGATTCGCGCGCAGCCACCGCCTGCATCAAAGATGGCCGCGCCCTCGGAGCACACATGGCTCCACGAGTCTTCAGAAGCGGCTTTGCTCTGCAGACTTTGACAAAGTGGCCTAGCTTACCGCATCCGGAGCAAATCGCGTCCTTTGCCGGGCAGTGACACCGAGGGTGCTTAGGGAGGCCACAAAAGTAACATTTGGGCCCTGCTGGAGCAGCCGTCGCAGTGGAGCCGTCGGTGGAACGGGATCCAAGGTAAGACCCGAGATTATGGGAGGCCGCTTCTAGCGTTTCAGCCATCGTGGCCGTTTTCCGGAGGTCTACGTCATCTTGTTCCAGCAGACGCTGCTGGATGTATGTAGACTCAATGCCCGCAACGTAGGCGTCGCGGATCAGATCCTCCGTGTTCTGAGCTGCTGAAACAGCCTTACAGTCGCAAGCTCGGGCGAGGACTCGCAGGGCGCGCAGAAATTGGGCGCACGATTCTCCTGGCTGCTGTTTGCGGGTAGTTAGGAGGTGTCTGGCGTAAACCACGTTAGGGCTCTTTCGGAACTGCCCTTTTAGGAGTTCGATAGCGTCCGCGTAAGTAGCAGCGTCCCGGAAGATTCCATAGACAGTTTCGCTTACCCGGGCGCGGAGCACGTGGAGTTTAGCAGCGTCGGTGTCGATGGCCGTAGCGGTGTCGACGAATGCTTCGAAGCAGTCCAACCAATGATCAAATTTATCAGAGGCTCCAACCTCTTGAGGGTCTAATGCTAACTTGTCGGGTTTTAGAAACTGCTCCATACTAGTAACTGTTGTGAATAAAATTGATGCGCTATCAATAAGGCGAAAGACTACCGATATGCCAATATAAGTGTAGGCTTTTATTCACAACAGAATCAGGAGCAGATCCCAACAATTAACCGACCTGGACTGAACAAGGGGGAGGAGACAGCCACCTTTATACTAGGTGCTGAGGGGAGGAACCAAACTGGAAGGGGATGTGTCCAGGTATGACAAACACACACAACGGTGGTCCATATAGGACAAAGGCACAACTGAGGTCCACCACACCTACCCCTGCCACAAACGCATCTCGGGCGAGGTCATACATGTACTGCTCAGCCGACACAGCTTTGCAGTCACAGCCCCTGGCAAGCTGCAAGAGCTCATTGGCGTAATCCTCCATGGTTTCGCCCGACTGCCGACGTCGTGTAGCGAGGAGGTAACGAGCGTGGATCTCGTTGGGAGGTTTCGTGTAGCGCTTTTTTAAAAGCTCGAGGGCCCTCGGGTAAGTGGTGGCCGCACGGATCGCGAGATAGACTGTGTCGCTCACCCTCGCATGGAGGACCCGGAGTCTGTCATCATCTGTGGTGACCGCTTGCGGAGGCTGCCAGGTCGTCTTCAAAACACTTCAGCCAGTGGTCGAAGGTGTTAGAAGCGCCCACCGCACGTGGATCTAGCGTCAGACGTTCTGGCTTTAGGATTTGCTCCATACTCTCCTTTCTTTTTTTCTTCCGTCGAGAGCTTAATGTTAGACAATAAAATTGATGCGCATCAATTGAACACGAGGCGCGAAGCTTTGGTAACAGAAGGCTTTTATTGTCTAACAATGGAACTAATAGAACGTAAACACACTATCCCAGACTGACGAGGTCCCGCCCGAGCAGGGGGTCTTATACCTCTCCCAGGAGGCGGAGCCCGACTGGGATGTGCCACAACAGTAACAACCACAGGTGCATCAATCCCACCCTAGCCCAACAACAACATTAGAACAATCCCACAGTGGGAACACCCTAGCCCAACAACAACATTAGAACAATCCCACAGTGGGAACCAACGATGGTTCACCACACACATATTCTAAACACAATTGTTAAAATAAGCTAATTACAAACCAAAATATTCAAACAAACGTTACAATAAACTATTCGCGGATCCGAGGCACTCTTCGATAGTAGGATTTCCAACTGTTCATTAGTACAAATCACAAAATGGCAGGCTTCCTGTAAACATTGCTCTACTGAATTAGAGGGGACTGTGTTTCAAGGGCGAACCCTACGTTCTGCCTCCGGGTGATCCTCTTTTTCCATCGGCTGAATTGGACTGTGAGGATGATTAAATATACCAGGGTGAACAAAATCAGTAATACCGCCAGGTGTGACATTATGCGACCAAATGGGTGGATTTGGATGTTTGAGCCCCAGTTTCAAAGATCATTCCACCAAGTGGTGACTTTAATTTCTTTAATTCCCCTTTTCACCTCTTGGGTTTGCTGTATTACTTTGGTGAAGGTTCTGTGGGCTGCAGCCAATTTTATCCGAATCTGGTTCAACTCCTCCGGTCGGGGTTTTAGGCTTGTGTCACATTTAATCCCCACCAATCCCCTGCTACAGTGACACTCAGTTAACATTCCTGCTACAGTGACACTCAGATAACATTCCTTGAATTGCCATTTGGTGTTTTGCATATCAGCCGCTGGTTGTTACACCCAAACATTATACTCTTATCGGGATACACCCAATACACACCATCCTCACATTTCCCTGCGTCAGATGGGGCAAACCATAAATAACCGGGATACCAAAAGTTAATCTTGCTTGGGGTGTTCTGCGTGCTTATCCTGATGATGAATCTGATGAGGTAGAACGTAGGTTGCATCGTTGTTGTCATCCGTCGTTGTCCTGAGGAGATCAATGTAATTTCTGCTGTTATTGCATCTAATATTTGATGTATATACATGTATTTAAACTGTCCATGCCCCCCCTTTTTTTTGTTGAACACTATCGACAGTGGTGTGGTCAGGAGGACCCGGATATATCGATAGTTGCTTGTGTGTCGTAGTTTTTTAAAAATTCTAATTGTGAACCACTGCCGAGCAAATTTTTGTTCAGATCGATAAATGGGCGAGTCATGGGGTGGTCGGAAAAGAGCTTGTTTAACTGGCCAGCAAAATCAAGGCGGCCTGTTTTATTCTAGCAGCAGTCACCATTAGCCCCAGGGATTCGAATAGCACTGGAGTCGGTCTGTAATGACCTGAAGAGGTGTCCGTCCCATAATTGTCTTGGAGTTTGAAAGCGAAACGCATTTAAAATTTAGCACAAGTGCCTCTAAGAATTTAAAATGTAGCCCAGTCGCCTTGATGATTTTAAAATTTAGCACAATTGGCTTGATGATTTTAAAGTTTGGCACGGTTGCCTTAATGATTTGTCTTAACTGAAGAAAGGTGACCAAAGAACACAGCTTCGGACAGTGTAGATAACCCGGTTAATCGTACTAGCAGTATACAGATGGTATGGGAATGAGTCGGTTGGACTTAACCGTGGACATTTTACTGTCGGTCAGTCACGGTGGACCTGCAGGTGGAGGGGTTTTAAGTGGGTGCTTCCATCAGAGATTCTTGTACCTTGCATTAGTCTGCATTGTAGGCTGAATTTCAGCATTTGGGGCACCCTAGATTCCTTCATTCAGCATTTCCATTAACAAATTGCCCAACAGAGACTCATCCTCTGAATCATTTTTCTCATGAGGCTCCATCATTACCTCCTCACCTGGCCTCCATACCCGTGTCTGTTCATTGGACTGCACTTTTGGATCTGTGTTCAGGGGTCCTTTATCCTCGTCTCCCATTCTAATCAATCTATGTGTCTGGTCCCTTACCCAGGTGGGGATGCAGCATCGGGTGTCCCCATCAAAATAACCCGGTGTGGTTTAGTCAGGGCCTCACTGGTGGGTCTGGGTCTAGTAAGGCTTATGTTTATGGGGGAATCCATAATGCTGCGAGGGCTGATATCTGGTGAGTCCCGCCAGTCCTCTAGGGTGCGCAAGTCTCCTGTTATGTCTGGGTCGATCAGTACCCCTAGGGGCACTTCAGGTGTGGACAAGGCTCTCGGCTGTAGCATAGTAGGGGTAAGGGTCTGGTCTGAACCTGAAAGTGGATGAGAAGGTGTCTGGGAAAATATGTTTCCTGGGTGAGGCCATTCCAGTCACCTAGTGTCATCCTCCCCAATCTCCAATGTGAGATGGTGGAAGTGATTATTCTGAGTCCCGTAAGCTTTCAGTTGATTGACGTGGAACCAACTGGTTTTCCTGTTGGCAATCAGGACTTTATACACTGAGGGGCTTATTTTGTCGGTGATGATGTGCAGGCCTGCATATCTCGGGGACAAGAAAGAACTGAATTGTAGAGGAAAATCATTATCTGCTGGCCAACTGTATATTCAACTGAGTGTACCCTTTTATCGAAATATGCCTTGCTCTGTTTCTATTTAACTCCTAATTGGACAGCCGCGGCCAACTGGGCTGCTTTAATGTTTTCGGTTATCTGCTGGACGGCTTTCTCGTGGATGAGTGCTGTGATAGCAGGCTCAGTTAAATCAAACCCCAATAAATATTCAGCTCGCCTCATAGGTCGGCCAGTCATTAATGTGTGTGGGGTGAACCCAGTAGAACTGGAAACAGTTTTGCATACCATCATGAGGGCAAAGGGAAGTACTGTATCCCATGTTGTGTTGTTTTGCTGCACCGTCTTTCTAATGATCCTTTTTAGCATTCGGTTCATGCACTCTACAACTCCAGTGGATTGTGGATGGTAGGCGATATGGAATTTCTGCTTGATGCCGAACATAGCCATAACGTTCTGCATCACCCGCCTGGTGAAATGTGACCCTTGGTTGGACTCTATGCTGTGGGGAAGATCCCATCGTGTAAACACCTGTTGGGCTAATATCTTTGCGGTGGCTTTAGCTGTGTTGGATCTAGAGGGGAATGTCTCAACCCATTTGGTGAAAGTGTCTATTATTACCAGGACGTATTTAAATCCATTCCTTCATGGATTAAAGGCAAAGTGAATAAGAATAAGGAACCTTGGTTCTCGAGGGATTTTGGAACTCTGATAAAGAAGAAGAGAGAGATGTGTGACATGTATAGGCAACAGGGAGCAAATAAGATGCTTGAGGAGTATAAAAAGTGCAAGAAACTACTTAAGAAAGAAATCAGGAGGGCTAAAAGAAGACATGAGGTTGCTTTGGCAGGCAAGGTGAAGGATAATCCTAAGAGCTTCTACAGGTATATTAAGAACAAAAGGATAGTAAGGGATAAAATTGGTCCTCTTGAAGATCAGAGTGGTCGGCTATTGAAGAAGGGAAAGGGTTAATGTTTTTTTTGTACTCAATGTATTTTGTGCCTAAAAGGTTGAACTTTGTACCTGGAATGTATCACAAACATAACTCTTCCTTATGGCTAGCCTCCTTTTTGTTTATATTGCTCCTGGTAGTAGCATAAGCCATTTGTTCATGTCTTTCATCTTTTACTTTTAGTATAAGCCATTTGTTCATGGTTCCCTCGCTTGTTTATATCATTCTGATAAAACAGACAGTTGAATATAGATGTTAGTCTTTCTTTCCCATGGGCTTGTCTATGATTTAAACAGAGGAAGCAGCGACCAAATGGTAGAGTGCGAGAATGGCCGTTTGAAGGAGGACTCCCACTGGGACAGTTGCACTCAGTCACTCAGTCACTTCAAAGGAAACGCTGCGGGAAGAGCAGGGGACCAGAGGTGACACCTTGACTGCAACGACCAGAAGAATTGTGCTTTATGACCCAAGGATACCTGATGGTCTCTAACCATGATCCAGAGACTATCAGAAGCTGTTAAAGGAACTATAATTTATGATCAAGGACTGTTAACTGGACTTTGCTTCATGGCTTGTATTGGGAACCCTGATGTATAAATATCCACGCTTCTTGTGTTCAGAGAGAACTTTGGCTTCCGCTTTCAAGGGGTCAAGTTCTCCCATAAGCTTGTGAGAATAAAGCCTGACTGTATTTTGACTCATACCAGCCTATAGAGGTATATTTTCCGACTTCAGCTATGTATGGAACCAAAAGAAATGGGGGAAATATTAAATGGGTTTTTTGCATCCGTATTTACTAAGGAAACTGGCTTGGAGTCTATTGAAAAAAGGCAAACAAGTAGGGAGGTCATGGAACCTATACAGATTAAAGGGGAGGAGGTGCTTGCTGTCTTGAGGCAAATCAGAGTAGATAAATCTCCAGGACTGGACAGGGTATTCCCTCGGACCTTGAAGGAGACTAGTGTTGAAATTGCAGGGGCCCTGGCAGATATATTTAAAATGTTGGTATCCATGGGTGAGGTGCCGGATGATTGGAGGATAGCTCATGTTGTTCCGTTGTTTAAAAAAGGCTCAAAAAGTAATGCGGGAAATTATAGGCCGGTAAGTTTGACGTCAGTAGTAGGTAAATTATTGGAAGGAGTACTAAGAGATAGGATCTACAAATATTTGGATAGACAGGGACTTATTAGGGAGAGTCAACGTGGCTTTGTGCATGGTAGGTCATGTTTGACCAATCTATTAGAGTTTATCGAGGAGGTTACCAGGAAAGTGGATGAAGGGAAGGCAGTGGATGTTGTCTACATGGACTTCAGTAAGGCCTTTGACAAGGTCCCGCATGGGAGGTTAGTTAGGAAGGTTCAGTCGCTTGGTATACATGGAGAGGTAGTAAATTGGATTAGACATAGGCTCAATGGAAGAACACATTTCCACTCCATCTGACGAAGGAGCAGTGCTCCGAAAGCTCATGGTATTTGCTATCAAATAAACCTGTTGGACTTTAACCTGGTGTTGTTAAAACTCTTACTCTTTCAATGGAAGAAGCCAGAGAGTGGTAGTGGAGGATTGCTTCTCTGAGTGGAGGCCTGTGACTAGTGGTGTGCCACAGGGATCAGTGCTGGGTCCATTGTTGTTTGTCATCTATATCAATGATCTGGATGATAATGTGGTAAATTGGATCAGCAAATTTGCTGATGATACAAAAATTGGAGGTGTAGTGGACAGTGAGGAAGGTTTTCAAAGCTTGCAGAGGGATTTGGACCAGCTAGAAAAATGGGCTGAAAAATGGCAGATGGAGTTTAATGCAGACAAGTGTGAGGTATTGCACTTTGGAAGGACAAACCAAGGTAGAACATACAAGGTAAATGGTAGGACACTGAAGAGTGCAGTAGAACAGAGGGATAGAGGGATCTGGGAATACAGATACATAATTCCCTAAAAGTGGCGTCACAGGTAGATAGGGTCGTAAAGAGTGCTTTTGGTACATTGGCCTTTATAAATCAAAGTATTGAGTGTAAGAGTTGGAATGTTATGGTGAGGTTGTATAAAACATTGGTGAGGCCGAATTTAGAGTATTGTGTGCAGTTTTGGTCACCTAATTACAGGAAGGATATTAATAAGGTTGAAAGAATGCAGAGAAGGTTTTACAAGGATGTTGCCGGGACTTGAGAAACTGAGTTACAGAGAAAGGTTGAATAGGTTGGGACTTTATTCCCTGGAGCGTAGAAGAATGAGGGGAGATTTGATAGAGGTGTATAAAATTATGATGGGTATAGATAGAGTGAATGCAAGCAGGGTTTTTCCACTGAGGCTAGGGGAGAAAAAAACCAGAGCACATGGATTAAGGGTGAAGGTGGAAAAGTTTAAAGGGAATATTAGGGGGGGGCTTCTTCACGCAGAGAGTGGTGGGAGTTTGGAATGAGCTGCCAGATGAAGTGGTGAATGCGGGCTCACTTTTAACATTTAAGAAAAACTTGGACAGGTACATGGATGAGAGGGGTGTGGAGGGATATGGTCCAGATGCAGGTCAGTGGGACTCGGCAGAAAAATGGTTTGGCACAGCCAAGAAGGGCTAAAAGGAATGTTTCTGAGCTGTTATGTTCTATGGTTCTATGGCGGTAGTGGGCCGATATAATCAATTTGGAGGTTTGTCCAGGGGCCTTCTACTGGGCATGTGTGCCTGATGCGCGTTATCATACACGAGGCTAGGTGCTCAGGGAATAAAGGCTTTTATTTACTGTAATGAAGCAGCCAATAATTATATACACGATCCCAGACTGAGGGGTCCCAGCCAGAGCAGGGACCTTTATACCTCTCCCAGGAGGCGGAGCCCGACTGGGATGTACCACAACACTACAATACAAAGGTGTAACAACCCCACCCTAACCCCAACAGCAACAAGTAGCACAACCCATCCCTAACCGAACAGTAACATATGTACATCCTTGTAGTACTGGCCAGACCCTGGCTCAGTACTATCCAGTGGGAACCAACGATGGTTCACCACATTCACCCCTCCTTTGAGAACAAAGACCAGCGGGGTACAAAAACAGAATAAAATGTCATCAGTCTATAAGTTCAGACGGTCAGGGGGACCGCACCGTCGTTGTGACCTCCTCAATACCGGCGGTGAGACCGGAGTAGGTACTTGCGGTGGCGTTCTCCCCAAGGCGGCGTCCAGCTGTTCTTCCACGGACGCACAGGCCGGTTGACCCTGAGGTGACGGTAGTCCATGGAGTCCTGACACGCCCTGAAGTGGCGACCATCCTCTGGACTCAGGCAAGCTGTACACGGGAGTAAAAGGGTTAAGCAATGGTCCCGATGCTGCCCGCTCTGTGTCCGGGGGAGAAACAAGAGTTAAGGGGTTTGTAACAGGGGGTATGGGAGCGACAGGGGTTGCTACGTCCCCTGCTGGCGCCAGGTCTCGGATCGAGACCGTGTCCTCTCGCCCGTCAGGGTATGCCACATAGGCATACTGAGGGTTGGCGTGGAGGAGATGGACCTGTTCGACCAACGGGTCGGACTTGCGGGCCCTTACATGTCGCCGCAGGAGGACAGGTCCTGAGTACGTCAACCAAGACGGGAATGAGGTCCCCGAGGAAGACTTCCGAGGGAATGAAAACATCCTCTCATGGGGAGTAGCATTGGTTGCCGTACACAGGAGTGAGCGAATAGAATGGAGCGCATCAGGGAGCACCTCTTGCCAACGGGAGACTGGAAGACCTTTTGACTTCAATGCCAGTAAGACAGCCTTCCAGACTGTAGCATTCTCACGTTACACCTGTCCGTTACCCCTAGGGTTGTAGCTCATGGTCCTACTAGAGGCAATCCCGTATGAGAGCAGGAATTGCCTCAAGTCATCGCTCATGAACGACGAGCCCCTGTCACTGTGAATGTAGCCGGGGTACCCGAACAGGGTAAAGAGATCACGGAATGCCTTGATAACCGTGGCAGCGGATGTATCAGAGCAGGGAACAACAAAAGGGAACCGAGAGTACTCGTCAATGATATTGAGGAAGTACATATTCCGATCTGTTGAGGGAAGGGGGCCCTTAAAATCGACACTCAGTCTCTCGAAGGGATGAATGGCCTTGACTAAATGTGCCCGGTCAGGTCGGTAAAAGTGCGGTTTGCATTCCGCGCAAACCCGACAGCTTCTTGTTACGGACCTGACGTCCTCCACCGAATAGGGCAGGTTGTGGGCTTTTATAAAGTGGTAGAGCCGAGTGACCCCAGGATGGCATAGGTCATTATGGAGAGCCTGCAAATGCTCCTCCTGTATACTGGCACATGTTCCACGCGAGAGGGCATCCGAGGGCTCATGAGTTTCCCTGGACGGTACATGATGTCATAGTTATAGGTGGAGAGTTCAATTCTCCACCGCAAGATCTTGTCATTCTTGATCTTGCCCCTCTGCGTGTTATTAAACATGAACGCCACGGACCGCTGGTCCGTGATCAGGGTGAACCGTTTTCCCGCCAAGTAATGGCACCAATGCCTGACGGCCTCCACAATTGCCTGGGCCTCCTTTTCCACCGCTGAATGCCGGATTTTGGGGCCTTGGAGGGTGCGGGAAAAAAATGCGACGGGCCTGCCCGCCTGGTTAAGTGTGGCGGCCAGGGCGAAATCAGATGCATCGCTCTCCACCTGAATGGGGATGGACTCGTCAACAGCGTGCATCGTAGCTTTCGCGATGTCGGCTTTTAATTTATCGAAGGCCAATTGGGCCTCTGGCGTTAGGGGAAAAGTTGTGGACTTAATGAGCGGACGGGCTTTGTCCGCGTAATTGGGAACCCACTGCGCATAATAAGAGAAGAAGCCTAAGCATCTTCTCAGTGCTTTTGCACTAGCGGGCAAGGGAAGTTCAGAAAGGGGGCGCATACGGTCTGGATCAGGGCCAATGACCCCGTTTTCCACCACGTATCCTAGGATGGCTAAACGGCGCGTACGAAACACACACTTCTCCCTGTTGTAGGTCAGGTTCAGGCGAGATGCAGTGCGTAGGAAATTCAGGAGATTCGTGTCGTGGTCCTGCTGGTCATGGCCGCAGATGGTGACATTATCCAGGTACGGGAAGGTAGCCCGCAGCCCGTTCTGGTCCACCATTCGGTCCATTGCACGCTGGAAGACCGAGACCGCATTGGTGACACCAAATGGAACCCTGAGAAAGTGATACAAGCGACCATCCGCCTCAAAAGCCGTGTATTGTCGGTCCTCTGGGCGAATGGGGAGTTGGTGGTAGGCAGACTTGAGGTCTATGGTGGAGAACACCCGGTACTGCGCAATCTGATTGACCATATCAGATATGCGCGGGAGGGGATACGCATCCAGCTGCGTGTATCGATTAATGGTCTGACTGTAGTCAATGACCATCCGGGGTTTGTTCCCGCTCTTGACCACCACGACCTGCGCCCTCCATGGACTAGCGCTGGGTTGTATGATCCTTTCTTTGAGGAGCCGCTGAACCTCAGATCTAATGAAGATCCGATCCTCAGCGCTGTAACGCCTACTTTTAGTCGCGATGGGCTTGCAGCCTGGCACAAGATTCTGGAACAGGGAGGGTGTGGTGATCTTCAGCGTCGAGAGGCTACAGGCGGGGCGCGTTGGGCAATTTGGAGGCTGCTGTTCTCCCATTGACAGTGAAGGGAGTGGCCCACCGTACTGTAGGGTTACACTCCTCAAGTGGACCATGAAGTTTAGTCCGAGAAGTATTGGCGCGCAAAGGTACTGCAACACTAGGAGCTTGAAACGCTCGTAAACTGTGCCTTGCACCGTCAAAGTTACCACGCAACTTCCTAGCACGGTGACAGACCGGGACCTTGATGCCATAGAGATTGTCTGTTTGGCAGGTTGAATCTGGAGTCCACACCGCTTCACAGTGTCTGGGTGGATAAAGCTCTCAGTGCTCCCGCTGTCAAACAGACAATAAATCACGTGGTCATTTACCTGGATGTTCATCATAGATTTGTCAAGTCTATGAGGCTTGGCCTGGTCCAGGATGATCGATGCCACCGTTGGTTCATGAGTGCCACTGCAGGCAGCTGAAATTGACGAGGAGGACCCCTGCTGGTCGTTCGCGGTCGGTGCCGACCAACATGGCCGCTCCCATAGGTTGCACGTGGGTGATGGCGCCAAACTCAGCGACCCCTGCTGGTCACACACCTCCGACTCCGTCGACCGTAATGGCGTCGTCCTGGCCTCGCACGTGGACGAACCCCTCGATGATTTCGACGACGAAGAGCCGAGCTCTGAAGAATCGCAGGCCGCACTGCCGTTCCTAGATTTAGATCGGCACACTTTCGAATAGTGCCCCTTCTTACCGCAGGCGGAGCACAACACAGCCTTAGCGGGACACCGTTGCCGAGTATGCTTCGCTCCCCCACAGAAGTAACACCGCGGGCCGCCCGGAGCTGCTGCCGTCGTCTGGCCCGAGTGTGAGCACGCCATTACGCAGCATTTCGAACCCGAGGGACGAGGAGGGATTGGCGACTGCTCCTGCCACGTTGTCTCCACGTGGTCTTCAGGATACAATACTAGGCTTTTGGAGGCCATCTCCAGCATCTCCCCTAGCTCGATTGCCTGGGTAAGGTCAAGGTTACCTTTCTCCAGTAGTTTAAGTCGAATGTACGACGATCCGACTCCCGCCACAAACGCATCTCGGGCGAGGTCGTTCATACTCTGCTCAGCCGACACAGCTTTGCAGTTACAGCCCCTGGCTAGCTGTAGGAGCTCGTTCGCATATTCCTCCATCGTTTCGTCAGACTGCCGTCGTCGAGTGGCTTAGGAGGTAACGAGCGTGTATTTCATTGGGCGGTTTGATATAACGCTTCTTCAGAAGCTCGAGGGCCTTTATGTAATCGGTGGCCGCACGGATCGCGAGGTAGACAGTGTTGCTTACCCTCGCATGGAGGACCCGGAGTCTGTCATCATCTGTGGTGACCGCTGCGGAGGCTGCCAGGTAGTCTTCGAAACACTTCAGCCAGTGGTCGAAGGTGTTAGAGGCGCCCACCGCACGTGGATCTAGTGTAAGGCGTTCCGGCTTCAGTATCTACTCCATACTCTCTTTTTTTTTCTTCGACGAGAGTTTAACAACAGTAAATAAAATTGATGCGCGTTATCATACACGAGGCTAGATGCTCAGGGAATAAAGGCTTTTATTTACTGTAATGAAGCAGCCAATAATTATATACACGATCCCAGACTGAGGGGTCCCAGCCAGAGCAGGGACCTTTATACCTCTCCCAGGAGGCGGAGAGGGATGTACCACAATAACTATAATACAAAGGTGTAACAACCCATCCTTAACCCCAACAGCAACAAGTAGCACAACCCATCCCTAACCCAACAGTAACATATGTACATCCTTGTAGTACTGGCCAGACCCTGGCTCAGTACTATCCAGTGGGAACCAACGATGGTTCACCACAGTGCCTTAGCTCTGCTTTTCTGGCATACCTATCGGGGTTGTTCTGGGCACAAATTATACAATTGTCGATATAATGGGCAACATCATCGTGCAGTTCGGGCCACCAACATAATTATTTTAATCGCTCAGTTGTTGTCTCTATGCCCTGATTGCCATGTCCGTCATGGTACTGGTAGATGAGCTGATTTCTGTCCTGGGTAGAGACTACGTAAGTGCCTGCCTTTAATATTAAACCATCCTGAATCGGTATTTTGTCCTTCCATTTCTCATAACGGGTGGGGTAGACTCCTTCTAAAATTTGTTTTGGGGACTGTCAGTGCGCTGCGCTTGGACCAGGTCGGCTATATTCGTTTGGCAGATGGCCACAGCTCTCCTACAGGTGGCTGCCAAAACTGTCCCGTGTCGGCCTTTGCTAATGCATTGACCTTACAGTTGCCTGCTGGGGAGGTCCTGTGATGGCTTCTAACTTTAATAATTCCATATGTGTGCCCTACGGTGGCCTGCAGAACATGTTTTAATAAGGAGGCTGATGGTAGGGGCTTTCCGTCTGCAGAGACGAAATCTCTGGCTTCCCATAACGGGAGGAACTCAGTCAGACTGTTGCACACGTACATGCTATCGGAGTGTATGTTGGCAGGGGTTGGAAATAGGTCTGGGTGACTCACTGTGTATGCGACTGCTGCTCGTTCGGCAGCTTGAGCACTCAAATGGCTGGGTAGTTTGAGAACGAGTTCTATTAGTGACTGTCCCTGTTGATTTTCCACATAAATGCCACATCCTGTGATTCTGGTCCCATTCTCTATGGTGGATGGACAGTCTACATAAATTCTCATGGCTGAGTCTGTCTGTTGGCTGGCTGCCTGTTTTGTCCCTGACCATGTCTCTTGTTGTTTCGGGATAAACGGACCTGTGAGGTCCTTTGTGGCTATAACCTGACGCTCATGCGGATCTCCCCCATAATTTAAATTATCTGCCAGGAATGTGGGCATTTTGGTTCGCTTTGCAGTGATGTCCCTACCCTGCAGTAGTAATGTCCAACGGGCAGCGCGGACCTGGCTTACTGAGCCGTCTTTCAGGCGAATGTCCAACAGAAGCTGGGTTGGGGTGTGTTCGGTGAGAACGGTTATTGGGTTTAGTCCGGTGATATAGGCGAAATTCTGCACAGCTCAAAATACCGCGAATAGGTGTCGTTCACACCCGGAGAAGCCCCTGTTCGACTGGGCCTAATACTCATGAGGCGTAGGCTACTGGGCCTGGTCTACCGTGTCTTTCTTGTAATAATACTGTTAAAAGAGTGTGGTCGGTGGCTGCAACCTCTAAGGCGTATGGTAGATCTGGGTCAGGGACTAGTAAGGCTGGCGCTGTAGCAAGGGCGCGCTTTAAATCGGTTACTGCAGCTGTGTACTGCACAGTCCACTTCCAGGTCGCATTTTTCTTTAGCAATTTGGACAGTGGGGCTGCTTTGGTTCCGACAGGACCCTACTAGACCTAAGAAAGATCGAAGGGCACTCACATCTTGGGACAGTGGGCGGTGCACTATGGAGTCTATCCTTTTTCGTTCGATCTCCCTCTTCCCTCTTCCCATGGGTACCCTAGGTATATGACCTTGGGTTGCAAAATTTGGGTCTTTTTCGGGTTGACTTTGCAGCCTAATGATTGGAGCAGTGCGAGTAATTCATCCAGCAATGTTACATGCTCCTCTTTGGTGTTAGTCTGTAACAATAAATCATCTACATATTGGACCAAGCACTCAGAATCATAGAATCATAGAATCCCTACAGTGCAGAAGGAGGCCATTCGGCCCATCGAGTCTGCACCGACCACAATCCCACCCAGGCTCTACCCCCACATATTTACCTGCTAATCCCTCTAACTACGCATTTTAGGATTCTAAGGGGCAGTTTTTTTTTTTAACCTGGCCAATCAACCTAACCCGCACATCTTTGGACTGTGGGAGGAAACCGGAGCACCCGGAGGAAACCCACGCAGACACGAGGAGAACGTGCAAACTCCACACAGACAGTGACCCGAGCCGGGAATCGAACCCGGGACCCTGGAGCTGTGAAGCAGCAGTGCTAACCACTGCGCTACCGTGCCGCCCAATTCAGGTCGGGAAAACTTTTCTAGTCCGGTAGCTAGTCGCCTGTGGAAGATGGACGGGGAATTATGGAAACCGTGTGGTAGGCAAGTCCAAGTTTATTGCTGTCCCTGGGAGGTAAAGGCGAACTTGCATTGGCAGGACCGATTTAAAGGGTTTGGACCAGAAACCGTTACTGATATCCAATACCGTGAAAAACTTGGCCTGGGCTCCCTGTCTCATCATAGTGATGGGGCTTGTAGCTACTGTGGGGGCCGTGAGTGGGGTAACCTTATTTAACTCCCGATAATCGTTCATTAACCTCCATGATCCATCTGCCTTTTCTACAGGCCGTATCGGTGCATTATTTGTGGATGCCACTCGTCTCAACACCCGCTGCTGTAATAGATTATCAATTACTTTGGCCACCTCCCCCTCTGCCTGTCTGGGGAAACCGTACTGTCTCTGTGGTTTCGGTTCCGGCCCTTCAATTAGCACCTCCCCAGGTATCTGGCCACAATCATGTTTATGCCGCGCAAACACCACATTGTTTCTTTGAAGCTCCTCCCTGATGGCCGGATCACTACTAATTGTTAAGGGATCAAACCAGAATTCCCCGATTGTGCTAACCCTATTAGCATACATCCCGACTGGAATGATTGATGGCGCTCTGCTAATCGTAGCCATCTGCCAAATGCATCGATTAGCCGGATCAAAGGAAAGATTACATTTATTCATGTAATCAGACCCAAGAATGTGTTCAGCGTTTGGGGGAAGGTCAACTAACACCACCGGATGGTCACACGCCATGCTGCCTAGGCGGATCTGTACAGGGGCTGTAATGCGTCCCTCCTGCATGTGTCCTGTGAATTCACTGAGTGTGAATTGTGCCCGTAGTTGGCCAAGGGATGTCTGTTTTTAATGTTGATATATTCAGGGTAGTTCAGGAGCCTCCGGTATCCCAAAGGAATTCTACGAGGTGGCCTCTTACCTCGCCGTTAACTAGGGGTCTCCCTGTGTTATCCCACCTGGTGCTACAGATCCAGGTTGGGGAGGATGGACATCATCAATCTGGGATTCCATAGCTGGGGACAGTTGGATTTAGTGGTGGGCTAGCGCTCACGGTATGCATGGGGTGACCGGGACCTTTTATACGGTGGTGGGCGGTGCTCTCTCTCGCACCTAGGAGCTGGCCTAGCTGGTGGAGCCGGTGATCCTGGTGGTTTCGGGGACTGTGTATATGGTAATGGGGGTCTCCTACAATCTTGGGCGAAGTGTCCTGGCTGCCCGCAATTAAAACATGTCCCTCTTTCTCTCCCCGGGGGCTGCTGTGTAAGGTGGAGCTGTACCTCTCTAGTGTTGGGGATCCCCTCTACCCTCGTTTCTCCATACTGGACCCTGGCTAGCCCTCAACGGAAGCATTCTCGCCTCCCTTTCTGACCGTGACGTGTTCCCAGACCCGAGCTAAGCGTCGGAGAACCCATGCTTCATTGTGTGTGGTCTCTGCAGGGTCAAAATTAGCACAGGCTTTCTTTCCTTCCTCAGTGGTGTGCGAGACTAATGTCCGAGCCCATTTGGATAAATCAGCCTCATTTAATCTAGCCTGATCTAATTCCCCATACACTCCCCTGTAGTGGATCCATAAACGACCAGCAAAGGCAGTCGGATGTTCCCCTTTCCTCTGTCTACGTTTATTCAACCCATCTACAGGATCCCCTTTATTAAACCCTACTGCGATCAATATTGCCTCCTTGATCTCGTTCAATGTTCCTTCCCCAACATTTTGAGGGGCTGGCGGGGCAGACCGTACAGATTTGCTTAAGCACATGACTATCAGCTTCACTTCTTCCCTTTCATCTAGCCCAGGCATTATCTTTTGCTGCCTAACATCCTCAAAGAAACGGTGTGGGTCAGCCGATGGCACAAAGGTTGTGATTTTATTTGCGATCTCAGCCAATTGTGCCACCGTAAATGGGGTTGTATATGTAACAGCTGGGCCCTGAGACTCTCCTACCCGACGTTTAGTTGTCACTGGGTGCATCGGTACTGGAGGTGAAACTGGGGGCGCGGTGGGTATGACTTCCCCTGGGAAAGATGGTGGTGGACCCCAATCCTCGGTTCGCGTAACATAAAGTTTAGCATTCTCCTTTAACTCTCCCCAATCTGCATGCTCCAAATGATGAAATTCAGCCTACAATGCAGCCCAATGTAAGGTACAAGAGACTCTGATGGAAGCACCCACTCAAAATCCTTAAACCTCCAGGTCCACCGTGACTGACCGACAGTAAGATGGCAATGTTAAGTACAACCAACTCATTCCCATACCATCTGTATACTGCTAGTACGATTAGCTGGGTTATCTTACACATGATGTGGAGATGCCGGCATTGGACTGGGGTAAGCACAGTAAGAAGTCTCACAAGACCAGGTTAAAGTCCAACAGGTTTATTTGGTAGCAAATACCATGTCTTTCTCTGCATGGCGGTCAGTGACCAGTGGAGTGCCCCAGGGATCTGTTCTGGGACCCTTGCTGTTTGTCATTTTCATAAATGACCTGGATGAGGAAGTGGAGGGATGGGTTGGTAAGTTTGCTGACGACACCAAGGTAGGTGGTGTTGTGGATAGTTTGGAGGGATGTCAGAAGTTGCAGCGAGACATAGATAGAATGCAAGACTGGGCGGAGAAGTGGCAGATGGACTTCAACCCGGATAAGTGTGTGGTGATCCATTTTGGCAGATCCAATGGGATGAAGCAGCAATATAATATGAAGGGTACCATTCTTAGCAGTGTAGAGGATCAGAAGGACCTTGGGGTCCGGGTCCATAGGACTCTTAAATCGGCCTCGCAGGTGGAGGATGCGGTCAAGAAGACGTACGGCGTACTGGCCTTCATTAATCGAGGGATTGAGTTTAGGAGTCGGGAGATAATGCTGCAGCTTTATAGGACCCTGGTTAGACCCCACTTGGAGTACTGCGCGCAGTTCTGGTCACCTCATTACAGGAAAGATGTTGAAGCCATTGAAAGGGTGCAGAGGAGATTTACAAGGATGTTGCCTGGATTGGGGGGCATGCCTTATGAGGATAGGTTGAGGGAGCTTGGTCTCTTCTCCCTGGAGAGACGAAGGATGAGAGGTGACCTGATAGAGGTTTACAAGATGTTGAGAGGTCTGGATAGGGTAGACTCTCAGAGGCTATTTCCAAGGGCTGAAATGGTTGCTACGAGAGGACACAGGTTTAAGGTGCTGGGGGGTAGGTACAGAGGAGATGTCAGGGGTAAGTTTTTCACTCAGAGGGTGGTGGGTGAGTGGAATCGGCTGACGTCGGTGGTGGTGGAGGCAAACTCGTTGGGGTCTTTTAAGAGACTTCTGGATGAGTACATGGGATTTAATGGGATTGAGGGCTATAGATAGGCCTAGAGGTGGGGATGTGATCGGCGCAACCTGTGGGCCGAAGGGCCTGTTTGTGCTGTGGCTTTCTATGTTCTATGTTCTATAAGCTTTCGGAGCGCTGCCCCTTCGTCAGATGGAGTGGTTATCTGTTCTCAAACAGTGCAAACAGACACAGAAATCAAATTACAGAATACTGATTAGAATGCAAATCTCTACAGCCAGCCAGGTCTTAAATGATGCCTTCAACCGATGCTATACACTAGATACATCGATGACATTTTCTTCCTTTGGAGTCATGGTGAGCAATCACTGAAACAACTATATGATGACATCAACAAGTTCCATCCCACCATCAGACTCACCATGGACTACTCTCTGGAATCGGTTGCATTCTTGGACACACGCATCTCCATTAAGGACGGTCACCTCAGCACCTCACTGTACCGCAAGCCCACGGATAACCTCATGATGCTCCACTTTTCCAGCTTCCACCCTAAACACGTAAAAGAAGCCATCCCCTACGGACAAGCCCTCCGAATACACAGGATCTGCTCGGATGAGGAGGATCGCAACAGACACCTCCAGACGCTGAAAGATGCCCTCATAAGAACAGGATATGGCGCTCGACTCATCGATCAACAGTTCCGACGCGCCACAGCGAAAAACCGCACCGACCTCCTCAGAAGACAAACACGGGACACGGTGGACAGAGTACCCTTCGTCGTCCAGTACTTCCCCGGAGCGGAGAAGCTACGGCATCTCCTCCGGAGCCTTCAACATGTCATTGATGAAGACGAACATCTCGCCAAGGCCATCCCCACACCCCCACTTCTTGCCTTCAAACAACCACGCAACCTCAAACAGACCATTGTCCGCAGCAAACTACCCAGCCTTCAGGAGAACAGTGACCACGACACCACACAACCCTGCCACAGCAACCTCTGCAAGACGTGCTGGATCATCGATACGGATGCCATCATCTCACGTGATGACATCATCTCACGTTAGGGCGGCACGGTAGCACAGTGGTTAGCACTGCTGCTTCACAGCTCCAGGGTCCCGGGTTCGATTCCCGGCTCGGGTCACTGTCTGTGTGGAGTTTGCACATTCTCCTCGTGTCTGCGTGGGTTTCCTCCGGGTGCTCCGGTTTCCTCCCACAGTCCAAAGATGTGCGGGTTAGGTTGATTGGCCAGGTTAAAAAATTGCCCCTTAGAGTCCTGGGATGTGTAGGTTAGAGGGATTAGCGGGCAAAATATGTGGGGGTAGGGCCTGGGTGGGATTGTGATCGGTGCAGACTCGATGGGCCGAATGGCCTCCTTCTGCACTGTAGGGTTTCTATGATTTCTTTCTATGATTTCTATGAACACCATCTACCAGGTACACGGTACCTACTCTTGCAACTCGGCCAACGTTGTCTACCTGATACGCTGCAAGAAAGGATGTCCTGAGGCATGGTACATTGGGGAAACCATGCAGACGCTACGACAACGGATGAATGAACACCGCTCGACAATCACCAGGCAAGACTGTTCTCTTCCTGTGGGGGAGCACTTCAGCAGTCACGGGTATTCAGCCTCTGATCTTCAGGTAAGCGTTCTCCAAGGCGGCCTTCACGACACACGACGCGCAGAGTCGCTGAGCAGAAACTGATAGCCAAGTTCTGCACACATGAGGACGGCCTAAACCGGGATGTTGGATTTATGTCACATTATCAGTAACCCCCACAGCTTGCCTCCTTGGCTTGCAGAATTTCACTGGCTGTTCTGTCTGGAGACAATACACATCTCTTTCACCTGTGTTGAATGCTCCCTCCACCCACATTGTCTGTACATTTAAGACCTGGCTGGCTGTAGAGATTTGCATTCTAATCAGTATTCTGTAATTTGATTTCTGTGTCTGTTTGCACTGTTTGAGAACAGATAACCACTCCATCTGACGAAGGGGCAGCGCTCCGAAAGCTTATGGTATTTGCTACCAAATAAACCTGTTGGACTTTAACCTGGTGTTGTGAGACTTCTTACTTATCTTACACAGTCAAGGGTGTATAAGGAGTACAGTAGGGGGCTGAGGACAAAGCTTTGTAGGGCATATGTATGACTGTCACAACATGCTCATGCAATTACTTTGGCACTATATGCAGTGTGAAGGGGGGATGTGTCATGGCCCCTGTGCTCTTCAGAACGTTCTTTGTGATCTTCTACTATAACTGTCAATGATATAATTCTGAAGGCTATAAATAACTTCACATATCTTGGAAGTACAATCTCTCAAAATATCTGCATTGACGGCAATGCCAGAGCAAGCTTAGCCACTTACACAAGAGTCTGTGGAGAAAACAAAGCACCAATCTTATAACAAAACTTGCTGTGTACAAAGCTGTGGTCATATATACTATCAATCCAAAAACTCAGCTAATGTTCTGGGGACCTGGGTTCAAGTCCCACCACAGCAGATAGTGGAATTTGAGTTCAATAAAAAAAATCTGGAATTCAGAACCTACCGATGACCATTGTCGATAGTTGTAAAAACCCATCTGGTTCACTAATGTCCTTGAGGGAAGGAAATCTGCCTTCCTTACTTAGTCTGGCCTACATGTGACTCCCGAGCCACAGAAATCTGGTCGACTCACAACTGGGGATGAGCAATAAATGCTGGCCAGCCAGCGATGCTCATATCCCATAAATGAATAAAAGAAAACCCTTCTATGTGCCTGTGAGACACGGGTACTTACTCCAGACATATTAAGCAAATGACATGTTCCAGGTGAGATGCAGCCAGAACATTGTGTGCCTCAAAAGGGAGGACAAAGTGCCCAACACTGAGGTAATTCAAACAAATGCCTGGAATTGAAGCACATCATCATCATAAATTTGGGGCCGCATGGTGGCACAGTGGTTAGCACTGCTGCCTCACAGCGCTAGGGACCTGGGTTCGATTCCAGCCTCGGGTCACTGTCTGTATGGAGTTTGCACATTCTCCCTGTGTCTGCGTGGGTTTCCTTCAGATGCTCTGGTTTCCTCCCACAGTCCAAAGATATGTGGTTTAGGTTGATTGGCCATGCCAAATTGACTATAGTGTTAGGGGGGTTAGCAGAGTAAATATGTGGGGTCAGGGGAATAGGGTCTGGGTGGGATTGTGGTTGGTACAGACTCAATGGGCTGAATGGCCTCCTTCTGCGCTGTAGGAATTCTATGAGCTCAGGCCAGATGGAGTGGACATGTCGGATGTATAACTTAAAATCCTGAAGGTGGGCATGCATTCACAACTTAAACTTGGACACCGGCTGTGAGGTAGGCCAAGGTAAAGGTTCCAGGATTCTTTGAAGGTAAACCTCAGAAAATGTGCTATGTTCATCATGGACTGGGAGAAAAATGCATAAGAGCAAAATATCTCCTGAGCGATCTCAAGTAGTGGTACTGATTCCTTCAAACAGCAAAGAATATGGGCAAGCTTCAACCAGACAGTCCTAACAAAATCAGACTATTCTTTTCTCCACTATGAAAAGCCATGCAGGTCTGAAATCGGGCTCTGCAACCAATTTAGAATGCATAACAGACGACTACGCATGCAAGAAATTGCCATTTTCGATTGCGAAAGGAAACCGGGAGAAAGAACTGAGTCTTTGAAACTGGCTATGTTCATAAAAATAACTCCAATGCAGATATTTGCCAGGTAGCTTTATCTCTTTCATTGTTTCCAGAATTTCAAGTAACACATCTGGAAGTCCTCAACACACCCCTTCAAGATGGAATGGAGATCAAAAGCATTTAAATTATGAAAAGGTAGGAGCTGTATTGATAACCATTATCCTTGTGGAGAGTAAACTGACTTCCCATAAATATGAAGAATTATAACTGCTTGAAGGGTGAATTGGCAAAAATTTAAGATGGCGTCATCCTCACATTCCCCCTTTGACAATGGTAACACCAGCCTAAGGCATGGAGCTGCCATCCTTCCAAAGCTGCAGGCCCTCTGATTGGGCCTATAGTCTCAGGGTCATACATGCCACCCTTAATTGGCCACTTCCAGGATGAACTCTCAGGTGGGCACCCTGACAGAGTAGGATAAGCAACTGGAAATGATCCTAGCTCATGCTTATATCCGAAGGGCAGAAGATCCTGCCCAAAGCAGTACTGGGACAGGCAACAGCACCTAGAAGGCAGGAACGAAAGGAAATGTAAATGGATGATGAATTGACTTTTGTAGGGAATATTGGATGGTTTGTTTGATACATTTGCTTTGGAATGATTGTTTTGTGGTGACTTTATTTCAGTGTTGTGGCTGAGAGAATGCTCTGATGATCAGTGATAGGGGGAAGGTGTGGGGCTGTAGACACGTGAAAATTGGAGTTGGTCTCAACTAGAACCACAGTCAGATGAACCGATCATGGAGAGCCCGGCAAGCAATGAAATGTATCTGTTGCCTTCTCCCTTCCTCCAGCTCCTCCTTTTCCTCTTTCTGAACTGCTCAACAGATAACTGGTAACAAGGACTCTGCCTATGTGATGGCATAGCAATTACCCCACAATAAATTGTGGTTTCCTCCCAAACGCCAAAGATGTGTGGGTTAGGTTGATTGGCCATGCTAAATTGCCCCTTAGTGTCAGGGGGATTAGCAGGACAAATGTGTGATGTTACGGGGATAGGGCCTGGGTGGGATTGTTGCCGATGCAGGCTCAATGGGTCGAATGGCCTTACTCTGCACTGAAGGGATTATTTGACACTTCTTCCAGAGCGATCCAGGCAGCTTGGTGATGTTTACTGGGACAGCTTGTCTCTCATTATATACATGTTGCCCATGTGTGTCAGTTGTGCACTGGAGTCAAGAGCCAGGTGGTCAAAACCTATTACTCAGCAGGCACTCTCTGGCTTGACATGGTTGGTCAAATGTTGATGGTCCAGCAAACTGAGGCAAAGAATAGGCGTTGTCATTACTGCCAATGATAACAAGCATTCACCAGTATGACATACTGGGCCTCTATTGCATATTCAGGGATTAGAATCACAGTTGCGGTTCATCTCTGCATTTAGATGCTGAGCACCTAATTATATGCAATGGAAAGCACCTTCCAAAGTGAGGAAGACCACTATTCTGCAATTACTTTTTTAATGCGCAGTCTGCCTGCCACTCTCTGGTCAAAGAAAATGCTTTGCGCTTTCCTCTTATGGCATAGAAAAGGAAAGAGATAGGTCAAACTCCAGGAATTTCCTTCCTAACAGCAGTGTGCGTTTAACTACAGCACATGGAGTGCAGCAGCTCAAAAAGGCAGCCCATCGCCACCTTCTCAAGGGCAGTTAGGAATAGGCAATCAATTCTGGTCGAGCCCGTGAAGCCCACATCGCTTGAATGAATACCAAAAATAAACAAGAAGCATCAGGCACCTCTCTAGTACAGCAGTGGATGGCCAGTGACTCCAGTCTTCTCAATATTGAATTGGGAGGAATTTTTCGTCAGCGAATCCTGAATGTTGCACAAGCAGTTTGGTCGAGCTGTGTGCTGTAGGTATACAGATGGAACCTAATTTTGTGTTTATGGACGATATATTCGAGGAGCAGCATGTAGATGAGAAATGGGCGGGACTATGCATAGATCCTTGGGGGACCCCAGAGGTAATGGTGTAGGAGCAGAAAGAGTAAACATTACAAGTAATTATCTGGTTATGACTGAATAGATAGGAATGGTGAAGGCAATCCTACCAAGCCTTTGCACTAAAAGTGGAAAATCAAATTTCCTGCTGTTAAACACATGTTAAAAATACATAACTTTTAACCATCTTTCTGTTACCTTCCTAAATTGACGAAAAATTAACACCCAAGGCCAATTTTACAGCTGATTGATATCCAGACGACTGAAGAATGACGGTGTCACGAGGTCAGTTTTTGACAAGCTTTTACATAGTAAAACAGTGAGGGGTTGACAACAAATAAGAGCACTTGCCAGTAGCCCACAGGCGAAAGGGTCTATCAGTTTGTTCATGGTGTGTGCTATTATGTAAAAGGCATTCTGTTCCTGATTTCTGAATTGTTGTTCACAGATTTTCTCCTGCAGTAACATACAGTAAATGGCAGAACCCTTAGGAGTATTGATAGGCAAAGGGATCTGGGTGTACGGGTACACAGGTCACTGAAGGTGGCAATGCAGGTGGAGAAGGTAGTCAAGAAGGCATACGGCATGCTTGCCTTCATCGGCCGGGGTATTGAGTTTAAAAATTGGCAAGTCATGTTGACGCTTTATAGAAACATAGAAACCCTACAGTACAGAAAGAGGCCATTCGGCCTATCGAGTCTGCACCGACCACAAACCCACCCAGGCCCTACCCCCATATCCCTACATATTTTACCCACTAATCCTTCTAACCTACGCATCTCTGGACACAAAGGGCAATTTTTAGCATGGCCAATCAACCTAACCCGCATATCTTTGGACTGTGGGAGGAAACCGGAGCACCCGGAGGAAACCCACGCAGACACGAGGAGAATGTGTAAACTCTACACAGACAGTGACCCAAGCCGGGAATCGAACCCAGGTCCCTGGAGCTGTGAAGCAGCAGTGCTAACCACTGTGCTACTGTGCCGCCCATTATAGAACCTTAGTGAGGCCGCACTTGGAATATAGTGTTCAATTCTGGTCGCCACACTACCAGAAGGATGTGGAGGCTTTGGAGAGGGTACAGAAAAGATTTACCAGGATGTTGCCTGGTATGGAGGGCATTAGCTATGAGGAGAAGTTGGAGAAACTTGGTTTGTTCTCACTGGAGCAACAGAGGTTGAGGGGAGACCTGATAGAAGTCTACAAGATTATGAGAGGCATGGACAGAGTGGATAGTCAGAAGCTTTTTCCCAGGGTGGAAGAGTCAATTACTGGGGGGGTAGGTTTAAGGTGCGAGGGGCAAGTTTTAAAAGAGATGTACGAGGCAGATTTTTTACACAGAGAGTGGTGGATGCCTGGAACTCACTGTCGGGGGAGGTAGTGGAAGCGGATACGGTAGTGACTTTTAAGGGGCGTCTTGACAAGTGACATGAATGAGATGGGAATAGAGGGATGTGGTCCCCGGAAGCGTAGGGGGTTTTAGTTAAAACGGGCAGCATGGTCGGTGCAGGCTTGGAGGGCTGAAGGGTCTGTTCCTGTGCTGTAATTTTCTTTGTTCTTTGTTCTTTGTAATTGTGATAAATTCATCAGTTTAACCACCACAGTGGATATCTGTTTCCACTCCATCTGACGAAGGAGCTGTGCTCCGAAAGCTTATGGTATTTGCTACCAAATAAACCTGTTGGACTTTAACCTGGTGTTGTGAGACTTCTTACAATAAATGCTGCCCAGACAGTGATGCCCACGTCCCACAAATGAATAAAAAACAAGTACTGATCCCAATCGTGAGAGGAATTTGATATTCTGATCTGACCACGTTATATACAATTCTGATCAAATTATTTTACAAGGGCAATAGAGGCAAAAGAAAGACAATCAAAGAGATTTACAAGAGTCATACCAGAACCGGGAGGTTGTACCAATCAGGAAATGATAAACAGCCTGGGTTGCTTTTCTCTTGAAAAGAGAAGACTGAGGAACGACTTAATACATGCCTTCAGAATTATGAGAGAGACAGAGAGAGAGAATTTTAAATTGAGTCCACATGCAGCAGAGGAGGCTGGCAAGGGATATAAGGAATTCTGAAGTTAGTGGACCAAACTTTGCAGTGACTCTTAATACTGTGGACAACATAGGCCCACAGGGCAGGATTTAGTGGACCCATTTGCCATAACAGGATTTGTGGTGGTGAGATCTCGGTTTAAGATTTTCCCCACCCCCCACTGGTGACATAGTCAGGTTTGTGCCCAAAAAGGGTGTGAACCCGATTTGCATGAATTTAACCAAATTTAACTATTATTTTTTTTTACTCCTTTGTGGGACATGGGTGTCACTGGCTGGCCAGCGCTTATTGCCCGTCCCTAGTTGCCCCAGGTGGTGGTGAACTGCCTTCTTGAATCGCTGCAGTCCATGATCTGTGGGCTGGCCCACAATGCCGTTAGGGAGGGAATTCAGGATTTTGACCCAGCGACTGCGAAGGCACGGCTATATATTTCCAAGTCAGGATGGTGAGTGGCTTGGAGGGGAACTTGCAGGTGGTGTTGTTCCCATTTATCTGCTGCCCTTGTCCTTCCAGGTGGAAGTGGTTGTGAGTTTGGAAGGTGCTTTCTAAGGATCCTTGGTGAATTGCTGCAGTGCATCTTGTAGATAGTACACACTGCTGCTACTGAGTGTCAGTGGTAGAGGGATTGAATGTAGATGTGGTGCCAATCAAGCGGGCTGCTTTATTCTGGATGGTGTAAAGCTTCTTGAGTGTTGTTGGAGCTGCACCCATCTAGGCAAGTGGGGGAGTATTCCATCACACTTCTGACTTGTGCCTTGTAGATGGTGGATATGCTTTGGAGAATCAGGAGGTGAATTACTCGCTGCAGAATTCCAAGCCTCTGACCTAATCTTGTAGCCACTGTGTTTATGTAGTGAGTCCAGTTGAGTTTCTGGTCTATGGTAACCCCAAGGATGTTGACAGTGGGGGAATTCAGTGATGGTTACACCATTGAATGTCAAGGGGCAGTGGTTAGTGTGTTTTCTATTGGTGATAGTCATTGCTTGGCATTTGTGTGGCACGAATGTTACTTGCCATTTGTCAGCCCAAGCCTGGATATTGTCCAGATCTTGTTGCATTTGAACATGGACTGCTTCAATATCTGAGGAGTCACGAACGGTGCTGAACTTTGTGCAATCATCGGCGAACATCCCCACTTCCGACCTTATGACGGAGGGAAGGTTATTGATGAAGCAGCTGAAGATTGTTGGGCCTCGGACACTACCCTGAGGGACTCCTGTAGAGATGTCCTAGAGCTGAGATGACTGACCCTCCACAATCACAACCATCTTCCTATGTACCATGTATGACTCCAACCAGCGGAGAGTTTGCCCCCTGATACCCATTGATTCCAGTTTCGCTAAGGTTCCTTGATGCCATATTTGGTTAAATGTGGCCTTGATGTCAAGGGCTATCACTCTCACCTCATCTCTGGAATTCAGCTCTTTTGTCCATGTTTGGACCAAGGATATAATGAAGTCAGGAGCTGGTGAAACCCAAACTGGACGTCACTGAGCAGATTATTGCTGAGCAGGTGCTGCTTGATAACACTGTTGATGACTCTTTCCATCACTTTACTGATGATCAAGAGTGACTGAACGGTAATTAGCCGGGTTGGATTTGTCCTTCCTTTTGTGTACAGGACATACCTGGGCAATTTTTCACATTGTTGGGTAGATGCCTGTGTTGTAACTGTACTGGGAGGGCTTGGCTAGGGAAGTGGCATGTTCTGGAGCACAAGTCTTCAGTACTCTTGCCGGAATGTTATCAGGGCCCATTGCCTTTGCAATAGGCCCTGATAAATATCCAGTGCCTCCAATCGTTTCTTGATATCATGTTGAGTGAATCGAATTGGCTGGAGACTGCATCTGAGATGCTGGGGACCACTGGAGGAGGCTACTACATAAAACAGATTTATGCAGTAGCGTCTGGCCCCATGGAATGCACCCCCCCCCCCCAAAACAAGAACCAATCATGAAGACCACACCAGAGGTGCAGAGGTGCTTGGAAGCCCCAGGGGTTGAGGGCCAAGGCTCCTTGGCAAATCCCTGTGGCACTTCCCAGGCAGCAACAGGGGGCACTGAATTGGTCACTGCCAGGCCGGTTACCCTCCTCCAATGGGGATCAGGTTCTCCTTGAGTGTGGTGGGGTGGGGGGAGAGTGTCCCCCCCAGTACTTCCATGGTGGGGGAGGTCGCCCTGATGCTTGTGGGTGGCAAGCAATGGGTTGGGGCCTTAAATGGCTGTGGAGGATGGGAAGGAGTTTATTTTTTTTTGCAGATCAAGGCATCCTTTAAATGTGGCACCTACATCTCTACGGAGCTGACCTTGCTAGCTCTATCTGAACATCACTGGCACCATGTGTTATCCATCATGAATTGTCCTTGCAAAGGTGGTTGAGAGTCACCACCTTGAACCAATGCAGTCCATCTCTTGTAGGTACACCCACTTTTCTGTTAGAAAGGAAAATTCAGGATTTTAATTTAGCGACAGTGAAGGACTGACAATACAACTCCAAGTCAGGATGGTGTGTGGCTTGGAGGAAAGCATAAAGCTGGTGGTGCTCCCATTGTTACAATCACATGGGGAGGGTAGAAAATGGCTCCTATATTTACCACTCCAGGTCTTGCCATAACAGGCTTTTCCCCCAATTTTATAAGAATGAAGGTATTGCTCAATGCCTGTGCTTAACTATTTATGTATCAATTACAAAGAAAGCAGTCTGGCAGGCATTCTTGAGTTTAAAATACAAAGTCATTAGTTCTTACTGAATTGAATACCTACCCAAATAAAGATAAACAGATATTCAAAAGGGTAAAGCACGCACGCACATGTACACGCACACACACCCACAGACACACCCCACCCACCCCACACACACCCATCACTGTTTGTGTCCTGCAGACCACTGTAGCTGCGGCACATTTTGTGCACAATAGCCTTCAAAATCTTCAACATCTCATTTGATTTCCTAGTTTAGAAAGGGAAAGGAGTGAGGAATTTTCTCAGTGCCAAATCTCATAGAGTCGCCAATTCTGAGTTGAACCCCTCATTATCGTCAATGAGTTTTTTGCTTCTGGGAGCAATACCATTCCATAACATGCATTGCCCATGTTTAGAATGCAAGTATCTGCTACACGTACGCTTTTAAACATTTGACCACGTGCTTAATACCATACAAAATGAGATTCTGCTGTCCACTAGCTTGTCCAACATTCAATACGCAGAAAAGTTTGCAACAGTAAATGTACACATATGACTCCAATTATTCTAGCTTTTCCACAGATCACCATTAAAGCTTTGCAGGCTTCCTGTCTGAAAATAATCATTACCCTTACTCCTTCCATTATTTCTAACAGAGTCAAATCCTGACCAGATTTAGGCAGATGTACCCTTTCTCCTTCCCAAGTAGACATTTTTTTTAAGCAATTGTGCTTAATAGAGAATAATTCTGATTCATGTATGGCATAATAATTGTCTGCACGTCACAGAAATAATACCTTGTGGCTTTCAACAACATTCAACTTGTTCATTGCTCAGACATACAGGGGAAGTGGAGATGTAATGACAGGAATTTCAAGCACTGTTATTCTATTTTAAATTTCCCAGAGCTGTGACCCAAAATTGCTAAAAGCATCTTATTTTCAGACCTATTGTGAAGGCACTAAACTGTCAAACTGAATAATGTGTAAGACTCAACTAGAGATTCAAATAAAGACCCCCTGTACCCACAAAGACGATTATTTTAAATTGGTCTCATGCCAGACTAAATGCCCTCTCACTTTGCTGTGTCCTGTATGGTGTAATAGGTGACACTGGTGTGGTGTGCAAGTAAGGCAGAAAATGATTGAAATGAGGAATTAAATATACTACAATTTTGGATCGACAACAATAGATTACTAATAGGTGTTGACTTTCAGGGTTGGAATTTAACTTTGCAAGTCACTGGGAGTAGAGTGTGCAAGGCAATCCAGGAGGTGGGGGGTGCAGGGATTTCTGACAGCAGGGAAAATCTAGAAGTAAGTGCAGCATGCTTGTTGGTGGTGTTTTACCAATATTCCTACGTCAATTTTGGAATTCTGACCATCTAGCACCATTGGGCACAATGACGACTCTCATCTTTAAAGGGACACTTCCCTAAATGTAAGATTTCACAAAAAGACATTTTCCCTTACTGATGAAGATAAGATGGCTGCAAATGAAAGGAAGAAGTCATAACGACTATTTGTGCATGAAGTTAGCAGCAGGTGTGAGACTCCAGACTCCTGAATTCCATATCAAAAGCTTTACTGATGTTCACAGGACAGGAATCGTGAGCACACAGGCATCTTAACCTACATCTGATATGTGTGTCACCCCAACACACTGGCTTTGCCTCCTCGAGCCGACTCCTCAAGCCTCACTTCTCACCAACTTCCTGACATGACGCCCCTGTGCTCCCTGGTCTATGTACATCCTCACAAGTTTCCATCTATTCATCCAGCCACTGAGCCCCTCACCTTCATCCTTATACAAGACCACACTCTCCCTCTGTCACCCTCAACGAATGTGCTTTGCCCCTCTATTCAACACGTGCAATTTGTCTGACTCATGGGTCTCTTCCTCTCCTTGCAGGAGAATACGGCATAGAACACAAGGGAAAGTTAGAGAAGGTGGTCCCCTTGTCATTCATTTGTGGGATGCAAATATGGCTGGAAAAGTAAACATTTATTGCCCATTACTGATTGCCTTTGAGAAGGGGAGTGCAAAAGTGAGCATAGCCCCCGAGGAAGCGGGCCATGGCCATGCGGTGCCCTAGCACTGCCCGCTGGCACTGCCTGAACACAGGTCGGCACTGGCCCTATGAGGAGCCTTGTGCAGCGCCTCATTTATTTGTGGTGTTTGGGAGGGAGCAGATGTACGAGCGAGGACTGTTTTGGTGGGGCGGGGGAGGGGGGGGGGCTGGTGGGGATGAAGGTGGAAGGGGTCTGATGCGGTGATGCTCAGGGGGAAGGGTGAGATGTTGACAATGACTGTCAGTGGGGAGTGGGAAGTGGTCTGATGCCAGCAATGACTGTTTGGGGAGGAGGGTAGGGGAAGAGGTCTGATGTCGCCAATGTTCGGGGGGAGGGGTGGGATGCCAGCACTGACTGTTTGTGGTGGGAGCCCATGAGACCTCTGCAGCGGGATGTGGGGGAAATTATTTCCTGATCTAATCGAGACCCTGCTGCTCAATGACAGCATGAAACATGTCCCCCCCGCTTTCTTTTTGCCAAAGTGTCGTAAGATCTGGAGAGAAATCTGCTTGTTTCTCTCACCAATTTTCAGTCAGATCCTGACACTTGCCATTTTTTTGTGTTCTGGTAACTCGGTGCTGTTAGGGAGGAAATTCCAGAATTTTGACTTGACAACAGTAAAGAAACGATGATATAGTTCCAAGTCAGGTTAGTGAGTGGGATTTTACAGCCTCACTTGACCCAAGACTGTAAAATTCCACCTGAGGTCAACAGACCTTTCCATTATCCGCCCCTCACCAGCTCCGATTCCCGTGTAGAGTGGGCAGTAGAATTCCAGCGAGTGTGTGGCTTAGAGAGGAACTTGCAGGTAATGATGTTGTGCTATCCTTCTAGGTGGTAGATGTGTGTTTGAAAAGTGTTGTGAAAGAAGCCCTGGTGAGTTGATGCAATGCATCTTGTAGACGGTACACATTGCTGCTACTGTGCATCAGTAGCGAAAGGAGAGAGTGTTTCAGTCAGCGGAAGGGGTGCTGATGAAATGTGCTGCTTTCTGCTCGATGGTGTCGAATTTTGTGACTGTTATTAGAGTTGTATTCATCCAGGCAAGTAGATAGCAGAGACCATTGGACTTTTGTTGTTTCCAGATCTGAGGGATCTCACTCTCTTCTTGATGTATCTTCTAATATCAGCTTCCTGTTGCTATTCAATCCATACTCTAGCCTTCCCACTCTCGAATGGAGGCAACAAGGTAACACATGTGCCAGCACTCCCTCGCAAGATAATTATTATCATTAATTAACTTGATTGAGTTTTTTGAAGAGGTGACAAAGATAATTGATGAAGGAAGGGCTGTCCATATAAAGTCCATATAAAATGTAGTTTGTATGGACTTTAGTAAAATGTTTGACAAGATCTCAGGTGTCAGACTGGTACAAAAACTAAAATCACATGGGATTCAGGGTAGGCTGGCTAGATGGATACAGAACTGGCTTGGTCATTGAAGACAGAAAGTAGCGGTGGAAGGGTGTTTTTCAGAATGGAGATCTGTAGCTAGTTGTCTTCCGTAGGGGCCAGTGCTATGACCTCTATTTGTAGTACATATAAATAATCTGGAGGAAAATGTGGGTAGTCTGATTAGTAAACTTGCAGATGACATGAAGATTGGTGGAATTGCTGATAGTGCTGGGGATTGTCAGAGGATACAACAGGATATTGATAGATTGGAGACTTGGGAACCGAAATGGCAGATGGAGTTAAATCCGGACAAATGCAAGGTGATGCATTTTGGAGGATCAAATTTAGGTGTGAATTATATTGTAAATGGCAGAACCGTTAGGAACATTAACAACAGGGATCTGTTTTGGGACCCTTGCTGTTTGTCATTTTCATAAATGACCTGGATGAGGAAGCGGAGGGATGGGTTGGTAAGTTTGCCGACGACACGAAGGTTGGTGGGGTTGTGGATAGTCTGGAGGGATGTCAGAAGTTACAGAGGGACATAGATAGGATGCAAGACTGGGCGGACAAGTGGCAGATGGACTTCAACCCAGATAAATGCGTCGTGGTCCATTTTGATCGGTCAAATGGGATGAAGGAGTACAATATAAAGGGAAAGACTCTTTGTACTGTAGAGGATCAGAAGGACCTTGGGGTCCAGGTCCATAGGACTCTAAAATCGGCCCCGCAGGTGGAGGAGGTGGTTAAGAAGGCGTATGGTGTGCTGGCCTTTATCAATCGAGGGATTGAGTTTAGGAGTCCGGGGATAATGATGCAGCTATATAAGACCCTCGTCAGACCCCACTTGGAGTACTGTGCTCAGTCCTGGTCGCCTCACTATAGGAAGGATGTGGAAAAGATTGAAAGGGTGCAGAGGAGATTTACAAGGATGTTGCCTGGATTGAGTGGCATGCCTTATGAGGATAGGCTGAGGGAGCTCGGTCTTTTCTCCTTGGAGAGACGTAGGATGAGAGGAGACCTAATAGAGGTGTATAAGATGTTGAGAGGCATAGATTGGGTGGACTCTCAGAGGCTTTTTCCCAGGGTGGAAATGTCTGCTACGAGAGGACACAGGTTTAAGTTGCTGGGGGGTAGGTACAGGGGAGATGTTAGGGGTAAGTTTTTCACACAGAGGGTGGTGGGCGAGTGGAATCGGCTGCCGTCAGTGGTGGTGGAGGCGAACTCAATAGGGTCTTTTAAGAGGCTCCTGGATGAGTACATGGAGCTTAATAGGATTGAGGGTTATAGGTAGGTCTAGAAGGTAGGGATGTGTTCGGCGCAACTTGTGGGCCGAAAGGCCTGTTTGTGCTGTAGTTTTTCTATGTTCTATATAGAGGGATCTGGGCGAGCAGGTCCACAGTTCCCTCAAAGTGGCAACACAGATGGCCAAGATGATTAAAAAGACATAGGGCATGCTTGCCTTCATCTGCTGGAGCATCGAGTACAGAAGTTGGGAAATCATGTTGCAACTATATAAAACCTTGGTTCGGCTGCATTTGGAGTATCGCGTGCAGTTCAGGTCACCACACCACCAGAAGGACATGGAAGCTTTGGAGAGAATGCAAAGAAGGTTCACCATGATGTTGCCTGGTCTGGAGAATGTTGATTATGAGGAGAGGTTGAATAAACTAGAATTACTTTCACTGGAAAGCCGGAGGCTGAGGGAAAACCTGATAGAGGTCTACAAAATTATACAGGTATAGACAGGGTGGATAGTCAGAGGCTTTTTCCAAGGGTGGAAGTGTCAATTACAAGGGGGCACAGGTTCAAGGTGAGAGTGAGGAAGTTTTTCATGCAGAGAGTGGTGAGTGCCTGGAATGCGCTGCCAGCGGAGCTGGTGGAAGCAGACACTTTAGCAACATTTAAGAGGCATCTGGATGGATACATGAATAGGGAAGGAACAGAGGGATATGATCCGAGTAAGAGCAAAAGGTTCTGTTTTTAGTTTAGTTAGGGCATCATGATCGGCACAGGCTTGGAGGGCCGAAGGGCCTGTTCCAGTGTTGTACTGTTCTTTGTTCTTTAATTGTCACTTGGTGATGCAGCTCATCATTTTCACTGGCCAGGTGCAAATAATTTACTTCATAGGACTAGTGCTAAAGTTTCTTCTTTATGATGCTTATTTTTAACCAATGTAAATGGGTGTTGGAATGCCAATAATTTTAACCACGCATTCCAAATGAGAATCCACACAACTAGGAACTACTACGAACATTTTCCCTATCATTAGCTTGAATGAAATATACAGCTTTATTTCAATATGTAATTTAACATTATTAAAATAAATCATATTAAATAATCAACAAGATGTATTAATAACAATCTACCAAATATCTACCATAGCCATACACTTGGATAGAGGTTAAATTAATTAAAATTAAATTTACATATAAAATCTGAGCATCAACATTTTTAATCATAGACACACATAAATCTTTTACAATGTTAATCCAATTTCAAGGTCTAAATTTAAATTAAATTTTGATGAGTGTTCTTTTGAAGGAGCCATGCCTTGAACAAGAATATGACAAGCCTTCTCTTTTGTCTGGGGAGTGAGATACTAAACAGTATATGAAAGTGAAGCATTGACTGTAAGCAGTGACTGATTGTTAGAGGACAGCCATGCTTGATTCTGTGTTTGCCAGATACAAATGTTTTCAGCGGGGAATGCTGCGTGGATGTAGACCTCAGGTCAATTTTTCTTCAGTAATGCAAACCAATTGCACAGCTTTCATTGCTGCCCTGCATGAGATCAAGTCAGTGGACAAAGACCAAGGACTGAACCGGCAGTACAAAAATCTTGCTTTCCAAAATGTTGGCTAGGAAAATCAGGAGAATTTCATTGTCCTGCTTTAATACAGTACTATGGGATCTTTTACATCCACCTTAGAGAGGAATTACTTATCATCTGATCCCAAAGGCAGCACAGCAAAGTATCAGCTCTATTGTGTGTTAAGTCTTTGGAATGGGGCTTGAACTCATAACCTTTTAACTCCAAGACAAGTGTATTACCATCTGAGTTGAGGCTGACATCTTGATGTCAAGTTTTGCCAAATACAGATTTTCATGTAGATGTTGGTCCTTTAAATAAAGAGGTGTTGTTGCCATGTTTTCATCTACGCTATTTGTGTTAAAGCTGGCATAAATCCCAAGTACTCGTTAGCATACTCAATTTTGGTATTTTATGTTATAGCACCAAATTAATCAACCTCTCCATTCTAGAACAGTACTCTGGTTCTATCTGAACTCCAAGAATTTACTGTGTTTTCAATTTCTGTATCTATTTTTCTATTATACAATGGTCTCCATCTTGTTCCATATTTGGAGGTTATACTGATGTAGCCTATTATAAAGCATTAGGACTCACAGGGCAGCATGGTGGCATAGTGGTTAGCACTACTGCTTGACAGCGTCAGAAACCTGGGTTCAATATGGCCTTGGGTGACTGTCTGTGTGGAGTTTACACATTCTCCCCATGTCTGAGTGGGTTTCCTCCGGGTGCTCTCGTTTCATCCCACACTCCAAAGTTGTGCAGATTAGCAAGGTAAATACATGGGGTTATGGGAATAGGGGCTGGGTGGGATTGTTGTCGTTGAAGGCTCAATGGGCCAACGGTCACTATAGGGATTCTATTCTGTGAAAGTAATTGACAGAGCAGGTTCCACCGTACGTGAAAATGACTGGGAGGATGAGGGATACAGAAAGACAGACAGTGAAGAATGATATAGAGGGTATTACCCATGCTCACAACCCCATCAGATATCGAGTGGTAGCACTAAAGCTTCAGTTGGATGGATTGCACGCTGGCTGATGTGAAGTCTACCTGTTTGGTGTTAGTACATACTTGTATCATTGTGTATTCTATCTTCAGTTGTATAGTTGTTTGGATATCTTGATAAGTCATTTAAAATTGAATTAGATGTTAGCTCTGCTGCCATTCTTACAACTGGCTTCATAATTGCATCACCTGTCAGTACTACCAAAGCAAAGTAATGCAGATACCAGAAATCTGAAATGAAAGCAGCCAGTAGTAACCTTGACTGAACATGCAGCATGAAAGTTTTGATTTTGACAACAGTTGGGAATGCTCTGCTCATTGAGGTGTTTTGTTTCAGATCAGCTTGGATCAGGCATAAGTATCTCATGATTTCTGTTGTAAAGCAAACCCCACAGGCATATTGTGGCCTCCTGTGTATTTGTGCTATTTGACTTGTAACAATCCTGAAAGCAAAGGATTCTAATACTAGTATTGTTATGGGCAGCATACCCATGTGGACTGATCAATTGCTGAGTGATTGATCACTTTAGCTTTCTTACCAAATTCCAGAAGTTTAATGTAAGCAAAATACTGTGGATGCTGGAATCTGAAACAAGAACAGAGGATGCCAAAAAACCTCAGGTCTGCCAACATCCATTAGGAGAGAAATAATTTTAAAATCTGTTTTTGTGTTTATACCATAAACATTGAAGGCACTTGAAATGGATCCCCTGCCTTCACTCTCCAAACAGACTGAGATGGAACATGGGACCAGGAATAGACCATTCACTCCATTGAGCTTGCTCTGCCATTCAATATGATCATGGCTGATCATCCCCTTCAGTACCTTTTGCCCACATTGTTCCCATATCCTTTTATGTCATTGGCATTTAGAAACTGTCAATCTCTGCTTTAAACCAACTCAATGACTGAACTATCACAGCCCTCTGGGGCAGAGAATTCCAAAGATTCCTCATCTCAGTTCCAAGTGGCTTTCCCCTTATTTTGAAATTGTGATCCCTGGTTGTAGACTCTCCAACCAGGAGAAACATCTTACCTGCATCTACCCTATCGATCCATTTTAATATTTTGGAGGTCTCAATATGATCATCTTCCATTCTTCGAAATGCTAGTGAATACAGGCCCAGGAGCAAATTTGGTAAACCATTGTTGCATTCCCTCTATAGCAATAATATCCTTCCAAAGGGAAAACCTGAACACAGTACTTCAGGTGTGGTCTCTAGGTAGAGGCCAAAAGAATCCCAGGGTGAAGACTTGTACAAAGTTGGAACTCAACTCTGTGGCACTTATGCTGGAAGTTATGTTGGGGGTACAAGCCATCCAATTCAAGTTCAAGCTCTGTGTGGGATTTATTTTTGTACATAATTGACAACTCTGGTTGAGCTCAAAAGGTGCATTTAAGTTTTGTTTCTCCCAAAAGAGAAAAATAGATAAGAAAAATAACCTGTCAACAACAAACTGTGCAAGGATTAGTATTCAGGCTGTACTCACATTCTCTGCAGTTACATTGTGATTTAGTGGAGCAGATGCAATTGTTTTTGTCGACTCTAAGTCTACAATGCCTCAGTAATTCACAGCTGACTTGAATATCGGTGATCTGAGCAATAAGCCAAAAATAAAACAGCAAGGATTTTCTGTTAAATTCTCAGGCTTACTACAAGTTAACTTGAATTTGGGTCGGTTAAAACACACACATGGGGAATAGAAACGGAGAACTTTACCTAGTAATCTGTGGCACTGAACCTATGAGAAGTAGCTTGGGTCAGATTTCCCATTCTCATTGGGCACAAATCTGGTCAGTGTAGATCACTGCCCATTATTGAACCCACCTGATTTTCATTGAAATGAACAGTCAGGCAGTGAAAGAGGAAAATTATCCCCTAGAGTGGAAGTGGTGACAAATCTTTTTCTCAGTCGGTGAAGGAGCTGCATGGGTACTCCTGTTGAAAGAACCCAAAACTAGACACATATTCTACAAACTGCAGGAGAGCGAAAAAGAAAACACATTTTTGTAGTGGGTGAATGATGAAGGGCTTAAACATTACAGAGTGGTCATATGGTATGTAATAAAAGCAAACCACATGTATTCTATGTTGTTTTTCCAGTCAATCCCTATCACTGCCCTTTGAACTATGCCAGACTTTGTTTAAGTTTCAAACTGCCTGGAGGTGTAGAAGGTTCCTGTAATTTGCAAAATCTGTTTCAGGAAGGATTTTTTTTGCCAGACTAAATCTGACTGCCCCTTATTGCTTTATCATGACTCTACCCCCTCAAAGGAGTTTATTAATGCAGTGTTTTGATGCATCATTACTAAGTAATTTAAGATAAGAGACAGTTAACCACAAAACTACTCATGCTCTACTCATTTTAATTTGGGGTTTTTTTTGTATTTCATTGACAAATCGCTGTGATTTTCAAACTGTAAAGCATCATTTGTTTCATCAAAGTCAGATAAAATTGAAGTTATAACTGGGAATACTTTCTTGAATGATAACAAAATAACTCGCTGAGGTCAATTCTTCAGTTCTGTGTTTGCAGTGAGGAGCCAAGCACAGACAGTGCAGGTTGGATAAAGGACAATAATGCCAGCACTGACTAGACCTTTGAGTCACAGCTCCCTCTTGTAATCTGTAAATTCAATCAATTAACACAATTAACCCCAAGACAAATTAACCAGGGATGAGGAATGATCCAAATATCCATGTAGGTGGATAAAACAGAAAGCTGGCTGATGTCTTCAATGAATTAAAAAAACAAGTCTGGATGTTACCTTTTGCCTCCCTTTATTTATAGTTTCCTTGGAACAAAGGAACAGTAGCAGGCCTGTTCTGCCAATTAAATACATTATAGCTGATCTGTATTTCAACTTAATTTTACCAGTCTTTGCTACATATCATTTAATACCATTTCCTAACAAGAATCTCTATTAACCGAACATTAACAGCGTTTTGGAGGAGACAGTCCCAGATTCCCATTATTCATGTGGAAAAAAGTACCCCTGATTTCACTGTTAAAGAATCATAGACTCGCTACAGTGTAGGAGGAGGCCATTCGGCCCATCAAGTCTGCACTGACCACAATCCCTCCCAGACTCTATCCTCGCAACCCCACGTATTTACTGTTCTAGTCCCCTGATGCTAAGGGGCAATTTTAGCATGGCCAATCCAGCTAATATGCACATCTTTGGACTATGTGAGGAAATCGGAGCACCCGGAGGAAACCCACACAGACACAAGGAGAATGTGCAAACTCCACACAGTCATCCGAGGCCGGAATTGAACCAGGGTCCCTGGCAGCAGTGCTAACCACGATGCCACTGTGCTGCCCCTTTGTTATTGGTCCATCAAGTCTGCACTGAGTCTCTGACAGAGCATCTCACCCCCTGCACCCTATCTCTTGGTCATTCAGGGAGTCACTTTCATTTTTGGTGGGAAGGGAGCGTGTCTCCAAGGGCGGAGATTGAGAACGGCCCGGTCTCGGAACAGTGGGTCTGGCTGGCAGGTTGCTTGAAATGAGCTTATTAGCATCTTTCAGGTGGGTGAGAATTTGGCTCAAGGTCTGCAAAACTTATTTTGAGCCTCTGTGTCTCCTGTTATCATTTTGATGGGGGGGGGGGTGGGGAGCAGGGCGGCATGAGAAAACGCATCCCAGAATGCAGCAGCTCTATTTGCTATTCTCTATTCTGGAGAACACTAGCGTTTATCTTAATTATCAGCTTTATGTAACAGATTGGTGCTGAATCTGAATTAAAACAGATAATGCTGGATAAACTCAGCAGGCCTGGCAGCATCTCTGGAGAGAGAAATATAGTTAACGTTCAGAGTCTCTATGACTTCTACAGAACAGAAGATGGAAAGAAATGTAATGAATTATATAGTTGGAGAAAGGGTGAGGCATATAGAATAGAAGATCAGGGATAGGTCAGAGATAAGGAGAGATTGACAAAGATGTCATGGACATAATATGAAGGGGGCGTTAAAGGTAGCATTAAGGACTGAATATGTGCTAATAGTGGCATTAAAGAGGAATAAGAATCATTGAAGAATCATAGAATCCTTACAGTGCAGAAGGAGGTCATTTGACCCATCCAGGCTGCACTGACCATAATCCTACCCAACCCTATCCACGCAACCTCACATATTTACCCTTCTAATCTCCTGATGCTAAGGGACAATTTAGCACGGGCCAATCCACCTAACCTGCACATCTTTGGACTGTGGGAGGAAACCGGAGCACCCGGAGGAAACCCACGCAGACACGGGGCGAACGTGCAAACTCCACACAGACAGTCACCTGAAGCCGGAATTGAACCTGGGTCCCTGGTGCTGAGATAAGGAAGCAGGTATTAAAGGCAAGGGGCTGGATCTGTGTGAGTGCTGCATGGGAAAGATCATTTTGCTATACTTGTCTAGAGTTTGGATTACTCCACAATTAACATGCAAGTTTGGAATCAAACGGGTTCAATACCGAGAAAATTTTGCAAAAGAGTTGGAGACTTAATTTTGTTTCAAAAAAACATAAAACAAATGTATTGAAGTCAGTACTATATCTGCAGAGCATGGGAAGACCGTTATAGAACCATAGAACCCCAACAGTGCAGAAAGAGGCCATTTGGCCCATCGAGTCTGCACAGACAACAATCCCACCCAGGCCCTATCCCCACATATTTACCTGCTAATCCCTCTAACCCTCATATTTACCTGCTAATCCCTCTAATATACGCATCCCAGGACACTAAGGGGCAATTTAGCTTGGCCAATCAACCTAACCCGCACATCTTTGGACTGTGGGAGGGAACCGGGGCACCCGGAGGAAACCCACGCAGACACAGGAAGAATGTGCAAACTCCGCACAGACAGTGACCCAAGCCAGGAATCGAACCCAGGTCCCTGGAGCTGTGAAGCACCAGTGCTAACCACTGTGCTGCCGTGCCGCCCTACAGGCAAGAAACCATTTTTGAGGATTGTTTTTGTCAAAGTGCTAACCACTATGCTACCATTATAGCTGAGAATAACCTGGCATGTTGTGTGTCTAGCAATGTGAGAATGTGAAGATATTATACTGGTGTTATTATACAAGGATTGAATGGTTAAACATGGGAAGTTTGAAAGGGGTTAAATGCTGAAGATCCAATACAGACAATGGGGCAATCTTATTGTTGCACCCTGCCGGCCGATGGGTGGGGCGAGCTGGTAAGGCTGCGAGAGCTGAGAAATCAAGTTTGTGCCCAATTTCTCGCCTGTCAGCGACATCGGATATCTGGTGAGGTCAGCCTCATGCTCATTTACAGCTCAAGGTTGAATAATTTATTCAAATTAAATTCAAATCTGTTTTCTATTGTTTTAATGAGCCTGGGATGTTAACTTCCGGCTCACTTGCCTCTGTGGCCTCATCGGGAGAAGTTCTCTCTGGTGAGGATCAGAGCCGGTCCCCAACAACAGAGACCAGCTGTGATGGCCTCACCGATAGAACCGGAGGCCATTGAGGCCCCCATGGAGGCCAGGGGCAAGGGGGGTGGTGCCGCTTGTGCTCTGCCAGCCTGACACCACTGCCCACCGGCCACTGGGCAGAGCCAAGAGTGTGAGGCCCACTGGGGGTGGGACCAAATCAGGGGTTGGTGGTGAGGGGGGGACCCACTGCCACTCTGCACAAGAGATTGGTGGGAGGAGGGAGGGGTATGATTGGGGCTGGCCATGAGGTGGAGGGGGTGGGGGTTGGTCCAGTAGTCTATGGGGGGGGGGGGGTTCGGGCCAGTGATTGGAGGGGGAGGGGGTATAAGCCCAGGTGTGGGGGGCTGCGGGATTGATTGACCTGAGCGGGTGAGGGGGTTGCAATAGGCCGCTAGCCCCTATGGTAGCTGGGGGAGGGGGGGTGTGTTGCTTTGTTTGAGGTTGGCTCAGAGCGGTAGAGGATGAGTGACAGACCTCTGTTGCTAGACACCTGCATGTGCCCAATTGCCCCCTCTGCTGCTCTCAGCCAGTGTTCGGGTGATTTAAGCCCTGCCAGCTCCCCCTACAGGCAAGAAACCATTTTTGAGGATTGTTTTTGTCGAAGTGCATAAGATTGCAGATTTGAACCCGTCCAAAAAACAGGTCAGAAAGTTTCCCATTTTCCCATCCATTTTGGACTTGGAATTATTTTGCTAACATCACCCCAATGTACACTTATTGCTCATAGTTTGCCATTGACGTAAAACCTCTTCCAGTTGTATAGTGGTAACTGATGTACACAGTAACACAAGACCGCAAGTATAGGTATGACCCAAAATATCTGTGAAGCTATAGTATTGATGTATATATTACTTCCTTCCTTATAATGACAAAAACGTTGAGATTGATTCACCACAAACTGCTCCTGTGGTATTATTAGAGAAAGTTAATAAACACTCAGTTTTAAGCATAAAGGAGCTTGGGGAGGCCGTAATGAAACTATGGGGGATATGTGCAACTGACTGATCAAATTAGGAAGGGAAAGGGAAAAGGTTGTATTTGCAGCTATTGGACTTTCCCCAGATTGGAATCAAAGCCTTCAGGTAAAGAAAGGCTTGGGAGAGAGATGGAGAGGGACAAAAGAAGAGGTGAAGAGAGGATTCAGAAGGTGAGAGCAGAGGAGATGACTAAGCAGAGGTACAAAATGTGAACAAGGGTGAAGGGTTGAGGAGAAGGAGAGAGGGCTGGAGGAGAGGAGAGATGAGTGAGGAAAAAAAGAAAGCGGAAGAGAGAAGGTGAGTCAAAAGAAGAGAAATGCAAATGACAGGGAAGGAATGTGATAGAGTTGAGAGGAAGGGGGAGAAGAAATGAACAAAAAGAAAGTTATACTGCAGTAATAAATGTCAGCAGATTTCTCATGGCATTGCTGCAGTATATTTTAATAATTGTTAAAAACAAAGTATGAAATGGACATGATATATGTGATACATAGCATGTTATATGGAAGATTTTAAAATATTATATATATTTAGTCTTACAATATTTATTAAGTTATAGAAGCGAATAATAGTGCAGTTAACTGAATTTCAGTAATTATGATGTTTAATCCTGTTAGTACGTGTTGTGCAGTTCAATATCACAACAATGATGAAGATTGGGAAACAACATTAATAATTGTTTAGTTCAGTATCACATTATTGACACTGGGTATTCTGTAAAATAATGGAGTGTTAATAATTATAGTTGAATCCAATGTTTTTTTTTGCCAAGTGCAGCATCATTATTAAATAATTTTGTTTGTGAATCACATTCATAGTTGTGCAGCTACAGTTACTGTGTAATAGGGCCATAGTTATAATTGAAGTACAGCCTGAATCTGCAGTAAGAAGCTGACGGAATATTTGAGTGAAGAAAGGTAAGATTCCCTGGAGGACACAGTCTCCACTCCATCTTCTTTCAGTCAGTTGGGGTCTTGAAAGTAATGCAGGGTAAGCCTCAGGCAGCTAAGGGGAGAAGGTTTTTTTACAATTATTTGTCGACCACCTTGTTTTTCAGAGTGAATGACTGGTAGGCAGATGAAAGCTACCAGTACATGTTTAACATTAGTGTGAAGTTTCATACTGATATTCCTTGCAGGCTTCTCTATGCTGCTGTCAAATTGAAATGTGGTTCAGAAGCCCACAATATGTGGAAAACAATCGCACTGATTTTCCCCAGGCCAGCCAAATAATGACCAGAGGTTAAGCTTGCCATCCAATTAAGTACACATACTTTGATATTAATAATGAATTACCAAGGGACAAAAAATAACAATTGCTGATTTTTGCTTCGAGAACTAACACTGTTTGAATATATTTCGGAGCTCTTGTACTATTGCTGATCACTACCTACTGCTTTTACCCCATTTTTAAGAAGCACTAAAATCTTTTCAAAAAATCATTTATGGGATGTGGGTATCATTGGCTAGGCCAGCATTTATTGCCTGTCCCTGGTTTCTCTTCATGAGGTGATGTTGAGCTGCCTTCTTGAACGGCTGTGGTACCTGAGGTGTAGGTACACCCACAGAGCTGTTAGGGAGGGAGTCCATGATTTTGACCCAGTGACTGAAGGAACGGCAATATATTTCCAAATCAGGATTGTGAGAGACTTGGAGGTGAACTTCCCAGGTGATGTTCCCAGGTATCTACTGCTTTTGTTCTTCTAGATGGTAGTGGTCATGGGTTTGGAAGGTGCTGACAAAGGAACCGTGGTGAGTTCTTGCGGTGCATCTTATAAAAGGTACACTGCTGCTGCTCGTCAGTAGTGGTGGGAGTGAATGTTTGTGGAAGGGTGGCCAACCAAGTTAAAGTTTATTTATTAGTCACAAATAAGACTCACATTAACACTGCAATGAAGTTACTGTGAAATTTCCTTAGTCGCCACATTCCGGCACCTGTTCAGTTCAATGCACCTAACCCCACTGCAGAATTCCTAGCCTGTGACCTGCTCTTGCAACAACAGTATTTATGTGGCTCGTCCAGTTCAGTTTCTGGTCATTGGTAACACCCAGGATGTTGATAGTTGGGGGAATTCAGTAATGGTAATGCCTTGAATGTCATGGGGCTATGGTTAGACTCTGAGGAACTCATGCAGTGATGTCCTGGAACTGTGTTAATGACCTCCAACCACCATAACCATCTTCCTTTATGCCAGACTCCAACCAATGGAAGGTTTACCCTCGATTCCCATTGACTCCAGTTTGGTAGGTCTCCATGATGCCGCATTTAGTCAAATGCTGCCTTGATGTCAAGAGCAGTCACTCTCACCTCATCTCTGGAATTCAGCTCTTCTGTCCATAGAATCATAGAATCCCTACAGTGCAGAAAAAGGCCATTCGGCCCATCGAGTCGACACCGATCCAATCCCACCCAGGCCCTATTCCCGTAACCCACATATTTACCCTGCTAATCCCCCTAACACGAGAGTCAATTTAGCATAGCCAATCAACCTAGCCCGCTGTGGTTAGACTGTGGGAGTAAACTGGAGCACCTGGAGGAAACCCACGCAGACACAGGGAGAATGTGCAAACTCCACACAGACAGTGACCAGAGGCTGGAATTGAACCCAGACCCCTGGCACTGAGGCAGCCGTGCTCACCACTGTGCCACTGTGCAGCCCTTGAACCAAGACTGTGATGAGCTCAGAATCTGAGTGACCTGGTGAAACCCAAACTGAGTGTCAGTGAGCAGGTTATTGCTGAGACAGCGCTGCTTGATAGCACTGTTGATGACCCCTTCCATCACTTTACTGATGATCAAGACTAAACGAATGGAATGGTAATTGGACAGGTTGGATTTGTCATGTTTGTTGTGTATAGGACGTATCTGGGCAATATTCCACATTGCCAGGGAGCTGCCAGTGTTGTAGTTGTACTGGAACAGCTTGGTTAGAGTGAAATGACCAAAATACAATTGCATTAGAAACTTTACTGAATCAGCCGCATAATTATTTTGGCAACAAAAATAAGTCAGATACCTCTCTGAAGTCTGCAAAGTCCTCCTCAAAATCTTTCCACCATCTGCAAGGTACAAGTCAAAAGTGTAAAGAAATTCTCTCCACTTTCCTGGATAAGTGCAGCTCCAATACCGCTCGAGAAGCTCAACGCCATCCAACATAAAGCAGCCCACTTGATCAGCACGCCACTCTTCACCTTGAGTATTTACACACTCACACCATGGCCACGATACGCCAGTGGTATAATGTTATTTACAAGACGTACTGCAGAAAGTCATTACGCTTTATTCAACAGTATCTTCCAAACCAGCAAGCTTTGGACAAGGGCAGCAGGTGCCCAGGAACAACATGACTTGCAGATTTCTTTCCAAGTCTCTCTCACCATTCCAAATTGGAAATATATTACTGTTCCTTCTTTGTTGAGAATACATTCACCACACAATTGCAGAGCATTCAAGGAAGAGGATCACCACCATTTTCTTAAGGGCAATTAGGAATGGGCAATAATGATGGCCGTGTCCAAATCAAGTGAATGAATAAACACAAACAAGTGCTTTTCCGTCAAGACTGAAAAAAAGTCTTCTGACAATCCCTGATTTTTAAAAAATATATTTTTTGTTCTCAAAGCCAATGCATAGAGTGGACTGGGCAAGCCACTAATCCATCTCCTTGCTTCAAAAAACAATTCAATTCATGGTCCCCAGACAAGGGACATTCCAGACCCGAGCCGACAAGACCAGGCATGACATCTAATCTCACACTTGGGGCAGAATTCTCCCGTTTTCAGGCTAAGTACCCAAGCCAATGGGAGTACGAGAGTGTTTCCCACTGGTACTGGCAGTGTTTGTCAGGTGGGATTCATCTACCTGAAATATGCAAGTAGACTCATCTCGGGGAACCTGCTGGCTAGACCCGTCGTTCCTGGATCAGAGCTCCATTTTTGTCAGGCGGCAATCTCCTCGGTCGGAAGCAGGTCCCCCGACCCCCACTCCAAAAAAAATGAAGTGGGGGGCCCCAAGGGTTGAGGGCAGCACTATCAAACCCTCAACAAAGGCGGCATTCTCCCCCACCTCCCACCACTTAGATAATGGGTCACCCCCAGCCCACATCTCCAGGCATGAGGGTGATCCAACCTGACCACCTCCCCCTTTCAGGCCCTCCCCCTCAGACTCCTATTCATGCCCCCTCTCCCCTCAGACTCCCACTCAGCCCATCTTCAGGCCATGCGCCTTGACAGTGGTAACAGTGCACAATGCCCTGGCCTGGTGCCTTGAACCATGATGGGGGTCAACGAGGTAAATCAAGTGGCAATTTTCCCCCTCTGCTGCTACCAGGCTACAGAGGAAGGCTCTGTCAAGGGTCCAGGATTGAGTGGGCTCGGGCTGGGGAAAAGGGTTGACCTCACCCACTGGGATAAAGGTCTTGTGGCTGGACAGCCGCTTCTGGCACTGGCAGACCTGAAGATCATCCCTGGCATGGTGATTTCAGACAGCTCTGTGATCAACATCTTCATTCCTATCTGTCAGTTGTGAATATTTTGAAGTGGCCAGGTCACTTTAATTTCCATGCTCCCTGGTCACCTGGCAGGTTTTAATATCACTGCAGCACTCCATTTGACAGCAGAGATTTCCCTTTCTCCTTGTCAGAAGTTGCAGGTGTGAACAAATTCTTGTGAAGTCCTCTGACAGAGGAGAGATGACAATTTCACCTGGGGGCAGGGAGTTCCATGGCATAGCTGTGCACTCAGCCATAATGTATTCACACAGCTTCGGTTTGAAAGTGCTGAGCCTTTCCAGCGAGCTGAAACTTTTGAAACTCTCTCTATTCCATTGGAACAGTGTCAATTTCAAAGTGCAGTGCTATAAAGGAGGCTTTCGTTGACAGCTTAATAGATGTCTACCTAGCCTCCAGTCAGCTGTGCTTATTTATATTTCGATTGATGCTTGAATGTATCTTAAGTACCTCCATTGTTCCTAACTGCAATATTTACATCTGAGCCTGATTGACAGCTTTGGTTTCTTCAAAGAGAATAATTGGTTTAACTTCCTCTTTTGCAGACCAGGTCACCATGCCACATCCACACTGGCGATGACCAACACCAAACCCTGCCCGGTGCAGTTCCTGCTGGGGAGGGTGGGGGGAGGGGGGTTGGTATTCAGGTGAATGATTTGGGCTGGTGAATGGGCCGTCAAACCCACTAATTATAGGTTACCATCTGCTATGAATAGGAACCTGATCAGGGCCAGCGGATCAGGTCGGGTAGATCCTGACTGATTTGATGCCTGTCGTGAATACCGATTCTTGGCCAACACCCCATTCAGTTCCAGCAGGCCATCTGACAAAGCTAGAGAATCCCACCTTTGATCTTTGCCATTTCACTCCATTTTAAAGTTACAAAGTCAATGTGCAGAGTGGACCAGGAAAACCCAGATCCATCTCCTTGCTTGCTCCAAAGCCAATTCAAATTGAATTCAATTCATGCTTCCAACAAGAGAGACATTCAAGATCCAACATGACAAGAGGCATTGTATCCATCTTGGGCCTGATTTATTATTGTCACATGTATTTGTATAGAACATAGAACAGTACAGGACAGAACAGGCCCTTCGGCCCACAATGTTGTGCCAAGCTTTATCTGAAACCATGATCAAGCTATCCCACTCCCTATCATCCTGGTGTGCTCCATGTGCCTATCCAATAACCGCTTAAATGTTCCTAAAGTGTCTGACTCCACTATCACTGCAGGCAGTCCATTCCACACCCCAACCACTCTCTGCGTAAAGAACCTACCTCTGATATCCTTCCTATATCTCCCACGATGAACCCTATAGTTTGCCCCCTTGTAATAGCTCCATCCACCCGAGGAAATAGTCTTTGTATACAGTGATAAATATTTTTTCTTGTGCGCTACAAACAAAACATACCGTTCATAGACTACATAAGGGAGAAGGAAAGGAAAGGGTGCAGAATGTACTGTTACAATCATAGCTATGGAGTAGAGAAAGATCAACTTCATATAAGGTAGGTCCATTCAAAAGTCTGATGGCAGCAGACCCAAGCCAGGAATTGGCAACATGTGCCAACATGTGCAAGTAAGCTACACTGCAAGCCCAACTGACAATCTTAAATTAATTTTCAGTGTAATTCTTGGCACAATCAGGATTGTTTACGAGGTATTGTCAAATTGTGGAATTACATCTAATGTTGGCCACTATGTTTTGAGTTGTGCAAGCACGAGCTAGTTGGGTATGGTTAGTACTTTGTCTGTTGTGAACGTAGAAGGGATATCTTGTTTGATACAACCCGATAGTTATTGGGATATACAGCCTATATACCTGGCATCACAGCAGAATGGAAATTGATAGACCACATTCCTCTGGACAACACCTGTTACACAACCCTGATTTTTCCCATCGTAAACAACTTTTTGTTTTATTTTATTGCATTGCTAAAGACAAAATGTAACACTTGATTGTAAGAGAGGAACTAATTAAATGGGAAAGAAAAACGCATCAAATTCCGGAAATCTGAAATTCAAGTAGAAAATCCAGGAAGTACTCAGTATGATCGTCAGTTTCTGTGGAGAGAAAAATATAATTAATATTTTAGGTTAATGACCTAAATTGTAACTTTTTACAATTAATTGTAACTTTTTACAATCTTTTATCTTGATCTTGAAATAGAAGGAAATAATAACATATTTGAAGCAGAAATTGGTAAAGTGCAGTCTGCATTTAGACCTGGAATAGGAACAGGACATTAAATATTTAACATAAGAAAAATCATTGATAAATATCTAGAAGTAAACAAGAATATTTACGTACATTTCATAGACAATGAGGAAGTGTTCAGTTATTTATCTCCAAGAATTAATAGACATGTTGCCGAAATGTGACATTGACAGTAAAGATGTGAGATTTACCCAGATATTGGAACACCATCATCATAGAAGATGGACAATCAGATATGTTTCAAGAAAAGAGAACAGTATGGCAAAGCTGTGTATGCGACCAAAATTCTTTAGAGATACTCCAGGGGTAAAAGTTGGAGACAAGGACATAACAAACTCCTTGTATGCTCATGACATGGTGCTAGTTGCTGAATCAAAAGAGGCCCTACAAAATATTGTAGATTAAGTAAAATGTGGAAGTTTAGAATATGGATTGAGTCTGAATGTCAGAAAGACAAAAACAATATTCATTAGAAGGGATATATTAGAAGAAACTAGAGTAAAATTTTAAGTGGATGGTGTCACATTGGAAAAAGTAAATGGTTTGTCTATTTAGGACAAATGAGAACAGAAGATGGTAGATGTGATGCTATGTCAGAAGGTTAGAGATAGGCAGAATTAATTCAGTGAAGATGAAGGATGTATTAGCAACAAGAAAATTCAAGTTGGTAACTTTATTAGTGTGTTGTTGGGTTGGAGTAGTTTCAATAACACTTGAAGACCGCTAGCTGCAAATACTCCAACTTTATAAATACTCTAACTTTGTTATATTTACAGTTATGAGAACACTTCCTTACACTGACTTCTTTCCATGTTGCTTTCTCCTTAAACTCTGGGACCATATGAGTATTTATGTCACTTCCTTCTATTACATCAGTTAAGTAGGTGATCAGTAGGCACAGTTAATCCTTTGTAGGACAGTCTAACATACTCCATTACATTATAGTAACAAGGAAAAAAGCTCAGAAGAAGTTGTATTCTATCCACTTTCCTAGTTCAGAAACTTGAACAGTAAATAAAGATCTGTGGAAAAAAATAGAGATCTTATGTGGATGTCAATATATGCTTAAAATACCATAAACAGACAGTTAGACAGATTACAAGAACAAAAAGAACTCTAAAAATTGACATCCAGAAAAGAAAATGTTAATATTTCAGCCTTTTAAACAGAGCTGAAAATGTATAGTGATCTCTTCTGGAAGGCAAAATGGAGGGCAACAGAAAGAGGGGTCACCCTAGGCGTAGTTGATTATGGTGGTTGCAGACCAGTTAAGATGAGCTACAGTGGATATGTGAGGATGGTGCAAAACAGATGAGTGTGACATACCATGACAACAGATCTCCTGGTAGGAGTAATCACAAACAGCAAATTATCAACTATGTGCATGTTATTCCTGAGTTGGACACTTTGGTGGACTCGCTGCTAGGATTGTGGCATCACCTCCTTAAATATGAAATAAAACACAATTTTTGCCTTTGCTTTGAATAATACTCTTTGAGCAAGCACTAAAATGAGTTGAAATAAAATTTGTCACTACATTGTGATTTCACATTGAAGCTGTAAGATTCATTCTAATAAAATCTGATGTTTCAATCAAGGCAGAGAAAACTTCAGGAAAATTAATTTGATGCCCATTTACATGACAGCAATTAATGTCAGCTAGCTTAAGAATGTTTTCTTTTCATTACAAATGTTTAATTAATGCAGCTATGTTGTATAAGGGTCCATTCCATCTATTCCAACTATCTCATGCAGCCAAATTGAAAATAATGATAGCTATTATTTAATTGCTGTTATATTTAGTAGTTAACTGAGTAATAGTTTATTTAACTATCTACTATAAACTATTATAATAAGTAATTTAATGCCATTACAATAATCATTGCTATAAATAATGAATGTAAATTGTGATAATCTGATTATGATAATCAATTGTAATATTTCAGCAAACATGTAAATAAGGAACCATAAATAACTAATTAATGAGTTTGTACATGTTTGATAGCATCATAGTTTACACATTATCAATTTGTGATGATTGCTGGCTATAAGAAATTTGAAGTGCATTACAGCACATTCTCATCCACCATGTCAAGTATATGTTTTAAAAAACTAAACTATTTAGTGTCCATAGTGGTAATTATTGTGAAAGCAGAAGTGTCACAGTTCACTATAACATTGGGATGTTGGCACGGAATTCCTGATTGTATCTCAGGAACTTGGATTTAGAAAAGTGATGGATAATGCATGCCCAAAATCCTATTATATATTCCTAGTTGGTGATGGTGCATGGTGAGAGTGTCAATATCATGAGATTGCCTATTGACAATTTCATATACAAAATATAATCTATGATTGTTAAGATCTTACAGTAATGGAGTGGACACTTAATTAAACTGGTACCATGATCTGATAATATCTGATGCAGTAATAAAAATTAGATAAATGCTTTATTAACACATTTAATTACAGACTGCTGATTTCTCATGGCATTGCTCCTGGCAATTTTAAGGATTTGTTGTTTTAGAATGACAGAAGCTCTGTACCATGGAACACACCATGGGGGCTAAATTGAGTAACTCCTAAAAACAGGAGAAGGTATTGTGATGCGCAATTAACCTGCTCCCATTCAATGTAATGCAGAGAACATGTCAAATCCATATTGTCTGCTCTCTTGGATAACTGCTGTGTACAGCCAGTGCAAATTAAGATGTTAATTGGCCACATTTATCAGTAGGGGTCCAAAATTGTAACTTGACTGTACCGCTTTTAGCAAATCTGCTCTTCTAACAAGGGTGGGGCATCATGCTGGGACCGATGCTGGAAATCATGGAGGAAATGAATCTGACCTGAGAAACAATGAAGAATTACACATTATGGGAGGCAATGGGCTGCAAAGAGTGTCAGTACTGCACAGGAGGCTTTGGCAGAACAAGTGGAAAGTAGGAGGGATGTCTTATAACCGTAGGGAGCTAGCTTTTCAGACAGATACTTAAATACAGTGGGAGCAGATAGCCATGAAAATCAATGTTAGGAGTCATGCACCAAAGGACCTGGATTGCCGCAATGAAGTTACATGAGTGGTCAAGGTCAGTGAATGCATCTTCGAATGCCATATTCTGCCAACTGGTTTGCAGATCTCAAATACTACCTAAATTCACTATCAACCACCCCTATCAGTCAGGACGTATGCCATATATTCATAGCTTCACCTCATTCTCTCACACACAGTATTGCTGCAAGCCACACAACTAAACACATCGCACAACGTTCACTTACACTCCCTCCCTCCTGCAGGTGCACAATAGGAGTTAGTAATAGTTAACAGGAGGATAGGTATGTCTGCATGTCCTAATCTCCAGTGAGGAGACCGTGCTGGACATTATTGGTACACCCATTGATGAAACTTGAAACCATGACACCGAATTTTCCATCTCACATCCCACTTGCACTTATCTCTTCAGAAGTTATAAATATGAACCTCTTATTTTCCCTTGGTTCCTGCACTATCAAACCTTGTGCCTTTTCCATTTCATGTATCCAAGAGTACAAGCTGGCAAGGCAATGGGGGAATACCAAGAAGAGAGTGATGATGTAGACAAAATATTGTCACTTAATTTCACACTCACCTCCACCAGTTCAGATACTGAGACTGCATGTGAAGCTTTGAGGGTAGTTTAGAGATGGAACCTACATATGGTAAGAAACTGGGCATAAGTGAGCTGCAGCCAGGGCAGGGGACAAAAACAGCACAGGTGCCAATTCACCAGAGGGCAAGGTTCTACATAGGGTTTTGATGCAAAGCATTTGGATGAATATTTCAATGAGGCAGCCGACAGAAGTAGGTGATCAGTAGGCACAACAAAATGATAGTATTTTTGAAACCTGCCAGAAAGCCTGTGTTTAATATGAAAGAGCATGGAGAAGCCCCTAATGAACTTGCACAAGGCTTTGAGCAGAGATTATAGCCCATTCTCAGCTCACTACCATCTTCTCAAGGGGTGGGCAATAAATGCTGGCCAGTCAGTGATACCCATGCCCCAGTGAATGAATTAGAATTATTTCTATCAAAAAAACAATTCTGTTTGCACAGTTATGGATCCAACTAAAACATAGTATCTGATGGCCGATGCCACAGCTTCTGTTGCAGCAGAAGAGATGCCTGAGAGCTGCCATGCAAGCTGGAAATGCTGTCACCATGACTCGGGATACCGGTGTTCAAAGGCTCTGCTCGTGTCACAACAGTTCAGCAATCTATCCTCCAACAGATTACTGGGATGGTTGCGGCACTGCCCTGGGTAGTGGCAGTTGTTCTGTGAAGCATGAAACAGTTGTCCTGTCTTAGGAAGACAGAATTCATCCCCTCATCCTATTTTGCCAATTGCCTGTCATGTAGCCAACCTTGCTTTCTGCTGCTTATGCTGAGATGGTACAGTCTGCAGCCTGGTCTTGTGGGCCTCGAGCTGCTCAAGGTTATCATCCAAGACCTCCACTGAAACAGCAGCCTTCCACCACACTACATCCAATATGGGAGTTCCAGGACAGGCAAGGACACATCAAAGACGGGCATTAAGAGAATGCACAAGGGTGACTGGTTTACTTTTGTATGCCTTATTTCATTTATAAATTTGGTTTGGAATATTTAATTTGTTATAGTTTTTATTTTTGTATTGTTGCTAAGCAGAGGCTATTCTGGTTAATGATGGAGAGAAGGTAAGTTGTGGGACTGTTAGCAAATGGGGATCTTTGTGAACTGCTATCATATCCGGATGAGTTCTTCATCAACAATCCAAGCAGAAATGGACTCTCTGGGTTACCTCATCCCTTCTTCTTCCTCCTTTTCCTCTTCTTCATGTTCTTTCACCTCAGTTGTTTGCAGTATAACTGGTGCCTCACCCTTCATGATGACAATGTTCTGCAGATGCACTAGATCACCACTGTTTTTGACATTCACTCTGTTGAGTAAAGCAGATCTCCACCAGAGAAACCCATGCAGTGGAAGCATTGTTTCAGCACACAATTGGTCTGTTCTATCAAATTCACTTGGCAACATGGCTTTTATTGATTACCTGCTCCACATGTATGTGGATTGTGCATCGGAAATCGGTCATATCATCAGCACATGGCCCTGTCACCCATTAAGTGCCCGTTAGTTTAGTGGACTACTAGAATGAAGACACTATAACTACGGCAAGGATACTTTGCATTGAACTGCATGATTCTTTCTCATGGTCACAAACTAGCTGGAGGTTGAGGGAATGGGATTCCTTTTGGTCAACTTTTGGGTAAAATTAACATGCAGCATCCAAATATTGTTGTGCATGCAGGCAATGGCACCCTATATCACGTGGAAGCAGATAATCCTCGCATAGTCACACTCTAATTCCACCTGCTTGTTTCTCGGAAAACAGAATGAAATATATTCCGCAATTGTGGAGTACGGAGCCTCAGTTGTCTTCCTTATGGAACAGTGGATGGTGAACTGAGGTGTTACCAGTTCCATCCTGGAAGGGTCCATTCACATAAACATTCATCACTGGGGTCACCTTCACACCTATTGGTAATGTGGTCCTTCTCCTGATTTAAAGTTGCAATTGTGTCTACAGAAGACAGTACATTTCAGTGCCAATGCCCTCAATGAAGTGCAGACATCTCCATTTAATGTCCCATCACCCCATCCTGTGGAGGCAGGTTCCAAGGTGGGGGAAGCCATTTGATTGAATGGGAGAATGTGAAATAGGCACGCTGCCACCTCCCCCGGTTAAATCTGGGGCGGGAAAGCTTCCAGGCAGTCATCCCACTCGATGCCAATTGAGGACCTCATACCACCGATGCTCATGTTCAATCAGTGGCAGGTGTGGAACTTGTCATGTGGAGAGACCCCAAAGAAAATCCTGTCAGGTTTGCTTGTAGCCTGAGAGGAGAATAGGGCTTCCATTGTTTAGTGCATCATTAAAGACCCAGCCTCAGTTGTGGTTGTCTACTCTTATGGCATGGCAGTTGCTAAGTACCATGCTCCCCAAATCCCAGAGGAAAACTTGGAACAAGCTGCCAGAGTGGGTTTGCAATTTGTATATGATGAGGAGTTATCTGAGGTCAACATAAGTAAATTCCAGACCACTTGTGATGATTTTAAATATTAAATTGAAACATTTATTAACAATTATGAAAATAAGAAAATAACATTTTAAAACACCAAGAACACTTTTACACAATTAACAGTACTTGACAAACATTGAGAGATAATGGATTAAATGAACTCAGAGTTGAAACCCCCCTTTGAGGGCAACAGCCCGTATAGATATTCTAATCCAGCGGTTCCTAACCCTTTTCACTATATTGTCATCAAATACTTTTGCAGATCACAACATACATGAGCCATTTTAGGTTTTATTAATATAACTGATGGTGACAGGAGTCAAACACATATCAACGGGTATTAAAAATGCAGCTATTTCTAATAGTTTATGATGTACACTCACAAATACATTGCAACTGTCACAGCGCATTTACCTAGGCCTAGGAAACAGATGACGCTTACCGAATGAGAAAGCTGATGTTTTTTTCCCATGGACCACCTGCAGTACCTTCGCAGACCACCAGTGGTCTGTGGTTCACTGCTTTTTAATCACTGTTCTAATCTATCAAATTTCCAGTAACATTACCACATAATGTCCTGCTGCTTTCAGGGAAATCTAGAGAGGCTTCTCCGCACAGAGGGTGGTGGCAAAACTGGTGTTCACAGGCCTGGCTTCAACACACATTATCTTGGTCAAGATGGGGGCAGCATGTTGGCACAGTGGTTAGCACTGCTGCCTCACAGCACCAGGGACCCGGGTTCAATTCCAGCCTTGGGTCACTGTCTGTGTGGAGTTTGTGGTCTCACAACACCAGGTTAAAGTCCAACAAGTTTATTTGGAATAATGCGCTTTCAGAGTGCTGCTCCTTCATCAGATGAGTGAGCAGTGCTCCGAAAGCTCGTGATTCCAAATAAATCTGTTGGACTTTAACCTGGTGATGTGAGACTTCTTACTGTACCCACCCCAGTCCAATGCCGGCATCTCCACATCATGTGTGGAGTTTGCACATTCTCCCCATGTCTGTGTGGGTTTCCTCCGGGTGCTCCAGTTTCCTCCCACAATCCAAAGATGTGCAGGTTAGGTGGATTGGCCATGATAAATTGCCCCTTAGTGTCAGGGAGATTAACAGGGTAAATACGTAGGGTTATGGGGATAGGGCCTGGGTGGGATTGTTATCGGTGCAGGCTCGATGGGTCGAATGGCCTCCTTCTACACTGTAGGGTTTATTTGATCTCACAATTATTTGTCTCATGGTAAATATGTTTTTCCCTTTAATCTTCCATTCTATTGTTTCTACAGTCCTCTTTCCAGAATTGATCCACCTTTCTTTTATTCCTTTCCTCTGGGTGCTCTGGTTTCCTCCCACAATCCAAAAATGTGCGGATTAGGTGGATTGGCCATGATAAATTTTGCGGGGTTATGGGTATAGGGCGGGGGAGAGAGTGGGCCTGCGTAGAATGCTCTGCCAGAGAGTCGGTGCAGACTTGACGGGATGAATGGCCTCCTTCTGCAGGATAGGATTCTATCAACAACTATATTTATAAAATATACTTTTTTGCTTCACATGATTATGCATTTATGATCTCCCAACTGTAAATGTCTTCTTTGAAATCCAACAGTCAACTTTAAAATTACTTCTCTTATCTAACTAATGAAAATTCCTGGTTACGCTGCTTCCCTAACCCCGTTTATTACCATTTCAATGACTTGCCTTCACCTTCACACCTGCTATATTAATTTGCAATCTAACTATCTCCAGTTTAATTAAACCAGTCACACTCATGCTCACACATGCATACTTGTTTCCCAGTATAAGACGATATGGCAATGAGATTGCAAAAAAAAGAACTCTCATTTTCCTCACACTACAGAGAACCATCCTCTTACTGACACTGCACCTCCCTCCCCCTCTCCTTCCCCCAAACCCCATTGGCAATCTTCTCTCTCATGGCCCTCTTCTCACCTGCAATTACCTTTTTTCATAGGTGTAATGATGAACCCCCTGGTGAAAGTCCAATTGTCTTACTGGCAGTAGTCATCACTCCCTGTTTGTAATGAAGAGTTGCCAATAGTGCTTGGAGGTGATAGATTTCTAATTTACTAGTGAAAGTGCAACGATTAAATGCTCTCCATGGAGTCAGAAACCCCAGCAACAGAGTTCTCAATGCCAATTAGGGACTTATTTCCCTCAAACCTCCTGGAGATCAAGTCTGTGGGCATTCACCAGTTTTAGAGGTGCACACTTGGCCCCTCACTGCCCTCATTAAATTCTGCCAAGTGTTTCATGGTATGAGAATTGCTCCTTGAGCACTCTACTCAGATAACAGTCTCTTTTTGAGGATCCTACTTCCTCCCTCTCCTCTTCCTCCAACTTCCAGCAGCTTGTCTTGCTCTGCATATCCACTGTTCATTCCCCAAGTATTCAAAATTTGAGCAGAAGTCTTGGTATTAGCAAGAAGTCCTTCTCGAATTCCCTCTAGAATTTCCCAAATTGAAATTACTTTAGTAGAAAGCATCAAACACTTGCAGAATTGTAAAAACAGCCAGCAAAAGTCAACCAATCACTATCATAGATATCAATGTATAAGTTGACCATTGAAGCCTTGAAAAATCAATCCAAAAATGGGGGTTGACTTGTACGCTGAATAAAGAAGTAAACTGCTGGTATGGGTGGTCATTATCTTTGTTGTTCGCCACATGGGGTCTGGTCTCTGTGGGAGTGTCTTAAATTCCTGCGTATCTTTGCAACACAGCCAATCTGCTTGTTCCCTTGCCCCCAGCTATAAGCTATAGGCAAGTAAAACATCCATTTTCAGGATTAAAAATTGAAGCCGACAACTAATCTTAATATAGTATGTCAAGGCTGATAAGGAGGCTCAACTTATATACTGAGTTTCTGCAAAAACATGATTTTTGGGGACATAAAAATAGGGTTGTGTTATATGCTGAGTTGGCTTGTACTCCGTGATTTAAGATAATCTATAAGTATTGGAAAATCCTTTTCAATAGCACTGATGGGGGTGTCCTTCCTTCTGCTAAATGCATAGTTAGCTGTGTAAAGTTAAGAGAAATGTTAACTGGAAAATTGAACATTAAAATCGCACTTAGACAGTGAGGAGCGAGGAGGTGAAGGGGCAGGTGAAACACCTCCTGCAATATCATGGGTAGGTGCCATATCCAAGGCCCACCCTTTAACCTATTCCTGACCTCCTGCTTTGCTCCACCACATTTTCGCCCCACCTCCCCAACTTTTTCAAGAGCATGAAACCCATCACATTTCCACCTCTCTTCAGATCCGAAGAAGCGTCATATTGCATTCAAAAGATTCACTCTGTTTCTCTTTCCACATTTGCTGCTGGGCCAGCTGAATTTTCACAACACTTCCTGTTTTTATTTCAGATCTCCAGCATGTGCATATTTTGCTTTTATAATAGAAACAAAGTGCTGGACATGCTCAGCAGCCCAGGCAGCATCTCTGGTGAGAGAAGCAATATTTCAGATTGATGACCTTTTATTAGAATGCAGCATTTCCTGTTTTTTCTTATTTTTATCTCAGATTTCCAGTATCCATGGTATTTGGCTTTTGTTTGAGATGGTAGACTTGTGCCTTGCATCTGAAAGAGAAATATTAATACTAAGCTTAACACAAGAACTACCTCCAAATAGGGAGAACAGGTAAAGAAATTCTAGTTTCTGACTCACGTTCAAGAACTTATCCAGAAAACCCCATGAAAAAAAGGAGAAAAAAGTACATCTTGAATGGATATTTCCTATATTGCAACAGGAATTACATTTCAAAAGTATTTAATTGACTATTTGACATGTCCTGAGCTCATGATTTTATAAATATATATTATTTTTCTTTCCTTTTATGAATGCATAAGGACAAACTTGTCAAAGCACCCAATAACTTATTGGAAATACAAAACATGACTGTAGAAGGACTTTATGTTGAAATTTTTTGATTGCAATTGTAAAGGCAGGATGTCCAAAAGCCAAGTAAAGAGATGCCACTGGTTGTTGATTCGAGAGTCATGCACAATGGAAAATCAGAAGACACAACCAATATAGCGTACGATGGTGCAGAAATACCACCACGATTGAGCAGCAGAATTCCTGGAAGCATTGAAGAATGATGGTACATTGAGGCCAAGAAAATTAGTTTTCAAAACTAGCTTTGTTACTGGAAAGGCAGACACACACACATCTCATCATGTAAGAACCAAAGATAGAAAGAACATCATTCCTTCAGAATTGAAGCTTCCTTGGCAAATTTAATGTGAGTATCAGCATTGACTTCCAGTTGTTGATGTATTTGCATCAATGCTGCAAAGTGAAACCCAAACCACTGTGCCACCCTATGGGACATCAGGTTTTGTAAATAGTTGCAGAGAATAAAAAAGGAAAGAGGTATTATTTAAATTGCAAGTTAAATGTTGGCCTGGGTTGTTTCTATTGTGGTGGATAGCTTGATTCAGGAAAGACTCCAGAATGGCACGATGTGGTGAACCATCATTGGTTCCCACCAGGTAGTACTGAGCCAGGGTCTGGCCAGTACTATGAGTCTGTATATATGTTACTGTTGGGGTTAGGGTTGGGCTGTTCTACATGTTACTGTTGGGGTTAGGGTTGGGCTGTTCTACCTGTAATATAGTTATTATGGTACATCCCAGTCGGGCTCCGCCTCCTAGGAGAGGTATAAAGGTCACTGCTCTGTCTGGGACCCCTCAGTCTGGGATCGTGTATTATATATGGTAGCTCTATTGTAGTAGTCAATAAAAGCCTTTATTTCCTCGAGCATCTCTAGCCTCATGAGTTATATCGCGCATCACACGATATTCCTGGGATATGGGTGAGGCATGGAGCTGGGTCTAATTATGAGCTCACAGTGAGTCATACTCTCACTCCCCCATTCACTTCCCATGGTCCCCTTATAACCTCCATATTCCAACTCTCGCATCCACTGTGGCCAGACCTTAGGAGTCATGTTGAGATGAAATTAAATAAAGTTCCAAAAAACTAACACAGCCACCACCATATTAAAAAAAACCTCCCATTTCTGAAAGTCCATTCAAACCTTTTCAATCTCAAGTAGTTAATGCATAACTTATAAATGCAGACATGCTTTCATTCACACCCAACATCAAAAACAGCTCATCCTTTAATAGCTTATTTAAGATGTTATTTAAATTTAGAACCCCCCCCCCCACCACTGAACGTTTTTAAAAATCCGCTAAACATTCAAAAAGAGACGCGAGGGGAAATATCACCAAACAGCCAATGAAATCTAACTCTCATCGCAGTCACCTGCAGTCTATTCTTTTCAGTTTTATAGGGCTGAGGTTTAAATAACTTTACACTATGACAGTTATACAGACCATATCCACCCTTCAATATGTCTATTCCATAAATTCATGGCTCCTACACCGTTGATGAAGGCCCGTGTAACAGTCAAAATGGGATCTGCTTGAACTTAGCACTGAGGTAAAATGCCCCTGCTGAGTTTGGGTTTCCCTTCTGCATGAATCATGCCCTCCCCCCACCACCCACCCTTGCCCCTAATTTGGATCTATCAAAAATGGGGAGAGGAATTCTGCATCCAGATCCCACCCACCATTCTGGAAGCTACACAGTGCCTCCCTGAATCTGTGAAAATTCTGGCCAATTGTGTCCAGTGTTGGATGTCCTACTTTATTTTGTTAAGGTAATAGCAGGAATGAGAACCTTTAGTTATGATGAAAAACTAAAGAAATTCAGACTGCTTTCCTGATAATAGAGAAGTTTGAAACAAATCTTCTGGATCCCACAAGGTAGACTAGAAGGCGGGACCAGGAGGAAATTCAGGTATCTTGGCAACAGCGGCAGGTATCCAAATTAAATAAGTAATTTACAAAACATTGAAGAACTACTTTTGTAGTTGTGGTGCATCTCTGAATGTATATGCAGTGCCTGCAAAGTAACGTGTGTGCAGTCAGTGGCCCCAAGGAGAAGTCTGCAATCTTGGAAAAAAAACACCTGCTTCTTTCTGGAAAGAGAAAAGTAAATGTATTCCCCTCTGATTGTGGAGGTTCAGCGACCTCCTTTATACACCAGTGGGTGGCTAGCTGCAAGATTTTGGAGATGTATCCAGGAAGGATCTCAATGCGAGAAAGTTCACAGATGCTGTCACCTTTACAGCTGTTGAAAATTCTGTCATCGCCTTGCTCTGAGGCTGCAGGTCAGCCTGCAAGAGGTGTCAGAGTTCAGCAAGCATTTTCTTAATTAAATGGAGATGTCACACAGCGCTGTTCCACGCTGAGATTGGGATAGGGCACTATAGCTGATTGAAAGCCTGCTAAGAGCCCTTATTCCTGTGTTCCTCCTCCCTCTTTGAGCAGCTTGTCCGCTGTGTCCCCTCTGCTCATTTTTCCTGTCATGTTGCAGGCCAAAGGGATCAGATATTCAAGCACACATGATAAGAAGTAAATGTCTAAGCAGAATCCTTGAAGTGAGATCCACATCACTCCGTGTAGACTTCAGCAACTTTTAGTAGCAGTACAAACTTCCAAAAATTTCTCCCAACTCAGCAACAGCATGAGAGGTTTAGTTAGCTGAGATAAGAGGAACCCATTCCCCTTAGCAAATAGGTAAATTATAATTCAAGGTAATTGGCAGAGGATTTGAGGGGAGTTGTGTCATTTTTTTCCACCCTGACAGTGGTTTGAAGCTAAAGTTTGAAAGGGCGGGGAATTATTTTCCGGCTGGCACAAACATCATGGGATGAATGGCCTCCTTCTGTGCAATAATTTTTCTGCTCTATGTTAAAATTGCCACCAACACCCTAGTCATAAACCCAAAATGGCATTGGTTCTTTTATGGTCTTTACACCGGTACTTTCAGGCAATTATACATCTGCACGGCTAGGTTTCTGTTCAGTCACACCTTTAAGCAAGTCCAGCAATTAAGAACATAAGAACATAAGAACATAAGAAATAGGAGCAGGAGTAGGCCATCTAGCCCCTCGAGCCTGCCCCGCCATTCAATAAGATCATGGCTGATCTGACGTGGATCAGTACCACTTACCCGCCTGATCCCCATAACCCTTAATTCCCTTACCAATCAGGAATCCATCCATCCGCGCTTTAAACATATTCAGCGAGGTAGCCTCCACCACCTCAGTGGGCAGAGAATTCCAGAGATTCACCACCCTCTGGGAGAAGAAGTTCCTCCTCAACTCTGTCTTAAACCGACCCCCCTTTATTTTGAGGCTGTGTCCTCTAGTTTTAACTTCCTTACTAAGTGGAAAGAATCTCTCCGCCTCCACCCTATCCAGCCCCCGCATTATCTTATAAGTCTCCATAAGATCCCCCCTCATCCTTCTAAACTCCAACGAGTACAAACCCAATCTCCTCAGCCTCTCCTCATAATCCAAACCCCTCATCTCCGGTATCAACCTGGTGAACCTTCTCTGCACTCCCTCCAATGCCAATATATCCTTCCTCATATAAGGGGACCAATACTGCACACAGTATTCCAGCTGCGGCCTCACCAATGCCCTGTACAGGTGCATCAAGACATCCCTGCTTTTATATTCTATCCCCCTCGCAATATAGGCCAACATCCCATTTGCCTTCTTGATCACCTGTTGTACCTGCAGACTGGGCTTTTGCGTCTCATGCACAAGGACCCCCAGGTCCCTTTGCACGGTAGCATGTTTTAATTTGTTTCCATTGAGATAGTAATCCCATTTGTTATTATTTCCTCCAAAGTGTATAACCTCGCATTTATCAACGTTATACTCCATTTGCCACATCCTCGCCCATTCACTCAGCCTGTCCAAATCTCTCTGCAGATCTTCTCCGTCCTCCACACGATTCACTTTTCCACTTATCTTTGTGTCATCTGCAAACTTCGTTACCCTACACTCCGTCCCCTCCTCCAGATCATCTATATAAATGGTAAACAGTTGCGGCCCGAGTACCGATCCCTGCGGCACGCCACTCGTTACCTTCCTCCAACCGGAAAAACACCCATTTATTCCGACTCTTTGCTTCCTGTCGGATAGCCAGTCCCCAATCCACTTTAACACACTACCCCCAACTCCGTGTGCCCTAATCTTCTTCAGCAGCCTTTTATGGGGCACATTATCAAACGCCTTTTGGAAATCCAAAAACACCGCATCCACCGGTTCTCCTCCATCAACCGCCCTCGTCACATCTTCATAAAAATCCAACATGTTCGTCAAGCACAACTTTCCCCTCATGAATCCATGCTGCGTCTGATTGATCGAACCATTTCTATCCAGATGCCCTGCTATCTCCTCTTTAATAATGGATTCCAGCATTTTCCCTACTACAGACGTTAAGCTGACCGGCCTATAGTTACCCGCCTTTTGTCTCCTTCCTTTTTTAAACAGTGGCGTAACATTAGCCGTTTTCCAATCAACCGGCACTACCCCAGAATGCAACGAGTTTTGATAAATAATCACTAACGCATCCACTATTACCTCTGACATTTCTTTCAATACCCTGGGATGCATTCCATCCGGACCCGGGGACTTGTCCACCTTCAGTCCCATTAGTCTACCCAGCACTGCCTCTCTGGTAACATGAACTGTATTAAGTATTTCTCCTGCTGCCAACCCTCTATCGTTAATATTTGGCAAACTATTTGTGTCCTCCACCGTGAAGACCGACACAAAAAACTTATTTAAAGACTCAGCCATATCCTCATTTCCCACTATTAACTCCCCCCTCTCGTCCTCCAAGGGTCCAACATTCACTCTAGCCACTCTATTCCTTTTTATATATTTATAAAAACTTTTACTATCATTTTTTATATTAATTGCTAGCCTAGCTTCATAGTCTATCCTTCCTTTCTTTATCGCTTTCTTAGTCTCTCTTTGTTGTTTCTTAAATTTTTCCCAATCACTTGTTTCTCCACTATTTTTGGCCACTCTGTACGCAGCTGTTTTTATTTTAATACTCTCCTTTATTTCCTTCGTTATCCACGGCTGGTTCTCCCTTTTCTTACAATCCTTGTTTTTTGCTGGAATATATTTTTGCTGAGAACTGAAAAGGATCTCCTTAAAAATCCTCCACTGTTCCTCAGCTATCCTACCTGCCAGCCTGCTCTCCCAGTCTACCTTAGCCAATTCATCCCTCATCCTATCATATTTCCCTCTGTTCAAACAGAGGACACTGGTTTGGGACCAAACTTTCTCCTCTTCCATCTAAATCAGAAATTCGACCATATTGTGGTCACTAGACCCAAGAGGGTCCTTCACAATAAGATCCTTAATTCTACCTACCTCGTTACACAATACCAGATCCAAAATAGCTCGTTCCCTCGTCGGTTCCGTAACATGCTGTTCAAGGAAACTATCCCGACAGCATTCTAAGAACTCTTCCTCCATTCCACCCTTACCGACTTGAGTCTGCCAGTCAATGTGCATGTTGAAGTCCCCCATGATTATTGCCGTTCCGTTTTTACACGCATCCCTTATCTGCTTGTTTATAGCCCTCCCTACCTCAACATTATTATTTGGGGGCCTATATACCACACCTACTAGTGTCTTTCTCCCTCTACTATTCCTCATCTCTACCCATAATGATTCCACGTTTTGTTCCTCAGAGCCTATGTCATCCCTCAGTACTACCCTGATATTATCTCTTATTAATAGCGCGACCCCACCACCTTTTCCTTCCTGTCTATTCTTCCTAAACGCCTGATACCCCTGGATATTCATCTCCCAGTCCTGGTCACCTTTCAGCCACGTTTCTGTAATGGCCACTAGATCGTACCCACTTGTGCTGATTTGCACCATCAACTCATTTACCTTGTTCCGAATGCTTCGTGCATTCAGGCAAAGTGTCCTTATTCCAGTTTTTATCTGGACCCGCTTTGATGAGTCGCGAACACCCTCTCCCTCTACTCCCTTATCTAAATTACCGCCTTCATTCACTTGCACCCTCTCCTCTACCATTAATTTTGTAATTCCCCTTACCCCTGCATCCTGCCCCCCATCAATTAGTTCCTTGATCCTAGTCAACTCTTCTAGCTCCCCTCCCCCCAACCTATCTAGTTTAAATTCTCCCCAGTAGCCTTAGCCAACCTACCGGCCAGGATATTGGTCCCCGTGTGATTCAAGTTCCACCCGTTTTTTGTATACAGATCACCCCTGCCCCTAAAGAGGTCCCAATGGTCCAGGAACCTGAATCCCTGCCCCCTGCACCAGTCCCTCAGCCACACATTCATCCTCCACCTCACTCCATTCCTGCCCTCACCTTCCCGTGGCACAGGCAGTAATCCTGAGATTACTACCTTTGCTTTCCTCTTTCTCAGCTGTCTCCCTAATTCCCTGTACTCCCTTTTCATGACCCCTTCTCCCTTCCTACCCACATCAGCGGTACCAATATGTACCGCTACCTCAGGCTCCTCTCCCTCCCACCTCAGGATTTCCGGGACGCGACTAGCGACATCCTGGATCCCGGCCCCAGGGAGGCAGACCACCATGCGAGAATCCCGCCTACCTCCGCAGAAACGCCTGTCTGTCCCCTTCACCATCGAGTCCCCGATTAATACCGCCTTCCTCCTCTTTTCCTTAGCCCTCTGAGTTACCGGGCTGGACTCCACTGCGGAGACACGGCCACTGCTGCTTCCCCCAGGCGGGCTGTCCCCCCCAGCAGTACTCAAGCAAGAGTACTTGTTGTGCAGGGGCAAATCCACCGGGGTGCTCTCAACCACCCTAGCCTTACCCTTCCTGACCGTCACCCACTTGGCCTCCTCCCGTGGCCCTGGTGTGACCACCTGATGATAGCTCTTGTCTATCACCTCCTCATTCTCCCTCATCAGCCTAAGATCCTCGAGCTGCAGTTCCAGCTCCCTAACACGGTCCCTCAGGAACTGCAGCTCGACACACCCCTCACAGATGTGGATGTCCGGGAGGCCAGATGCCTCCAGGACCTCCCACATCCTACACTGGGAACAACACACTGGTTTCACACTCATACTGGACACTTTATGTCAAGTAAGACAGTGAAAAGTTAATAAGAGTGTAAGGAAACAAAAACTCACCCCTGCTCGTCCAAGCCCTGTGAGCCAAAGCCCTGACAGCTCACTCAACTTCCCACTCACTCTGCTGCCCGCTACGATGCTGCACTTGTCTATCTGGGTCCCTCAGGAATTATGTTACAGTCTTGCAGTTTGTCCAACTTCCTACTTTTACATTATGGTCAAATTTGAATTGGTACCAGTATGCCCAAATTCAAATCATCTATATTGAAAATAATAGTTGAATAGTTACTGACCCCCAGGTAGACCACTTGCATCCCTTCTCCATTCTGAGCAATACAAATTAGCAAGAACCTTTGTTTTCTGTCAGCCAATTATTTTTGTATTCATGCCGCGACAGTGTCTCTCCACCACTTTGTTAAAATTGTGAGCCACGTATCTTTGAGAATTTTTGTCAAGACCTCTCTGAAAATCCATATTTAATACACTCCCTTTACCTAACTGATCCATCTCTTCTTCCAAAATATTTATTAAATATTTTAAACATACCTTGTGTACAATAAGAGGTTAATTCTCTCAAGTCTTTGTCATTGCAGCCTGAAATTCAGTTCATACAAGGTTAAGGATGACCTTGAGATGACTCTTCAATTTGAACTCATTTTTATCTGCAAGGAAGTTGCTGATTTCTACTCCCCCCGCCCCACGTTCCACTCCCCAAAAGGCAATGGATGGTACTTCAATCACAGCATTCAAGACTAAGGTTGACAACATTTTGTTAAGTTATGCAAGAAAATGAAATAGCCAAAAGGCTGAGAAGCAATTTACTCTAAGATCGAGCATGCGAACAGGTGTAATGCCTGTTCTTGTCAGTTTGGATCCAGTATGTCTTTTTTGTGAGGACTAGGAATTGGGTTCAACCTGAGTTTGAATTGGTTTTTGCAATAAATCGAGGGCAATTTGATGTGGTTCCAAGTAACAAAGGATTTATTGTCAACAATAAATAAGTATTTACAATAAAGGGTCAGACAGAATCAACTATGTGACTGGTTTCAACTGTGGATCCTTCCTGACCCGGAATATGTGCCCTTGCCCCTCCATTAACTTAGCTTCACGCCTCGTCACTCCATAGGGTCTGGCCCGATGACGTGGCCTTCCAGGAATGCCCCCTTAAAAGGGCCATGCTGCCACATTCTTCGAGTAAGCAAGGAGATGGAAGGTAAGATTCTCTGGCCTCCTGCCGCTGTCAATGGGAAATCCCATTGACTCCACTGCGCGCCGCCAGAAAACTGATGGTGGGAATGCACCATCAGCGGGACCAGAAGATCCTGCCAGCATGAACAGCTGGGATAAAATTAGTGTGGCATGGACACATGACATGTATGAACCCACATTCACATGCATTGATGGTCCTATATGTGCTGCTCTGCCCTTTGTAAAAAGAATTATTAGTCCATATCTCAACAAGGTGTCTGTTCAAAGTGCAACAGAATTGAGGTGGCTTCACTGAAGGAACCAAATGAGTGTCTACATCGACCATAGTCATAACATGGAACATATTTATTGTAATTTCTCTGCTGTGCTTTTCATTATGGCTGCCAAGTAACAACATGGGAATTCCATTTAATAATATTGCCATGGAAACCAGTGGACTCTCAAGATATGCTTGTTCTGATTGATGAAAATGTCAGGGAACATGGCAGTTATTTTTCTGAGAAGTTGTACAAAATGGCAACTGAAAGACAGCTGGGTAAAAAGTAATAATATAAATTAAAAAGGATGAACTGGAGAGAAATGACAACCATGATTAAATGATTAGCCAACTAGTTTCTGCATTCACCGTATCGATAATTTAATAACAAGGAAATATAGCACAAGAAGCTTTTTCACTAGCTTAGTGACTGAGTTCCTGAGAATTGGCACATCAGCAATTACTGGACTGAATATTAGAAATATTAAGTTATGAACTGCAAAAGGCAGTCTTTTCTGTCAAGTGAATGATTTATGCGGCAATTGGCAGCTTTTGAATGTTACACATTACAACAAGACTAATGTACTTGTAGAATAGACAGATTGGTGGGCTACACTTCACATTTTCCTTGCTATATATGTTCCCATTGCTGGTCTATCTCTGAGTTCTGCAAATCATCCCAACAGTTGGAGACCAAGATATCCCACTGGAAGACAAATAAATATCTGCCTATTTTACAGAAAGCTTCTCTTAAAGTTGGCATTGGGCCAGCTTGTCAGAAAAAAAGTCCTGTAGGATCTAATCAGAACTTTTGAGCCAAATCTTGAAGAAGCCATTGTAACAAGTAGTTAATCTTGAATAAATGTTTCTCTTTCATACAATCCTATAGATCACAAAAGGATAAATTCCACATCTTCTATGACTTGAGATTTATCATGATCTATCGGTTAACAGAGGGTGTTGGTATGAGGTGATTAATAAAGGCAGATTAATGGGTTTTTTAAAGATTTTGTCATTTGTTTAATTTTGTGATTTTGTTCAATTTTAGCATTTCATGCAATCTTCTTGAATTGACTACACGGGCTGGATTTAATGGCCTCGCTTAACCCGAGATCAAAAAGTCCCGCCTGAGGTCAACGGACCTTCCCACTGTCCGCCCCTCGCCTGTTCCGATTCCTGGGGCGGTAGAATTCCGTGCAGATGTCAACCAAGGTCCAAGTGTACAGAACACCATCCTCTTCTACTGCAGTGTTTCCTGGATGGTGTATCAGTGACGTGTAAGAGTGCTGGAGAAATTCCATCAGCAATGACCTTGCTGCATCCTCCTGATTCAATGTGAGAACCATTAAAAAAATGCCAGTGTTTTTCCTGAAGCCAGATCCACAAACATTTAGGCAAAATTCTGACAAAATCAACTTTGGACTGGACACTGTAGGGATGACAGTAACAATGAGATGGACAATAATTAATTGGCAGTCTGTTTGGCACTGCAATTGATTTTCATTTCATTAAGCTTATAACCACTAAACAACTGTCCAATGCAATGAAGAATGTCTTAAATGATTTTTTTTCCTGAGTTGCTGAGAGCAAAGTGCTGCAAATTAATCTCTAATTCCTGGAAATCCTGGGACATTCCTGGAGGATTGGCAGCCCTAGGTTCTGCTGTTATATAACTTGAGCAAACAGAAAGACAGGATAAAAATATGGAAATAAGCTCTGATACACTGGGAACACAGAACACCTTAGAGGGCCATTAACTAATGTGCAATGTCATCATACCATCAAAATAACGACAAACCAAAAATACCCCCAGACTAATAAAAAACAAGCAGCTCTACACTCACTGAATGCTTTCCAGTCATAGTAAGTATGTCCACTTTCTGAAATTACTTGAGAATTATGTGTGTCCAATTTATTATTTACAAGTCTTGGGGAAACTCTGCTTAGGTGTACAATTACCATTAAATCTGTTGTTGTTATGACTGAGTCAGGGAAAGCTATTGTAATGAGCTCTGCTCCCAACCAATTTATCAATTGATTGACATTGCTTGAGGTAGATGATGTACACAAACTAAATGCCAGCGGCGTAGGAGTGAAGGTGACTGTCAGACTGACTATCATTGGTAAAACTCTGAGCTCCTTGTAGAGGTCAACAACTGAGTGTATCTATGGTAACCTCTGAAAGGTATCTACTTCATCTGAATGCATAATATCCTGCTAAGCTAAACACTATACACGTAAGAAAATATCAACTTCCTGTTCATCATCTTCTCGTGTAGCTGATTAGAAAATAACTGCTTCACAGTCCCTCTCAAGCAGTCTGTGGCTGTCTCTCCTTTGATTGTACATTGGAGAGGATTAGCACAAAAGCAATTACTAATGTTAATTTTCCAAGTTGTAGATCAATAAATAAAACTATGTCAGAACATAAATATACTATTCCCAGGTTCAATGCGATGGTTGAGATGTGCGGAAATTTGCTAAAAAAGAGACATGTAGAAGCTTTTTGTGATTCTGCGATTGGACAACATTTGCTAAATATTCCTCAGATTGCTAAGAATTACATTGACAACTAATTTAAGATTGTCAGTCGGGCTTTCAGTGTGACACATTTGTGTGAACTGGAAACTTCAAAGGGCTCTGTTATTTGCAGACGGAAAGCATGGGGGCGATTCTCCCATCCCACTGTGCTGATTTTCTAGTGCAGCGGGCCAGGAGAATCGCACAGGGGTCGGTGCATAGGGTTCCTGCAAGCGTTCATGCCCCGCTAGCATCTCCCAGTGCCAGATTTCTGGTGCGATCTGCCCCAGGGTATAGGGGGTGTCGAGGGCATGGGGCATATGGGGGGCAGGGCCCAGAGGGCAAATGGGGGGGGGGGGGAAGTCCTGTTGCCACTCTGCCATTGGGATGGATGGGGGCAGGAGGGAGACCAGCAATCAGGGCAGGTTGGGGTGGATGGGGGTGTTTCTGCCTGGGGTGGGGGGGTGGGTGTCTGCCTGCAGGGGCGTCTGCATTGCGGGCGGGTTGGTGGCTGGAGATCGAGGTGGTCGGGATGGGTTGAGGGGGTGATTTAGGCTGGCCCAGGAATGGTCGGGGGGGGCCACAAACGGGCCATGGTGGGGGGAGGGGGGGGGGCGGCGGGTGTTGGAGGGGCAGCATTGCAGGGGTCCCGGGCTGGCCAGCAAATGGGAGGCTGACAGTTCGGGGCCACTGCGTATGCGCAGAGGCCCGCTAGTTTCAGCTTCCCAGGTGAAAATAGGCCCTGCCCCCTGAAACCTAATGATATTCGTGCTGGTGGCCTCTGCGTTGCACAGAGTGTGGGATATTCCATTGTGAACTCCCACCGAAAAAAAGTGTGAATTACTCCAGTTTTTCCTTGAATTCAACACTTAGAATTTTTGTTCGGAGAATTATGCCCCATATGTGCAGACATTGCACTTGTTCAGCCGAACAAAATAAGTGACAGCTATTCGCTGACTCATTCCTTAACTAATTAAGATAAGTTGTCAAACAATGTCTTGCAGTTAACTGTCAGTCACCATCAGCTGGTGTCTTCTTGATGGCAACGCCTTTACCAATGAAAATCCATTTGCCAACAAAGCACTCAATTCTCGTAGAGTATAAATTTTTGTTTTCCCCTTATATTGGTATTCTCATAAAGTTCCCTAATGAGTACAAGATGGGAACCTTTGACATGTCTCTTTTTCATCAATATTCAAGTTCTGTACTACCAAGCAACTATATATATTTGGTAATATTCAGCAATATTTTCTTGCAATTCTCAAGAAATTCCATCACAGTTACAACTCCACTGAAAGAGATGCCTCTGGGCAAATTGGAAGTTACAAATGTTCCTATATTTTAAAAACCACATCGAGAGTTGCAAAACTTTAGTTTATTCATGGTTCATAGTATTATTCCATGTCAATTTTAATGGTAAACCATTGACAGAATTTTCAAGCATGTGTCAGGACCCCGGCATTGGACCAAATTTGACTCTCGGCCCTAATGGTGGTGAAATCCCAACTTCCTGCATGATCTTCTTGAAGTTGGTCAATTAACAGGCTGATTCTGATACTCCACTTCATCAAATTAGGGTCAGCAGGTGGGCTGGACAAGCAGGAAGTCCAGCCAAGACTGTCCAATGCTATTGAAGGCTGGCAGTCCTACTGGAAGAGGTGGACACTGTTGATGTAGGTTTGGGAGACCTGCCAAGGGTACAATGATCATCATGGCTCTGGGAGGTAGGGTATTTTTTGAAAGCTCATTGATGACTCGCTGTCCTGCCACTGGAGGCCACCTTTAGAATGCTGGCAGATTTTGAACACAGCCCTTGCCCTCTCTGACAGGGAGAAGAATCTCTGCTCCATGGGAAATAGCCCAGAATTAGGCTTTTTTTAAATCCTTTCGTAGGATGTAAGCATTTCTGAGAAGGCCAGTATCTGTTTTCCATCTCTAATTGCCATTGAGAAGGTGGCGGTAAGCTGCTTTCTTGACCCACTGCAGTCCACATGGTGCAAGTTTTGTTAGAAAGGAAGTTTGAGGTTTTGATGCAACACCAGTGAAGGAATGACAATATAGTTCCAAGTTGTGGTGGCCTGTGGCTTGAAGGGGAACTTGAGTTGGCAGTGTTCTCACATGTGTCAGGCTCGATGGGCCGAATGGCCTCCTTCTGCATTGTAGGGATTCTATGATTCTACAGTCCAGAGTTTTAAGCGCTGTTTGAAACAATGGGCTTGTTTTTACTGGCCATGTGGAGACAGGGTTGGAGGTAGGAGGCCAGGTAACCAGGAGGGAGCTCCCTGCTGCCTTTCTAAGTGGTGGCTTGGGAAAGTGTTGTCGAATGCTGCTTGGTGAGCTGCTGCCGTGCGTCATGTATGTGGTAAACATTTCTGTCATTGTGCCATAGTATTGGAGGGGAATGAATATTCAACTTGTGGATGGGGTGCTGATTCGATCAGGTAGCTTTGTCCTGAATTGTGTTGAGTTTCTTGAGTGTTGCTGGAACTGCAATCATCCAGGTAACTGGAGAGTTTTCCATTAGACTCCTGACTTGTGAATTGCTGATGATGGACAGTCCTTACGGAATCAAGAGATGAGTTACTCACTGAAGAATTCCCATCCTCTGACCTGTGCTTATAGCCACAGTATTTATACAGCTGGTCCAGTTCAGTTTCTGGTCAATGGTCACACCCAGGATGTTGATGGTGTGGGATTCAGCAATCATGATGCTGTTGAATGCCAAGAGGAAGTGGTTAATTTCTTGTTGGAAATGGTCATTACCTGGTAAATATATGATGTATTCTACTTCATAACTGATGACTACGTAATTGTTGCCCACATCTTTAGAGCAGGCTGCCAACTGCTCCTCCCATTCCTGGGAAGTTCCCCAGGAGGCAGGAATGCAGCAGGGAGCTCCCTCCTGTTTACTTGGCCTCCTGCCTCCAACCCCGTCTCCACATGGCCAGTAAAAACAAGCTCATTGTTTCAAACAGAGTTTAAAACTCTGGACTGTAGAATCATAGAATCCCTACAATGCAGAAGGAGGCCATTCGGCCCATCGAGCCTGCACCGACAACAAACGCACCCAGGCCCAATCCCTGTGACCATATGTATTTACCCTGTTAATCCACCTGACACTAAGGGACAATTTATCATGGCCAATCCATCTAACCCACACATCTTTGGACTGTGGGAGGAAACCGGAGCACCCGGAGGAAACCCAAGCAGTCACTGGGAGAATGTGCAAACTCCACACAGCCAGTGACCTGAGGCTGGAATTGAACCCGGGTTCCTGGAGCTGTGAGACAGCAGTGCGAGCCACTGTGCCACCGTGCTGCCGCCACTGTACCGCACCAAAGGAAGTGTTGCTGGAACTGCAATCAGCACCAGGTAATGACTATGTACTGCATGCATTTCAGGCTTAAGAGATCAGTAACCAATTAAAAGCAGGAGAACCTTCCTAATTAGAGAGACCTACAATTGTTTTTGGTTCTATGCATCAAAGTTACTGTAGGGAAATGATTTGGAATAATCTCTTGTTTCATATCTTATTTTGATCAATGTCTGTTGCTTAAACTCAGTAAGAAGTCTCACAACACCAGGTTAAAGTCCAACAGGTTTATTTGGTAGCACAAGCCACAAGCTTTCAGAGCGCTGCTCCTTCATCAGGTGAGTGGGAGTTCTGTTCAGAAACAGGGCATAGAAAGACACAAACTCAATTTACAAAATAATGGTTGGAATGCAAGTCTTTTCAGGTAATCAAGTCTTAAAGGTACAGACAATGTGAGTGGAGAGAGGGTTCAGCACAGGTTAAAGAGATGTGTATTGTCTCCAGCCAGGACAGTTAGTGAGATTTTGCAAGCCTAGGCAAGTCGTGGGGGTCTCCGGCACGTTGCATTTCCACATCATGGCTTTAACTCAGGCCATGATTTGTTCAATACCGAGTCTCAGAATTTGTGTTTTGATCTGCTAGGGCAATCTGGCTTGGAATTATGCCAGATGAACAATAGTTGTCCAGGGCACTTGCCTGAAACAGGAGTTGGGCTCTTTAACTATGAAAGTCATTGTTCTATTTCAGGGAAACAACTATGATTGAATATCAACCGCAAATAATATCTAGTTGTAACAGCTTTTGAGGTGACTATTCAGCAGTCCATAAATTAATCACTAGAAACCTCTGAAACGATAGTCCAAGAGGCATGAAGATTTTATCCTGGGTCCATAAAAAACTGTTCACTTTCAAGTTCGCAAACAAGATCACCTTGATCGGCCCCAAAAATTTGGCACTCAGCCAAATCTCCACTCATAGCAGCAGGACCAGAGAATCCCAGCTGTGTGAGGTTGGAGAATCCCCACCCTGATATGTTAGCAGCATTGAGTTGAATGCATCCTCTGAGGTCATGTACCAACCGACACAAGAACAGCTTCTTCCCTGCTTTTGAATGGACCTACCTTGCACTAAGTTAATATTTCTCTACACCCTAGCTATAACTGTAACACTACATTCTGCATTCTCTCGTTCCCTTCTCTATGAACGCTCTGCATAGCGTGCAAGAAACAATATTTTCACTGTATGCTAATACATGTGACAATAATAAATCAAATCAAAATCCTCCTCGCATATTGATAATTCAGCTACTTTGCTAAATGTAACTGACAGTAGGTTTGTTGCAGCCATTTCAAAAGAACTGCAGCCTGGATTCTCCATTAATCTAACACCATAATAATAAGTTATTAGCTTCTTTGCCAGCCTGCCTGCATTGCCTGGTACAGAAATATCAGAGGTGGTCTTGGGGAAATGCCACAGCTGGACACTTACAACAGAATTAAACAGCATGTTTTGTTCTCTAATTTATTGTCTCATTTTGACCCAAAAAGGACCTTAACTTGAAATGTGATAGAGTCATAGAAGTTTACAGCATGGAAACAGGTCCTTTGGCCCAACTTGTTCATGCCGCCCCTTTTTTTTTACCCTTAAGCTAGTCCCAATTGCCCGCATTTGAGCATATCCCTCTATACCCAACTTATGCTTGGCACACTTGAATGAATGCTTGATGAAGGCATGCTTCCCTTCATCAGCCGGGGTATTGAGTTTAAAAATTGGCAAGTCATGTTGCAGCTTTATAGAACCTTAGTTAGGCCGCACTTGGAATATAGTGTTCAATTCTGGTCGCCACACTACCAGAAGGATGTGGAGGCTTTGGAGAGGGTACAGAAAAGATTTACCAGGATGTTGCCTGGTATGGAGGGCATTAGCTATGAGGAGAGGTTGGAGAAACTTGGTTTGTTCTCACTGGAGCGACGGGGGTTGAGGGGAGACCTGATAGAAGTCGACAAGATTATGAGAGGCATGGACAGAGTGGATAGGCAGAAGCTTTTCCCCAGGGTGGAAGAGTCAATTACTAGGGGGCATAGGTTTAAGGTGCAAGGGCAAGTTTTAAAAGAGACGTACGGGGCAGATTTTTTACACAGAGTGGTGGGTGCCTGGAACTCGTTACCGGGGGAAGTAGTGGAAGCGGATACGGTAGTGACTTTTAAGGGGCGTCTTGACAAGTACATGAATGAGATGGGAATAGAGGGATATGGTCCCCGGAAGTGTAGGGGGTTTTAGTTAAGACGGGCAGCATGGTCGGTGCAGGCTTGGAGGGCCAAAGGGCCTGTTCCTGTGCTGTAATTTTCTTCTTTGTTCGTTGTTCTTTACCCATGTAACTGTCTTAATGCTTTTTAAAAGACAAAATTGCACCGGCCTTTATTACTACCTCTGGCAGCTAGTTCCAGACGCTCTCCTCCCTCTGTGTGATAAAATTGTCCCTCTGGACCCTTTTGTATCTCTCCCCTCTCACCTTAAACCTATGTCCTCTGGTTTTAGATTTCCCTACCTTTGGGAAACAATATTGACTATCTAGCTGATCTATGCCCCTCATTATTTTATAGAGCTCGATAAGATCACCCCTGAGCCTGCTACGCTCCAGGGGAAAAAAGTCCCAGTCTATCCAGAGGGCGGCACGGTAGGACTGCTTCTTCACAGCTCCAGGGACCTGGGTTCGATTCCCGGCTTGGGTCACTGTCTGTGTGGAGTTTGCACATTCTCCTCGTGTCTGCGTGGGTTTCCTCCGGGTGCTCCGGTTTCCTCCCACAGTCCAAAGATGTACAGGTTAGGTTGATTGGCCATGCTAAAATTGCCCTTAGTGTCCTGAGATGCGTAGATTAGAGGGATTAGTGAGTAAATGTGTAGGGATATGGGGGTAGGGCCTGGGTGGGATTGTGGTCGGTGCAGACTCGATGGGCCGAATGGCCTCTTTCTGTACTGTAGGGATTCTATGATCCAGCCTCTCCTTATAACTCAAACCATCAAGTCCCGGTAGCATCCCAGTAAATCTTTCTGCACTCTTTCTAGTTTAATAATGTACTTTCTATAATAGGGGGACCAGAACTGTACATAGTATTCTAAGTGTGGCCTTACCAATGTCTTATATAACTTCAACAAGACGTTCCAACTCCTGTATTCAATGTTCTGACCAATGAAACCAAGCATGCCGAATGCCTTCTTCACTTTGTGCACATGTGACTCCATTTTCAAGAGCTATGACTCTGTACCCCTCGATCTTTGTTCTATAACTCTCCCCAATGCTCTACCATTAACTGAGTAAGTCCTGCCCTGGTTTGATCAACCAAAATGCATCACCTCGCATTTATCTAAATTAAACTACATCTGCCATTCGTCAGCTCACTGGTCCAATTGATCAAGATCCTGTTGCAATCCTAGACAACCTTCTTCATTGTCCACTATGCCATCAATCTTGGTGTCATCTGCAATTTTACTAACCATGCCTACTAAATTCTCATCCAAATCATTAATATAAATGACAAATAACAGTGGACCCAGCACCGATCCCTGAGGTGCACCACTGGTCACAGGCCTCCAGTTTGAAAAACCAATTTTGTATCCATTTGGCTACCTCACCCTGGATTATAGAAACATAGAAAAAACTACAGCACAAAACAGGCCCTTCGGCCCCACAAGTTGTGCCAAACATAACCCTACCTTTTAGGCCTACCTATAACCCTCGATCCTATTAAGTCCCTTGTACTCATCCAGGAGTCTGTTAAAAGACCCTATTGAGTTTGCCTCCACCACCACTGATGGCAGCTGATTCCACTCGCCCACCACCCTCTGTGTGAAAAACTTCCCACTAATATTTCCCCTGTACCTACTCCCCAGCACCTTAAACCTGTGTCCTCTCGTAGCACCGGGGGTAGCTTTTGCTTCCACAAAACCTGTTGGACTTTAACCTGGTGTTGTTAAACTTCTTACTGTCCTCTCGTAGCAGCCATTTCCACCCTGGGAAAAAGCCTCTGAGAGTCCACCCGATCTATGCCTCTCAACATCTTGTATACGTCTATTAGGTCTCCTCTCATCCTACGTCTCTCCAAGGAGAAAAGACCGAGCTCCCTCAGCCTATCCTCATAAGGCATGCCACTCAATCTAGGCAACATCCTTGTAAATGTCCTCTGCACCCTTTCAATCTTTTCCACATCCTTCCTGTAATGAGGCGACCAGAACTGAGCACAGTACTCCAAGTGGGGTCTGACGAGGGTCTTATATAGCTGCATCATTATCCCCGGACTCCTAAACTCAATCCCTCGATTGATAAAGGCCAGCACACCATACGCCTTCTTAACCACCTCCTCCACCTGCGGGGCCGATTTTAGAGTCCTATGGACCCGGACCCCAAGGTCCTTCTGATCCTCTACAGTACTAAGAGTCTTTACCTTTATATTGTACTCCTTCATCCCATTTGACCTGCCAAAATGGACCACTTCGCATTTATCTGGGTTGAAGTCCATCTGCCACTTCTCTGCCCAGCCTTGCATCCTATCTATGTCCCTCTGTAACTTCTGACATCCCTCCAGACTATCCACAACCCCACCAACCTTCGTGTCGTCGGCAAACTTACCAACCCATCCCTCCACTTCCTCATCCAGGTCATTTATGAAAATGACAAACAGCAAGGGTCCCAGAACAGATCCCTGGGGCACACCACTGGTGACCGACCTCCATTTAGAAAAAGACCCATCTATACCCACTCTCCGCCTCCTTTGGGCAAGCCAGTTCTGGATCCACAGGGCAGCAGCCCCTTGGATCCCATGCCCTCTCACTTTTTCTAGAAGCCTTGCATGGGGGACCTTATTGAACGCCTTGCTAAAATCCATATAAACCACATCTACCGCTTTCCGTTCGTCAATGTGTTTAGTCACATTTTCGAAGAACTCCACCAGGCTCGTAAGGCACGATCTGCCTTTGACAAAGCCATGCTGAGTATTCTTGAGCATACTAAACCTCTCTAAATGCTCATAAATCCTGTCCCTCAGGATCTTCTCCATCAGCTTACCAAGCACTGAGGTTAGACTCACCGGTCGGTAATTTCCTGGGCTATCCCTATTCCCCTTCTTGAAAATAGGAACCACATCCGCAATCCTCCAATCCTTCGGCACCTCCCCCGTCTCCATCGACGATGCAAAGATCATCGCCAGAGGCTCTGCAATCTCTTCCCTCGCCTCCCACAGTAACCTGGGGTACATCCCATCCGGACCCGGCGACTTATCTATCTTGATGCCATTCAAAGAATCCAGCACAACTTCTTTGTTAAATTCCACATACTCAATCTTTTCAGACCACCGCAAGCCCGCAGTACATCCACCCAGGTCCTTCTCCTCTGTGAAAACCGAGGCAAAATACTCATTAAGCACCTCTGCCATTTCTACTGGTTCCATACAGATTTTCCCGCCTTCACCTTTTATGGGCCCCATTCCTTCACGTCTCATCCTTTTACTCTTCACGTATTTATAGAATGCCTTAGGGTTTTCCTTAATTCTACCTGCCAATGCCTTCTCGTGACCCCTTCTGGCTCTCCTAATTTCCTTCTTTAGTCCCTTCCGACAAGCCGTATACTCATCAAGATCCCTATCTTTGCCAAGCTCTCTGAACCTTTTGTACGCTTTCCTTTTCTTCTCGACTAGGTCCCGCACAGCTTTCGTGCACCACGGTTCCTTTAACTGACAAACTCCTCCCTGTCTGCTCAGAACGTTGTCCTGTAGAACTCTAGACAGACAGTCCTTGAAAAACTGCCACCTCTCTTCAGTACATTTCCCCAAGAATACCTTCTTCCAATTCATTCCTCTAATTTGCTGCCTTATGTCTTCATATTTCCCCTTACTCCATATAAACGCTTTCCTAGCTTGCCTGATCCTCTCTTTTTCCAATGCAAGCATAAAGGAGATAGAGTTATGAGCGCTATCCCCAAGATGCTCCCCCACTGAGAGATCTGACACCCGTCCAGGTTCATTGGTCAGTATCAGATCAAGTACAGCCTCTCCTCTTGTAGGCTTGTCCACATGCTGTGTCAGGAAACCTTCCTGAACACACCTAACGAACTCCTCCCCATCCAATCCCCTTACCCTAGGGATATTCCAATCTATGTTTGGGAAATTAAAGTCTCCCATCACAACAACTCTGCTATTACTGCATCTCTCCAGGATCTGTTTCCCTATCTGCTCCTCCACCTCCCTGTCACTATTGGGCGGCCTATAGAAAACTCCCAGCAAAGTGATCGACCCCTTCCCACTCCGAACTTCCACCCACAGAGACTCTGTAGACAATCCCTCCACAGCATACACCTTCTCTACAGCTGTGACACTATCCCTGATCAGCAGTGCCACTCCACCCCCTCTCTTGCCTCCCTCCCTGTCCTTCCTGAAACATCTGAATCCTGTGAGATTTAACCTGATACAACAACCTACTATGTGGTACCTTGTCAAAGGCCTTGCTAAAGTCCATGTGGACAGCATCAACTGCACTCATCTACCTTCTTGGTTACCCCTTCAAAAAACGTAATCAAATTTGTGAGACATGATTCTCCACTCACAAAGCCATGCTGACTATCCCTAATCAGTCCTTGCGTCTCTAAATGCCTGTAGATCCTGTCTCTTAAAATACCTTCTAATAACTTACCCACTACAGATGTGAGGTTCACCGGCCTGTAGTTCCCAGGTTTTTCCCTGCAGCCCTTTTTAAGCAAAGGCACAACATTTGCCACCCTCCAATCTTCAGGCACCTCACCTGTGACTATCGATGATTCAAATATATCTGCTAGGGGACCCGCAATTTCCTCCCTAGCCTCCCACAATGTCCTGGGATACACTTCATCAGGTCCTGGGGATTTATCTACCTTGATGCGCTTTTAAGACTTCCAGCATCACCTTCTGTTATATGTACACTCCTCAAGATATCACTATTTATTTCCCCAAGTTCCCTAACATCCATGCTTTTCTCAACAGTGAATACTGATGAGTAATATTCATTTAGGATCTCACCCATCTCTTATGGATCTGCTCATAGGTGACCTTAAGAGGCCTTACTCTCTCCCCAGTTACTCTTTTGCCCTTTAAGTATTTGTAGAAGCTCTTTGGATTCTCCTTTGCCTGATCTGTCAAAACAATCTCGTGTCTCCTTTTTGCCTTCCTGATTTCTCTCTTCATTCATACAATCTCTATACTCTTCAAGGGATCCACTTGATCCCAGCTGCCTATGCATGTCATGTGCCTCCTTCTTCTTGACCAGGGCCTCAATATCCCGAGTTATCCAGGCTTCCCTACTTCTACCAGCCTTGCCCTTCACTCTAAGAGGAAATTGCTTACCCTGAACCCTGGTTAACACAGGTCCTGGAGCGATGCCTCCCCTTACGGGGTTGTGGCAGCACTGGCACATTACTGGAGAGATGGAACAAAGAAGCCTATTGCAGATGAATCTAGGACCCTCTCGGATGCTGAGTGGAGATTCCCAGATCGAGAGAGAGGGATTGGCAGTTGTCTTCAGCGTTAAAAAGTTCCATCAATACGTCTACGGTAGACATTTTTTTCTGTGACTGATCATAAATCTCTGCTAGAACTTTTTAATAAACAAGGCAATCGCCTACATTCCCTCTGCCTAGATATAGAGTTGGGCCTTGTTACTGGCGGCTTCTAAGTACCTCCGAGAGCACCACCCCAGGACCTGGCTAGCTAACATCCTCGCACTGAGTCATCTGCCATTGCCTCACTTCACTATCGGCTGTGGAAGATATTGCGATGACCCTCAATCTTTTCCATAACTTGCCGGCATCTGCAAGGCAAATCAAGGACTGGACACAAAAGGTCCCAGTCTTGTCTAAATCAAAAAACCATAAATCCGTATGGGGGATTCATAGGGTAGCCCTCAGATGAAATGAAACATTACTGGATAAAGAAAGGCCAGCTCAGTGTTGAGAATGGCATCCTGTGTTGTTGTCCCTCACCCAGGGCAACATCCGATATTTATGGAATTACACCACAGCTGCCCTGGGATTTCAAAGATGAAAATACTAGCAGGAGTATGGTGGCCTGGCTTTGACGCAGACATTGCTGACTTGGTTAGTCATGCCAAGAGAATCAAAAACTCCCTCCCTCAGCCTCCCTACATCCATGGGAATGGCCTGGTAGGCCTTGGATGTGAGTGCATGTAGACTTTGCCAGGCTCTTTTTGGGTTCCAGGTTCCTAATTATGGTCAACCTGAATTCCAAATGGTTGGAGATGCCTTGTAAAAACTCATCACTTCCCATGCTTCCATGAGAAACTAAGACAAAGTTTCTGCATGCACAACAGTCAGTCAGATGATTCAGCGTGACCCAAATACATGTTTAACTGCAGAAGAATATCTTAAAGCCCTGGTCTCTGATAATGGCACTGTCTTTACTAGCACCGAATTTCAGACTTTCATGCTTTCCAATGGAATCAAAGAAATTAGGACAGCACCCTATCACCTGCCATCAAACTGGTTTGCTGACCGAGCAATGCAGACTTTTAAGCTTGGCATGAAGAAGCAACCTGCAGCGCTCATAGCGATTAAACTGGGTGATTTTTATTCAACTACAGGACTACCCCTCACACAATGACAGGAATCGCCCCAGCGGAACTATTAATGGGACAGAAGCTTTGAACAAAATTAAGCTTACTGTTCCCATACCTGGGTGAGGAGGTTGGAGTCCCAACAAGAGAACCAGAAGAAGAACTATGATTCTGTAAGGGAGACAGAACATTCAAAACCAGTAAACAAGTGCACTTGAGGAACTTTGGGGATGGCCTCATTTGGGTCTCCGGGATCATAATAGAGAAAACAGGACCTATGTCTTATGAGGTCCAAATGCAGGGCAAAATTGTCAGGAAACACCTGGACCATTTCAGAAGTAGGGAGCATGTGCCAGGGCAGGCTTCATCTCAGACATGGGACGACCACTGCCAGCGTCGAGTCTCGAAAGCAAGTTAAACCCATGCCTGCCCCTCTGGGTGATGAGGACATGGATTCTGAAATGGAAGCGGAAGAGACCGGTGTCCCTACTGAAATGAGACCTTAAGAAGAACCAGCAATGGTGTCTTTAAGACCCTCCCTTTGGAAGCCAAGGTCTCCGGTCTTACCTCCCATCGACCCCAGGCTGATGGCCAAGCAGTGGAGAAAACCCCTCCATAGCCAGAGTACGGGGGAAGAAACTGATTGAGAGGGGGAGGTATGTTATAATGGCCATGGGGGGTCATCAATAGATCTCCCCGTGAGCCTCATTGAATACGAGCTCCCTATTAGGTGAGTGGAGGCTCACACAATAGGGAAAGATCAGTGGGGATTTTAAAACCAGCTGGCTCCACTAAGGCCAGCAGTCAATAGATTTGGCACCAATCTGCACTCTGTGGCCGTTGAGAGGCATTCAGGTATCGCTGTCAATAAAACAGGTGATGGAAGACTGGCCTTGGTAAGATGATTACAAGATTATTAAACCTTTTCCAGTCTTGCATCCAAGATCTCCAGACCTATCCCAAATTTCAGCCTTTACCTGTGCTCCAGACTTGTCCCAGTGTTCCAGGCTTGCCCCATGGTTTCCCGCTCTTCTCTGGGTTTTCAGGTTCCAGCCTGGCCTTATGCAATTCTCCTGTCTCATCATTGAGATGACAGCATATTACTTTAAACAGCAATCACAGTAATGGCTGCTGTGATCGATATAAATCAGGCCCATTATTTCTTCCCACCTCTTATTCTTATTCCTGCAGGATGACAAAACTGTTTCCATATTAATTAAGGGACTGTCCCCATGAATATTGTACATCACTTCTGTTTCTTACCAAGGGCAAGTTTGTGACCCAGAATCTTCCCAGTTTGCGTTATGATGTGAAATTCGGCTCATTAAATTCTTACAGTGTGCCTTTCATAGGATATGAGCCAGCAATTTGTAAACACATCAGTGCTAAATCAGCCCCAATCCAGATCAGGTCTACATCAATGTGAAGTAGATCCAATTTTAGTAATTAAAGTTACACTCAATGTGGTCTTTCTGATTCATTTGGACTTTGAAAATGTAGCTACTGGAATTTATTCTTTCAAAGTCACAAAACTGATGTAATTGATGAGAAATGGACAAAGCCATCACTGGCAGCTCAAAAACCCTCCGTTCCTCAAGACTGCTAAGTCACTCAAGTAACATTATTCTACTCCTTCAAAATGGGATACAAATGCATGACAAGTGTTAGCTTAACTTGGTGATAGTTACTCTTAACTCTAAGTTAGGTGGTTGGAAGTCCCATTCTAGGACTTGTGTTTGTATTTAATGCAGGTTGTCATTTTAAAACAGCACTAAATTTGAGATTAAAATGAATTCACATGCTAACATCCAGAAGCACATTCTGCAGGATGCAGTGGAAAGCTGCATTATACAGCAGGGACCAGTAAGATATGATTTTTCCTAAGTAATATGCATTATTACCTCAAAAGTGCACCATCTACCAACCTCAAAAGTGCACCATCTACTCTATCACTGTGACATTTTTCCACTTACCATTCAATGAGATGGCTCAGTTAATATACTATTGTGGACTGTTGCATATCAGAAGCCAAACTGAGACATTGAGGTGTTTTATTTGAAATCAGTAGAGAGAGGATAAATTGGATGCTGATATTCAAATATAGGTCTGAGAGGAAAAGGATAATCGTAGAATAGGATCCCTGCAGTGCAGAAGGAGGCCATTCGACCCATCAAGTCCACATCGACTCTGACAGAGCATTTTACCCAGGCCGTCTCCCCGTTCTATCTTTTTGATTTGATTTATTATCGTCACATGTATTGGCATGAAAATGTATTTTCAGTGAAAAATATTGTTTCTTGCACACTATACAGACAAAGCATACAATTCATAGAGTACATAGGGGAAAAGGAAAGGAGAGGGTGCAGAATATAATATTACAGTCACAGCTAAGTTAAAGAAGATCAACATAATATAAGGTAGGTCCATTCAAAAGCTTGATGGCAGCAGGAAAGAAGCTGTTCTTGAGTCAGTTGGTACATGATCTCAGACTTTTGTATTATTTTCCCAAAGGAAGAGGTTGGAAGCGTGTATGTCTGGGTGCGTGCGGTCCTTGATTATGCTGGCTGCTTTCTGAGGCAGCAGGAAATGTAGATAGAGTTAATGGATAGGAGGCTGGTTTGTGTGATGGACCATCCCCATAACGCTGTGCACTTACCATGGGCAATCCACTAAACTTGCACATCTTAGGACACAAATGGAGAACTTAGCATGGCCAATTCACCTAACTTGCACAAGTTTGGGCTGTGGGAGGAAGCGGAGCACCCGGGGAGATGGACAGTGACCTGAGGCCTGAATCAAACCCAAGTCATGTTGAAGGGAGTGATGGGCTGGAGAGAGTGATATGTGTGTGTTGGACTGGTGTTTAAATATGGCAGCAGGACCTTTAAGCCCACCAGCGGGCAGACGAATCAGCTGCAGGAGACCTCACCTGTGAATAATTAATGAGCTTCAAAGTGTAGAATCTAGTGTGGGATCCCACCATTCCAGCCAGTGGGAAAGGAGCCGCTGGAGTTACACTCAGCCTAAGAATGGGAGAATTCCATGCCAAGTGTCTATTTGGAGAGGATTTCCTGTTCTCCAGGGCTTCCATCTCTGTGAGAATAAAACAGTCAGCCACACATGGGACCAACCTTGTTGTCTGGGGCCTAAATTATTCAGGATTATCTGCTACTTGAAATGCCTTTCAGAAATGCAGACAGAGCTTGAACAGTAAGTAATGAGTGCCTTGCGGGGAATGGATCTTCAAATGAAGAAAATAGTCAGTAGCTCCTGGAGCTTTGTATCTTCCATGTTTAAAAGAAATGCATGGCTTGAAGTAATTTATTTGTAGTATTCAGTCATCTAGAGCTCAGACAGCTTATCCCAGCAAGGTGATACATTGCAGATGAGTTAGTTCACCTATTTTACAAAAGAGACCAAAAAATAGCTTGGGGCCTATTGCAAGCCTGACTTGATTCTGCACGCATGTAAAACTTGAGGCCTGAGGATCGATAGAAGTTGTTCTTCCGACTTCATTAACATACTCAGTATCTGTCTTCATATGTCCATTCAAGCAAAGACAACGATGTGGGCCACTTATGTTACATTTATATTGCACCTTTCACTACCACAGATCATCCTAAATAACTTACAGTGCGATGTTTCTTGTAGTGTAATAAGCATGTTAGCTAAGTTATGCATGCCAATCACCTCACAGCAGAGATAACGACTGTCAGGGAGAACTTTTCTGTTCTTGAAAATAATATCATAGGATCTTTCATATCTGTCTGCAAAGCAGGACAGGGCCTCAGTTTAATACCTCACATGAAAGACATATCTTTGACCATAAGATATAGGAGCAGCATTAGGCCATTTGGCCCATCGGGTCTGCTCCACCATTCAAACATGGCTGATATGATTCACATCCCCATTCTCCTGCCTTCTCTCTGTAACCCTTGATCCCCTTATTGACCAAGAGCCTATCTACCTCTGTCTTAAAGACACTCAATGACCTGGCTTCCACAGCCCTCTGTGGCAATGAGTTCCACAGATTCACCACCCTCTGGTTGAAGAAATTCCTCCTCATCTCAGTTTTAAAGGATTGTCCCTTCACTCTGAGGTTGTGCTCTTGAGTTTAGCCTCTCCCACTAATGGAAACATTCTTTCCATATCCACTCTATCTAGGCCTCTCAGTATTCTGTAAGTTTCAATGAGATCCCCCCTCATCCTTCTAAACTCCATCGAGTATAGACATTGCAGCAAGCCCTCAGGACTCTAATGGAGTGTCAGCTTCTGGTGATTGGAGCCCATTTCCATGTCCACACAGCCATTTTGTATTGCTTATTGTATCAATTTCGAGGTTGCATTAAAGCTCGATGTATTCACCTAAAAAAGCTGTTGATACTGTGGTCCAGTTTATGTGCCAATTTGAAGGTTAACTCAGTTTATTAGTGTGGTGGCAGCATTAGAATATTTTCATATCTCTCATCAAAGGGAATTGGTGAGTTTAAGTGCATATGTAGCTGGATATTGATCTCTACTTCGTCCACAACATTATGATACAGTAATAGCAGAAACTATGGCAGCCACACATTGAACACCAAAATAGATGGTTAGGGGAGATTGAGAAAGTAAATTAATTTGGTCATTGGTATTGAAACCTAATCTATTTGATCCTAACTTTTTCCCCTTCCTCACTGATTGTTTCACCAAGCAGAAGAGAGCTAAAACCAACCCTCTTTAGGGATTCAGAGACACAGAAAATGATGGGACATCTCCAGGGCTCACTGCCTAACAAAAGGTAAACTTCTTGTCCTCAAACTAGGGCAGATTGTGAATGACTGCCGAATTATATCACACAATACAATAGTTAAAACACCAATATCACATGCTTCGATATGGCTGACCACCTGCATGATGGTTTCCATGTCACAGGTACTCAACTCTTAGACCTGGCTGATTTCAGAATGCATTCGGAAGAATCAATGGCTGATTCTGTTCTTTGAGGATAATCTCTTGCTGAAAATGGCCTGAGTTTTCACTTTTATCTCTTGATGAAGATGAAGAGATGTCATCCTCACTGGGAACTTAATGGTTTCCCCTTGACTACAACTCATTCTTCCAACTGCCAATGAAGCAGAGGTATGGCACCAAGTTCATGTCTTGCACCCTGTCATCTGTCAAGCCAGAGATATTCCAAAACTTGAATTTGCTATTAGATCAGATTAACACATTTGCTGATGCCAAGATACTGCCTTTTCCTCTTTGCAGAAACGTCAGACCATTTCGCCTGCACCTAACAAGACCAAACCCCTTAACTCCCTGTCTCCCTGGGATGTGTAGGTTAGAGGGATTAGCGGGTAAGGTATGTGGGGGTGGGGCCTGGGTGGGATTGTGGTCGGTGCAGACTCGATGGGCCGAATGGCCTCCTTCTGCACTGTAGGGTTTCTATGACTTCTATGATTTCTATGAAAATCATTACACTTCCCCATCCAGATGACCAACTCTGGTTTGTCACAGGTGGTGCTGTTAAGAAGCATGGCATCCAACCTGTATGTGACCCAAGGCAACAGATTCAAACCTGCTGGTTTTTTAGTGTCAAATTTGTGGTCACCAAAACATCTGGTTGCCTTGTGAAATTGAAGCTCTGTCCATTGCAGCTTTTGTCAAACACTTAAGCCATTTATTGTGCAGTCCATGCACTGTCCTTGTGTCTCACAGACAGCATATCTTCTGTGTAGGCTCTAAGAAACTGTGCAGGGGAAAATTGTCTGCCAGTCCCATGTCACTAACTGCTTTTCCGTGGTCAGTCACTACCATGTCTCTGCCTGACACTGAGCTGGATCAGACCATCAGATTTTGCAACCGCAGTGTGCCTGACTGTGAGAAACCCATGTGCCAAATTCATACCTTGATACACCAGACCTCAGATTGCATTGTTCACTAGATATCCACTGAGGACATTGTGTCAGGCTCCACAAGACTCCCTTTCATCAGAAGACCAGAATGGCTAGCTGTCTAGTCTTAGGCTTCAAAGAAGCTTACCAACATTTGCTATGTCAAATACTATCTCCAGGTTGTTGCCAATACAAGGAATGGTTCATTTGTTGTTTGGTGCAGTGAGCCACTTGACCCATCCAGAAAATGCATTATCATTTCACATGATGTTCTGGCAGGCTTATCACCCCTTCACCCCTTTTGGTCACCCACCACGTCATCAACTCAAATTGGTCACCCAGTGATATTTCTATGCATGTTTCTGTGGATGCCTCCTTTGAATGGGTTACAGTTAGCTGCCATACATGCACTATGCTGCAGACCATCCTGCACATGATCGTCTTTGAGTGATCCTCCCGAGGTGGTTGGCATCTAAGTTGCTGCTGACGTTATCACGCAAGAGCAACAACCCACCTTAGCTGTATGAGAATGCGTCACTTCTTACACAGCTGCTTGCAGCATTGTTAATGGATGCCATGACATCTTAAGGGATGCTCTCCTCCAGTTGTGCTTTGGGCTTTGTCCACTTGATGGTGCCTTGCTGTCACATGAAGTGATCCTGAGTTTTCCACTCTGTTAGGACACAAGCTGCATTGCAATTGAGTTTAAGAGATTGAAGAATGCCAACAAGAACCCAGCAAATGAGTAGACAGTATGGGAATTGGAGGGCGAGCGTCTATGCCAAAAATCATTTGAAGGCCTATCACACCTTTGGCTTCATCTATTGCCACTGTATGGCTCAATACCCCCTTTATTATCAAAGCATTTCTGCAAGAGAATTATGACCATGGAGAGACCTGTAACCAATTTGAAGATTCCCCTGTCCATTCTCAGAGTTATTGAGAATCAACTCTTGTTCTGCAATGTCAATCACCTGTACAGTCAGAATCCCCTCCAATTGCAACCATCACTCAGCTCAGCTGATGTTGATGATCTGTTCTGTCTTCATGCTAATTGCAACAATCCACAGGCTCACCAAAGCTACTTGGTTACCTCTCTCAATGACGGGTAGGGCAGTAGTCACAAGGTCATTGGTTCTCAGCTACGTAGGACAACTTATCAAGTCAGAAGATCTGAATGCTACAATGTCTACTCCTTCTGCACTGACTCACAATCTGCTCTGCTTCCAGCTATGGCTCTGCCAATCACACTGAGCATTCTCCACTTGTCTGTCCCGTTTCTGCAAAACCATAACATACTGGCTAAGCACTTTATGCCTTCCACAGCTCTAGTGCTGTCGACTGGGCATGGCATGTGGTTAGCACTGCTGCCTCAGAGCGCCAGAGCAACAGTGGTTAGCACTGCTGCCTCAGAGCGCCAGGGATCCAGGTTTGATTCCAGCCTTGGGTCATTGTCTGTGTGGAGTTTGTACGTTCTCCCCGTGTCTGTGTAGGTTTCCTCCAGGTGCTCCGGTTTCCTCCCACTGTCCAAAGATCTGTGGGTTAGGTTGATTGGCCATGCTAAATTGTCCCTTAGTGTCAGGGGGATTAGCAGGGATAAATACGGTTACGGGAATGGGGCCTGGCTGGGATTGGTATTGGTGCAGGCATGATGGGCTGAATGGCCTCCTTCTGTACTGTAGGGATTCTATGAATCTATGAAACTGTGTGGTCAACCATACAAACTGCACAGATTAGAATGGGTCTCCCAATCCTGCCCCAATCACTGACTTTGATACAGATCCTTGAACTTCCCTTTGATGCAGAGATGCTGTTACCTGATCCAGAACCACAGTTATTATTACCTAGCCCAATCTTGCATGCCCCCCTCCAGTAACAGGCCCCCAATCTGGTGCAACCATCAGATCCAATTTTGTGGCCCCCAGCCCAGGACCCTGATCCTAGATTTTAGCACGCATAGCCAGCTGACTACATGAATCTAGCCCTGTTCCCTTGGTGCCTTCAGTGACGTCTCCCAAAATGTCTAACAGATTTTATATTTCAGGATTAAAGCCAATATTTGAAAGCCGAATAAACACCTGGGTAGTCGAGTCCTGTGAAATGTGTTTATATGCCCAGTATGCAGCCCATTTGTTATGATTCCTGTGCGTCTGTTTTAAGTTGACTTTCACAAAGATTTTTTTGTTTCTTACGTTTATGTTGTTGCAATCTTTGGGCACCTGTGTTCATTTGAGCGTTCACTCTGATGTGGAAAAAAACTGCTCGCGTATTTTCATCTTGGCTATATTTTTGGCATTGTTAGTTATTACAAGCTGGGAATTTAATTGTCTGGGAAGAGCAACAATAAAAAGGTCACACCATTATATGTAATTGTCCTCTGGTGGCTCGGAGCCCATTCGGATATGTGTGTGGCCATTTTGTATTGCTTATTGAACTGCTCAGTTTCATGGTTGATGTTAGGATCCAATTTATGCAGGTAAACACATCCTACTGCTATAGATTTTTGTGTTGAATGGGAAACCTCAGGCTTTTTAACTTGATCCGAGGTGGATCTGCTACAACTTGAGCTGCAGCTTATTCAGATACGACGCAACTGATCTTCACCCTGTGTTTATGTATAAGCACAATCTAAGGATGGGATTTTTGACCCTGCCTGCTGTCATGTTCTCCCAGTCCCACACATTTTTTGGCTGATCCGCTGTATCCCTGCAGCAGGTCCCACCATGACAGGGCTGGAAAATACAGGCCTAATTCTCCAGTTGTACCACATACCTGACACCTGGCTTCTGCTGTACCTTTGTAGAATCTGTAAGCATCAAGTATACATGTGATGTATCTTTTTGTTAAAGGATTGATTGGCCTATATTCATATACAGGCATTGTCACGAACCTAGTGCCAAGCATTGTAATTCTACCTCAACTCATAACTGACAAGAAAATTTAAAAAAAAACTCTTGCACTACTTCTTCAGGAAAGATCAAGTTTCATTTTCGGAAGCACTGCCTAATCATTCCCAGCTAAGGAAAAATCAGAGCCATCTTGTACTGAAGACTTACTGAGAAGTGAGTCCAAAAGATACTCAAATACTGATGTCTGAATCTGTAACAGATTCTCCTGTGTATGTTATGCAGCCAACCATGAAGGCAGCTAAGTACAGTCACTACCCCAAAGGGAGTCCAGAGGCAACCCCTGTGTGGAGGCAATGTGCAGCAGATGGGACCCTGATGGCTGATTTAATTAAAATATTTTAATAGATCTAAAAATGTAGGGGGTGAATTGCTGAACAACAAGGCTATTCTGAGGCAGTCAGAAGTCCGTTAAGTGTTACAGGACACTGGGGACTGCCGGTAATGAAACAGAGGAGAAAGCAAAAATGACTTTGAGAAAAAATATGTGACATTAATTGGTAATAAGAAGTGATTTTTTTTAACAATGCCAATAGGTGGAAGCATAGTTAAACTCTGCATAATTAGTTTGCTTTTGGCATTATTGTGGCACTGGTATGGTAAAATGAATGTGTATGATTCTCAGCAGTGAATAAATGGGTTCAAGCCGTTGGGATAGTAAAACTCACCTGAATGATCCTTGATTCTCAGGCTACAGTCAATTCTGTTAAGTATAGCATGACAATAATGCATTTATATTATTTAACATGACTGCTCAACTTCAGTCTCTAGCATATAGATTCTTCCTTCATACAACCTGCAAACTGGTCTGTTTCCATTTGTTTTCAAAAAATAAATATCATTCCAGTACCCTCCCAAATTATATGTGTTGAGATATTATTACGAATTTAATTCAGTTTTACTTGCAACATTTCAAAGTTCAAAATCACAAGGTCTATGCGAACAGGCAGGGCTAATAATGATTACATAACTAGAAATGCACCTTAATAACAGAATGGGGAGTAATGGCACAATCACCAATTCTCTGATAACTCAAATCTCTTGTACCTACTTTTACTCCGTCTGTTTTTAGCTTTTCTCTGACTGAATGTGTCAGAATTCCTCTGGGTTTGGCTGTGTGTGTGAGAGACGTATACAATGTCAATGTGACATTGGGAGCATTCATGTGTTGTAACTGAGATAATCTTGTTGCATCAATTGATTTCATTTTAAGTAAGTCCTAAAATACAATTACAGGCATGTAATTATTTGACAGTAAAACAACTGCAATTTGCATGCTGACAAAATGTATATATTACTGTTACAGCATTGTTTAGACGCAGAAGATGGCTATTCAGTCATCATGTCTACACCACCTCGCCCAATGAGCAGTGACTTTTCCCCGTACCCCTGTTTCTATTCAAGTAATCATCGAATGTCCTCTGGAATGCCTTGATTGAACCTGCCTCCTCCATACTTCAGGCAGCGCATTTTAGGCCTAAAACACTAGTACCGAATTGTTCAGGTTCGGGAACTTTTAGATATAATTAAGCAACTAAACAACTTTTGCAATTTTCCAGGCTTGCACACATTTCTTACAATACAAAGATAATACTAAAGTCTCAATGTGGAAGATGAAACAGTTGATTGAGGAAATGCTGTTATTTATAGAACATGTGCAATTTTGTCTGAATAGTTTTAAATGTAAAACCTTGTTATTTTGATTTATAAAAAGTGCTCATATCTCCCTCAAGGTATTAAGTTGGGCCTTAACTTTGGGGATCTAACACTGCTAAGAATGAATTGTGCAAAATAGTTTGTTTTTATGCCATCTAGTTTTCATAATCATTCATTCAAATCAGTGTTATTATAGAGTCATAGAGGTTTACAGCATGGAAACAGGCCCTTCGGCCCAACTTGTCCATGCCGCCCTTTTTAAAAAAAAAACCCTAAACTAATCCCAATTGCCCGCATTTGGTCCATATCCCTCTATACCCATCGTACCCATGTAACTATCTAAATGCTTTTTAAAAGATGAAATTGTACCTGCCTCTACTACTACCTCTGGCAGCTTGTTCCAGACACTCACCACCCTCTGTGTGAAAAAATTGCCCCTCTGCCCCTTTTGTATCTCTCCCCTCTCACCTTAAACCTATGCCGTCTACTTTTAGACTCCCCTACCTTTGGGAAAAGATATTGACGATCTACCTTGTCTATGCCCCTCATTATTTTATAGACCTCTATAAGGTCACCCCTCAGCCTCCTACGCTCCAGAGAAAAAAGTCCCAGTCTATCCAGCCTCTCCTTATAACTCAATCCATCAAGTCCCGGTAGCATCCTAGTAAATCTTTTCTGCACTCTTTCTAGTTTAATAATATCCTTTCTATAATAGGGTGACCAGAATTGCACACAGTATTCCAAGTGTGGCCTTACCAATGTCTTGTACAACTTTAACAAGACGTCCCAACTCCTGTATTCAATGTTCTGACCAATGAAACCAAGCTTGCCGAATGCCTTCTTCACCACTCTGTCCACCTGTGACTCCACTTTCAAGGAGCTATGAACATGTACCCCTAGATCTCTTTGTTCTGTAACTCTCCCCAACGCCCTACCATTAACTGAGTAAGTCCTGCCCTGGTTCAATCTATCAAAATGCATTACCTCGTATTTGTCTAAATTAAACACCATCTGCCATTCGTCAGCCCACTGGCTCAATTGATCAAGATCCCGTTGCAATTGGCGATAACTTTCTTCACTGTCCACTATGCCACCAATCTTGGTGTCATCTGCAAACTTACTGCTTGTTATTATTTGTAGATTACCAGATTACTGCTAAAAAGGATTTGCTTTCACCATTGTTTCAATGTGAATTTCAAAGTAACTGCGTGCATCTTACAAAATATAAATTTTTTCAGAAAGGTATTTTGTAAATCATCTGTTTCATGTGAAATAAACCAGGGACAGAGGCAAGTAAAAAAAAATTCAGAGGTATCTATCTTTTTATTTTGCTGTGATTCTTGAAAGTTAGCTGATAGTTTACAAATCTGGTTTAAGAACTCCGCCAGACAGAATGATTGATAGAGATCAGAAAATCCACAGAATTGGTCTTCAGCTTGTGCTGGGTGTGCTGATCTCAATCAGGGCGATGTTTAAAACCAGTGCAATGGGTCAGAGCATCTTGGTTTGGCAGGTGAAAATGATCCAGATTCTCATTCCTGACCTTCATCCAAATGACCACAATGCGCACCATGGATGAGAATGTGTGTGAACTTCAGAAATGGACAGATTGGACTTGATTGTGATCATCACTGCAGTAGAATAGCATACCAACACGCACTATCTAGGCCCAAACCCATTAAAATAAGTAAAGTAAATTGCCACTTAGGCTAAGTACCAGAGACTGTCTGTTGCCATAGCAATCATGCTCTCGAAACTACTCAATATTTTCAGGAGAGGAGATCTGTAGGACACAGAACTAGTAAGAAAAGAAATATAATCTTGTCCAGCAAAAGCTAGGTAAGCTAATGGAAGGAAGCTGTCTCTTTTTAAATGGTGAAAATGGAGCTTTCAGTCTCACACAATGCATTAAAGTTCACTGCTATTCAGAAATTCCTATTGTTGTCCCCAGAGCACCAATACTGTACATGCCCTGGATGACTGGAACTGTCGTATCAAATATGACCCACCTGTACCGAACTTTCTTCTCAAAAGGGGGCAGCTTAAACCTTAGCAATGCTCAGGCATGAAAACCCAGAACCAGCCTTTTCCCAGACAGAGAAAACACACCAAATTCCAGGGCTTGCATTATAATAACAGTTGTGTCTCTGCTGTGGGCAAAGGTCGTCACATATTAATTTGTCAAGTTCTACTGCTTCATAATTTGAGCAAGATTGGTAGGCTTGCATTTTACAAAGGCAGCTTGTAGTAACTGCCAAACCTATGAAGCTCGGGCCAGAAAATAGTCATTACAATGCGTTTTAAATTCCCAAGTACAGTACTTCAAAACATAAAATGGCATTGTCACCTGTGTAATATGATAATACGGCTTAATTCTATATTGCTTTGCATAACTGGAGAATGATGTGTCTGTTTTCCATTTTATCTCCAGTAGATGAATCTCTGCAATTATCAAACAGCACAAATAAAGTGGCCTAGACGTGTAGCGCTCTGCAAAAATAATTTTATGCCACATTGTCAAATGCTTGATCTGCCTTCCACAAGAACAACCGCAGTTCTGTCACTGCTGCAGTTATGCCCTGTGGCTCTGCTGTTTTAATTGCTTTTAATTAAAGCCTGGAATGGGATGCAGCTATTAATCAGTATGTGAAACTGCTCATGGGGAAGATAGAACAAATACCTCCATTAGACAGATAGCAGTGACATCACTGGTGCCATATTTGCATTGCTGACAAGAGAACCACTCAAGTGAGGTAATTAGATCACAGTCTTGAGGCCACCAAGGTACTGTGAACAACTGAGACATTTTACGAACAAACTTTACAACTGCATAATCAACCCTGCAGTGAGGAAGAGGGTAGAGCCGGCACTAATATTAACTTGCAGGAATGAAGCAGGGTTTATCCACCAATGTTTGTTATCTAACAAACTCTACAGAGGTATAATAAAGATTTAGCCACCACTTTTCATATCACTTAATCAGTCTTGCAGTTAATGTTCAAACAAATAAAAAGCAAAACACTGTGGATGCAGGAGAATTGAAATAGAAACAGAATGTTCTGGAAAAACTCAGTCAGTCTGGCAGCACCTGTGCAGAGAGAAACAGTTAATGTTTCGAGTTAAATGTGACTTTTCATCAGCAGAAGAGTCAAATTGGACTTGAAACAACAGGGGCGATTTTGAGCCCCCATTTTCCGTCTGGAGGATAGGCAGGGCTTGCTCAAAAAAATTTGTGCCGGTGATTTTCCGAGTTCCAATCTTCCCAGCCCCTCGCCGGTGGAGTGGCCAGATACATGCTGCAGGACTGCGGAAAGCTCATTTCAATACATTAGCATGTCATTCGCATGCACTCTGTCTGGCACATCCCCCCCACCAGATATCCAATGGGCACTGGGCGTGATGTCACACCAGCGTCGTTTCAAATAGGCCTACATACACGTGAACCTGGCGCCTTCAGCTCCGAGGGGGATTTCGGAGGTGAGCGCTCAGGAAGTCAGAACCCACCCTGGTGGGCACTGCTCAGGGGTCACCAGAGAAGAATCGGGAGACATGGATAGGTTCAACTTGCAGGCCTTCTCTACTCTTCATGCCAGGGCACACCTTGCTCCAAAAGGGTTGTGAAGGCTGCTATGCAGGCAGTGCTCCCCACATCCTCCATCCTGGGTTCCTATCCATATCACAGCTGAGGAAGTACCCATCATGAGTGGGAGCTGGCAAGAGAGTGCGAGGGACATAGCACAACCATTCTCACACTCAACAGGGATGAGGCACTGGGTGAGTGTGGTGATTCCCCAAGTTTGGTGGCATGAACAGATACGGTGGAGACTCTGTGGGTGAACAAAGTGAAATTAATTGACAAATGTGCAAACAAAATGTTGACCTATCTCCATTTGTGCCTATGTTCACCCTTGCCCACTCAGTGCCGACAGCTTCTTAATCTTCCTCACCCTCCCACTAAATGTTGTGGATCGAGAGCTAAGATTGAGGAAGCTTGAGGGGGATCCTAAGAGAGCAATTCAGGGAGTTGGGAAATAGGTTAAAAAGTAGGGTCACTAGGGTGGCCATCTCTGGGCTGCTCCCAATGCTTCGTGCCAGTGAGGCTAAGAATAGGGAGTTGGTACAAATGAATGCCTGGCTAAAGGACTGGTCCAGGAGGGAGGGCTTCATTTTCATAGATCAATGGGAAGTTTTCAGGAGAGGATGGCACCTGTACAAGAGGGAGGGGTCACAACTAAGTTGGAAGGGCACAAATATCCTGGCTGGGAGCTTTGCTAGTGCAGTTCGGGGGGGTTTAAACTAGTATGGCAGGGGGGTGGGGATCAAAATATTAGGTCTATAAGTGTGGAGGCTGGGGAAGAGCTTGGGGCTGGGACAAGGCTGGCAAAGAAGAAGAGCACTCTGGGGGAGGACGACCTCACTGGGCCTGGAGGTCTGGAGTGCTTATACTTCAATGCAAGGAGCATAGCAGGTAAGACAGACGAACTTGGGGCCTTAATGCGCACGAGGAATTTGGATGTGGTTGCGGTGACAGAGACTTGGTTGAAAGAGGGACAGGAATGGCAGCTGAATATTCCAGGATACAAGTGTTTTAGGCGAGACAGAGGAGGGGCCAAAAGAGGTGGGGGAGTAGCGGTATTAGTTGGAGAGCATATTACAGCGGTGCAGAGGGAGGACAATTCAGAGGGGTCGTGTATCGAGTCACTCTGGGTGGAGCTTAGAAACAGGAAAGGCGCAGTCACTATGTTGGGGGTGTACTACAGGCCCCCCAATAGCCCAAGGGAAGTGGAAGAATGGATATGTCAGGAGATACTGGATAGGTGCAGGAAAAATAGGGTTGTTGTAGTGGGAGACTTCAATTTCCCTGGGAAAGACTGGAAATCGCTGAGGGCAGCGACTTTGGATGGGGAGGAATTTGTAAAATGTGTACAGGAGGGTTCGTTGGAACAATATGTAGACAGCCCGACTAGAGAGGGGGCTATACTGGACCTCGTACTGGGGAATGAGCTCGGTCAGGTCTTCAAAGTTTCGGTAGGGGAACATGTGGCAAATAGTGACCACAATTCTGGTAGCTTTAGGATAGTGATGGAAAAGGATGAGTGGTGTCCCAAGGGTAAGGTGTTGGATTGGGGGAAGGCTAACTTTAGTGGGATCAGGCAGAAATTGGCAGCTCTTGATTGGGAGAGGCTGTTTGAGGGTAAATCCACATCTGGTATGTGGCAGTCTTTTAAGGAACAGTTGTTAGGGCTACAGGACAAGCATGTGCCTGTAAAAAAGAAGGATAGGAAGGGTAGGATTAGAGAACCGTGGATAACCAGGGAAATTGAGGGACTGGTCAAAAAGAAAAGAGAGGCGTATGTTAGGTCCAGGCAGCTAAAAACGGAGGGAGCTCTGGAGGAGTACAAAGAAAGTAGGAAAGTACTCAAACGGGGAATTAGAAGAGCAAAAAGGGGTCACGAAATGTTCTTGGCAGACAGGATTAAGGAGAATCCCAAGGCATTTTATTCATACGTTAGGAACAAAAGGGTTGTCAGGGAAAAAATCGGACCTCTCAGGGACAAAAGTGGGGACTTATGTTTGGAGCCCAAAGAAGTAGGGGAGATCCTAAATGAATACTTTGCGTCGGTATTCACAAAGGAGAGGGATGTGTTGACTGGGAGTATCTCAGAGGGGAGTGTTGAACCGTTGGAGAAAATCTCCATTACAAAGGAGGAAGTGTTAGGTTTGTTAGAGAATATAAAGACGGACAAATCCCCAGGGCCTGATGGAATCTATCCAAGGCTGCTCAGGGAGACGAGAGATGAAATCGTTGGGCCTCTGACGCAAATCTTTGTCTCGTCACTGGACGCAGGTGAGGTCCCAGAGGATTGGAGGATAGCTAATGTGGTCCCGTTATTTAAGAAGGGTAGGAAGGATAACCTGGGTAATTATAGGCCGGTGAGCTTGATGTCCGTGGTGGGGAAGTTGTTGGAGAAGATTCTTAGAGATAGGATGTATGCGCATTTAGAAAGGAATAAACTCATTAACGATAGTCAGCATGGTTTTGTGAGAGGGAGGTCATGCCTCACTAACCTGGTGGTGTTTTTTGAAGAAGTGACCAGAATGGTTGACGAAGGAAGGGCCGTGGATGTTGTCTATATGGACTTTAGTAAAGCGTTTGACAAAGTCCCTCGTGGTAGGCTAGTGAAAAAGGTTGGATGTCATGGGATAAAGGGGGAGGTGGCTAGATGGGTGGAGAACTGGCTTGGTCATAGAAGACAGAGGGTGGTAGTGGAAGGGTCTTTTTCCGGCTGGAGGCCTGTGACTAGTGGTGTACCACAGGGCTCTGTATTGGGACCTCTGCTGTTTGTGATTTATATAAATGATCTGGAAGAAGGAGTAACTGGGGTGATCAGTAAGTTTGCGGACGACACAAAACTGGCAGGACTTGCAGATAGTGAGGAACATTGTCAGAGACTACAGAAGGATATTTAGATAGGCTGGAAATTTGGGCAAGGAAATGGCAGATGGAGTTCAATCCTGATAAATGCGAAGTGATGCATTTTGGTGGGAATAATGTAGGGAGGAGCTACACGATAAATGGAAGAACCATAAAGGGTGTAGAGACGCAGAGGGACCTGGGTGTGCAAGTCCACAGATCTTTGAAGGTGACGTCACAGGTGGAGAAGGTGGTGAAGAAGGCATATGGCATGCTTGCCTTTATAGGACGGGGCATAGAGTATAAAAGTTGGGGTCTGATGTTGCAGATGTATAGAACGTTGGTTCGGCCGCATTTGGAATACTGCGTCCAGTTCTGGTCGCCACACTACCAGAAGGACGTGGAGGCTTTGGAGAGAGTACAGAGGAGGTTTACCAGGATGTTGCCTGGTATGGAGGGGCTTGGTTATGAGGAGAGATTGGGGAAACTGGGGTTGTTCTCCTTGGAAAGACGGAGGATGAGGGGAGACTTAATAGAGGTGTATAAAATTATGAAAGGCATAGATAGGGTGAACGGTGGGAAGATTTTCCCCGGGTCGGTGGTGACGTTCACGAGGGGTCATAGGTTCAAGGTGAAGGGGGGGAGGTTTAACACAGATATCAGAAGGACATATTTTACACAGAGGGTCGTGGGGGCCTGGAATGTGTTGCCGGGCAAGGTGGTGGAGGCGGACACATTGGGAACGTTTAAGACTTATCGAGACAGCTATATGAACGGAGTGGGAATGGAGGGATACAAAAGAGTGGTCTAGTTTGGACCAGGGAGCGGCGCGGGCTAATTGTTCTTTGTTTCTCGTTTCAAGGCTTCATTCTATGATCATCTTGCTGGTGCCAGTACAGAGCGAGACTGCGGATAGTTGGGAACCTGTCTCGGGGGCAGGGAATTCAGATGGTGTTCGTAAAGCAGAAGTGGAAATGAATAGGGTTGGGAAGCATTTTCTGATCAGGGCCAGTGTGATCTCCTGGACTCGTTTCGATCGCCACAGGGGGTCGGAGAGGAATTTCCCAGATTTTTTTTCCCCATATTGGCCCTGGGGTTTTCACTCTGGGTTTTCGCCTCTCCCTGGAGATCACATGGTCTGGAATTTGGGGGGTGGGGGTGAGTTAATAGGTTGTGATGAACAAAGCATCATAGCTGTGAGGGACAGCTCGGTGGATAGGATATTAGGATGTAGATAGGCTGGAAAATTGGGCGGGGATCCTGGATTCAGGATTCAATCCTGGACCGGGGAGCGGCGCGGGCTTGGAGGGCCGAAGGGCCTGTTCCTGTGCTGTATTGTTCTTTGTTCTTTGTTCTTTGTTCTTGCTGACTTCCATGCCCTTTTGCCTGAGATGACTTTGGCAAGCGTCCCTGGACTGCTGGGATCCTGAGGGTCCAGGCCTGTTTTCAGGCAACACAAATGTTTGACAGCTGCCCTCCTCGGTGTCAGGGGCTGGAGGTGTGTCACTCACAGGGAGGGGTTGTCAGATGGACGGGAGATGCCCAGGGCCTCCGGGCTGTACTCTGCTGATTCTCTTCCCTTTGGTTTCTCAGGGGCCTCTGTGCTCCTCCATGGGATGGAGGGGCAGCTGGAGTGAGATCCAGAAGACCCACCACCCTCTGGCACTGACATTTGTGGATTCCCACCAGTGCCTGCACCATGAGGTCAAAACCTGGCACCATGGAGTTCACGCTCTCAGACATAGAGATCATGAGCTGAGCAATGGTGTGGACATCTCCTGCAATAGAGTGCATGTCCTGCATTAAGGTCTTCATTGTGGCTGCTACCCTCGCAGTGTTAGCCTTAGTGCGCTGCAGTGCCAACATAATCTCCTCGGATAGAAGGTGATGGAACTCCTCCAGTCGGCCTTGCACTCCGAGGAGGGATGCTGTCATCCCTTCCTGATACTCATGACTTCAGCTGGTTGTGCTGATGTCTGGAGCTTGTCCTGCAGTGACACAGAGAGGGAGAGTATAGCGGGGGAAATGTGGACATTTAAGATGGTGATGATGTGTGGCATGGGTGGTGCTTGCGTGCGATCTGGCATGTGAGGAGCATAACAGCTACTGGGGGAACATGATGATTATGGGAGTGATGGAGGAAGCTGGTGCCTAGTGTTGGCAAAGGCCAAAGTGGCTGAGTGGCAGAAAGGGTTGGTTTGCAAGGGGGCCTATTGGGAGACTGGGGGAAGTTCATTAACCTTGTTGAGCGAAGAAGATCATCCATCTTAGAATATAGAACATAGAACAGTACAGCGCAGAACAGGCCCTTCGGCCCACGATGTTGTGCCGAGCTTTATCTGAAACCAATATCAAGCTATCCCACTCCCTAAGACACTGAATTGTGGTCACTATCTCCAAAGTGCTCTCCCTCAACCAAATCTAACACTTGGCCCGGTTCATTTCCCAGTACCAAATCCAATGTGGCCCTACCTCTTGTCGGCCTATCCACATATTGTGTCAGGAAACCCTCCTGCACACACTGCACAAAAACTGCCCCATCCGAACTATTCGACCTACAAAGGTTCCAATCAATATTTGGAAAGTTAAATCTTCTTTTGACATTGCTGCCTGCCCTCTTCTGCAATGCACTAGCCCTGGCACTGACCAGGACTACCACTGCATCCAGGCAGGGATGGTCACCCCGCTAGGCGGCTTTTGCCTGGAGCATTTCCCTCCTCTGCATCACTCCATAGAGCAATCTGGTGATAGCCCCCTCCATGAAGCACAGTGCTGGCTTCTTGGCTGCCATGCCCTGCACTTGTTGTGGAACAAGTGCTGGGAAGTCATATGGAGCTCGCTAGTGCTTGCAACAGTTATGCGCAGGTGAATCAGAGGGAATGCGCCACCAGTGCGGCATGAAACACGTGAGAATAAAAATTAATATTAATGAGCGGTGAGATTTAGACCAAAAACAGGCTTGTGCTGTCGATGGGAAACTCTCCATTTTTCTTGCCAGAACCAATACTCTGACATTTTTTGGTATTATTTTGCCCAGAAACTCTGTTTTTCCAGCAATTCCTGTTGTTAAAATAAAGTCTGGCCTTATTTTTGGCTGAGAAATTCTATGGAGTTACAAAATGGGCTTTCTGCTGCCTTTCCGGTGAAGTATAGCCGACAGAACTGGAACAATAAGGATTTTCCTTAACTTTTTGCAAAGCCAATTTTACTAAGGCAACACCACTTTCAGCAGAAATTAAATTTGACTAGCCTTCATGCATAGCTGCAACAATAATTAATATTAGTATAAATATATATACACAGGCCCGTGGGTTCACCTTGTGCCAGATGTTTTGAGCACATGCTGACACTCCTTTGGATGAAATATTATGCCAAAGCCTTGTCTGCCCGTGGGATAGATGCAAGAGATCTCATGCAGTATTCAGAGAAGAAGAGGAGATTCTGCTCAGCATCCTAACCAACATACACCTCTCATCCAACGACACTAAATCAAATTAGCTGCTCATGTATCTTACCTGTCTGTGGGTCATGTTCCCCTACATAACAACAGTGAGCGAATAATCTATCTTTTTCTTCTTGCATTCTTTCCTATCATTAATACATTACTTTGAAGTTGTAAAACCTTACTTCTTGTGGAGTTTTAAGAATAAATTCATTAATAGAAGTAAAATATGCATAAACATTGACTGAATTTAATGGTCAGAATTTGAATCTATTTTCTTCAGCACTAAAAAGTTGTCAAAAAGCACAAGTCAAAGATTAGTGAGATTATCTTTTGTTAAAATTTATAATGTAGATTGAGAAATTAGTTATTTATCAGTTATAAATCCCCCAAATTGCATGTTTCGTTTTGATTACGTCCTTGACCTAAATTAAATGAAAAAGCTAAAGACAGCACCCAACACGTCATTATAACACTGGAAATAATCTTTATTCAAATGCCTTCAGACATCAATGAAATGTAATTGTTGGCTCATTAAATTAGACAACTAGAATAACAATTCTGTTATGTAACTTAAACACATTGTGGTAATTATTCAAGTTCAGGTGACTCAGTGTTCCACTCAAGCCTTTAAATCAAAAAATCATGCACTCCAGAGACCCTCGTCCAACACTCCCCCAGTCCAATTCTGAGGGAGTGCTGAACTGTTGGAGGTGCCATTTTTCTGTTGAGCTGTTAAATGGAGGACGCATTTGCCATTTCAGCTGAATGTTAAAGGTCCCTACCAGTGCTACTTGGTTAAAAAAAAGAGAGTTTTTTTTCAGTATCCTGGCCAATATTTATCCCTTAATCAACATCATGACATCAGATTATCCAGTCATTGATTTCATTGTTTGTAGGACTTTGCTGTCTACAGATTGGGTGCCATGCTTCCTGCATTACAACAGGACACTTCAAAAGCAGTACATTGGTTGTAAAGCCCACCTGTGATAATACACGTTCCTGTCACGCAAGCCCTCTTTTCTTCAATAATCACGAACAAGACCATGTATTTTTTTAAAAAGGCTCTCAGTGACTCTCAAGTTACCCTCAATCCCTTCAGGAAAACACATTTCAAAGTTCCTAATGCTGTGTGAGCCACAATATGAAATGAATTTTGAAAAAATAAAATGTGTCTGCGTGAAAACTAATGCACACTGATAGCTAAAATATTCGTAAAATAAAACGACCATTAAAATATTAGTTCAGCCTGCACTATACTGGCAAAGCCTATTCCTACCAAATACTGCTTGTTTCTAAAAAGGGTTATCTCATTATATTTTGTACTGGTTATACTTCCCTTCACCATTGGCAAAAGATTTGTAAGTGCAAATAAGAAAGTTTTCTGACTGGTAGTGTTATAGGGTCATTTTGTGTCACAGTGAAAGATTGATGTAATCCCCAGGGCAATATCCTTCTTTGTAAAGCGGTTATTGGCCAACGAAAGACTACCATTTTAACCTGTAATAATTAATGGCCCTTGAAAACTTCTGAGAGCTTAAAGCCACATCATTTATACATTATTCAGTTTGAATTTTGAGAGCCAAAGGCTTAAACATAGGAGTTTAAACAGTGGTCTCAATTCTAACATTGACACCCTTCCCTCCGTCTGAGGGAGCCAGGTAGGGGTAGAGGTAAGGGGAAAGTTAAAAAGAGACAGATGACTTACCTCCTCTGACATTCCCAATGAGAGGTATGTTTTCCTTAGTTCACTAAAAGCAGCAAGAACAAAAAAAAACAAAGAACAAAGAACACTACAGCACAGGAACAGGCCCTTCGGCCCTCCAGGCCCGCGCCGCTCCCTGGTCCAAGCTAGACCATTCTTTTGTATCCCTCCATTCCCACTCCGTTCATGTGGCTATCTAGATAAGTCTTAAACGTTCCCAGTGTGCCCGCCTCCACCACCTTGCCCGGCAGCGCATTCCAGGCCCTAGAGTGCTCCTCCAGGCTTCACAAGAAAGCCAGAAACTTTCCTTGGGAATCCCTCTTCCTTTCCAAACATTTTCATGCTTCACTCTACCAAACCCATTCTCTCAACTTCCCCCTCCTAGCCCATTCTCTGTCAGTTTAAAATATTCACGTTCTTAGACAAAAATTGTTAGAGCTTTTCTTTGAATATATCATACAGATCACACCATGAACTGTAGACTGATACATTGTTGTTCAGTACCCAAGTGTTGTGCTGTGGTTCCGAACTCTTTATGAATAAATAACAATATAATGTCCCTTTATACTTTGCCTGACTGCTAGGGACTGATCTGTGGCCTGCTTCCTGCATCTACAGCTTGTACTTGGCAGCCAGAGGGGATGCAGGCCAGTGCAGGTCATGAGTGCACATCATTATTACTGACCTGGCCGGCTCCAGGTCATTATGGGGATTGGAAGATCATAAAACTGCAAATTTCATGGAGTTGGGTCAGCTTTTCAGAGGCACACCACCTCAGAGGTATCTTTTGACAGATCCTGCTCATTTCCTTCCCATTCCTCCCTTACCCCGCCCCCCATCCTCGCCAAGGTATGGACACCCATCCTCCCTAATGGTCTCTCAAAAGTTTGCTCCCCAGCCCACCTCCTTGTCCCTTCATTCCTGCACATGCCAAACTAGAGGCATGGTAAGTTCTGGAGCACAAGTCTTCAGTACTATTGCTGGAATATAGCCTTTGCACCTGAACATGCCTTCAGGTGTTCCTTGACATTGCGTGGAATGAATTGAATCATAGAATCCCTACAGTGCAGAAGGAGGCAATTTGGCCAATCAAGTCTGCCCCAACCACGATCCACCAGGCCATAACCCCACGCATTTACCCCGCGAGTCCCCCTGACAAGGGACAGTCGAGCATGGCCAATCAACCTAACCCATATATCTTTGGACTGTGGGAGGAAACCACGCAGACACTGGGGGAACGTGCAAACTCCACAAAGATAGTCACCCGAGGCCGGAATTGAACCTGGGTCCCTGGCACTGGATTTATGTCACATTATCAGTAACCCCCACAGCTTACCCCTGGTCTTGCAGAATCTCACTAGCTGTTCTGTCTGGAGACAATACACATCTCTTTAACCTGTGTTGAATGCTCCCTCCACCCACATTGTCTGTACCTTTAAGACCTGGCTGGCTGTAGAGATTTGCATTCTAATCAGTATTCTGTAACTTGATTTCTGTGTCTGTGCACTGTTTGAGAGCACATTTCCACTCCATCTGACGAAGAAGCAGTGCTCCGAAAGCTTATGGTATTTGCTACCAAATAAATCTGTTGGACTTTAACCTAGTGTTGTGAGACTTCTTACTGTGAGGCAGCAGTGCTAAACACTGTGCCGCCCTGATTGAGAATTGGCTGAAGACTGACATCTGTGATGCTGGGGACCTCCGGAGGAGGCCGAGGTGGATCATCCAATTGGCACTTCTGGCTGAAGATTGCTGCGAGTGCTTCAGCCTTATTTTTTACACTGATGTGCTGGGGACCCCCATCTTTGAGAATGGGGATATTTTGGAGCCTCCTCCTCCAGTGAGCTGTTTAATTGTCCACTACCATTCACAGCTGGATGTGGCAGGACTGCAGAACTTGGATATGATCCATTGCTTGTGGAATTGCTTATCTCTGTGTATTACTTGCTGCTTATGCTGTTGGACATGCAAGTAATCCTGTGTTGTAGCTTCATCATGTTGACACCTCATTTTTAGATATGCCTGGTGTTGTTCCTGGCATTCCTTCCTGCACTCTTCATTGAACGACTGTTGATCCCCTGGCTTGGTGGTAATGGTTGCGTGGGGGATATACTGGGCCATGAGGTTACAGATTGTAGTTGAGTACAATTCTGCTGATGGTTCAGCACTTCACAGATGCCCGGTATTGAGTTGATAGATCTGTTCCCATTTAGCATGGTGATAGTCCCACACAACACGATGGAGGGTATCCTCTATGTGAAGACAAGACTTCATCTCCACAAGGACTGTGTGGTGGTCACTCCTATCCTGACCCTTTATTGTATCAATAGCAGAAGCTGCAAGCACTTGAAACCTCTTTATTGTGGGTGCCTCAACATTGTGAAATATACAGCATTGATCAGAGAGAGAGAGCTGTCAATCGATGTGTTTTCCCTTTGGCTCAGGTGTTTCATACTCTCATTAAGATCTGGGCTCTCAGCCAGGTATGCAAACTAATACATGAGGGACCATTTGGGGGGGGGGGGGGGCATGGCTTAATACATTGGCAAGGGGTGCATGAGTTGTTATAGAGGGTGGTGGGGTCTACATCTTGGCATGGAGGGTATGAGGAGCACTGCCTGACCAGAGTGGTAATGGGTATGCTATACATGTTTATTTTGGCAGGAGAGAAAGAATTTGAATTCTAAATATGACTAAGTGCTGTTCATGCGAAACCTCCTCTTGCAATTTTCAATTTCTGACAATCACTAAACCTTAAATAATTTACCCTTGGTGATGCAGAAAATATTACACAAATCCCTTCAGTAACATTCTTCCTGATTCAAAGAAAGTCACTTTCGGAATCTGGGCACAGACATTTAGCATTTTCAATGGTTCATAGAAAAGCACCTTTTTTTTAACCAATAAAGAATTTTGTCATGTGTTCAGTTTTAATATTAAGTTTACATTTCCCTGTTTATAAGCTGAATCATTGTGTAATGTGCCTAATTATTCACATATATGGTTCAGTGCATTAGTAGCCATAATAATAATCTTTTTACACATTTAATTTCTTTTTATTTTGTGAGTCGGTGCTTACATTTGCGTATATTTATCTTATGTTCATCAGGCAGTATTAAAAGAACTTGAAATGATTAGCCTGTTATCTCTTTGTATACTGCAGGCACCCAGTTCCCATTGGAAATGTATAACTCAGTTGAGTGAGGGACTGAGGACATATTGTAGCATGGATGTAAAGGTTAAATGATAAACTGAATCATACTTGCATCTTAAGGCACTAATTTTTAACAGCTGCAGTTCTGAAAGTTCCTTCCAATTTTAAAAGATTGGTGTCTCTTTTCAACATCTTCTGAAAAGAAAGGGTGGAATTCTCCCATCTGGGGACTAAGCCCTGTAGCAGGAATGGGAACTTGGAGTGTTTGATGCCATGGAAACCAATGCAAAAACATACTTAATCTTCAAGTCCTGACATCATTAATGATGCAACCAGATGCTTGTGCCATATTCTAAAGAAGTGCAGGCCTGGATGACGTGGAATCCGCCATCCTATACAGGTGCCATATTGAAAATCACCCAACATTACTGATCCCACTCATGAAGAGAGAAGGTGGATCTCCTGAAAATGAAGATGGATCTCGGGAGGCACTCTGATGTCTCAGGATGGACTTCCTGAGAGAGAAGACGGATCTCCAGGAACATTCTGAAGCTGGAAGATGGACGCCCTCCAAGAGATTAAATCTGTAAGGTCCATTTGTAGATGCTCCTCTCAACCATTGTGGTGTTCTCAGGTCCCGGGTTGCCATTGGCCTCCAGAAGCAGCCCAGGCATTGTTCAGGTGCGTCTCAGCATCTGCGTGCCATGTTGTTCCAGATGTGTTTTACATTGACATGTTTTCCCTTTGGTGCCACGGAGAATTGAATGTGGTTGTCTGGGCCTTCATCTGCATCCCATTAGTATGACGTAAATGAGTTTCACATCAGCCTCCCAATCCGTCATGGTGGACACTAGTGGAAGACCACGCTGTAAATTTACAAAGAACAAAGAAAAGTACAGCACAGGAACAGGCCCTTCGGCCCTCCAAGCCTGCACCAACTGACTTAATTAAAACCCCCGACCCTTCCGGGGACCATATCCCTCTATTCTCATCCTATTCATGTATTTGTCAAGATGCCCCATAAATGTCAGTATCGTATCTGCTTCCACTACCTCCTCCAGCAACGGGTTCCAGGCACCCACCACCCTCTGTGTAAAAAATCTGCCTAGTACATCTCCTTTAAACCTTGCCCCTCGCACCTTAAACCTGTGCCCCTAGTAATTGACTCTTCCACCCTGGGAAAAAGCTTCTGACTATCCACTCTGTCCACGCCTCTCATAATCTTGTAGACTTCTATCAGGTCACCCCTCAACCTCCGTCGTTCCAATGAGAACAAACCAAGTTTCTCCAACCCCTCCTCATAGCTGATGCCCTCCATACCATGCAACATCCTGGTAAATCTTTTCTGTACCCTGATGCGCTATCAATAAGGCGAAAGACTACCGATATGCCAATATAAGTGTAGGCTTTTATTCACAACAGAATCAGGAGCAGATCCCAACAAATAACCAACGTGGACTGAACAAGGGGGAGGAGACAGCCACCTTTATACTAGGTGCCGAGGGGAGGAACCAAACTGGAAGGGGATGTGTCCAGGTATGACAAGCACACACAACGGTGGTCCATATAGGACAAAGGCACAACTGAGGTCCACCACATTCACCCCTTCCTTTTAAAAAAACAACACGGGGGTGAAGCGGAAACAATATTACAAGTTCAGACGAACCAGTGGCTTGATCCGCCGTCGCGATCGTCGCAGTGCAGGTCGCAGAGTCGTCCGAGCAGGGAGCGATGTCGGCCCAGGCTCCGCACAGTGAGCGTCGAGAGCAGGCGCCAGATGGTGTGAAGCGGACTGATCCGTCGTCCCGTCCAGTCGTTGGGTACTGCGTGGCGACGGCTCCGGCGACTCAAGCGAGCTGTACACAGGGGTGAGAGGAGTGAGCAGGGGCCCTGGTGGCGTATGGGGAACAGCGGGAACCGGAGCTGGGGGGTGGGGGGCCACAACAGGCTCTGGGCACACTACATTGGAGACAGGGACTGAGGGAGGAAGAGGCGTAGCAGTCTCCGAATGGACGACACCAGGGACCGTGGGGCGGAAGGACGTGGTGACCTCAGGGGCACCCGCGGGTGCCAAGTCACGGACAGAAACCGTGTCCTCCCGCCCATCAGGGTACGCTACGTAAGCATATTGGGGATTAGCGTGGAGCAATTGGACCTCCTCGACTAAGGGATCTGCCTTATGGGTCCGGACATGCTTCCGAAGCAGGACGGGTCCCGGGGACATCAGCCAATCCGGGAGCGAAGTACCCGAGGAGGACTTCCTGGGAAACGAAAACATCCGCTTGTGAGGGGTCGTATTGGTCGCTGTGCACAAGAGTGATCTAATGGAATGTAATGCGTCCGGAAGGAAGTCTTGCCAACGGCTGACTGGAAGGCCCCGAGACTGTAACGCTAATAGAACGGCCTTCTAGACGGTTGTGTTCTCCCGCTCTACTTGACCATTGCCCCTGGGGTTATAGCTAGTGGTGCGGCTGGAGGCAACGCCTTTGGCGAGCAGGTACTGCCTCAGCTCGTCACTCATGAAAGAGGACCCACAATCGCTATGGACATAGGCTGGGAAGCCGAACAGGGTGAAGAGCTTGTTCAGGGTCCGAATCACTGTAGCCGTGGTCATGTCCGAGCAGGGGAAGGCAAAAGGGAAACATGAGTATTCGTCAATGATATTCAGGAAATAAACATTGTGGTTAGAGGAGGGGAGGGGGCCTTTAAAATCAATGCTAAGGTGCTCAAACGTGCGAGTGGCCTTTACAAGGTGCGCCCTACCTGGCCGGTAGAACTGCGGTTTGCACTCAGCGCAGACCCTGCATTGCCTGGTAATCGTCCGGACTTCCTCAAGGGAGAAGGGCAGGTTACGGGACTTGACAAAATGGAAAAATCTGGTGACACCCGGATGACAGAGGTCGTTATGGAGGGGCTGTAGCTGGTCTAGTTGGGCGCTGGCGCATGATCCACGGGACAGGGCATCTGGGGGCTCATTGAGCTTCCCGGGCCGGTACATGATGTCATATCTGTAGGTGGAGAGCTCAATCCTCCACCGCAAGATCTTGTCATTCTTAATCTTGCCCTTTTGCCAGGTGTTAAACAGGAAGGCAACTGACCGCTGGTCCGTAATTAAGGTGAATCGTTGGCCCGCGAGATAATGGCGCCAGTGCCGGACGGCTTCCAAGATGGCCTGGGCCGCCTCCTCGACCGAGGAGTGTTGAATCTCAGGGCCTTGTAAGGTCCGGGAAAAGAAGGCCACCGGACGGTCCCTCTGGTTAAGGGTGGCGGCTAGGGCAAAGTCAGACGCATCACTTTCCACTTGGAATGGGATGGATTCGTCCACAGCGTGCATCGCGGCCTTCGCGATGTCCGCTTTGATGTCGTCGAAGGCCCGACGGGCCTCCTCCGCCAGGGGAAAAGAGGTTGATTTTAGGAGCGGACAGGCTTTATCCGCGTAACGGGGAACCCACTGGGCATAATAGGAGAAGAAGCCCAGGCATCTCCTCAGTGCTTTGAGGGTAGTAGGGAGGGGAAGCTGCATAAGGGGATGCATACGGGCTGGGTCGGGGCCAAGGACACCATTTTCTATCACGTACCCAAGGATGGCGAGGCGGCGTGTCCAAAAAACACACTTCGCCTCATTATATGTGAGGTTCAGGAGAGTGGCCGTACGAAGGAATTTTTGTAGGTTGGCATCATGATCCTGCAGGTCATGGCCGCAGATGGTGACGCTATCCAGATACAGGAAAGTGGCCCGTAGCCCGTGCTGGTCTACCATTTGATCCATGGCCCGCTGGAAGACTCAGACCCCATTGGTGACACCAAAGGGGACTCGGAGGAACTGGTAGAGGCGGCCATGCGCCTCAAAGGCAGTATATGGGCGATCCTCCGAGCGGATAGGGAGCTGGTGGTAAGCCGATTTCAAATCGATCGTCGAGAAAACCCTATAGTGCGCGATGTGGTTGACTATGTCCGCAATACGGGGAAGAGGATACGCATCTAGTTGAGTATACCTATTTATGGTCTGGCTGTAGTCAATCACCATACGGTGTTTCTCCCCCGATTTAACTACGACCACTTGCGCCCTCCAGGGGCTGGTGCTGGCCTGGATAATCCCTTCCCGGAGCAACCGTTGTACCTCGGACCGAATGAAGGCCCGGTCATCCGCACTATAGCGCCTACTCTTGGTGGCTATAGGCCTACAATCCGGGGTGAGGTTATCAAATAAAGCGGGGGGAGGGGGTGATCTTGAGGGTTGAGAGACTGCAGGTGGTGCGCGAGGGACGCTGCAGTGACGGCGCCTTGCAGACGGAGAGCGGGGGATAAGGGCCATCATACTGCAGGGTGACGCTCCTATGATGGCTGAGGAAATCTAACCCCAGCAGTACAGCTGCGCAAAGTCACGGCAGCACGAGGAGCTGAAAACGCTCGTAGACTGTGCCCTGTACCGTCAGCGTCACCAAGCAGCACCCGAGGACCTCCCCCGAGTGGGAATTCGAGGCCATGGAGATGGTCTGGCTCCAGGGTCGCACGGGAAGGGCATATTGACGCACTGTGCGAGGGTGTATAAAACTCTCTGTGCTCCCACAGTCAAACAGGCAGTTTTCTGCATGACCATTTATCTTGATCTCCATTATTGACTTGGAGAGTTGATGTGGCTGCGACTGGTCCAGGCAAATCGATGCCACCATTGAATTAAAGAAGAATCCATCTTCGTCCCCGTCTGATGACGTCACGGATGAAGCTTCCTGCTCAACTCGCCTTGATGCCAGTCTCAAAGATGGCAATTCCCGTGCTTCCGGTGACCGCATCAAAGATGGTGATTCCCGCGCTTCCGGTGACCGCCTCAAAGATGGTGATTTGCGCGCAGCCGCCACCTGCATTAAAGATGGCTGCGCCCGCGGAACACACGTGGCGCCACGAGGCTTCGGAAGCAGCTTTGTTCGGCAGACTTTAACAAAGTGGCCTAGCATACCGCATCCGGAGCAAATCGCGTCCTTCGCCGGGCAGCGACGTCGAGGGTGCTTAGGTAGGCCACAAAAGTAACATTTGGGCCCCGCCGGAACAGCCGTCGTGGTGGAGCCGTCGGTGGAACGGGATGCAGGGTAAGACCCGAGATTATGGGAGGCCGCTTCTAGCGTTTCAGCCATCGTGGCTGTTCTTCGGAGATCTAGGTCACCTTGTTCCAGCAGGCGCTGCCGGATGTATGTAGATTCAATGCCCGCAACGTAGGCGTCACGGATCAGGTCCTCCATGTTCTGAGCTGCTGTAACAGCCTTACAGTCACAAGCTCGATCTAGGACCCGCAGGGCACACAGAAATTGGGCGCACGATTCTCCTGGCTGCTGCTTGTGGGTAGTTAGGAGATGTCTGGCGTAAACCACGTTAGGGCTCTTTCGGAACTGCCCTTTTAGGAGTTCGATAGCATTTGTGTAAGTAGCAGCGTCCCGGAAGATTCCATAGACAGCTTCGCTTACCTGGGCGAGGAGCACATGGAGTTTAGCGGCGTCGGTGACGATGGCCGCAGCGGTGTCGACGAATGCTTCGAAGCAGTCCAACCAATGATTAAATTTATCAGAGGCTCCAACCTCTTGAGGGTCTAATGCTAACTTGTCGGGTTTTAGAAACTGCTCCATACTGGTAACTGTTGTGAATAAAATTGATGCGCTATCAATAAGGCGAAAGACTACCAATATGCCAATATAAGTGTAGGCTTTTATTCACAACAGAATCAGGAGCAGATCCCAACAAATAACCAACGTGGACTGAACAAGGGGGAGGAGACAGCCACCTTTATACTAGGTGCCGAGGGGAGGGACCAAACTGGAAGGGGATGTGTCCAGGTATGACAAGCACACACAACGGTGGTCCATATAGGACAAAGGCACAACTGAGGTCCACCACATACCCTCTCCAAAGCCTCCACATCCTTCTGGTCGTGTGGCAACCAGAATTGAACACTATATTCCAAGTGCGGCCTAACTAAGGTTCTATAAAGCTGCAACATGATTTGCCAATTTTTAAACTCAATGCCCCGGCCGATGAAGGCAAGCATGCCTTCTTGACTACCTTCTCCACCTGCATTGCCACTTTCAGTGACCTGTGTACCTGTACACCCAGATCCCTTTGCCTATCAATACTCTTAAGGGTTCTGCCATTTACTTTATATTTCCTATTTATATTAGACCTTCCAAAATGCATTACCTCACATTTGTCTGGATTAAACTCCATTTGCCACCTCTCCGCCTAAGTCTCCAACTGATCTCTATGCTCTGATGGTCCTCAACACTATCTGCAAATCCACCAACCTTTGTGCCGTCTACAAACCTACTAATCAAACCAGTTACATTTTCCTCCAAATCATTTATATATATTATAAGCAGCAAAGGTCCCAGCACTGATCCCTGAGGAATGCCACTAGTCATAGCCCTCCATTCAGAAATATACCCTTCCATTGCTACCCTCTGTCTTCTATGACTGAGCCAACTCGGTATCCAGAAACACACCCTTCCACCGCACCCTTACACCAGCATAAAACTGATTTTTGGACTTCCCACTGAATTCACCTTTGAATCCACCATGTGGGCATGGGAGAATTCTGCCCAAAGAATTGCATTTTATAGCACATTTTAAGAGCTTGGGAAATCTTAAAGCACTTTACAGCCCATTAAGTACTTTTGAAGGATATAGTCACTGTTTTAATGTATGGAAATGTGGCCCACAAACAACAGTGTGATCATGAAATTGGGCTTATTAGCACTTATGTGTTAGGCTAACCTGTCTCCTAATGTTTGAAAATGCAATCAAGGTCTTGCTCTGTCTTAACCTCGCTCAGCTGAACACAACAATAAATGATATGAAGAACCCTGGCCACCAGGCTAGTGTGTGGCTTGGAGGTGACCTTGTTGGCAGCGTTGTTCCCATACATCTGCTGCCCTTGTAATTCCAGGTGAATGGTGTCATTCAGGCGGAAGGTGCTGCTGGCGGATACTTCAGAAAAATCACAGAATTCCTACAGTGCAGAAGGAGGCCATTCGGCCCATCAAGCCTGCACCAACAACAATCCCACCCAGGCCTATTCCCATAACACCATGAATTTATCCTGCTAATCCCCCGATACTAAGTGGCACTTTAGCTTAGCCAATCAAGCTAACCTGCACATCTTTGGACTGTGGGAAGAAACAGGAGGACCTGGAGGAAACCCACACAGACATGGGGAGAAGGTGCAAATTCCGCACAGACAGACATCCACCCGAGGCTGGAATTGAACCCGGACCCCTAGTGCTGTGAGGCAGCAGTGGGTAGATTTAAAAGATCCCATGGCACAATTTGAAGAGTCCTGGTCAATATTTATCCCCTAACAAACACTGCTAAAACAGATTAAAATAAGCAAAATACTGTGGATGCTGGAATCTAAAAGAAGAACAGAGGCTTTGGAAAAGTTCAGCAACTTTGTCAGCATCTATCAGCAGAGGAACAGAGTTAAATTTTTGAGTCATTGACCCCTCTTTAGAACTAAAAGGAAGGCGAACATTAGAGCAAAAGTAGCAACTTTAAGAACAATTGACAGATTGACAATTGACTGGTGTGAGAGGGAAAGTGAGGTGTTTTGTGTTGAGGAAATACATGCATGGAATATTAACAAAAAAGAGAAGAAAAGGGGGGGAGTTTAAGATGGAGGAGAAAATTCAAAGTTTGAAGTTGCCAACTCAATTTTGAATCCCAAGAGCTACAATGGGCCCAACTGGAAGGTGAGATGCTGCTCCTCCAGCTTGATGTGGAGGTGCCGGCATTGGAAGCAGTTTGCCGATGTCAGCTCCAGCTCCAGTTCAATGTAGTATTGCAACAGGCCAAGGATGAATATATGGGCATGCTCTTAAGTTGCTACTTTTTGTGGTAGTTTCTTTTGCTTCCTCCTTTCAGTTCCAATGAAGGGTCGATGCCTTTGAAATCAACTCTAGAAAAACTCAGCAAGTCTGCCAGCATCTATCTACACACTATCTAAACACCACCTAGAAACGGTGTCCTCTGTTCTCGTGACTGAACAGATTATCTGTTTGAACGTCATAATGCAGTTTCCTGCAGGGATTAAACTTTTTTAAAAAGTTAAAGTTTATTTATTAGTCACAAGTAAGGCTTACATTAACACTGCAATGAAGTTACTGTGAAATTCCCCTAGTCTCCATAATCCGGCGTCTGTTCGGGTCAATGCACTGAACCAGCACTGTGGGTGGAAACTGGAGCACCCGGAGGAAACCCACGCGGACACGGGGAGAGCATGCAAACTCCACACAGACAGTGACCCAAACTGGGAATTGAACCTTAGTACCTGGTGCTATGAGGCAGCAGTGCTAACCACTGTGTCACTGTGCCGCTCCCCCAAAAAAGTACTTCATTAATTGTGAAGTGCTTTTGGATACTCTGAGGTCATGAAAGGTTCTATAGAAATGTTAGTCATTTGTACAATCATCTTTCTTAGATTAAAAGCCTTTCTAACTCCCCATTCTGCAATGAAGCTTCACAACTCTCCCAGGAGTTAACTGGCTTACATTACCCCAAATCTTTTGCTTCAACAGTTAATTCATGTTTCTTACACCACTTTACATACACTCTGTAACGGCCAACCTCACCCTTATTTGCTTATCCTTTTGCTGGAGAAGTTAGTGCAGAATGCCTATCAGACAGGCCAACTGAAGAGGGCTTCCCCAAATTTAAATCACACTGAGGTCCAGGCTAGGCAGCTCCTAGGGGACATTTTGCTCTTCGTATGAGAGATAGTGAGGCCAGTTGCAATGATAAGAAGTAGACATCTCAAAAATGCTTTGAATTGTTGTAAAAACCCAACTAAATGTTACTTAGAGAAGGAAACCTGCCATTCCATATCCGGTTTGGCCTGTATGTGACTCCATCCCAGACCAATATAGTTGACTAGCAATCTCCATCAGTTATATTGCCGACTTCTCAGGGAAGCCCAGAATGGGAAATACACAAAACATCCTGGGAATTAATTTTTAATTGTGTCACATTTATTTCCTTCATGAACTTTTGAAGTGCATATTGTATATGCTACCCACTGGCAATGGAGGAAATGAACATTTCAGACAGAGGATGGGATGCTGATCAAGCTAGCTGCTTTAGTCAGCTTCTCGAGTGCTGTTGGAGCTGTACTCAGGAAAATGCAGAACATTCCAACACAATTCAGATATATGGCCGGGAGATGGTGGACAGGATTGAGGAGTCTGGAAGAGGGTTAATTGGCACAGAATTCCAAACATTTGACATACTCTTGTAACCACCGTATTTATAATGACTACTCCAGTTAAGTCTCTTGTCAATGGTACTCCATGTTGATGGTGGAGAACTCAGTGATTTCGTAACGCCATTCTAAACCAAGGGTAGGTAGTTAGATTCTTAACTGCTGGACTTGGTCATTGCATATCACTTGTGTGGCATGTACGTTACTTGCCACTTATCAGCCTAACCCTGAATATTGTCCAGGTCTTACTGCATACATTGACTGCGGCAGTATTTGAATAGTAGCAAATAGTAACGAACACTGAAAGTATCAGTGAACATCCCAAATTCTGCTGGAGAGAGGGTTATTGATGAAGCAGCTGAAGATGGTAGGACGCTGGTCGCACAAATTTCTGAAGTATGTCCTCGGGCTAAGATAATTAGTGTCCAATAATCACAGCCAGTGTTCTTTGGGTTTGACCCAGTGCAGAGTTTTCTCCTGATTCCCATGAACTTAATTTCACAGATTTCCATTGGTAAGGAAAAGGGGGAAAAGAGTGACTCACATAAGTGAGAAACACAGTGCTGGGTTCAAATAGACCCCATTTTTACTACAGCCAGGGCTTTAATCCATTGTATTGGAGTTACAATCATTTAGAATAGTCATACATGTTTGTTGATGGTGGATACTGGCTGTAAAACTATGAAGCTATGAAGTTATTTAAATTCCAGCCCTTTTAAAATTGATAAGAAATTAGCCTGCCTTTGTCAGTGAGAAGTAAAAAAACTTAACCTGCTAAATTATTTACATTCCCAGCTCTGAGAAAGCTGAAACATATCTGTTCCAGCAGTTGCAATAGCCCTTTGATGGCATGACATTAAGCGCTATCATGATATTATTAATGCTTGGCTGCTTTTCAACACTTATCATGATCTCTGTGGGGAGGGGTTCACAGTCTGATTGACAGATCAAAAGATTATTAAAGGATTAGTTGTCTTTGATGTGGAATCATTAATACAACTGTATTCAAGTTATCAAGTCCTTGAGGATGTTTAAATGTTTTGTAAAACATTCTGAAAAATTGAATTTTAAAAATATAATGTAGCTGTATAAGGAGGCAGGAACAGTCCAGGTCACCGGCACTCAGTGGACAGCTGGAGAATAGCCACGTACTCAATCCCTGTCAGATGATGAGGCTCTGCGAGAAGCCACCTACTCAATGCTGGAGGTGCAACAACAGGTGGTGGAAAATCAGGAAGATTTGACAGATGTAGGTGATATGGGCATGAGAATCTTTGACCTCATTCCACCTGCAACATCATCTCAAGGACTGAAGGCGGGGCTCATGGGCAGCCACATGCAGGATGAGCATCAGCTGGATACCACAGGGTCTTCTCTCAGGAAACTCCAAGGATATGCAGCATTTCGCAATCCCCTTCGCATGCGACCCCATCCACTCCAAGACTCAGTCCATCGAGGCTGCTTCTGCCCCTAAGCAGGAGACCCTTATCAGGCAAGGTCCAACCAAAGGACATCTGTCAAGGTCATTGCAGACATCAAGACATAATAGTCAACAGACTGCCTCCATCTCTGCTGCAGATGTAGGGGCTACACACAGGTGTAGCAGTAGGGTTAGGAAAGTTAAGAAATTTGTACGATACTTTTGGGTCAGTGTGAAATCACCATAAAGAAATTGCACTTTTGTGAATACATTTGATGGTTATGTGAATATTTCAGTCAACTGAAGGCATTGTAATTTTGCACTTTGGAATCTTTTTATACTGAGGTTAGCATTCATGCGATGTCAATCTGAGTTGAACTAGTGTCTGCACCTTTTGATGTCAGGAAGATGTGTTTGATTTCACTTGAAGTGTGTGATGTAAGCATTTTTAGTACTTCTTCCTGAAGAAACACCACTGAATGAATACAGCTCATCAGCATTGATATAGTTGTGGCATTTGTATTTACTCAATGGTAATGACAGAAGACAAGACATGCACAGGAGGAGGAAATCTCTCGTCATGTCCTCATCTCAGTCATAGCAGTGTTTGTATCATTATCTGGTAGTGAAAGCTTCAGGTCTTCGCTCACATCGCTCGTGTTCCCCTCTCAGTTCCCTGAGTGAAGACATTCACAGGACACCACAAACGAAGCAGAGTGCATGGCCTGACGACTCATGAAACCAAAACGTGAAGCATGGATAGAGGACTTGTTCTCGTCGAGAGTGGTTGTACAGTCTCTGAGATGAAAGGGAATAACATAGAGGCAAGGAGAGCTATGGCTTCACTTAACTTTATTCCTCCTGAAACCTGCCAGCAATTAAAGTATCATGGGTATGTGTCCACGTTGTCCTTGTTGCATGGCATAATCCCACTCACACTGACCCTCAGCAGCCTCCTGAGCTTCCTGCATCTCCAGATATTCATCCTCTAGTGAACTCTCGTCTCCTCCAGTTTACCGTCTGGCGAGGGATCCCTTCTTTGCTTTGCCAGACTGTGAAGCATGCAACACACAGTGATGATGTGGGGAATCCTATCGTGGATGTATTGTAGTCAGCTACCTGAGTTGTCCAAGCACCTGAATTGTATCTTCAGAAGCCCTATGGTCTGTTCTATAAGGGAGCACGTGGAGCTGTAAGCAGCATTGTACCTCTCCTCAAAATGACTCTGAGGGCGTCGTACTGGTGTCATCAGCCAGTGTTTCAGTGGGTACCCCTTTGCCCCCAGCAGCACGTGGTAGCATGGCCGAGCAGTCTAAGGCTCTGGGTTTAAGTTTCAGTTTTTCCGGAGGTGTGGGTTCGAATCCCACCGCTACCGAATTGATTTCAATTTTCACATGAGCAGTCTGGGAATGGACGGATACAAATGAATGGTCTAGTTGGACCAATGAGCGGCATAGGCTTGGAGGGCCGAAGGGCCTGTTTCCTGGGCTGTACTGTTCTTTGTTCTTTGTTTTTTGTTCAGTCATCCCTGCAGATGTACTGGCCTCTCAGAAATCTCAGGCGCCTGGGAGGGACTCAGGATGCAGGAGTCATGGCAATTCCCAGGGTACCATGCACAAATATGCAGTATGTGCTTCCAATGATCACACACCAGTTGTACACTCATGGAATGGTAGCCCTTGCAGTTTATGTACACGTACATGGCTACTGCCATGGAGTCCGTATATCAATCTGTTGCATCCTGCACTCTTGGGAAGCCTGAGGTGGTGGTGAGGCGGGTGAACCTAGTTATCTTCATCTCGAGCAAACCTGACATTATCATGGATCTTCCTGTAAAGGACATCCATCACCTCTTTTATGAATCAACATGTGTGCAGACTGAGAGATACTGTACAAGTCCCCCATGGATGTCTAGAAAGACTCACAGACAAGGAATTGAGCACTGCCATCGCCTTCAGAGTCACTGACAGGGGACTGTCTCCAACTCCACATAATGTCAGGTCTTCACAAAGAATGTGGTGGGGAGGCAGTGACAGTGTGGTATTCCAGATTCTGTGAGCATCCCCTTCCTGTCAAACACATGTTATCCCTGTGACCGTCTTGTTTGTCAATGTTTCATGTATCCTTGTTCCAGGTTCCCACCCCTCCATCTACTCTCTACCTTCTATTGTTCATCATCCTCCTCCACCTTCTTGCCCCTGTGCCTTCCATCATGACCCCTTTTCTCACTCAAAGCTTTTGCGCATCCTTCCTTTCCTGTTCTCCACCTTGTGTTTGTCATTCCCCCACAACCTCCTTCCCCATTGCCCCTCTTGTGTTCAGCATCTCCAACACTGGTCAAAATGCTAATTTTGAAAGTGGAGTTTTGCTTGAGTACAGTGGTGATCTTGTAGACAACAACAATATCAGCCACTTGGAGTAAAAGACTCGTGCACTCCTAAACCTCAGTTGCAGTACCAGTCAGTGTCTGATGTGAAGGCCTGCACAAGCACTCAGCACAGTGGTGTCCTTCTGGACAATATGGACAAAGGGCAAGAGGAGACCAGTCCTACAACCCCAGCAGTGTGGCGTTCATCGCAACAAGACCAGCGCAGTGCTATGACAGGTAGGCCCTATATGTTGCACTCACCTCAAAGTCACGAGCAAACTGAGGTCTGGCATGTGTGCGCCATTTCTTTTCAAATAGGCTTCAGGCCATTGTAAGTTCCCACTGGCATGATGCAAAATTGGAAGGCATCACAAGATTCTGGCATATGAATACTAAGGCTTGAGGTGTGTTCTAATCCATTTGTATTATTGTAGATGTGAATGATCTGTATTTTTATTATTATATACTGGACTAAATGTTTTTAAATGTATATATAAAGTGAGTTTGTGGGAATCTATGGAAGAATGGAATGTATTTTTACGAGTACAGACAGAGTATATTTATATTATTTAAAGGTACATGAATTATGCAATTTGAAATTTGAAGTTCTTTTATTTAGGAAGGAAGCCTGTTTCTATTAGAAACTAAATAACAAAGTATATTTGTACCAGTATAGTAGAAGATACATATTACATGGGCAACGTGGGTGGCACAGTGACACAGTGGTTAGCACTGCTGCCTCACAGCGCTAGGGACCTGGGTTTGATTTCCGGCTTGGGTCACTGTCTGTGTGGAATTTGCACGTTTTCCCTGTGTCAGCGTGGGTTTCCTGCGGGTGCTCCGGTTTCCTCCCACAGTGTGAAAGATGTGCTGTTAGGTGCATTGACCCGAACAGGTGCCGCAGTGTGGCGACTGGCGGAATTTCACAGTAACTTCATTGCAGTGTTAATGTAAGCCTTACTTGTGACGAATAAATAAACTTTAAAATAAACTTTATATTATGAAATTAAGTGTGCTCTTATCAGAGCAAAGTATTTTTGTAATTGTGTACACAGGAATGTGGAATAACTCGATACAAGAATCACGTATGAGAAAGAAAAAATATATTAATCCTGCAACTGTAAATTTATATTTTTTTGAAATAATTGTACAGAAATGCAATTGCTCATTGAAGTGATTTTGAATCAATAATTTTAAAAATGGTCTGCGAGACATCAATTTTGACCAGAGCCAATGTTCCTTTAAATGTTTTAGAATCATAGAATCTCTATAGTACAGAAGGAGGCCATTCGGCCCATTGTGTCTGTACCGGCCACAATCCCACCCAGGCCCTATTCCCATAACTCCACACATTGACTCTGTTGATCCCCCTGACACTAAGGGACAATTTAGCATGACCAATTCACCTAACCTGAACATCTTTGGACTGTGGGAAGAAACCGGAGCGCCCGCAGGAAATCCACGCAGACACAGGGAGAAAGTGCAAACTCCACACAGACAGTGACCCGAGGCCGGAATTGAACCTGGGTCCTTGGTGCTGTGAGGCAGCAGTGCTAACCACTGTGCCATCGTGCTGTGTTCTTTAGATTTATTTTAAGATTATCTGAAGGGATAATTATAATATCTGTCATGAAAGTATTTGTGTCCATACTGTACAAAGTCCTGGTCCAAGCGTTAGATTTCTTGCTAAACTGGTTACCCATTTAGCAATATATAATTGAGTATATATGATATGTAATTATATTCAATATATAATTGAAAGCAGAAACCTTGCAGAAATGTACGTTGATGTCTTTGTCACTGTGAAATTTGGAGACTAATTAACTAATTGACAGTAAAGTGCCCCCGGCATTACTAGCAGCTAGTTAATGAAGATAAGTTGTTTCATATGTGCAAGATGTTAATACGATTGGAAAAAAACTTCAATGTCACTTATTGGCCAGAATCAGCAATTACCTGGTGACAAAATGTTAACAGAGCAATTTAAAATGTTAAATGTTCATAATGATACAAGCTAGCTACATATTAGGTAGATCCCATGATTCATCTAATAGGTCCTGGATGGTAGTTATCTTCTTGGACTAGACCTGTGATGGCTTATTGAAGAATTTGGATTTAACTAATTTGAATTGAATTTTATTTTAAATCTGGAAATAAAAAGCTGATGCTATACAATATGTGGGCTGTCACTGGTAGTCAGGATTTTATGCCAGCTGTGCTCTCAAAATGCCACTCACTCGCTAAGGAAGGAGAGGTCCTGCAGCATGTCTGAGAGGGTTTTGAGCCTGGCAGGGAACAGCTGGGTGCAAGGGGTAAAACAGTACTGAATGTGACAGTGGAGAGAGGGAATGTTGAACATCAGCTATCTGAATTGCAAAATGTAACTGTCAACAACCTGCTTTTGCTCCCTATTAAATCTAAAGTCTTACACAAGAGGGGATAATGGCGGGTGACAGATTTCTTAATATCAGTCATTGTGCAACAAACACTTCCTAGCGATCGTAGATAATAACAATGGAAATTAATGATACACATTACAATTTGTTTCAGTTGCTCCATTGAAACATTTTTGCTGGCGAAAGGGCACTATTTCATGGAAATTCGAGTGCTTGTAATTGACAGAAAGGAAGGGAAATGGAAGCAATCAGTAAACCTGTGATTTATTATTTCAATTGACTGCCTATGATTTGAGATTATATCAAATTGAACCTTCAAATATATTTTTGTCGAATTATTTTTAGTGCATTTTCTTGGAGGAAGTTGAATGGGAAATATATAGGAGTGATCCTTAAATTGGTCTATAAATAATGGACACAACTTGCAGGGATATTAGGGCTGTCACCAGGATATTGAAACAGCTGAAATTCATTTCAGTGGCAGCAGTCAGTCTGCACAACCAAAGAATAAATTCCAATGATAGCAACTGCTGCTTAACTTTACAGTCCACTCGAATGGGGAGCAGAGTTGTAGATTGTCGCATCTGGTTGGTAATATAATGAAGTTATTGACTTTGTCAGAAGAACATTTAATCAGGTGGGAGGGTGGCATGTGGGGACCCCACCACTTTTCCACCTCTATTCCAATTCAGGAGGTGATGGACAGCTTTGCTACTCCATTGTTAATTAAGACCCTAAAGTAGGCATTTAATGTCCGTCCAATGGTAAGTGGGGTATTCACTATGCAGAAAGCCGGAAAAACAAACTCTGTTTGGGTTGCTTGCAGGCTCCCAGAGGGCTTCCTTGTTGTCAAGCATGTCAAGCGGGTAACTACAGGCCGGTTAGCTTAACGTCCATAGTTGGGAAGATGCTGGAGTCCATCATTAAAGAGGAAATAGCAGAGCACCTGGATAAAAATGGTTCGATCAAGCAGGCGCAGCATGGATTCATGAAGGGAAAGTTGTGTTTGACGAATTTACTGGATTTTTATGAAGATGTGACTAGTGCGGTTGACAGAGGGGAACCGGTGGATGTGGTGCTTTTAGATTTCCAGAAGGCATTCGATAAGGTGCCTCACAAAAGGTTGCTGCAGAAGATTGGGGTACACGGAGTTGGGGGTAAGGTGTTGGTGTGGATTGAGGATTGGCTATCTAACAGGAAGCAGAGTTGGAATAAATGGATGCTTTTCTGGTTAGCAGTTGGTGATCAGTGGCGTGCCGCAGGGATCGGTGTTGGGGCATCAACTGTTTAACATTTACATAGATGATCTGGAGGAGGGAACTGAGTGTAGGGTGTCAACGTTTGCTGATGACATGAAGATGAGTGGGAAAGCGAATTGCGTGGAGGACGCGGAAAGTCTGCAGAGAGATTTGGATAGGCTGAGCGAGTGGGCGAGGATCTGGCAGATGGAATATAACGTTGGCAAATGTGAGGTTATCCACTTTGGAAGAAATAATAGTAAATTGGAATATTATTTAAATGGAGAAAAATTACATCATGCTACTGTGCAGAAGGACCTGGGGCAAAAACTCAGTCTGCAGGTGCAGCAGGTGATCAAGAAGGCGAATGGAATGTTGGCCTTTATCACGAGAGGGGTAGAATATAAAAGCAGGGAGGTCTTGCTGCAACTGTACAAGGCACTGGTGAGGCCGCAACTGGAGTACTGTGTGCAGTTTTGGTCCCCTTATTTGCGAAAGAATATATTGGCCTTGGAGGGAGTGCAGAGAAAGTTCACCAGGTTGATACCGGAGATGAGGGGTGTAGCTTATGGGGAGAGATTGAACAGATTGGGTCTGTACTCGTTGGAGTTTAGAAGGCTGAGGGGTGACCTTATAGAGACGTATAAGATAATGAAGGGGCTGGATAGGGTAGAGGTAGAGAGATTCTTTCCACTTAGAAGGGAAACCAGAACTAGAGGGCACAGCCTCAAAATAAGTGGGAGCCGGTTCAGAACAGAGTTGAGGGGGAATTTCTTCTCTCAGAGGGGAGTGAACCTCTGGAATTCTCTGCCCATTGAAGTGGTGGAGGCTACCTCGTTGAATATGTTTAAATCACGGGTAGATAGATTTCTGATCAATAAGGGAATTAAGGGATATGGGGAGCAGGTGGGTAAGTGGAACTGATTTGCTTCAGATCAGCCATGATCTTGTTGAATGGCGGGGCAGGCTTGAAGGGCTAGATGGCCTACTCCTGCTCCTATTTCTTATGTTCTTATGTTCTTATCTGATTGAGGAATCCTACATTTGGAAGTGGGATGCCCACTGAGATCTATCTGTCTGCCCTTGCTGCTGATACTCCTCCCCCATAATTCTAACCCTACACTCACCCTCCTGTCATCACTGAATCCCCCAGTATTCCTGGGCAGAAGGTGGGTACAATACTGGCAGTAGCCACACACCCGCCCCTAGGTGAAGTTACGGAGCAACAAATAGGGCCAAACAATGTAGGCAAAGGCACCTTTTAGAGAGGGTGAAAACAAACCTTCTTTGACTGCAGAGCCTTTGGTCAAACTGCTCCTCTAATCATTGGCAGAGGACTATAAGAGCCGAGAGAGGATGGATGGAGGAGCCTTACCTTGGCATGGGGGCATAAGGGGGAACCATTGAAAATTCCCCTCATGCAGACTAAGGCTTGCAACTCCTTTGAGGAGCCGTGAACCACAACTCTTTAAAAACATGACCTAACTTCATGAAAATTTCGGAGGAGTGGGGCATACCTATTTCTTGAATGAAGCTAGCCAAGCCTTAAACAGTGACCTGCCCATAAGGCACTCTTGAAAATTAGACAGAATGGGAATGGAGTCAGGAATCCTGGAATCAGGATTCACTGCCATTTTTAAAAGGCTCCCAAGTCATCCCACCTTGGTGAAAATACAGCTAAATTATAAGCTGATTTTTATCAGCCCTTTGGGGCAGATGAAAGGTGATAATGGCTTTGGAAGGTTTTGGGTAGTATGTCCAAAGTCTCGCCACCATGACATGTTGCGAGTGGTGGAGAAAATATTAGAGGGCCTGTCCGCCAAGAGCACAATTGAGGGCCTCTTCCTATCTCTGCTGGCTTTTATCAGTAACAGCGGGGTGGAAGGGAGTGAGAAGCATTCTGCCATGTGGGGAAATGACGCAAACCTTGGTGGGAATGTGAATGGTGAGGAGGATGTTAAGAGGCTTCAGGTATTTAAACAACTTTAGCGAATGGACAAATACGTGGCAGACAAATACAGTATAACATGAATAAATGTGAAGTTATCCACTTCAGATGGAGAAACTGAATGGTAGAGTATTATTTAAATGGAGATTGATTGGGAAACAGTACAAAGAGACCTGGGTGTTCTTGTAACCAATCACTGAAAGCAAACAGCCAGTAGTTAGCAAGGGAAATGGTATTTTGGCTATTATTGCAAGAGGACTTGAGTACAGGAACAAGGATATGTTACTACAGCTATACTGCTGTTGAAAGCCTTGGTGAGACCACAGCTGGTGTGCAGTTTTGGTCTCTTTATTGAATAAGGGATATACTTGCAACAGCAAATGTTTACCAGACTGATTCCTGGGACAGTAGGATTGTCATATGAGGAGAGAATTGGTTGACTGTGTCTGTATTCACTGGAATTTAGATGAATGAGAGGGGATCTAATTGAAACATAGAAAATTGTGACAGGGCTGGGCCGATTGGATGCAAAGATGCCGTTTCCTCTGGCTGGGAGGTCAGAACAAGGGGGTCACAGAAACAGGATACAGGATGGGCCATTTCGAGCTGAGATGAGGAGAAACTTCTTAATTCAGAGGGTGTTTCCTCTGAGTGGAATTCTCTACCACAGAAGGCTGTGGAGACCTGATATCTGAGTATATTTAAGAAGGAAATAGATAATTTCCACATTCTAAAAGCGTCAAGGGGTGGGAGTACAGAAATAGGGGTAGGGATTCACCGAGTCCACTAGCCACTGATGGGGATCCTAATGGTCGATTGAATGGGGTATTTGGGTTTAAAACTGGGTGGCAAACCTGTCGCAATACTCTCGACCCGCTGCCCTGATGAGGTTCCCACCCAAATATTCAAAACTGTTAATGTGCATGCAATTATTGACCAGGAGCCCAGTTCAACACTCTCCTGTGATGCATCTTACCCTCCAACAGGAGGTGCAGTCTTTGGTGCAGGCCCTGGCAAACATGGACCTAGCGTTGGACTTTGAGGGGAGGGAAGGGGTAAGTGCTGTGCCCCCATGCGCCCCCCAGCCATTTCCAGGTTGCAAAGAGAGGGTGCCCCAAGAGACCTGAGAGCTCTGGCTGGTGGAAAGGGGTTGACCTCGGGACTCTCCCCCGGGATGGAGGTCTTGCGGCTGCATTTGTCCTTGTTGCCCTGGGAAAGGCGGTGTGTACTTTCAAGATGGTGATTTCAGACACCATTCTGGTAAACATATTCATTATTGTCCCTGTCCTTTAAAACATTTGAAGTGCCCTGGTCACTTTGATATCCATACCCCATGATCACTCTTCAAAATCGCCGCAGCACTCCGACAAAAAATGGTTATTAAGGGAATACACAAGGGTGATTAGTTTCATTCCGTGTGTAGAATAAAATGATTGCTCTGATGAATTTGGATTTGAATTTGCAATTGCTCCTGCTTTTTATTTCTGTGCTTCAAGTAAGCAGGATACCAATAAAAACAACCAGCAACAATAAGTTACATTTACATTAATTCTTTTAAACTCTTTAATGCATAAAATGTTCCATTGTGATCAGTAGGTGCGTTGTTAAACAAAAATTGACACCTTGCCACATAAAGAGATATTAAGCTACATGCACAAAACTTTGGTCAAAAAGTTGATTTTGAGGAACAATTTAAAGGAGGAAAGAAAGAATTGAAACTTGTGGGTCCATTACAAGTGAGATAGAAGGCAGATGTCAGGGGAGGGTGGTGGTGAGGGGCTAGTTGGAAGGGGACTGTTTTGCCTGAATTCCAACATGACATCGGTTCCACATTTTACATTAAGCGGGAAAGTTTCAAGGTGCCATTGCCAAACTGGGAGCCATTATAAGTTAACAAACACAGCGATGACGAATGAACACAGCATGATACAAGCTAGAATATGGGCAGCAGAGTTTGAAAAGAGCAAAGGTTTAGAGACAAGCCAGAAGTATATTGGTATGGTTGAGTCCGAAGGTAATAAAGGAATGGGTGAGGATTTCAGCAGCAGGTGTGTTGAGGCAGGCAAGTTTTCCTATGGAAGTGGAATTGGGGATGGAGAGGGTATGGGGTCAGAAGCTGAACAAAAAGTCAAATTGAATGCCAAGGCTAGATGAACTACAGTTTTGCCTCAGTCAGTGTCCAGGGAGTGTGAGGAGCTATTTCTACCACCGACCCTCCCTCATGTCTTCAGAATTCTTATTCCGCCTGCATCCCTTCCTCTGGCCTTTTATCCTCTCTAGATTTTTGTTAGGAACTGTTTGTGTAACACCAGCTGATGAGAGTTGCATTATTATTGTTTGATGAACAGTCTGAACCTTATGGTGACTGAATGCTAACTCTCCAATGTTAACTCCTATATCCTTTTGAATCATGATCCCACCACTGAACATCAACCCAACTGGAGATCTTCCTCACATGGCCTCCAGTCTTATAGCATGCCAACCCCACAACAACTTGTTTCTACCTTATCCCCCTGCTCCACAAGAAGGATTGCCAGGTAAACCCATTGTTCCAGCTTGTTCCTGTCCAGCTAAACTTATTTCTTCCTACTTTAATTCTAACTGTTCTCCCCTTATCCAGATTCCCCCCACTTACGCTGCAATTATTCACGCATGGTCTGCTACTTCTGAACCCAAACTATCTCCTTTATTCCTGTGGATAAGGGGACTGTTTTGCCTGAATTCCAACATGACATCGGTTCCACATTTTACATTAATGGAAACAAATTAAAACATGCTACCGTGCAAAGGGACCTGGGGGTCCTTGTGCATGAGACGCAAAAGCCCAGTCTGCAGGTACAACAGGTGATCAAGAAGGCAAATGGGATGTTGGCCTATATCGCGAGGGGGATAGAATATAAAAGCAGGGATGTCTTGATGCACCTGTACAGGGCATTGGTGAGGCTGTGTGTGCAGTATTGGTCCCCTTATATGAGGAAGGATATATTGGCATTGGAGGGAGTGCAGAGAAGGTTCACCAGGTTGATACCGGAGATGAGGGGTTTGGATTATGAGGAGAGGCTGAGGAGATTAGGTTTGTACTCGTTGGAGTTTAGAAGGATGAGGGGGGACCTTATGGAGATTTATAAGATAATGCGGGGGCTGGATAGGGTGGAGGCGGAGAGATTCTTTCCACTTAGTAAGGAAGTTAAAACTAGAGGACACAGCCTCAAAATAAAGGGGGGTCGGTTTAGGACAGAGTTGAGGAGGAACTTCTTCTCCCAGAGGGTGGTGAATCTCTGGAATTCTCTGCCCACTGAGGTGGTGGAGGCTACCTCGCTGAATATGTTTAAAGCGCGGATGGATGGATTCCTGATTGGTAAGGGAATTAAGGGTTATGGGGATCAGGCGGGTAAGTGGTACTGATCCACGTCAGATCAGCCATGATCTTATTGAATGGCGGGGCAGGCTCGAGGGGCTAGATGGCCTACTCCTGCTCCTATTTCTTATGTTCTTATTGATAAGGTTGAGTATAACAGTGGCCTTAAGAGGCACATTCAGAGCTATCTATGCCTTGGTTTGAAGCTACAGCAGGTGATATGGTGAGTTCACAACCACCTGGATAAAGCAAAGGTGGCTCATATATTATTCCTCACTTGTGGTAGCTCCTCAAGTTGTCATAGACAAGGTGGCTCCTACTGAGTTCTGTGCACACACCTCCTAATTCTGATGCTTTCGGTTATATTTGCATTCATAGTCCTGTTATGCTGTATTCCCAGAGGCATTAACAGGCAATCAGATTGGAAGATACTTTATGAAGGAGATCACAGCAACAGGAGTGCAAGAACACTCTCTGTGTGTAGATCTCTATCACCGAGGAACAGTGACAGCCATGTGCACCATCTACAAGATGCACTGCAGGAACTCACCAGTGTTTCTTCGGCAACATATTCCAAAACCATCACCACTAGCATCTAGAAGGAAACAGCAGCAGATAGCTGGGAACATCACTACCACCTGGAGGTTCCCGTTCAAGTCACTCACCATCCTGACTTGAAATACATCGCTGTTCCTTCACTGTCATTGGATCTAAATCCTGCAGTTCCCTCCCTAACAGCACTGTGGTATACCTACACTTCAGGTACTGCAGTGGTTCAAGAAGGCAACTCACCACCACCTTCTGAAAGGCAATTAGGGATGTGCAATAAATGTTGGCCTCGCCAGCGATGCCCACATTCTGTAAATGAATAAAAAAAAGACAAGACTTTCAACAAGCAAGAATTTTGCAAATAATACTGAGAATTTGAGTAGCAGATACAAGTAATCTAGAAATTTGCTAACACTTCCACTGTAAGTTCTGAAACACTGGTGTCAAGGGAGCCTTCCTGCTTTTTACTATAATGTTCCGCTGAGCAAGGTCAGCAGTGAGGAATCCAGTTTGCTGAAATCTTCCAAAAAGTTTAGAAATATGTTTAAGCAGGCAAAATGGGGGAAGATTGAAAAAGACTAAAAGGATGATCTGTGATAGGCAAGACAGTTTGCATGACAAAAGAATTGGTGATACCAAGCCAAAGGACTGATAAATGACCAAAGATGTGTTGAGAGTGTTTGCAACTAGCAGAATAATGAACAGTTGCAATTCAAAAGAAATTGGGGAAGAAAGAGCATTGAAAAAAAAGAGCATTGACAAAGCATTGAAAAAAGAGATAAAGCAATGGGAAATACACTAATGTAAAAAAATTTCAGGAACTTCATTTCCTCATTGAGTTAAAATGAGTACCAATATCCTTGACTGTAGGAGATGTGAACTTAAGACTGTCAGACTAAGGCTGTATGGCTGTGTGGTAGCGTCGTGCTGATACCATGAGCCTCGTAATGCAGACGTTGTATAATAATGCTGTAAATTTGAGTTAACGTCTCTCTATGACTCCTTTTAAATACAAATTTAGTTATGAAACATCTGGAAATGAAAAGCTGGCCTTAGTAAAAAATGATTACAAAGTTATCAAGTTATCATAAAAGCCCAAATTAATGATCAGGCAGAGGAAATTGTGTCCTTATGGCACTTGTATCTAGAGAGACAAGTGACGCTTCTAATTTTGGAAGATGTTGGATTACCCAAGGCTCCTCTTTAAGGAGACTTCACAGCAAACCTCTGGCAGCATCTCTAAGCAATGTGAATGTCTGGCAAATTGTTACATTGGAAGGTTTTTCAGAAGAACCCCAGCATTGCTCAGTGCTGAAAATAACATGCTAAGAGGAACAGGAGCCAGGTGTTGCCTATTTCTGAAGAGAAACCAAGGTGCCCCCGGTTTTCAGATAATCTACCTGGGTAAGATTGTGGAATCCTGTCTTCTTTGGACCTCGATTGATTTGAGAGACACTTGGGGATCTATGCCATTTGGTGTGAGGACAGCTAAAGTGCAGGATGAAGTCTGCACATGAATTGAAACAATAACAATCAGCTCCAGACTGAAATCTGTCAGCACTTTTTACAATTATCCTGCATTGCTGAACTAGGGGATGAGGCCTTTGTGTTGGACAGAAGTCAATCCTCTTCACAAGTTATTTGTGCAACACCACCTGAATTCCAATGACCATGAAAAGAGAGAGACTAACCTGCACTGAGACTTTTTGTTGCAAACTCAAGCATGCATGTAAGGCTTTCTGCATCTTTAACCAAGCCCACGACTTCATAATATCCGATTCCCTCAGCCTTGGCCAAAGCTGTTGATGTGTTGAGAGATTTTTCAATTTTTTGATATTTTGTCATTCTCTCTCCACCCCTCCCAGTGCGACATTCTGCTTTTACTGTTTCCATCTCTTTACATTTAAATATCTCACAATTTTCTCTCTTGACAGTGATGAAATCATTAAATTCAACTTCATTTGTATCGAGAGTTGTGAATAATTATGCAAATTAAATTAGAATAGAGATTTGAATGCTATCTGTATTTGAAATTCAAATGAACTGAAAACAATGCAAACCAAATTAAAACTGACCGATACCTGAAGGCAAATGTTTCATGTAACTGAAGTCATCAGAGAGAAAGAGAGAAACAGGGACAGAGACAGACTGGTCAACAAAGGGACACCTGTGTCAGGTTAGCATTAAACCTCACATAAAGTTGTGAACTTGGATTGCCTTTCAAGTCTGGCTTGTACTAAAGATGCAAAGGTTAATTTCTATGAACTGAAGAAAAGAATCATTCAGCCTGCTTATGAGTGTTGTTACTGTACAGCCTGTGTTTACCGTTAATTAATCTGTTAACTTTTAACCTAAGTTACAAGATAAACTTTTTAATGCTGCAATTTTCTGAAGCCAAAGGAATAAAATGGTGGAATGCGGTACATCAGCTGAGCTGAATGCAAGTATTTACAGCACCAAAACAGGCCGTTCAGCCCATGATAATTCTTTCCATAAGCCTCTTTCTACCTGTCTTCATCTAATACCATCACTATATCCTTCTATTCCTTTCACTCTCAAGTGTTTATCTAGCTTCCCCTTGAATGCACTTGCATTGTTTTCATTCATTCATAGGATGTGACTGCCACTGGCATGGTGAGTGCTTTTTGCTCATTCTTAATTGCCCTTGAGAGGGTGATGGTGAGCCGCCTTCATGAATCACTGCAGCCCATGTGGAGTAGGTACTGTAAGAAGTTGTAATATTCCTCACTAACCTAATTGTACTTTAAGTGAAATTTTTGGTTGAGATTTGTGAAAACCATTCAACCCAAGGGGATATCGATACTTCAGATAAAAGGTGAAGTGCTTTTTACTTTAGACAATTATTAGGTATTTTTTTTATCTTCACAGGTATATTCTTCAGGACTCTGATAACTCAATCAGTAGTGGTGTTGCTAGGGTATTCTTAATGAGCATTGACACTGTCCAACTAATAGAGTACACTTTGCACCCAGTGCTACCCTCAGTTCTTCTTCTGAGTGATGTTCAACCTAAAGAAGCACTGATTCATCAGCTAGTTGAGGCAATAGGTAAGAAAAATCAGTCAGACTTTTCTTTGGCTATGTTTGATCTGATGCCACAAGCTTTCATGAGATCCTGCAGGCCACTCCCTTCATACTGCATTCCACTGTAGGATCATCTCTGGTGGCTCAGTCTTGCCGTGAGGCAGAACATACCCAGGAGTTTGGGACATTGGTTATCAGGTATAATTCTTTGAGAATGATTATGTCAGGCTGTTGCTTCATTACTTTGTGAAATAGCTCTTCTAATATTAACACAAATTCCCACATTAATGAGGAGGACTGGCCATGTCTCGGTCATGCCAGGTGCTCCATCCAGTTTTATTCTTATTTGATATTTCTTTAGTAGTTTGACACAATTAAATGGCTTGCAAAGCCTTTTCTGAAGGCAATTAAGAGTCAATATTACTGCTGTTGGTCTGGAGTCAAATGTGGGCTGGACCAGGTAAGGATGGCAAATTTCCTTCCCAAAAAGACATTAGTGAAATAAATTATTTTATAGGATAATGCCATAAGTTCATGATCATCATTACTGAGTATTTCAGATTTATTGGTCAATTAAATTTAAATTCCATCAGCTATCATGGTGGGATTTGAACACATGGGGTAGAATTTTACGAGATTTTTTTCTAGTTTAGTTTTTTTAGTTTTTTTTAGTGTCTAGCTAAGGTGAAAACGGGAGAGTACCTGATCCATTTTTTTGGGTGAATTTTTGCACTGAGTCTTATGCACTCAGTCTTTGGAAAAGTGGGCTAGACCGTGTCTAGCCACTAGAGGCAGTGGGCGGGTCTTATTTCACCAGCCTATGGCTCAGATCGGAGCACAAACTGCACATGTGCAAAAAAAAGCGGGAAAAAAAAGCTGCTCTCCTGGCAGAACCACTCCGGGCCCCCAACATTACTGACCCCTTACACTCCCCACCGACCCCTTTGCACATGGCCCCCTCATCACCCCCTCAGGACCCGATGGCTGACTAACATAGAGTCATAGAGATTTACAGCTTGGAAACAGGCCCTTTGGCCCAACTTGTCCATGCTGCCCTTTTGTTTTAAACACCTAATCTAGTCCCAATTGCCCGCATTCGGCCCATATCCCTCTATACCCATCTTACCCATGTAACTGTCTAAACGCTTTTTAAAATACAAAATTGTACCTGCCTCTACTACTACCTCTGGCAGCTTGTTCCAGACACTCACCATCCTTTGTGTGAAAAAATTGCCCCTCTGGACCCTTTTGTATCTCGCCCCTCTCACCTTAAACCCATGCCCTCTAGTTTTAGACTCCCTTACCTTTGGGAAAAAATATTGACTTTCTAGCTGATCTATGACCCTCTCTTTCTCCCCTGCCCCCGATCATCACAGAGGCACAAATCTGTCCGTCCCCCCCACTCCCCACCCCACACACCCCCACTCCATCAGTACACTGCAAGTGCTGACTTGGCTTCCCCTTGGTAACAAGGCAAACTGCATTAAACTCGCTGGAATGTTCTACCGGGCATGTGACTCATCCAAACTGTATGCAGCTGATCTGCCTGAACAATGGACAGCTCCATAAAAACCCCAAGGATGGACAGACAGGCAGGCAGAAATGGCCCCCAGGAAGACAGCTCCCTGTTATTCAGATGCTGATCTGGCCTGGTTGCTGGAGGCGATGGAGGCAAGGTGGGACACTCTCTTCCACTCCACCCCCCCACCCCCCCCTCCTCAGCAGGAAGGGATGGAAACGCAGCCTGGGTGATGGTGGTGGGACACATTAATGCCAGGGTACTGACCAGGAGAACCAGGAAGCAGTGCCACAAAAAACTGAATGACCTAAGTCGGGCAGCAAGGACGAGTGTTTGACCTCATGCAGCATCTTGCTCCTAAGTGACCCCCAGATTCCCCCATCCCCAGCACCCAGCACCTAGAATGTGTGCATCACCCCCCCACCCCAACTGACCCCCCACAACAGCCCCCCACCTCCCCGCCCCCCCCACACACTCGCAGATAACCCCCGACCGTAAATGCAACATGGCTGCCACAAAATAACCCACCCTGAGCAGCACAGAGCAGTTTAAAAGCAGAGACTTATCTCCTCACTCACCCTCAATGTTCAAACGTCTGAATGCGACTTTTATACTTGAAGTGTTTTCCCGACGAATCCGACTGCAGCGAATGAGGTTGTTCAGGCAGGTGAGCTGGGACAATTGGGAGTGATGTTCACATTGTGATGAATGCAAAAATTGCAAATTGATGTTTTGCTCGTTTTGGGCGGGGTCCCGCTCGTGCCAATATTTTTTTCTGGAAAAATGGGAATGGATGCAAAATGGGCGCCATTCCCGCTAGTCACATCACACCCTGATGCGCGATTGATTCACACGGGAGGCTAGGACGTACCCGGGAATAAAGGCTTTTATTCACAACAAGAATAGAGCACACTGCTTAACAATACTATCCCAGACTAAGGGCTACTAGGAAGTAGCAGTGATCTTTATACTCCTGTAAGAAGGCGGAGCCAAACGGAGTGTACCACAGAACAATGCTAACAGGTGGAACACCCCAACCCTAACCCCAACAGTAACAAGAGTAACACATGTACAAGTACCCATAGTGGTAACCATCTATGGTTCACCACACACCCAATTTTACGACTTTTTCCCGCCGCAAAACGGGTGCGATCAGTTCATAAAATCCTGCCCATGATTCCACAGGATTGGCCTAGGTTACCCACTGGTCAGTGCTCCCTACCCTCCTCGCTGGTCAGTACTCAGCCCCCTCCCCGCTGGTCAGTGCTCCCTACCCTCCTCGCTGGTCAGTGCTCAGCCCCCTCCCCGCTGGTCAGTGCTCAGCCCCCTCCCCGCTGGTCAGTGCTCAGCCCCCTCCCCGCTGGTCAGTGCTCAGCCCCCTCCCCGCTGGTCAGCGCTCACTCCCCTCCCTCCCTCCCTGCTGGTCAGCGCTCACTCCCCTCTCTCCCCGCTGGTCAGCGCTCACTCCCCTCCCTCCCCGCTGGTCAGCGCTCACTCCCCTCCCTCCCCGCTGGTCAGCGCTCACTCCCCTCCCTCCCTGCTGGTCAGTGCTCACTCCCCTCCCTCTCTCCCCGCTGGTCAGCGCTCACTCCCCTCCCTCCCTGCTGGTCAGCGCTCAGCTTACTGTCCATCTTTTGCATCATCTTGGGCAGGGTTTTCCAAACTTTTCAAGCTGCAGAGTCCATGATGACTTCCCAAGAGCATTGGGGAACATCAAACATTCTTGATATATCAATCCTCTCTTCTTTGCCATGAAACAAATGCTATAATAACTCAGGAAGCTGACTGGAAAGAAACAATGTTTTATTCTTAAATCGAAAGTTAAATTACAACCCTGTAGTTTGCATACATGAATCCCATCTGGGACGGTTGTTCACTGGACCTCGTCCGGAGTCTGTTCCACCTGGGTAGGCAATCGCTTGTTACCAGGAGAACTCGTATTCCACCAGTCCCATAGTGAGATCAATTAAAGATTCCCTGTGTCTGTCCTGAGGGTTATCACAGGGGTGAACACAGAAAGCAAATGTAAACAAGTTTTTTCCAGCTATATCTATACGAGTATTAGGAATTAAGAATGGCACACAGTCAAAAATACATTCATCAACTCCATAGCCCGCTCACATTAACCCCTGGAAGTAGTACCCACTTTAAGAGTGTGTAACCTGGTAATAATAAAAAAGTTATTTTATTAATAAATATTTAAGTCTTAACTTTTATCATTTTAATGGGAGGAATGATGCTGGAAAGCTGATTCTCATACCAGGCAGGCACATCTCTCTCCGCTCTCTCCCTCACATACCGACATACACATTCACCAAGCTCCTTCATACGCCCGCACTTATGTCCCTCTTTCACATTTAAATACATGCACCCACCCCTCTCTCTCACACACACACACACACTTAATCTCCTCTCTCACATACACACCTCTCCAAGGTCTGAATTTCCACACCCTTCCCCCACTCCCTCACACACACCTCTCGGAGGCCCAAACCCACCGCTCGCTCAAATACACATCTCCGAGGCTTCTCATTACTTCTCACTGCCTCTTTTTGCTCCTCGCTCTATCCTCAGTATCAATCCTTACTATTGGCCCTGGGCTTTTCTGTCCAGCACCAGCGAGATGAGATAAATCAAATGAGCCAATCAGAGAAAAGCCTCTCGCATCACTGCATCCAGTGCTCTAAGAGGCCTGGCTCTGGTTGGCCTACTTCATTGCTGTAATTATTTTTGAAATTCGTTTCTTCCTCCTTTTATGTGGTGGCCGTCAGTTCCACAGACCTCTGGAAACCCTATAAGGAATCCTAGGGGGACCGCAGATGCCAGTTTGACAGTCCCTGATCTGGAGAGTACTGGTTTTGGTTGACCTAATTTTCCCCATGTGGGGATGTACCTTGACTGTACCCAAACAATCTCTTTGCTAAAGGCAGTCTACAGTTCCATTCCAGTTCTGCTTGCTAATCTTTATTACAATTTACTTGGGACAGGTCCATTCTCACACCATGGAAATTGGTCCTTCTCCAATTAAATATGTTTCCTCTACATCATTCCTTATCCTTTCCTGTGGCTACCTTAGACCTTACAATACCATGATCAATCTTCACTAAATGTCCCCTAGTGATAGTTGATCCACTTGACCTAGCTCATTGGTTAGAACCAGTTCCAGGGATACTTGCTTCCTCATTGGGGCAGAAACATACTGATCAGAAAAATTCTTCAAAATACACTTCAGAAACTTTTCTCCTTCTCTGTCCTTTACACTATTGCTATTCCAGTCAATATTAAGTTAATTAAAGCCCTCCTTTTTCACTATTCTATAGTTTTTGCACCTCTCTGTAATTCCCCTGAAAATTTGCTCCTCTATCCATTTCATGCAAGTTCTCCTCCAAATCAAATACTATCCTAACTTGGAGCTAATCACCATTCCTTCATCACTGCTGATTCAAAAACCCTCTTTCTAACAGCACTGTGGATTTATCTACACCACATAGACTGCAAAGGTTCAAGAAGATGACTCACCATCAATTTATCAAGGGAAATTATGAATGGGCAACAAACACTGGCCTTGTGTCAATGACACTCATATCCTATGAATGAATAAAGGAAATGTTGGTTCCCTGTAGAATGTACCAAGCCGTGTAATCGTACCTCTATTTTTTCTTACCTCTAACCAATTGTTTCTTTGTTTGACCCTTCCAGGACATCCTCTGTGTCCAGTACTGCAATATTCTCCATAATAAATATTGTCACCACCCATCATTTCACAATGAGGCATGGCTGAGAGCCCAGCAGTACATAAGGATTAGTGCAGCGTGGAAGGTTGTTTGGATATCTGAAGAGAACTGTTGACTTTGCTTGACTGCCATGTTTATGTGGTTATAACAAATCATTTTTACGTGATCTCTTTTGTCAATATCTAATGTTTATTTTGTTATGGGCAGGAGGGATATTAATTTAAACAGCCCTTATTTCTCCTCCAACTATCGATCCATAAACAGAAAAGTGTTTTTAATTTTTGATTTCTCTTTTTATAATTAGTGGTGTATTTTCCCCTGTGTTTAAATTTGGAGTGTTCCAATACTCTGTGAATAACTCACATAGCAAACTCAAAATAAAAATCAGTTTATTCCACACACACACAAAATGCAGAAAAGGGATTTCATAACATTCGCTCCTTTTGTACTCATACCGTAAACAAGGGATAAGAGGAAAAAAGGGGTACAGGGCAAGACCACAATAAAAATATGCATTATCATTTTACATGAGTCTAGCATCCAAAACCAAAAAGACATGATAAAAGCAAATTACTGCGGATGCTGGAATCTGAAACCAAAAGAGAAAACGCTGGAAAATCTCAGCAGGTCTGGCAGCATCTGTAAGGAGAGAAATCAAGTCCAGATGACCCTTTGTCTTCATCAAAAAGACATATTGCTTCAGAGGGTAGATCGCTGACTGTTGCAGGATAATCAGTCTTTCCAGAAGTGAAGACATTATGATGGGAGAAGGCACATAAAGTTTAATTAGCCTTGAAAGCACCAGTCCCAATGTTCCAATAGTTCAGTGTGGATAAGGGTCAGGCAAGTTACCCAGGCAGAACTCTTTCTGCAGCTACCTGCTTAATGGTAAATGGTAGACAGAGACAGGCAGCTGTCTGGAGTCCTGTTTCTGTTCTGAGGTCAAACAGTGATGGAAGGTAAGATCCAACAGCTAATTAAATAAAAGAATTCAGACAGTTCAAGTCTGTCATGTGACTGGGTGGTTTCAGTTGATGAACGAAGCCCCTGGTTGAATCCATTGTGTTTTTAAAACAGGTAACACTTGGGCCATTAACGTCACATTGGAGATTATGGGGTGAATTTTACCACCCCGCTCACCATGGGAATAGGAGCAGGTGCAGGGTGGACCATGGAAAGGTGCATTTACCTCGGGCGGGCTTTTCCAGTTTCGGGGCGAGCGAGGTCAGAAAATCCTGCCCGAAGGGCCCGATTTTACAATTTTCATTCTAAGTGCTGAATCTGGGCGCAATTCAGATCCGATTTGGAAATCTGCTTTCAGGCGCCCCCATTAGCACTCAGCCTGAAAAAAAAATAGCGAGTCCGAATCGCGCTGTGGGTGGGACTTAGCATGTCCGAAACCATCAGAGCTTTGAACTGCGCATGCGCAGTTAGAAAAAAATTTGAAAAAAACATGCTCGTGTCAGATCGCTCCCAGGCCACAGAAAGTGGAGAAGGCGGCCCGGGAGCACAAAGCGGGAGTGATGGCCCCCACAGACATCACTGTCCCCTTTATCAACCCCCACCGTTACCCAAACCGATTGCGCCCCCCTGCCCCCTACCACCCCACCGATCGCCCACAGAGTGGCAGCAGAGCCCCCGTCCCCCTCCACCAGAGATACATCTTACCCGCCTCCCTCACCCCCCTCCCCCCCTCCAGAGAATGATCTTGTCTCACTACCCACCCCCCACCTCGAGAATGATCTGGCCTCAATCCCCACCCGCCCCCCCCGCCTCCTCCTCCCTCCCCCCCACCAGAGAATTATCTAGCCCGCCTCCCTCCCCCCACCACCACTGATCTGAGCCAGAGAGCGGTTGGAAGCTCTGAACTCGCCTCTTCAGCAGCTGGGGTGCCCGATTCAGACTTTTATTCAGCATGTCCATTTTGGCGTGATTCCGGATTGGTAAACATGGTGGTAAAGGGGGAAATGCTGATAAGGTTGGGCAGGCAGTTCATTCATTAAATTTAAATGCATGCAAATACATTTAAATCGCCGTTGCGCCCGTTTCGGGCGCGAATCGGATCACGGCCATTCCCGGGTCTCGGTAAAGTGGCCATCAGCGCAAAAGCTGGCGTGGATTGCGTTAATGGCCTCACACCCGACTTTACCACGTTTTCCCGCCTGTTTTCGGGTGCGACGTAATGGTAAAATCAGACCCATTGTCTGCTACACCATTTTGTTGGAATGTGTATACAATGCAAGGTGTTGCATTCCTGGAGGTTTGAGGGGTTAGCCTTTTTCTGGTTTCAAACTGCTCAGAAATGTTCAGAAGCAAGCATGTGTCTTACTGCCACAATTTTATTAGCTCAGAAGTTGTCCAGTTTTTAAAACAGAAAAAGATAAAATATTTTTATAAATTAGCCAGGTTGACAGGGATATATTTATATATTTTCCTGTCTCCTGTCCAGGATAATTTGCTTAAGATTAAAAGGTGTCAAGTGATTAAATCTTCTGTTATTGGTACTTTAACGGTCTGCTTGATTCAAACATTTGCAGGGTTTTATGAACAATAGCATGTTTTCAAGATTTTGATTTGATTTAATTTTGATTTATTAGTGTCACATGTATTGGAATACAGTGAAAAGTATTGTTTCTTGCATGCTATACAGGCGAAACATATCGTTCCAATAGTACATCAAGGAGAAGGAAAGGAGAGGGTACAGAATATAATGTTACAGTCATAGCTAGGGTTAGAGAAAGATCAGTAGGTCCATTAAAAAGTCTGATGGCAGCAGGGAAGAAGCTGTTCTTGAGTCGATTGGTACGTGATCTCAAACTTTTGGATCATTTTCCCGACGGAAGATGGTAGAAGAGAGTATGTCCGGGATCCTTAATTATGCTGGCTGCTTTTCTGAGGCAGCAGGAAGTGTAGACGGAGTCAACAGATGGGAGGCTGGTTTGAGTGATGGACTGGGCTTCATTCACAACCTTTGTAGTTTCTTATAGTCTTAGAGCAGGAGTGATACGAAGCTGTGATACATCCGGAAAGGATGCTTTCTATGGTGCATCTGTAAAAAATTGTTGAGAGTCTAAGTAGACATGCCAAAACAGGTAGCTCAAGTTAAGAAATTTCCCGAATTGCCGGACTGTCTTGGTAAAAAGTGGCCAAGATGTGGGATCTTTGCTCTGCTGGGAGTTGAAACCACCAACCCCAGAATCAGAGCTTAGGCAGCCACATGGGCAGATAAGCACTGAGGCAGGCTGGGTAGAAGGCCTATCTCAGTTCTCCAGAATTTTTGTCCAATTGTCGTTGAAGTTATTGGACCATCTATCTCTCAACCTCTCACCATCTAATCACTCTTCTACATCTCATGGCCCTTGATGTCCTCCAAGCCAACCCATGCCCTCCACTCACCCCTCATGGCTCCTAATACATCTCTCACAGGATTATACACCTTTGGAATTACCTGCCTCAGAAGATGGTGGAGGCAGGGTCATTGAATATTTTCAAGGCAGAAGTAGATAAATTCTTGTCAGGCAAGGGTAGCAAAGGTTACCAGGAGATGGGGAGTGCCAATCTGACAAGCTCTATGAGGGTTGGGTCATGTAGCTAGAATGTTGTTGCAGGTAGAGAATGGTCTAATGAATGCACTTGTTTATGTTCAGGAGAAGAGAAGCTGGAGTGCAGATGAACGGGAGCCCAACATTCTGATTCTGACCAGGTTTGAGATGGATACCTGGACATGGAATGTGAGCAAGGCGGAAGGTCCACATGTCTGAGCGAGACAGGGGTCTTGGAGGATGGGGAAAGTGCAGTGGGCATGTAAGAGATTGGGGATGTGCAAGAAGGGTAGGGCTGTGGCATCCCCAATGAGAAATTTAAATCCTGATACCCATCATTTGGTCACTTACAGTGCCTCAGTGAAGCTTGGAGCTATTTTGACAAGGAACTGCAATGCTTGAACAGAAACATAGTGATGATGCTCTTTGCTGATATTTTTTGTTTCTCCCTCAGAAGTACCATTCTCATGAAGCACAGCTGTCTCCAAGGACCCTCCATTGACACCAAAGAGGAACCACAGAGTGAAGGATCCGCGTCACTGCATCAAACACCAACACAGTCACAAGCATGTCGGTGAGCATTTTGGCACCCTGCACTGTGGCGAAGCAACATCATACTCTGATGAGGAGCTAGCGAAAGCAGAGTGTGTCAATGCAACAACAGTTGGAGGACAGCTGGAGACCATGCTGAGTCCAAGGCAGGTGACGAATCTCTGGAGTCGTCCTTCAGGTGGCAGATGGCGGATGACCAGCGGGATGATTTGGAGAGGCTTGAATGGAGATAACGGTAGAGGTTAAGAGCCAGCAGCATATATAAGTGCAGTGTCACAAGCAGGTTAATTTCCTCCTTCAGAGGATGAGTATAACTGAACGCTGAGAGAAATGTAACTTTCATGTGAGCAATACATGGTGAGTCACAACATGGGGGGGAATCGGACAGGCGGGCAAATTAATTTTATGCCCTAACAGCAGACATCTCATGAGGAATGGCTGCCTATGGGTCACAGGCATTTATTTATTATCAGTGTCCTCCAACTCTCTTGAATGTGGACATATAAATGTTTGTGTTTGTGTGGAGGCTCAATTTCCATTCTGCTTGCAGGAGAAAGAAGCACAGAACCCAAGAGAAAGGGAAAAAACAGGTGTAAGTGTGTCAGACACCCATGGGGCATGGATATGCCCCGATGCCCACAGGTGTAGGTTTGCCAGACATCCATGCCCCAATGCTACAGATCTGCAGAAAGAATGTGTGCATCACCCCCCCACCCCATGGCATGTTTCCCGACAAAGGAGAGGGCTCACCATTAGCCACTGGGGAACTTCCGGTCCCGCTGAAGTCTACACCATTTTGTATGGCTTGTCCATTCCAAAGCTAGGGACTCTGCCACAGAGTGTCACCTTCGGCAAGAGTAGGAAATTCCACCGGTGGGAAGGGCTGAAAATCCCACCCAGTGTCTGAAAGCTGGGAAGTATAGGCAACAGCACTCAGTGTGTGAGGCTGAGCTTAAAAGTATGGATATTAGATATGAGTTTTGACTAATAGAGACTGTTTAATAATGGAGATGTGGTAAATTAAGCAGTAGCTGGAGCTAGTTGTTACGTTTTAAGGATGTGGCATTTAAAAATACACCCACTAATCTTGAATATTCATTTTGTTGTGTTGCTGCGTTCAGGCTCTTGGGAAAATATTCCTGGTATCGACTTCTGTAGAATCATAGAAACCCTACAGTACAGAAAGAGGCCATTCGGCCCATCGAGTCTGCACCGACCACAATCCCACCCAGGCTCTACCCCCATATCCCTACATATTTTACCCACTAATCCCTCTAACCTACACATCTCAGGACACTAAGGGGCAATTTAAGCATGGCCAATCAACCTAACCTGCACAACTTTGGAATGTGGGAGGAAACCGGAGCACCCGGAGGAAACCCACGCGGACACGAGGAGGATGTGCAAACTCCACACAGACAGTGACCTAAGCCGGGAATCAAACCCAGGTCCCTGGAGCTGTGAAGCAGCAGTGCTAACCACTGTGCTACCGTGCTGCCGTGAAGCAGCAGTGCTAACCACTGTGCTACCGTACTTGTAGCTATCTGTTCCCACTGCCATTTCATTATGTTTCTGGGGGGCGTCTCCTGATCCTTACCCCCTGAGGATGTAGAACATCACTCCTCTTTTTCATCTCTCAACCAAATTCTCACATGCAACATCCAACAGCCAGCTAGAGTGTCCACTTTCTCCCATGGTAAAGCAATCCAAGGTCAGATTCACTTGTAAAATGGTCTACCTGCTCAAGGTGCCCATCCCCAATATGAGATTAAAGTTAGCTTGAAATAGAACAAGTGTGAAATGATAATGGGCCCTTGTATTGATGTCTGCAGCCAATAAACAGCGTGCATATTCCACACAAAGATGATAATGAACAAGTAGAATGAAGTCGCTGTGCTGCCTGCATTCCACTTGACAGACATGGGTTAATCACACATTACGATACAGGTTTCAGGGATTAACTAAATTAATCTCCACCATCTTTCAGATGAGATGTCAAAGAGATGGCATGGTGGCACAGTGGTTAGCGTTGCTACCTCACAGCGCCAGGAGCCTAGGTTCAATTCCAGCCTCGGGTCACTGTCTGTGCAGAGTTTGCACGTTCTCCCTGTGTCTGTGTGGGTTTCCTCTGGGTGCTCCCACAATCCAAAGATGTGCTGGTTAGGTGGATTGGCCAAGCTAAATTGTCCCTTAGTGACAGGGGGCTAGCAAGGTAAATACTTGGGGTTATGGGATAGGGACTGGGTAGGATTGTTGTTGGAGCTGGCTCAATGGGCCGAATGGCCTCTTTCTGCACTGGAGGGATTCTATGATTCTATTCTGTGATTCTAATTTTGGCCCTATCTGCCCTCTGATATGTATAGAAAACATCCCATGACACTGTTTGAAGAAGACTTCTCCCAGTTCCCAGGCTAATATTGATTTCTCAGTACCACTGAACCAAATTAACTGGCCACTTATATAATTGCCATATGTGGGACCTTACTGTGGCCAAAATGGCTGCTGTGTATGCTTACAATGCAGCAGTGACTCCACTTAATTAGCTGTGAAGAAAGCTGACACCTGCTGGGGACATCAAATCGAAGGATTGTACAGCTCCATCTTGTCAGACAGACAAAGAAGTGGCTAAAAGGATAATAATCACTTGGTGTCCACAAAGGTGGAAAGTGAAAAAGCTAGAAGATAAAAGAGGCTTTCACTCTAGTGGCATGTAGAATCAAATAGCACGCTTGTTGTTGATAACACAGACTAGTCTGTCGTGCAATTAGACTAGACCTATTAGACTAGACCTCAAAGCTGTTTGCAACCCAGCAACAGTTAATCAATTAGCTGTGATACAACTGAAGTGCTTTGTTGGTGCACGTTTGAATATATGTTGCTGCAACATCACTTTAGAATAGTCTGTGTAGTTTCAGTTTTTATTGTGAGCATTTTTTCTGCTTATCATGTTCGATTTTTTCACTTCTGATTATATATTGACTGAGATTTTAGTTGAAAATATTATGGTCTAGAAATGTTGTTTGAGCAGAATATAGATGCCCAGGAAGCTCGAGGTAATGGCTACATTTGGCATGTCAGCTATGACTCTCACCAACTTGTACAGATGCACCATAGAAAGCATTCTTTCTGGTTGTATCACAGCTTGGTACGGCTCCTGCTCTGCCCAAGGCCGCAAGGAACTACAAAAGATCATGAATGTAGCCCAATCCATCACGCAAACCAGCCTCACATCCATTGACTCTGTCTATACTTCCCGCTGCCTCGGCAAAGCAGCCAGCATAATTAAGGACCCCACGCACCCCGGAGATTCTCTCTTCCACCTTCTTCCTTCGGGAAAAAGATACAAAAGTCTGAGGTCATGATTTAACCGACTCAAGAACAGCTTCTTCCCTGCTGCCATCAGACTTTTGAATGGACTTACCTTGCATTAAGTTGATCTTTCTCTACACCCTAGCTATGACTGTAACACTACATTCTGCACTCTTTCATTTCCTTCTCTATGAACGGTATGCTTTGTCTGTACAGCACGCAAGAAACAATATCTTTCACTGTACGTTAATACATGTGACAATAATAAATCAAATCAAATCAAACATCCACCATATGGTCCACCATAAAAAGCCTGTGGGACATTGTGATATATGTATGTTGAAGGTTTGGGGTGAGAACTGCTCCTTTAAGAGAGTGGCTCATGTGACCCTGAGGTGGGGCCGGCTCATGTGACCCTGAGGTGGGGCCAGCTCCTCCCAGGGTGGAACCTGGTTAAGCAGTCTAGGGTCTGATTCTGGGACAGTGCACACCTGTAATAAAGAGTTCCCCAGTGTTTAAGTTATGAGGCCTACTTCATGGTTCTTCTGGCACCATATTTGGATAAGTACGTACATAATAGGAATATGGATGCACCCCTCTTCTCAAGACCAGAAATGTTTCTCCAAATTGCCAAGCTTCTCAAAGAACATGAAAGCAAAATGATTCCAAAACTGGAGAGATAAAGGATACCTATGTACAACTATCAGAAAATTGATACCATGATGGTCATTGTTCTTCTGAATATTCCAGTCTGTGTCCTCTGAATGTTATGCCCAGAGAAGGAATGTCCTAGTTCAACATAGAATTTGTTCATGTGGAAACTTCTGGAAGTCTTTTATTTTTTTTAATGGGCACCAACAAGACAGCTAAATGGCTACCACAGGTCACTAAGGTGACTTTTGAAGCTTTAACTTGGACTATCTCAAGCTTCTTGAAAATTCCTAATTGGGTGGGTGCCTCCCCTCTGAAGGGACATGTTCAGATAGCACCCTTGGTGGAATTCACACCTGCCATTCATAGAAATCATAGAAATCATAGAAACCCTACAGTGCAGAAGGAGGCCATTCGGCCCATCGAATCTGCACCGACCACAATCCCACCCAGGCCCAACCCCCATATCCCTACACATTTACCCACTAATCTCTCTAACCTACGCATCTCAGGACTCTAAGGGGCAATTTTTAACATGGCCAATCAACCTAACCCGCACATCTTTGGACTGTGGGAGGAAACCGGAGCACCCGGAGGAAACCCACGCAGACACGAGGAGAATATGCAAACTCCACACAGACAGTGACCCAAGCCGGGAATCGAACCCAGGTCCCTGGAGCTGTGAAGCAGCAATGCTAACCACTGTGCTACCGTGCCGCCCCTCATGGTTTATTCCAAACTCAAAATCAATGAACTTCCAGACTTCATGTTTCCAAGTTTGAAATTTAGCAAAAAAGAACTGCAGGAAACCAGTTAACTACAAATGGATGTGAAGAACCATTATCTATCTCTATTGTATAGTGATGGCTTTCAGCTTTAAACCATTCTGCCTGAACAATAGCAGTTGATCATGTGACCTAAACTGGCTTCTGATACCAAAAACCCTTTTTATTCCCAGACCTAGAGAGATCTGGGCAGTCTGCAAAGAACACCACTGCAAAATATAATTTGCAAACCAGGACAGTAACACCAAAGCCTTTTTAAAATTGGAGACTGCTGAGTCCTAAAAATCCTCTCAGCCTGATTCCTTCATCCAAGTTCACCTGAAGAGAAATTTGGCTTCCTGCTATAAAACCCATAAGTGCCTAACTTCATGACCTGCTGAACATTCAATCCTGGAGGAAATCCTGCAATAATCCAGATATCCAACTCCAGCTATTTGAACCCATCGAAACTACAATTTAAGAGTGCAGAAGACTCCTTCCTTTAATAGGCCCACAATGATCATGACCCTCCAAGGGGAGCTAAATACATTGGGCAGAATTCTCACAAAAAAATTGAGTGTTGAATTTGTGGGAAAACTGGAGTAATTCACATTGGCTTTTTCAGTGGGAGTTCGTACTAGAATCTCCCACACTCTGTGCACTACAGTGGCCACCAGTGCGAATATCATTTGATTTCAGGGCTCGATCGCTGGCCAGCCCAGGACCTCCGCAGTGCTGCCCACCGTCCCAAACCCCCCACGGCCTGATCGTGGCCCCCCAACCATTCCCAGGCTCAGCCCCCAGCCTGTCCTGCAACGCACCGATCTCCAGCAGCCACCCCCCCCCCCCCCAGTTACTCCCGTACCTCCAGCGGAACTCCCCCCCCCACCTCTGGCAGACCCCCTCCCCATACCCACCACGATCGCTGGCTCTCTCCTGCCCCCAACGATCCCAATGGCAGAATGGCAGCAAGACCCCCCCCCCCCCACCCCCACCGATCACCCCTTAAGCCCCACCCTCATATGGCTCGCCCCTTTGACACTGCCCTATGCTCGATGGGCAGTGCCAAGGGGACACAGGCTGGCACTGCCAGGGTGCCGATGCCCAGAGGGCACCAACCCCCTTGCCTAACCCCCCTGGGGGCCCCAATTGCCCCCTTCATTCCACTGGGGCCAGGCCGCTAGCTCCCCGAATGTGGGGCGCTAGTATAATCCCCGCTGAAGTGAAACACTCTGGTGGGGTAGGAGAGGCCGGTGGGCCTGGAGAATTCAGTCCCGCTAATTGCATTTAAATGATAAATGAGCAGACCATGCCGGAAATCAAGCATTGGGAAATGCTCGCGAGGTGTGAAAGCTAGCGGGGCGCGAATGCTCGTGAGAACCCCACAAATCACCCCCCGCCCGATTCTCCCGGCCCGCTGCGCTAAAAAATCAGCGCAGCAGGATGGGAGATTCGTCCCCCCACGAAATATAGTTTACAACGTCTAGCAGTGCACAATTTTCTCAAACAATATTTTTTCCCAACCGTGTATGTGAATGCTGTGATTGATGCAGCATTGAGAATTTTGGGATGAATGTATGAATAAATAATCCTCCTTATTTAATCTTATGGAAACTTGCTGCTGTTATTTAAATTGACACACACTTCAGATAGTGTGGTGAACCATCGTTGGTTCCCACTGGATAGTACTGAGCCAGGGCTGGCCAGCACTACAGGAATGTATATAGGTTACGGTGGGATTGTACTAATGTTGCTGTTGGGTTAGGGTGGGATTGATACACCTGTGTTTGTTACTGTTGTGGCACATCCCAGTCGGGCTCCGCCTCCTGTGAGAGGTATAAGACTCCCTGCTCGGACGGGACCCCTTCAGTCTGGGATAGTGTGTTAAAGTTCTGATAGTTCCATTGTTAGTTAATAAAAGCCTTCTTTTACCGAAGCTTCAAGCCTCGTGTCCAATTGATGCGCATCAGATAGGGGGTGTGGGAATGGCTTGCTAAGAAATAGAATCACTACAGTGGAGAAGGAGGCTATTCAGCCCATCGAGCCTGCACCAACAACAATCCCACCCAGACCCTATCCTTGTAACCCCACATATTTACCCGGCTAATCACCCTCACACTAAGGGGCAATTTAGCATGGCCAATCCACCTAACCCGTGGGAGGAAACCAGAGCACCCGGAGGAAACTCACGCACACACCGGGAGAACGTGCAAACTCCACACAGACAGTCACCCAAGGCTGGAATTGAACCCGGGTCCTTGGCGCTGTGGGGCAGCAGTACTAACCATTGTGCCGCCTTCCTTTTCAAAACTATACTGATTACACAGTAAGGAATGGGGTACAAAAGTTTCAGTTCTCACCTGACCCTTTTCACAACTTTAAGTTCCAATTCACAGCCCTAGCTACTCTTCCCGGTAACAACCTCACTTTTGAAATCAAGATCCATTGTAATTTATTTTTCTTAACTCATCTGCTCCTGTAACTTCTAACCAATTCTTCCTTCTACAATATGAATCCCTTTGAAATCCCAGCTTGGTGTCAGTCAATCACTTATCCTTGATTTATCTCAGTTTGTCTTTTAATCTTCTCAACTTTGATGATGTCATACACTGTGGAACTCCGTTTTTTACTTAAGTCTCACGGTATAAAGAAAATGACTGGGAAACAGATACCTGGGCCGTCAGCAACTGGACACCCTTACTCTAATTACCTTTCAGATGATTAAAGCATATACAGATTACATAATTGTTGTTTCAGCTGCAAACCTGATTTCCTTCAGGACAATCAAAAATAACTTTTCTAATGAGTGTGCGGAGAGAAATAAGGCATTGAACACAAATTACTTCTATTCCACTCCTTGCTGACTCCTTAATATATTGGCACAGATAATAAGTACTTGTATAGTATTCAACCATGGAGGATATTAAATCCAATAGTAATTCTGTCTTACCCGATACACATGTCTTTTCAGCAGATGAGGGATGTGGGAGTGGTATCAGTGGGAGTGGTATCAGTGGGCACTAGTCAAACACTTTCTGGCTCAGTAATAATAAAATCAGTTGTCACACAATCCGGAGACTCTTAATTTAGCCCTGGCAAAGTGGTTAAAGTTGAAGGTTTCTTGGGTTGCTTGGCCCAGTAACACACTATAAGGTGCACTTATGCACTAAACTATTGTGGAGGAATTGAAATTGTTTATAATATTCAGATAGATAGATGATAGATAGATAGATACTCTACAGTGCAGAAAGAGGCCCTTCGGCCCATCGAGTCTGCACCGACCACAATCCCACCCAGGCCCTATCCCCATATCCCACCCACTAATCCCTCTAACCTAGACATCTCAGGACTCGAAGGGGCAATTTTAGCATGGCCAATCAACCTAACCTGCACATCTTTGGATATCTTGCCAGTGAATTTTACGTATTGTGTTGGGCATTTTCTTCAGTGGAGTCCCGGAGAACACCATGCAGTAAGACATCAAAGGCTGTGTTTTCATTTTTAGAGGTTTACAGCATGGAAACATTTTGGTATTTTAAGCATAATTTTAAATAAATCATATTTCATTATCCATGGCTGGGCCTTTATTATTATCTCTGTCAACCACAGTAATGTTAATAAAAGCAAAGATAATTGCCTTTTTCTTTTTAAGCCATAAAAAATGAAGCTCTCTTCTAGCCTCTCTCCAGTATTTCTACTCATATAAGTTTGAGATGCTTTCTGGAGTCACATGGAAGAGATATCTTCTGTGAAAATTATGAATGAAAGTAACATGCAAGGACTTAACCGCCAATTTATCTTTTCAACACACTATGATAATGCAATTTCTTTTGTCTTGAAATTTGGATGACATTTGGTAAGACAGTATTTATTATCCAACTCTGGCTGCTCAGAGGGTATTAAGAATCAACCAGCCGGTGCAGAACTGGAGTTTCATGAAGGCCAGTCCAGGTATTGGGTGACATAAAACCACATAGAAACTAAATGTAGGAGTAGGCCATTCGGCCGTCCGAGCCTGCTCCACCATTCATTACGATCATGGCCGATCATCAAATTTAATATCCTGATTTCCCCCCTTCCCCCCCCCATATCCCTTGATCCCTTTAGCCTCAATTAGATATATATCTAATTTCTTCTTGAAATCACGCAACATTTTGGCCTTCACTACTTTCTGCAGTCGTGGATTCCACACATTCATCATTCTCTGGGCGAAGAAATTTCTCCTCTCACGGTATAAAGAAAATGACTGGGAAACAGATACCTGGGCCGTCAGCAACTGGACACCCTTACACATGCTCAAAGCAACAACAGTGGTGGCGGACAGCCAGGCTGGTAGGCAAGAATGGCTGCCTCTGTTTTTGAGACGTCAGCTCAGATGTAATGATAAATGTTAGGCTCTCAAACCCTCACCTCACACCACAACCCACCCCATGTGACTCCCTCATCACCCTCCATGCCCTTGCATTCCTGCATGCTCCCTCCATGCTTCTTCATACCTCCATTCGCCCATGCCCCCTCATATGGGTGGCACAGTGACTAGCACTGCTGCCTCACAGCGCCAGGAACCCAAGTTTGATTCTCAGCTTGAGTCACGGTCTGTGCGGAGTTTGCATGTTCTCCTCCATGTCGGTGTGGGTTTCCTCCGGGAGCTCTGGTTTCCTCCCATGTCTGAAAGACATGCTGGTTAAATGGATTGGCCATGCTAAATTCTCCCTCAGCGTACCCGAACAGGCGCCGGAGTGTGACAACTAGGGGATTTTCACAGTAACTTGATTGCAGTGTTACTGTAAAGTTAAAAGCTAATGTTAAAGTTTATTTCTTAGTCACAAGTACGGCTTACATTAACATTGCAATGAAGTTATTGTGAAATTCTCCAAGTCGCCACACTTCTGAAAGGTTTACCTCTTCTCCTCAAACTATGACCCCAGTTCTGGTTCCCTTTGCTGAGGGATGTTAATGAACCAGTTGGATTTTTAATGAAAATCTGAACAAAGAACAAAGAACAATACAGCACAGGAACAGGCCCTTCGGCCCTCCAAGCCCGTGCCGCTCCCTGGTCCAAACTAGACCATTCTTTTGTATCCCTCCATTCCCACTCCGTTCATATGGCTGTCTAGATAAGTCTTAAACGTTCCCAGTGTGTCCGCCTCCACCACCTTGCCTGGCAGCGCATTCCAGGCCCCCACCACCCTCTGTGTAAAATATGTCCTTCTGATATCCGTGTTAAACCTCCCCCCCTTCACCTTGAACCTATGACCCCTCGTGAACGTCACCACCGACCTGGGGAAAAGCTTCCCACCGTTCACCCTATCTATGCCTTTCATAGTTTTATACACCTCTATTAAGTCTCCCCTCATCCTCAGTCTTTCCAGGGAGAACAACCCCAGTTTACCCAATCTCTCCTCATAACTAAGCCCCTCCATACCAGGCAACATCCTGGTAAATCTCCTCTGTACTCTCTCCAAAGCCTTCACGTCCTTTCGGTTCATCATTTTCCTTGTCCCAAACTAGAAATCATTAAAATTATGGAATTCAAATTTCACAACTTGCCACGGTGGGGGATTTTCATCCACCATCTATAGTTTCTTAGGCTATTAACACACCTGCCGGCCGAATGTATCGTCCATGCGAAAGAAGGCTCCAAGTAAAACCATTTCCCCATTTTCACTTGGCATTTGGTTTCCACTAATCCTCATGGAAGTGAACATTGCCTAATGTTTTGCTGCTTACGTAGCTCACACAATGTTGAAAACAACCCCTCCTCATAATTTAAATGTCAAATGTTAGGTGCTGGAATTGCTTTCAGTATTCCTCTATTCTGATTCCATGCAGCAGGTATTTTCTGTGGTTGAATTCAATTCAACATCAATCTCCTCAAATTTTTGAACATAGCAGAAGAGTTTTTAACAAGATGCTGGAAAATAGTGTCTATTGACATAACATCTGGTGAGATGCTTCCCTGTGAGTGATGTACGTCACTTGATTTTATTCTCATACATGCAAAATTTTATGTTGATTGAAGCAGGTTCACCATTACTATTCTTGTGTATTGTAAATTGGCCTTCAAGGCCTAAATTCACACAGGAGTGAAACATATTAGCCTGTAAGTTAGTCAGTGTAATATCTTACCTGTACTTAAATTGTAAAGTACCTGTCTTGTCCGGCCTTCCTGACTCAGGCAGCCTGAGGCTTTAGAAGTAACATAGAAACCCTACAGTGCAGAAGGAGGCCATTCAGCCCATCGAGTCTGCACCGACCACAATCCCACCCAGGCCCTACCCCCACATATTTTACCCGCTAATCCCTCTAACCTACGCATCCCAGGACTCTAAGGGACAATTTTTAACCTGGCCAATCAACCTAACCCGCACATCTTTGGACTGTGGGAGGAAACCGGAGCACCCGGAGGAAACCCACGCAAACACGAGGAGAATGTGCAAACTCCACACAGACAGTGACCCGAGCCGGGAATCGAACCCGGGACCCTGGAGCTGTGAAGCAGCAGTGCTAACCACTGTGCTACCGTGCCGCCCTAGTGAAGCACATCCACAGCTCCAGCAGTGAAATGCAAAAGGAGCTGCGCGATGGAAGACACATGTCACTAGCTGCTATAAAGTAGGTGAGTTTAAAGGTCCTTAAAATAACAGGACAGGGAGAAGTTTAAGTTTCCAAGATAAGTGAATGGGATGTGGGGATGGAGGTTTGAACATCAGGGGAGGATCCAGACATGGAGGAGGCTGGGGTGGGGGGGGAGGGTGAGGGGTGTTGGGTTGATCATACGGGGTGATGTGTCAGGTTAAGTCGTGCGGGGGTTGGGTCAGGAAGGGTGGTCCGGCCATTGTGGGGTCGAGTCAGGTCAGGTCAGGAGGTCAGGTTGGTGGAGGGTGAAGTGCTTGGTTGAGGGGATGTGGGGTTTCCCCTGGCGGGGTAGGGGTGTGGAGATGTCCGTGCTGGACTTGGTCTGGGTCTTAAAAATAGTTACTCTTAAGTTAGAAGTGCTTTGTTCTCCTTCTAACTCTTTCAGAGCAATTCTGAGTATAAAAGTGGCAGAACCATCCAAATTTGGTGATTTCAATCAGTTTGTCGGATGGTTCCTAGCCCAGTGCAATTGTCCAGAGAGAGTCAGCGCTTCTGGACAATTGCTGGGTAAACTCTTACCTGGGAACTTCCAAGAGGAATTCCCAGCATATCTTTGGATATCCCCCAAATCCAGTGCTGGGGAGCCAGGAAGTTATGCCCATTTAAGAACAAAGGTGGGTAAAGGGAGATCTAATAGAGGTGTACAAGATTATCAAGGGGATAGATAGGGTGAACGGTGGGAAGCTTTTTCCCAGATCAGAAGTGACGATCACGAGGGGTCACAGGTTCAAGGTGAGAGGGGCGAAGTATAACTCAGATATTAGAGGGATGTTTTTTACACAGAGGGTGGTGGGGGCCTGGAATGCGCTGCCAAGTAGGGTGGTGGAAGCAGACACGCTGGCATCGTTTAAGACTTACCTGGATAGTCACATGAGCAGTCTGGGAATGGAGGAATACAAATGATAGGTCTAATTGGACCAAGGAGCGGCACAGGCTTGGAGGAATAGTAATGGTGAACCTGCTGCATCAACATAACAGCTGTACTGTTCTTTGTTTTTTGTTCTTTGTTGACTGGAGGTTCAGGTTAGCCATAATCTGATCAAATGGTGGAGCAGACTCAAAGGGTTGCATGGCCTATTCCTGTTCCTATTATCATGTCTGTTTCTTAGATGAATCAGAAATAATTACAAACAATACAACTCAGGGCATGATGTAAGTTAGTGAGGGACTTCAATGGCAGAATGCAGTAATGTGGCAAATGTGGGGATACTTTTTCAATTCATATTGCTGATATTTTCAGCACATACATATAGAAGGCATCCTGTCAGCAACAGGAACATGGAAAATTGTTACTAAAATGACATTGTGACATGATAGAATAGGAACATGTTTATGTCCACAATAGCCCATCTACTCATGTTTTTTATACAATTGTTGTACTACTTGGATTTTCAGGACCAAGGAGAAAGGAATGGCTTGAGTTAAAGGGCTGGGTCTTCATGGAGGAGATGGGAAGGTCAAGTCAGGAATATTCCTGAGTTGGCAGACTCATCTCCTTTTAATAGGTCCTCCCCACCATATTTTTGTTCTGGGAAGGCTGGGGCAGTTTAGCATTGGATCTGATACCTCTGGACACAGGCTCAAAGCAACAACAGTGGTGGCGGACAGCCAGGCTGGTAGGCAAGAATGGCTGCCTCTGTTTTTGAGACGTCAGCTCAGGTGTAATGATAAATGTTAGGCTCTCAAACCCTCACCTCACACCACAACCCACCCCATGTGACTCCCTCATCAACCTCCATGCCCTTGCATTCCTGCATGCTCCCTCCATACTTCTTCATACCTCCATTCGCCCATGCCCCCTCATATGGGTGGCACAGTGACTAGCACTGCTGCCTCACAGCGCCAGGAACCCAAGTTTGATTCTCAGCTTGAGTCACGGTCTGTGCGGAGTTTGCATGTTCTCCTCCATGTCGGTGTGGGTTTCCTCCGGGTGCTCTGGTTTCCTCCCATGTCCGAAAGACATGCTGGTTAGATGGATTGGCCATGCTAAATTCTCCCTCAGCGTACCCGAACAGGCGCCGGAGTGTGACAACTAGGGAATTTTCACAGTAACTTGATTGCAGTGTTACTATAAAGTTAAAAGCTAATGTTAAAGTTTATTTCTTAGTCACAAGTATGGCTTACATTAACATTGCAATGAAGTTATTGTGAAATTCCCCAAGTCGCCACACTCCAGCGCCTGTTCGGGTAAGTGCACCTAAACAGTATGTCTTTCGGTCTGTGGGAGGAGATCGGAGCACCCAGAGGAAACCCACGCAGACATGGGGAGAACATACAAACTCCACGCAGACAGTGACCCAAACTGGGAATCGAACCCAGGTCCCTGGCGCTGTGAGGCAGCAGTGCTAACCATTGTGCCACCGTGCTGCCCAAAAGCCTAACTATGATAAATAAAGAAACTTTGGAATGTGTTCTGTGTTCTGCGCGCCAATTGTAAAGGGTTCCAGAGTTGGCCAGACTTAGCGGAAATGTGGGTTACAATGTTCAGTGCAAAGTGCTATGTCGATATCAATAATTGTTCCAAGAAAATTAAATCTCAACAGTTAACAGTATAGCCTGTAAGTAAAAACTCTTCCTATGACATTCTCCTGATGCATCATCATGTTAAGGCAGTAGCTACTTTGAGTCACACATACTTGGAATGTCCTCATTTTTATACCCAGTCCCTGTTGATTTAAATAATCTTGCCCAGGGTAGGAACACCTCAGGATGCCCGAGCTAGAGAGGTAAACTTGGTCAGAGTTACCACTCTTGATCACCATCAAACGCGTCCTCTAATTACACATATTTTGTCATGAAGGCTGACCCTTTGTGTGAGGTAGTGAATTCACCCTCAGAGTTGAAGCCAACAAAGAGTAATCTGCAGGAGAAAAGAATGAAGAGAGCAGATTGGAGAGGTAGTGGGGTTCGTATTGAGGTGGGGGAACAAGGGTCAAGGGGTGAATAACTGGGAAAAGAATGGGTAGGAATGAATTTTTTTAAAAACTGGCCACCTATTTATCTGTCTAGTGTCATGACCCACACCCTATCATTACTTTTCAGCTGTGGAAGATGAAATATGGGCTCTTTTTTGGAATCGATCCTTGCTGATTGATGATGAGACATTATTTCCCAGCATTCTAACACTCCCAATAGCTGCATTTTCAGGCTTTCACCCCAAACATTTAAAGTCAATTTCAGAATTTCTTAGTCTTAAATAGGTGCATCCAAAATGACGTTTAAACTTGTAGACTTATCTATATCACTTTATTTTAAAAAGAAAGGATTTTTATCAACAAAGACTTCAAAACACTCTTTCAAAATTTCAGCCTGGGTGGGTGTACTGTTCATGAAACATCACTTGAAATGAACATGTTTGATCAGATCAGACACCTTAAAGAGTTTTGTCTTTTAAGAGCTTCAGGCTTAAAAGAATAGAATCTTCACACAATGGGCTGGTCAAAACACAACAGTTATAAAGGAAACTTATTCCCTTGTTGTTTAATAGTCTCTGGAAATTTAGTGTCCATCATAGCAAATAATTGAGAAAATAATAGTAGATATCTCATGTATAGACATTAATTCCTTTGAGTTGTGTGTTTCTTTCTGATTTAAACCTCCCTCTGGGATTTTTGCGTAAGATAGATCTCAAATCATTTTAGTTAAATCTTGGACCCCTTAAAGAACATTACTCATTTTCAGTTCAGAGTTGATGTGCTGCAGATCAGTTGCAGCCTAGGATGTTAATTTCATACAATTCTTGCATCTTTACCTTTGTTTGGATACTTTACCTGACACAGGAAACTCATTCAGACTGTGAGTGGCTCTAGTCCCAACCTTGTTCTAAAATGCAGCACATGTCAAAAGGAAGTAAAGTAATATGGGTGGTTCCAAAAAAGAAGTATAATAACAGTTGTTCAAGTTAATGAGCAGTCTTTGGAAAACAGAAATCAGCAGATAACACTGGAAAGGACTTTATGCTTTGCATGATAGCTAAATATTGGTGAACTGTCAAATTGGCAATTTGTTTGCAAAGTGGAAATGAACTTGATAGGCAGAATTTTACGGACTTGCTCGAGCAAGACCAGAAAATGCCTCCTGAGGTCAACGGACATTTCCATTGTCTGCCCCTTGCCCGCTCCGATTCTGTGGTGGGCGGGGCAGTAGAATTCTGATAATTATCTACTACATAAAATATTTTAAACTTCTTATTTGACTAAGGATATCAAAGAATCATCACTACTCTTTATGCATATCCAGAACAGGATATGAAAAGATTGTTCTGTGTAATATATGGAAATGTAATTTTGTTAGAATGTATTGTGGTGTAATTTGTTTAATGTGGACTTTGCCTGATACAATTGCAATATATCAATGGCACACAATTATATAATTTTCTGGCTTCATGATTAGTTGAGGAAAGTACTTGTTCACTGCTCTGTGCACCATACTGTTCAGTGACCTTAATGTAGATAGGAGGAGGGATGTGACCTACTCACAGAGACACTGCAGACAAATTTTGCAAAGAGTTACCAAAAGGTTCAAGTAGCGGCCAAAGTTACTGAATCTATCTTCATATGCCATCTCCCACCAGTTGCACCACTCCTCTCTAACCACCCCTACTCAATTACAAATCATATCTAATATTCATTGCTTTAATGACCCCCGACATCTCACAGCTTGGACAAACTGCCAGGGGAGGCGATGCCTAGTGGTGTTATCGCTCGACTATTAATCCAGAAACTCAGCTAATGTTCTGGGGACCCGGGTTCGCATCAGATGGTGGAATTTGAATTCCATAAAAAATATCTGGAAATAAGAATTTACTGATGACCATGAAACCATTGTCAATTGTTGGAAAAACCCATCTGATTCACTAATGTCCTTTGGGGAAGAAAACCTGCCATCCTTACCTAGTCTGGTCTACACGTGACTCCAGAGCCACAGCATTGTGGTTGACTCTCAACTGTCTCCTGAGCAAGGACAACTAGGAATGGGCAATAAATGTTGGGCAATAAATGTTGACCAACCAGCAGCGCCCATGTCCCACGAATGAATAACAAATAAATTCCACTATGGCAGCCATATCATCCAAACAATTTACATCACATTCACTGATACCCTTCCCTTTTTCTTGCAGAATAAAATGGTGCATGAATAAAGGAAACAGGATGCACAGAGGCACATCCTTAACTCATGGAGGTGATGCTGTTTACCATCCTAGGCTGCAACTGATCTGGCTGGAATTGCGGATAGCGAAGAGCATTGTCGGGCAATACAGCAGGATATAGATAGGCTGGAAAATTGGGCGGAGGGGTGGCAGATGGAGTTTAATCCGGATAAATGCAAAGTGATGCATTTTGGAAGAAATAATGTAGGGAGGAGTTATACAATAAATGGCAGAGTCATCAAGAGTATAGAAACACAGAGGGACCTAGGTGTGCAAGTCCACAAATCCTTGAAGGTGGCAACACAGGTGGAGAAGGTGGTGAAGAAGGCATATGGTATGCTTGCCTTTATAGGACGGGGTATAGAGTATAAAAGCTGGAGTCTGATGATGCAGCTGTATAGAACGCTGGTTAGGCCACATTTGGAGTACTGCGTCCAGTTCTGGTCACCGCACTACCAGAAGGACGTGGAGGCATTGGAGAGAGTGCAGAGAAGGTTTACCAGGATGTTGCCTGGTATGGAGGGTCTTAGCTATGAGGAGAGATTGGGTAGACTGAGGTTATTCTCCTTGGAAAGACGGAGAATGAGGGGAGATCTAATAGAGGTATACAAGATTATGAAGGGTATAGATAGGGTGAACAGTGGGAAGCTTTTTCCCAGGTCGGTGGTGACGATCACGAGGGGTCACGGGCTCAAGGTGAGAGGGGCGAAGTATAACTCAGACATCAGAGGGACGTTTTTTACACAGAGGGTGGTGGGGGCCTGGAATGCGCTGCCAAGTAGGGTGGTGGAGGCAGGCACGCTGACATCGTTGAAGACTTACCTGGATAGTCACATGAGCAGCCTGGGAATGGAGGGATACAAACGATTGGTCTAGTTGGACCAAGGAGCGGCACAGGCTTGGAGGGCCGAGCCGAAGGGCCTGTTTCCTGTGCTGTACTGTTCTTTGTTCTTTGTTCTTTGAGTGGCTATTGCTGAGGCTACAACAAATGGGGCTAAAACCATAAAAGTTGCTAGTATCCTCATGATGAATCCTCTTTCTCATGACTCACAGTTTTCTCATCCCACAATCTCTTCTGATATGGTGATAGAGGGATGGGAAATGGGAAAGTGCATGATTTAAAACTTACTGTTTGTGTTCTCCAACGCAGGTCTGTGCATTCTGGGGAACGACCTGCATGACCCTCCAGTCTACCTCTGAGGAGGACAACGTCAAAGCCTCAGAGAATGCACCGTCACATCTTTCCCCCACCCCCTGCACTGGTGCAGATACTGTCACCTTGTTGGTTATACAATCACGTGTAGAATTGGAGTCGCACTCTGGTAAGCACATCACGCGCACGGTAGAGGTTATGACAGCTGCTGAGGACCTTTGACAATCGGAAGGAGGACTTTTTGAAGTCTGGCTATTCTGTTATTGTTAATTTTGGTCTGCTATGAAGTAGCCATGGGGTTGGACTTACAGATTTGGCTGAAGGTAATACTGTTAGCAAACTTTGTCTTTTATTGTACATTATGTTAACTATTTACAAAGTGGTCTTGTACACAGAGCTCTACATAAAATGCTCCATGCTCTGTTATCATGTGATCTTATGTCACTGATGATGTAAATTTTAAAATTAACATAATCAACATTAACTCCTTTTTCTACATTGGTGATGGGTCACAACCAGAAGAAATCTTCCGGAGAGGCAGGGAACAACTAGAAAAACTTACAGAGACTATGAAAAACAGGGTATAAATTATGGAGGAGTCCACCCATCTCAGACTTGGGAGCACACATCTTCCGTCAGGGAGGGTTTGGCAACCATCATGGAAAGTTAGATTCAGCAGAGCAGTCATGGGCTGCCAAATATGTTCTTGCACTTGCATATACCATTGCTCTGGCCATTGACATAATGCAGTACTGACCCTGAGGGTGGGCAGGAAAGGAGAGGATTTATCCTCTGTTGGGCAAACAGGTGGCAGCGTGCAGTGAGGGAGGAGGAATACCATCCTGCCACTCCTGCGGGTCCCCCTCAGGCCGCTCCAATGGTCTGCAGCTCCTCTTCAGCCCCTCGGCCAGTGACCTCAGCACCTCCAGAGGTTGAGGCCAAAGAATAGTTACCTGTTCCTCTGCAGAAACCCCTCAGCATTCCTGGGCTCTCCCAGTTTTTGGAAACCAGAGAAAATCTGCCATGATCAACTCCATTGCTGATGCATCACGATCATCTGCCTGCTTCCACGTCAGCTGCCGATGTTAGAGTTGCATCTTGTCACAGAGTTTGTAAACACATTTGGAAGAGGATATAGATTCATTAGGGTCGTATGGATGATCAATCTTTATAAGGTAGTTTATGGTAGCGTGTGATTCATTAGTCTTGTGTCCTTTATTCATACATACAGTAAATGCCATATCACTACATGAAATGAGATAGAGCAGCAAATACTCACTGCACACATCAATATGTCAGCTGGTGTGGCTCACACCAGAAATATGTTCACATCCTGCAAACACCATTTTGGAGTCAAACAATTCTCACAGTGCCTAAAATTAAATATTAATGAACCAAGTGTTCTGGGCATAGAGTCTTACTCTGTTTTAGTGTCAGTCTGGTCCTGACATTGAATTCAGTCTTTTCTAAAAAAGTGAGCTTATATTTACATCCTTCACAACCTCTGGACTGCCAAAAGTATCCCAGGTCAATGAAGTATTTTTGCGGTGCAGTCACTTCTCTAATGTCACTTCTTTAACGGCCATTTGAACGATTGAACAGGGCGAGTGTGCATTAAAAAAACCTTGATCTTAATGGCATTGATTGGAAGATAAGTTTTGGCAGACAGGAGCAGTTCCTCCTCCAGTAATGTTATGGTTTCTCTCACATTCGCCTGTAAAGATGCATTTAATGTCGCATTCAAAAGATATCGATGTGAATCTAATCCCTTATATTAACACTACTGTTGCAGTATGAATGACCCCTTAACCCAATTTTCAATGAAATTAATATGTTTTGTGAAATAGCTTTAAAAAAAGTATTAAAAATAAAAAATAAAATAAATGCCCCAAACTGGCCTGTATTTAAGGCCAAGATAGCACAGTGGTTAGCACTGCTGCTTCACAGCTCCAGGGACCTGGGTTCGATTCCCAGCTTGGGTCACTGTCTGTGTGGAGTTTTGCACATTCTCCTCGTGTCTGCGTGGGTTTCCTCCAGGTGCTCCGGTTTCCTCCCACAGTCCAAAGACGTGCGGGTTAGGTTGATTGGCCATGCTAAAATTGCCCCTTAGTGTCCTGAGATGCGTAGGTTAGAGGGATTAGCGGGTAAATGTGTAGGGATATGGGAGTAGGGCCTGGGTGGGATTGTGGTCAGTGTAGACTCGGTGGGCTGAATGGCCTCTTTCTGCACTGCAGGGTTTCTATGATTCTATGATTCGAAGATTAAACTCCTAAATGTGGCTGAAACACTTAGAATTTACAAGTTTAATATTTACTTTCCATTTCCAGAAACTCTGATTTGGATGTAATTTTTTACAATGTTTTTTTTAATTCTTTCGTGGGATGTGGTCATTAGCAGCAATTATTTTTCATCCCTCACAAGAAGATGGCGGCAGGAACTCCTGAGATTCATGTTGTTTGTTACGGAGGTTCTGAATACCGACTCAGTGACATTGAAGTATTCAATTGTTAAGGATGCTGCTTTATTCAACATATAGCACCGATAGTATTGAATTTATCAAGAGCACACTATACCAGGCAATGTATAATTATCACATATTTTAAAAACTATCTATGATTGCAAGAATTATCAAAATAAATCTAGTTTCCTTCTTGTTTTATATAAACCTGACCTTTGTACAAACATGGGAAATTGATGAGTCCTATGACAACAATCCTCTCAACTATATAATGGAACTGCTAACTAGCACGATGTTGATAATAGCAAAGTGTTTTTGAGCTTTTGTTATGAGAACAATCCTAAAATGAATGTTGCATAAAAAGGGGAGGAGGATGAGGAACTAAAACAAGGACGAATGGTTGTCCCCTTTGGGAGCAATACAGGTCTCTTGACTTCCTTACTGCTAGATCATTCAATCGCTGTGGTCACTCTAACCGACATTGTAATCATTTTGGTCAGAGAGTCTCAATCGATCTTCAACATAATACCCGAAACAATTGGTGGACAGCAGGTCACTGTAAATAAGATGAGATCTACAAGATTGTGTGTGTTAAAATTTTAAGAAGGAGTCCTAAAACACAGCATAATTATTCATACATTTCTCTGAAGTTTAGGAACTTTTAAACATGGAGGCGAGCTCTCAGATGACAAATAAAAGATTATGTGCATACAGAACGGCACTTACAATGTGCCTTGAATCCAACACCACAATAACTTGTTATCAATTTCTATGCTGATCAAGGTGAAGGATACTGGTGCTGGGAAATCAGATTCATTACCTCGCAAACATGCAGTTTCAGAATGAAGCACTCCTGGACATAAAAAGCCCAACTTTGCTTCCAAAATAATGATGAAGCTTTTGGTGCTCATGGTTATTTATGCTCAAATGGCACTGCAATTTCAGTCAAGGCACAGATTAAATGTTAATATCAAAAGGTTGCTGTCCAAGTTGTACTGTTCCATTATTAACTTGGTGAAAATAGTTTTGCCTCCCATTCAAATTCATTGAACAGTGTGAAGTTACTGTATTTTGTAGATGCGACTAAATCGCCACAGTTAAGTCTTGTCATTTAAGTTGTTGAGGGAAGGGGGCGGGGGTGCAGAAGATGGGAGAGAGATGGAAGAAAAACACAAACAAAGCCCTCACCTTCTCCTCTTAAGTCTGCTTCAATGTTCCTGTCTTTCAATCCGACACTTGCATCACTATCTGTCTGTATGAAAAGCAGTCTCCTGAGGGGAAAGGATATGGTCCTATGTGTATCTGCTGTGTTTACAGTTGATCAGAAGATACAGAGCTTGCGGACTAACTTGAAAGAAGATGGACAACCTGAACTTTAGAGTCCTTTTGTCTTCATTCATAGGATAGGGTTTCCACTTGTCTGACATAATGGTCTAGATTTGACAGCAGGATAACATTTTTTGTTCACCTGACAGCAGGTAGGTGGATCCGACTGTGTCTCCTCAAGAGACATTAGGATTGTACATCTTATGCTTACACTGAAAGTAATGTGGGAGGGCACATTGACATGTTCTGTCATGGAGTGCCAGAGTGTGATTCTCCGGATCAATTCTTCAGAAAACATGTAGATTAAGATATTTGAGAAGAGAATAAAGTGGAAAGAAATTGCACGGGTCACCCATATGCAAATCATCTCCAAGTGCTTTATGTGCAATGAAATACTTTGGATTCGGTGGCTATGTTGCATGAATGTATCATTCATTTTGTGCATAGCCTGATTTCACAAGCACTAACTGAAGAAATGACTGGATGCCTGGGGAAGGAACGTTAATCAGGATAATGAACATTTACAGATATTCCGTTACTTCAGTGGGTATCAATATTTCATATTAGTTTCTGCATCAATCCTTGCCCCCGCTATTTACTTCAAAATCCTCACTACTTCTCCAGTTATGTGGTTCATAAGAACACCAGTCCCAGCGTGCTTCAGTTGCAGACCATCCCAGTGGTATAGTTTCCACTTTATCAGTACTGGTGCTAGTGCCCCACAAACTGGAATGCACTACTCTTATATCGGTCTTTGAGCCATGTATTTATCTTTCTAATTTGATGTGCCTTATATGCCAAGTTGCACACAGCTCAGGTAATAATGCAGAGATTATAACCTTTGAGATTCTGCTTTTCAATTTAGTGCCTAGCTCCTCATACTGTCCGTGCAGAACTTCTTTTCTAGTTTTACCTATGTCATTGGTACCTACATGGACCATGACAACTGAAGCCTCCCCCTCACACAATAAGTTCCTCTGCAGCCCTGAGCAGATGTCTCAAACTCTGGCACTGGGTGCAGCCGCCTGGACTCATGTTCTTTGCTGCTGAGAACAGTGTCAATCCACCTCACTATACTGTCCTCCAATAACACTACATTCCTTTTTACTCTCCCAACTTGAATGACTTCCTTTACCATGATTACAGAGTCAGAGCAGTCCTGAAAATCTTATAGGATACAGGCCTAAGCATATTGCAAGCCTATGGAATCACAGTTGATCCACACAAAAAAGCAATCCGAGAATTTCCATAATCCAGGAACATAATTGGATAATTGGAACATAATTTGGGGCGGCACAGTAACACAGTGGTTAGCACTGCTGCTTCACAGCTCTAGGGACCTGGGTTCAATTCCCGGCTTGGGTCACTGCCTGTGTGGAGTTTGCACATTCTCCTCGTGTCTGCGTGGGTTTCCTCCGGGTGCTCCGGTTTCCTCCCGCAGTCCAAAGATGTGCGGGTTAGGTCGATTGGCCATGATGAAATTGCCCCTTTGTTTCCTGAGATGCGTAGGTTAGAGGGATTAGTGGATAAAATATGCAGGGATATGGGGGTAGGGCCAGGGTGGGATTGTGGTCGGTGTAGACTCGATGGGCCGAATGGCCTCTTTCTGCACTGTAGGATTCTATGATCTATGATAATTGAGATGGGATGGTTACCCAAGCAGCCAAGTTCCTTGATCATGGTCAGTCTTCTCATCCACCCTGCAGTTGAGAAGTTGAGAGAACACCAAACCTATTGGACAATTGTAGAGTCTGATATTCCTGCCCTTTGGATCCCTTTACCTGCCTCACTCACAGTTACATCCTCTTGTTTTACCATTTCTCGTGACCTTGTTGAAGTCTTTGAAGAATATCAAGCCAAAGTGCTCTCAATTTGACTATTCTCCCATTGATGACTAGTAAATCATCAATGACAGTAAAGTTCTTGTGCTGTTTAAACTACTCTAGACATTCTTTCAGGAAATAGTTTCAGATTTGGAGATATTCTTCATCTCGTTGCTGGGCTTGCTCTATTTCTCACAAAATTTTTTCCAACATTGGATAAGTGCTGAGTGACGAATAATGCATATTCTTCAATGTTCTCTATGTGAAGTGCAAATTCTCTTGTTTTGTTCCTTCTGATAATATTCATGACAGTACGTTTGTTATTTTTATTTTATTTATCATTGTCACAAGTAGGCTTACAATAACACTTCAATTAAGTTACTGTGAAAATCCCCTAGTCTCCACAGTCCGGTGCCTGTTCGGGTATACTGAGGGAGAATTTAGCATGACCAATGCACTTAACCAGCACATATTTCAGACCGTGAGAGGAAACCGGAGTACCTGGAGGAAACCCACACAGACACGGAGTGAACGTGCAAACTCCACACAGACAGTGACCCAAACTGGGAAATAAACTCGGGTCCCTGGCACTGTGAGGCAGCAGTGCTTGCCACTGTGCCACAGTGACCATGGGCCACATGTTGTTGGTGGCAGCTAATTAATTAATCAATAGGGATAGCTACTGCCATGAAAGACAATTATCCTTCCCCTTCTGGCAAATCAGAAAGCAGGAAGGTAACAGTGTAACTTGGAGTGGTGGTCACTGCAGGGGCTCAATCTGCAGGATGTTGACCATTACTGCTCCAGGGGCGAGGGGGTGGATGGGGGCATGGGGGGAGCCTTCCTATGGGCTAAAGAGGGTCCAAAATGAAGGGCACTCCCTTCTAAATTCCACCGTTAGAGTTTACACAGACTGAATTTTCGGTCATTTCTGAGATTTTCACCACAACAGAGACTCTCTCCACTGTGGTGAAAATCTGGGCTTTACAGTTAAAGGAATGTCACTAAACTGAGATTTGGGCAGAATTTTATGTGTCACCCCTCCCTCTGCCAGAGGTAAATGACAAATTCAGAAGTGGGGGTAGTCAAGTTTATTTGGATTGGTCAGGAGAGGTAGTCAATTTATTTGGGTTGGTCAGGGGGGGTAGTCAGATGGTCAGGGGTAGGGTCCGGAGGGTGTTGTTGATCGAGGGAGTAATCAAGGGGTCGGGGACAGTCAGGGGTCAACATGAATGATTGTGGGGGATTCCGATCTATTACCGAGGAGTTAGATTAGAATATTTCTGTCTAAAATTTGCTGGATAACTATCCAGCCGAGTACATTGGAAATGTTCAAAACTCCAACTCTAACCTAGAAACTTTTCCAGAGGGTTTCAGGGAGCAGAGGAATTGCCCATTGGAAGTTTAAGCTTCTCTAGTAATTTCCTCAGAGGTCAGCGTTCTGGAGGTTGGAAGAGCTGTGCCAACATGTTTATTTGCAAAGGGTTAGTCACTATTTGGAGAGGCTATTAGTTGAAGCACTAGCCACCAAAATACAGAGTGGCATCTTTAAAAACACTTTGAACAACAATCAGCTGTTTAACAAGCCATTAGATGGGCTTTCCTAGTGCTGGCATCAATTCCTACTACAAGATTTCATCTTGTGCTAAATATAGGCTAAACCAACACTTGTGCCGAAATTTTACTGCCTCGCTCAACCAAGGCTCGTAAGATCCCGCCTAAGGCCAATGGAAAATGCTGTTCTGTGAGCCTCTCCCGCCCCGATTCCGGGGCGGGCGTGCCAATAACATTCCGGATTTAACTTTAATTTTCTTTTTAACTACCTCTTTACCCATTTAACATCTTAAGTATTCAGTGAAATCTGCCTCCAGTCGGTCAGAGGCAAAACTTTGATACATATAGTTAGATTGTGGTTAATAATTTTTTTTGTCTTTATAGAAGGCAGAATTTTGCTGGATAGAAAATTATAGACGTCAATTCATGATAAATGAACAAAGAACAAAGAACAATACAACACAGGAACAGGCCCTTCGGCCCTCCAAGCCCACGCCGCTCCCTGGTCCGAACTAGACCATTCTTTTGTATCCCTCCATTCCCACTCCGTTCATATGGCTGTCTAGATAAGTCTTAAACGTTCCCAGTGTGTCCGCCTCCACCACCTTGCCTGGCAGCGCATTCCAGGCCCCCACCACCCTCTGTGTAAAATATGTCCGTCTGATATCTGTGTTAAACCTCCCCCCCTTCACCTTGAACCTATGACCCCTCGTGTACGTCACCACCGAACTGGGGAAAAGCTTCCCACCGTTCACCCTATCTATGCCTTTCATAATTTTATACACCTCTATTAAGTCTCCCCTCATCCTCTGTCTTTCCAGGGAGAACAACCCCAGTTTACCCAATCTCTCCTCATAACTAAGCCCCTCCATACCAGGTAACATCCTGGTAAACCTCCTCTGTACTCTCTCCAAAGCCTCCACGTCCTTCTGGTAGTGTGGCGACCAGAACTGGACGCAGTATTCCAGATGCGGCCGAACCAACGTTCTATACATCTGCAACATCAGACCCCAACTTTTATACTCTATGCCCCGTCCTATAAAGGCAAGCATGCCATATGCCTTCTTCACCACCTTCTCCACCTGTGACGTCAGTTTCAAGGATCTGTGGACTTGCACACCCAGGTCCCTCTGCGTATCTACACCCTTTATGGTTCTGCCATTTATCATATAGCTCCTCCCTACATTATTTCTACCAAAATGCATCACTTCGCATTTATCAGGATTGAACTCCATCTGCCATTTCTTTGCCCAAATTTCCAGCCTATCTATATCCTTCTGTAGCTTCTGACAATGCTCCTCACTATCTGCAAGTCCTGCCAATTTTGTGTCGTCCGCAAACTTACTGATCACCCCAGTTACACCTTCTTCCAGATCATTTATATAAATCACAAACAGCAGAGGTCCCAATACAGAGCCCTGCGGAACACCACTAGTCACAGGCCTCCAGCCCGAAAAAGACCCTTCCACTACCACCCTCTGTCTTCTGTGACCAAGCCAGTTCTCCACCCATCTAGCCACCTCCCCCTTTATCCCATGAGATCCAACCTTTTTCACCAGCCTACCATGAGGGACTTTGTCAAACGCTTTACTAAAGTCCATATAGACGACATCCACGGCCCTTCCCTCGTCAATCATTTTGGTCACTTCTTCAAAAAACTCCACCAGGTTAGTGAGGCATGACCTCCCTCTCACAAAACCATGCTGACTATCGTTAATGAGTTTATTCTTTTCTAAATGTGCATACATCCTATCTCTAAGAATCTTCTCCAACAACTTCCCCACCACGGACGTCAAGCTCACCGACCTATAATTACCCGGGTTATCCTTCCTACCCTTCTTAAATAACGGGACCACATTAGCTATCCTCTTAAATAACGAGACCACATTAGCTATCTGTATTAACAATGTTCATGCCTAAATAAATACCCTCATACTATTGAATGCCCTGGGTGTAAAACATATATTTTTGCAGTGGCATTTGCATTCATACTTTTAAATAATTTTACAGACAGTATAATTAGCCTGCTGCTGCCTATTGTGGGAGGGAATTCATTCCAATAAGGACAAATGTGTTCTTCGGGAAAAGTATGGAAATTAATTGCTAAAATGAAGTGAGAATAAGGCAGTGATCTCCTGTAAAGGTGTGGATGATGTTAGAAACAATGAGTGTAACGTAAAAGCAATTTACAAACATCAAATTCCTGTTGAGAGCAATGTATTGAAATTCCCATAGGTTATCGATGTGCAGTTTGAGATTCAGAGGCTGTTATTCAGCTTCAAGTCTATATTTGTTAAAAGCTGCTTAAGATGTTGCTATTTATTGATGAAGAACTGATGATTAAGGTGCACTATACTGTGATAAGCAGATGTTAACTACTACAGGGAGAATTCAACAGATATTTTCTGCGTGTTGAAACTTTAATTGGAAAAAAAAAGTATTGTATCAATTAGCTTTGAATTCATTCCACATTTTGAATTATTAATTTTTTTAAACAGTTGAATAACAGGAAGAATTGAAGCCCTCAGTTTAAACAAAACTGGAAAAGCAACTATTTATTCACTCAGATAAAAGCAAGTTACTGCGGCTGCTGGAATCTGAAACCCAAAGGGTCATCTGGACTCAAAGTCAGCTCTTTTCTCTCCTTACAGATGCTGCCAGACCTGCTGAGATTTTCCAGCATTTTCTCTTTTGGATTCATACACTCAGCTTTGATATTCAATGTACTTGAACTCAGTACTAGAGTCTGAGTATGCAGATACCTCTGGTCGTCTGCACAATTTGCTATTAGTGGTAATTTAAATTAATGTATTGTTTGCTACAATCACATTTATTTACTCCAGTTGAAACATCACACTTTGAGAACAAGTAATTACTCCTGATACAAAAACAAACAATTCAGGAAAATCTCAGCAAATCAGCATCGTCTGTGTAGAAGACAGAAATTTGACAATCTTAGCTTGCACACTTCTTCAAACCTTCCCCATTCTGAGGAAAGGTCTACACCTCAAAGGTTAGCAAATTTCTGCACTGATGCTGTGGGGCTTGCTGAACATCCCTAGTGTTTCTTTGTTTTTGTCGCAGATTTCCACAATTTGCAGTATTTTTCGAGTTACTCTTGCTCTCTAACCTTGTTATAACTGGTAGATGCTTCATGGCTTAAATTAGAATGTGGATAATATTTTGATATGTGTTTGAAAATTTGACTGGAAGTTTATCTTTTTCTGTTAAAATAATGTAAATCTTTAAAAAGTTGTAACCAATATAATCTGGGATGCTTTTTCATTTAAAAAAATATCAGCAGCTGGGAACAACTGAGAATGAGTACTGTTTGACAAGCTCACTGATCTAAGTTTATATTGATCTCAATTGGGATTGAGTTGAGAAGGATGATTTGTTGTTGATGATATGCACATGATGAAGAAGGGTGTCATTAGTTTCAGGAACACTTGGCTTCCTAGCCAGACCTTCTGTAAGGAGTGACCACCCTGGTTGATTCTACTAGATCAAATGGCATAAGAACAGGTAACTATTGCAGGATTAAACATATTTTGTGTAGAAGCATATCCCTAATCTGGACTATTTTATACATCATGGTTGTGCTAGGGATCACTACAAGTCTCTGGCAGCCTGTGACTAACAATCAAGTACAAACCCTTGTAATAGACTTCTTTTTATTCATGGGATATGGGCATCGCTGGCTGGCCAACATTTATTGCACATCTCCAGTCACCCTTGAACTGAATGGCTTGCAAGGCCATTTCAGGGAACAGTTGAGAGTCAACCACATGACTCTGGAGTCGCATGTAAGCTAGGCCGGGTAAGAACAGCAGATTTCCGTCCCTAAAGGACATTAGTGAACCAGGTAGATTTTCCCAACAATTGACACTGGTTTCATGGTCATCAGTAGATTCTTAATTCCAGATATTTTTCATTGAATTCAAATTCCACCATCTGTCATGGTGGGATTTGAACCCGAGGTCCCCAGAACATTAGTTGAGTTTCTGGATTAATAGTCTAGTGATAATACCATAGGGCCATCGCCTCCCCTGAAAAATCTGATGTTCCCATCTGTCTTGAGTAACTGAGCACTTTTTTTTAAAAAAAGGTTGTACAGTTTGTTTAATATTGATGTTGTCGTCAATTGGTTTGTGCCCCACATCTTTGCCTCCACCTTTTAAATATTTGACCCAATTGAACAACAATAGCATAGCCAGTAAAGGGAGAGAGTGAAAACAGCACTGGAAAGGTTAACAATGTGGCATATAAATTGATTTCATGAAACTTCTATCAAAGTCCACCACATACAGTACTGCTTTCACAGTTCTGTTTAAATCATAGAATCCTACAGTGCGGCAGGAGGCCATTCGGCTCATCGAGTCTGCACTGACCACAATCCCACCCAGGCCCTATCTGCATAACCCCATGCATTTACCCTAGCTAGTCCTCCTGACACGAAGGGTCAATTTAATATGACCAGCCCATCTAACCCGCACATCTTTGCACTGTGGGAGGAAACCGGAGCACCCGGAGGAAACTCGCGCAGATACGGGGAAAATGTGCTGACTCCATACAGACAGTGACCGAAGTCGGGAATTGAACACACTTGGTCCCTGGTGCTGTGAGGCAGCAGTGCTAACCACTGTGCCATCCCTCCGTCGTCTTCTTGTTGCCCGGCATATTCTTCCTTTTCAGATTACAATCCTATTCCTTTCTGAATGCCTCAATTTAACTTTTCCCCACGACACTCTCAGGTAGTGTATTCGTGATCCAACCACTCGTTGAGTAAAGCTCCCTCTACACTGTCCCATAAATATTGGATTGCGCTTTTTATATTAGCTTGAGAGGAAAGCCAGGTCTCAATTCAAGATTACATCTAAAATGCAGCATTTCTGCTTTCGCTTCATAGGCAGTACCTGGTTGAGGGTGACTTTTGTTCACTCCAGGGTTGTGGGTCTTGAGGTGACTAAAAAGCCCAATACTGGGTCTGCACACTCATGATGTGGAGATGCCGTACACTCAACCATAGGTGGCACAGTAGTGTTGGATGAGGCAGGCAGGTTGGATGCTTGGATTTGGTACAACCCTTTAGCTCTGTGCGCTTGGCCTCTATCTGAGCCTGTCAAAGACATTTGAAATGGTTGGCACCTTTGCGGATACTCTTTTCCAGTTTGGGCGGGCTCAAGCAAGAGATTCTCACAGATTGGTGAAAATGTTGCATTTTTTCAGGGAGGCTTTGAGAATGTCCCTGAAATGATACCTCTGCCCGTCTGGTAACCATTTGCCGTGACAAAACTCAAAGTAGAGAATTTGTTTTGGGTGTTTTGTGTCAGGCATGCAGACAATTTGGCCTGTCTAAAGTAGCTGATTAACCATCCATCCCAGAGATACTGGAGCTCCTATCCTGCCACTGAATTTACAGAGGCATTGCTGATGATATTTCTCCGGGGATTTAAGATACCTTCTGTGTGTGTCCATGTTTCTGGTGCATGCAGGAGGGCAGATAGCACTGCAACTCTGTAGACCATGAGATTGATGTCAAAGTTAGGTTTTCATCCTCGACACTCTTTTTTCCAGATATCCCAAAGGCTACGCAGGGGCGATGTTGAGCTTATCGTTGATATCTGCCCTCGCTAAGAGGAGACTCCTAAGGTATGAGAAATGATCCACGTTGTCCAATGCTTTGCTGTGGATCTTGATAGTTATGGGGCAAAGTTGCTCAAAGGTAGCAGGCTGACAGAGAATCTTTGTCTTCCAGATGTCTAGCCATTGAATCATTCATAGAGGCATATAAATGAATGAGTCTATGATAGTTTGAAGCTCGGTCACTGAGTGTACGCATATGCAAAAATCGTCAGACTACTGCAGCTCAATGACAAAGTTTGGGGTGATCTTGGTTCTGGAATGAAGACACAGGTTGAGTAGTTTCCTGCTCATCTTGCAGAGTAGCTTCACTCTGGCAGGGAGCTTTGCAGGTTGCTTTGCAGCTGGGCTCACCAGCATGTTTAGGCCTCTCCCCTCCCAGAACCGGCACGAAACTCATCACTGACCAAACAAATGTCAAAATGTGGAACGATTGCGGTCCAGTCTGCACCGTCCAGAATGGGATGGATCACTCCAGTTTTCTCACCCTTATGATACTTGGGGTGTAATCTTATGACCTCGTCCTGCCCGACTTTCGGCAAAATGAGGTGGTAAGATTGGCCAGGAGGTGAAAACTGAGAAACGCATCCATTTTTTTTGTGTCCCCTGATCGTACCGGCCCTGTTTTGCCAGCAAAATTGGCTTTTTGAGCGCAAAGTCAGTTTAAATATTAATGACATGCTTAGAATATCATTAACAAGTCCCAGACACTATCCTCTGGGCTCACTTACCTTAACCACTTTGCCAGTTGAGGTTCTCCCCAGCGAAAATCACAGCTGGTTCCCACCAGCGGAGGCTAGACGTGATGGCCTTGTCAGGGGGATTGGAGGCCAATGAAGCCTCCAAGAAGTCGAGGGCATCATGGCATTGCTCAGGGGGCAGTGCCAGTTGGGCACTACCTGCCTGGCCCTCTTGCATTTTCCACCTGGCACTGTGGTACTGCCTGCCTGACACCCTGACAGTGCCCACATGGCAACCTGGCATTGCCCAGCAAGCACCCTGGCATTGCCCAGAAGGCATCATAACTGTGCCGGGACAGTGCCAAGGGATTGGAGTCTGAGTGGGGGTGGACCCTGTGGAATGGAGCTATCGGGGGGATGGAATGAGAACTCTGCAGAAGTGAGAGGGAAGGGGGGAACTCTGCCGAGGTGAGAGATCATACCCTTAGTCAGTTTTTGGGAAAATTCCGCCTAATATTCTGCCCAAAAGGGGCGGCGTGGTGGCACACTGGTTAGCATTGCTGCCTCACAGTTGCACAGACCCGGGTCAAATTGTAGCCTTGGGTGACTGTCTGTGTGGAGTCTGCATGTTCTCCCCGTGTCTGCATGGGTTTCTTCAGGATGCTCTGGTTTCCTCCCTCTGTCCAAAGATGAACAGGTTAGGTGGATTGGCCATGAAAAATTGCTCCTTAGTGTCCAAAGATGTGTAGGATAGGGGGATTAATTGGGTAAATGCATGAAGTTATGAGGATAGGGCGGTGGGCCTGTGTAAGATGCTTTGTCAGAGAGTCGATGCTAACTCGATGGGCCAAATGGCCTCCTTCTGCACTGCAGGGATTCTATGATATTTCTGTGATAAAGTAAGCAATAAATGGCAGGTGGGGCAATGAAGATTGGTTGGCTGATGCTTAATACTATGATAAGCTTGACATGCTTTTATGAGGCTACTCCTGGACTGCCATCCAAAAGGACAACGCATCAGATCTTCACATCTTTGTCATCATGCCTGCTGCCAAAACTTACCCGGAGAATTGGAGCTTCTACAGTCACTAATCATCTGCTAAATAAGGTGTGGTTATCTCTGTCTGCAGATGTCAGCATCTACTAGTCACAGGTGAATTTAGACCTTCTCTCGTGCATCAATGCTTACATACCGTCCTTTCAAACTTCTTCCTTCCAGTACCTCATGTCAGAAAATTCTTACTGGGAGATCCCTTGACGCACGTATAATGCTGCAAAAAGGTAAAAAAAAAGATTGGCACAAAGGTGTTCCTTTGGAAAAATAATTAATCAATTTAAAAATCAGCCAGTTCACAATAATTATTCTTTTGGCCATTTGACATAATTTACCTGCATTGTCTATTACTCGTGTACCTATGAGAACGGTTGTTAATTCTGCCTTTAGCCATAATATGAAAAGGGAAAGGACAATTGGGAGAACAGCATTCCTATAAAATGGAAATGATAAAGTTCCTGGTTGCTTCGAATGAGAGCTTCCACACCCTTGTCAATGCAGTGGAGACATAAGCTGATCATTTTCTGAGTTGCTCGGTAAATTCATCAAAAACTTAGTGGAAACGTACTCCTGCTCCTATGTTCTTATGGGAACAGTTCAGCGAAAATTGCCGGTACATAAACTTTAGGCACCACAGACATCTTCCTCAACTCCCCCAACCCCCCTAACCCCTCCATTGTTTAAAGTGGATGTAGAAAATTCCTTTGAACTATTTTTGAAGAAGAACAGGGCAGTTGTTCCTTATGTACTGGCTGCTATTTATTTCTCTATATAATTACTAAAATAGGTTATCTGGTGATTATCACAGTGCTGTTTGTGGGCCCTCACTGTGAAAATTGGCTGCTGCACTTTCTTCATTACAGCAGTGACTACATTTCAAATGCATTTCATTGGCTTTAAAACACTTTTTGGGACATCCTGACCCCACGAAAGGTCCTTTATGAATGCTAATCCTCCCTCCCTCCATCACCCCCTCCTTCCATTACTCCATCCCTCCATCACTCACTGCCTTCCTCCCTCCATCAGTCTCTTGCTTCCTTCCTTGGGTCCTTCCTTCCTCCTTTAAGTATCTTCAGATGCTGTTGCCAAGTATTAGTGAAGTTTCACTGGTATTATGATTTCTTGCCTTACCTAGCCTTAATGAAGCCTTGCTTCCCTTTGATAGACTTGAGATAGTCAGCATGGTTTAACCTCGATCCTTTTATCAAGAACTGTTTAGAAAAATCTCCAAGTAAGCATGTAGTATACAAGGAGCAGACTGATCTGCTCCCAACTGTCTTGAAGCATCTGACCACTGATGTCAAAACTACATCATTTAATATTAGAATGGTTTCACTAATATGTTCATTAACCCATTACTCTATATCTACCCCCCCCCCCCCCAATCCCCCAGTATATTCTCAAACTGTCACATTATTTTGTCAAACTATTTACATTACATTTTCACTCTCTGTAAACCACTATACTGTTGCAGAATCTATCCTATACCTCCACCCACCCCCCCCCCCCCCCCTCTTCAAATCACTATCATAAAGGTATTTAATCTCCAACAGTGTTCTTGGATCTCTTGGAGGATGTTGTGGACATGTGCAACAGCTTATCATTATCCTAGAGAAAAAAGTCATTGGTGCAGCGGGATAACCGAAAAAAGTATTCAATCTCTGAGATTGAATAAACCTGGAAGCCAAGAAGAATGAAAATCCTGAAGACATTGCAGCATATGAAGAAAATATGACTTCCCTTCTGTACTAAGGGTACTATGTGCAATTTCTGTAGGTAGTGGTAAGATTGCCATGCTGATGGGAGAATTCTGGCCCTGGATCTAGGTGAAATTCCTCCATAGGACTATCCAGCTGTAGAAGCTGTGGTTTTGGCTTCTGCTTCTGCACTGAGGACGAATTGTGTAAACATGCCTTGCTGATGAGATTGAAGTGTGGATTTCAATTTACTTTCACACAAACTAGCCCTGCATCTTCTCTAGCAATTTAATTCAACTCCGAATCATGCATTTCTTTCTCTCAGGATGGCTCAGTTTGGTCAGCTAACTATTTACAGTGCATCTCATTGTTAGCTTCAGTGGGACAAATATACACATTCAGCCCTTCAGCAGCAAGTACTGCTGACTCTTCAAAAAAACATAACAGAATTCATGTGCTTTGGCAATGGAGTCAAAGCCAATCCTGCCACAGAGAAAGCATTCTCCTTGCCCTGCTGGTTAGTTTTTATGGTAGTGCTATCTGTTTACTACGTCACACCTGGAGCACCTGATTGTAAATGGAAGAGTACGATCCACCCCTTCATTGGTTTTGTCTGGCTTTTCCAAGGACATTTTGGTGGGCAAAACCCCCAACGTTGGTCCAGTTGGCTCGAATTACACCTTGATTTTGCTGTCTTAACTCGGTCTTCATGTCGATCTGTTCAGTCTCCTGTAGAGTCAGATCCTCCTTACATTGTAACAAGCTTGGCGACAATCTCCAACATTGACGACACCAACTAAAATGTGGCCTCAAATCAATTTGTGATTGATAACTCCATAATTGCAAATACTTGCTAACCGATATCGATCATTAATCCTTCTTTTGGGCTTCCTTTTGGGTTCTTTGATTTAAATTTTGCTTTTTCTGTTGCCAGAATTTTTTTTTGGTGCTGCATATAAAAATGTAGAGATCTTGCATCTGAGGTTTTCGCTGTAACCCCAAAGCTGTTTGGTACTTTTTGAACCATCTCATTCCAGAGATTCCATCTTTGTCTTTCCTGTGGACATTTAGTGTGTTGGAAGGGGTAGTGGCTGCTCTGTGCCGAGTGACATGTATCTCACCGCAGTACTTTTTTGATCATTGCTGCAGTCACTTTTCTTCTTCTGATCATCGCCCATGAGTCACTGACCTGTGGCCACAGTTTTTTTTGTTTATATCTAATTCAATCCAATCAAAGTCCAATTCAAAGTCTCAACAAGTGAGACATTCCAGATCCAAGCTGACAAGACAGGCTCACCACTTCCTGTCTTGGACTTGATCTACATGATCCAAGCTGATTGGAGCAGCATTGCAACTTCTCCAATGCTTTATCTTATTTGCATCTTAGCCAAAAGGCCGAGATGCCGCTTTTAAAAAAACTGCTTCAAATGAAGCCTCAGTGTAACCTCATTACTTCAACCAAGTGCAGGCCGTTGATACTACACTTGATCCCAGTGCTGCCACCAAGTTTGATATTGTTTGATGTTGTTACTGAACTTTAGTGAGGTTTCACTAATACCGGGCTTTCTTGGCTTACCTAACCTGGATAAGGATTTACTTCCTTCCAACAGACTTAAGATAGTTGATATGGTTTAACCTCAAACCTTTTATTAAGAACTATGCAGAAAGACCTCAAAGTATGCATGTGGTATACAAGAGACAGATTGTTCTGCTTTCTTGCTCATCTGAATACATATTTGCATAATTAATATCAGCATGATCTCATTAACATATTCATTAACCAATTATGCCTCCCTCCCACCCATTTTTCATTCCTTCTTTCCTACCTTCCTTCCTCCCTGTAGAAGGGTGTACACAAAGCCCTGGGATTTTGAAGACTTAAAACAAAATAGACTAGTTTAGAATAAGGATCACAGTGTGCCTTATATATACCATAAGGAATCAAAGTGCCTCAAATATATATTTATTATGCAAAGTTATTGTCTGCATAGACAAATATATTGGTAGAGAATTTTGAATAAGTATTGTAGATTTAAAATGTATTTTCAAATGTCTTGTAAACTTTGACCAAGATGCAGCCTGCCCCAAAGCATAATGGGAAACAAACAGAAATAGGCCACGTTCTCTGGAAAAAGTAATGTATAGAATATATTCACTTTTATCAGTAAAAGACCCTGCAGCTGCAAGCTCCCAAGGTTTTAAAATGAACTGGGGCATTTAGCTTGTGATTGCAGTGAATAGACATCTTCAGCTTCTACTGATGAGGAATAGCTAGCTGGCAGTGAAATGACTCCCCTTCAATTCCCATGGTGTGCAGGTGGTGGGAGCGACCCTTGAACCTACCGGATTTGCATAAGTAAGGCTATGGGAGTGGTGGGGGGGGAGAGAGAACTTCCAGGCCTGGGTTTAACCTATGAATTCCCAATTCTGCTGGAAGGTAGAATACTATTGGTCAAGGTAAATAATGTGTAGTAATGTAATTGGATCACCCAGGTTGGGAAGGAGAAACAAACCTTCAAAAGGATATATCTGTTTTACACGTAATGTAACGTCAGAGAGAAGTTGGAATCCTCAGCTGTCTCTCTCCAATGCATATTGGTCAAATAAAATCTTTAACTGCAAACTGTCTTTCGTAATTCTTCGTATTAGCTGGGATCAGCTCAATACATAGCACTGGAGTGAAGCCCCCTAGAAGACCCCCTTACACTCCCTTTCTTCCCTCCCTCCCTTCCTTCCCTCCCTCTATCACATCTAAATGTTGAGCAGCATTCTTACCAGCTGCTGCCAGCCATAGAAATGACCAATGCCCTGGGGTGATTTAAAACTGTTAGTCTATTCTCTGAGGTTCAGATAACAATTTTTTAATCTTTAACTCTTAACCGTCATAATTTATGACATTTGCTAACTCCCTCATCAGATTGAGCCACAATGCAATAGTTTCTAACCAGTCGTTCACACTCCATCAGACTAACTACTGGGGCATTTATTAACTGATTCATGAGATAAATTCAATGTGCAATCAGCCATAAAATATCGTTGGAAAGGAGCAGATGCCAATCACTTTGCAAACACGATGATGAAACAGAAATGACCTCACCAAATAAATCATTCACATTGAAATTATAACAGGACATAGATCATAGAACAGTACAGGCCCTTTGGCCCTCGATGTTGTGCCGAGCTTTGTCCGAAACCAAGATCAAGCTATCCCACTCCCTATCATCCTGGTGTGCTCCATGTGCCTATCCAATAGCCGCTTGAAAGTTCCTAAAGTGTCCAACTCCACAATCACAGCAGGCAGTCTATTCCACACCCGAACCACTCTGAGTAAAGAACCTTCCTCGGACATCCTTCCTGTACCTCCCACCATGAAGCCTATAGTTATGCCCCCTAGTAATAGCTACATCCACCCGAGGAAATAGTCTCTGAACGTCCACTCTATCTATCCCCCTCATCATCTTATAAACCTCTATTAAGTCGCCTCTCAACCTCCTCCGCTCTAAAGAGAAAAGCCCGAGCTCCCTCAACCTTTCCTCATAAGACCTACCCTCCAAACCAGGCAGCATCCTGGTAAATCTCCTTTGCACTCTTTCCAGTGCTTCCATGTCCTCCTTATAGTGAGGTGACCAGAACTGCACACAACATTCCAAATGTGGTCTCACCAAGGTCCTGTACAGTTGCAGCATAACCCCACGGCTCTTAAAATCAAACCCCCTGTTAATAAACGCTAACGCACTATAGGCCTTCTTCACGACTCTATCCACTTGAGTGGCAACCTTCAGAGATCTGTGGATATGAACCCCAAGATCTCTCTGTTCCTCCACATTCTTCAGAACCCTGCCGTTGACCCGGTAATCCGCATTCAAATTCGTCCTACCAAAATGAATCACCTTGCACTTATCAGGGTTAAACTCCATCTGCCATTTTTCGGCTCAGCTCTGCATCCTATCAATGTCTGTTTGCAGTCTACAACAGCCCTCCACCTCATCCACTACTCCACCAATCTTGGTGTCATCAGCAAATTTACTGACCCACCCTTCAGCCCCCTCCTCCAAATCATTGATAATCTTAGAATCTTAGAAACCCTACAGCACGGACGCCATTCGGCCCACCGAGTCTGCACCGACCACAATCCCACCCAGGCCTTCTCCCCATATCCTTGCATATTTACCCACTAATCCCTCTAACCTACGCATCCCAGAACACTAAGGGCAATTTTTTAGCATAGCCAATCAACCTAACCCGCACATCTTTGGACTGTGGGAGGAAACCGGAGCACTCAGAGGAAACCCACGCAGACACGAGGAGAATGTGCAAACTCCACACAGACAGTGACCCAAGCCGAGAATCGAACCCAGGTCCCTGGAGCTGTGAAGCAGCAGTGCTAACCACTGTGCTACCATGCCGCAAATCACAAATAGCAGAGGACCCAACACTGGTCCCTGTGGTACACCGCTGGTAACTGGTCTCCAGTCTGAAAATCTTCCATTCACCACCACCCTCTCTGTTCTATGAGATAGCCAGTTACTTATCCAATCAGCCAAATCTCCCTCTATCCCACACCTCCTTACTTTCTTCATGAGCCGACCATGGGGAACCTTATCAAACGCCTTACTAAAATCCATGTATACGACATCAACTACTCTATCTTCATCTACACATTTAGTTACCTCCTCAAAGAATTCAATCGAATTTGTGAGACAAGACTTACCCTTCACAAATCCATGTTGACTATCCCGGATTAAGCTGCTTCTTTCCAAATGGTCATGAATCCTATCCCTCAGGACCTTTTCCATTAACTTACCGACCACCGAAACAAGACTAACTGGCCTATAATTACCAGGGTCATTCCTATTTCCTCTCTTGAACAGAGGAACAACATTCGCCACTCTCCAGTCCTCTGGCACTATCCCCGTGAACAGTGAGGACCCAAAGGCTCTGCAATCTCATCCCTTGCCTCCCAAAGAATCCTAGGATATGCCCCATTTGGCTCAGGGGACTTATCGACCCTCAGATTTTTCAAAATTGCTAATACATAAGAACATAAGAACATAAGAAATAGGAGCAGGAGTAGGCCATCTAGCCCCTCGAGCCTGCCCCGCCATTCAATAAGATCATGGCTGATCTGACGTGGATCAGTACCACTTACCCGCCTGATCCCCATAACCCTTAATTCCCTTACCGATCAGGAATCCATCCATCCGCGCTTTAAACATATTCAGCGAGGTAGCCTCCACCACCTCAGTGGGCAGAGAATTCCAGAGATTCACCACCCTCTGGGAGAAGAAGTTCCTCCTCAACTCTGTCTTAAACCGACCCCCCTTTATTTTGAGGCTGCGTCCTCTAGTTTTAACTTCCTTACTAAGTGGAAAGAATCTCTCCGCCTCCACCCTATCCAGCCCCCGCATTATCTTATAAGTCTCCATCAGATCCCCCCTCATCCTTCTAAACTCCAACGAGTACAAACCCAATCTCCTCAGCCTCTCCTCATAATCCAAACCCCTCATCTCCGGTATCAACCTGGTGAACCTTCTCTGCACTCCCTCCAATGCCAATATATCCTTCCTCATATAAGGGGACCAATACTGCACACAGTATTCCAGCTGCGGCCTCACCAATGCCCTGTACAGGTGCATCAAGACATCCCTGCTTTTATATTCTATCCCCCTCGCGATATAGGCCAACATCCCATTTGCCTTCTTGATCACATCTTCCCTCAGAACATCTACCTCCTCCAGCCTATCAGCCTGTATCACACTCTCATCCTCAAAAACATGGCCCCTCTCCTTGGTGAACACTGAAGAAAAGTATTCATTCATCGCCCCTCCTATCTCTTCTGACTCCATGCACAAGTTCCCACTACTGTCCTTGACCGGCCCTAACCTCACCCTGGTCATTTTTTTAATTCTCACATAAGAGTAAAAAGCCTTGGGGTTTTCCTTGATCCGACCCGCCAAGGACTTCTCATGCCCCCTCCGAGCTCTCCTAAGCCCTTTTTTTTAGCTCATTCCTTGCTACCTTGTAACCCTCAAGCGACCCAATTGAAGCTTGTTTTCTCACCCTTACATACGCTTCCTTTTTCCTCTTGACAAGACATTCAACCTCTTTTGTGAACCATGGTTCCCTCACTCGTCCATTCCCTCCCTGCCTGACAGGGACATACCTATCAAGGACACGCAGTATTTGTTCCTTGAACAAGCTCCACTTTTCATTTGTGCCTTTCTCTGACAGTTTCTCTTCCCATCTTACGCTGCCTAATTCCCGCCAAATCGCATCATAATTACCCCTCCCCCAATTATAAACCTTGCCCTGCCGTATGGCCCTATCCCCCTCCATTGCAATAGTGAAAGACACCGAATTGTGGTCACTATCTCCAAAGTGCTCTCCCACAAACAAATCTAACACTTGGCCCGGTTCATTACCCAGTACCAAATCCAAGGTAGCCCCACCTCTTGTCGGCCTATCCACATATTGAGTCAGGAAACCCTCCTGCACACACTGTACAAAAACTGCCCCATCCAAACTATTCGATCTGTAAAGGTTCCAATCAATATTTGGAAAGTCACCCATGACAACTACCCTGTGACCTCCACACCTATCCATAATCTGCTTTGCAATTTCTTCCTCCACATCTCTATTACTATTTGGGGGCCTATAGAAAACACGTAACAACGTGACTGCTCCTTTCCTATTTCTAACTTCAGCCCATATTACCTCAGTAGGCAGATCCCCTTCGAACTGCCTTTCTGCAGCCGTTAAACTATCCTTGATTAACAATGCTACTCCTCCACCTCTTTTACCACCTTCACTACTCTTACTGAAACATCTATACCCCAGGACTTCAAACAACCATTTCTGTCCCTGTTCTAACCATGTCTCTGTAATGGCCACAACATCGTAGTCCCAAGTACCAATCCATGCTCCAAGTTCACCTCCCTTATTCCGGATGCTCCTTGCATTGAAGTAGACACACTTCAACCCGCCTTCCTGTCTGCCGTTACACTCCTGCGACCTTGATTCCCTCCTCAGTACCTCACTACACTCAACACTGGCTTCTGGACTACAGCTTGTTTTCCCATCCCCCTGACAAATTAGTTTAAACCACCCGCCCCCCCCCGACCCCCCCCCGAAGAGCTATAGCAAATTTCCCTCCCAGGATGTTGGTTCCCCTCTGGTTCAGGTGCAAGCCGTCCTGTTTGTACAGGTCCCACCTTCCCCAGAATGTGCTCCAATTATCCACGTAACTGAAACCCTCCCTCCTACATCATCCCTGCAGCCACATGTTTATCTGCACTCTCTCCCTGTTCCTCAACTCGCTAACATGTGGCACCGGCAACAAACCAGAGATGACAACATGGTTTGTCTTGGCTCTCAGCTTCCACCCTAGCTCCCTAAATTCCTGTTTTAAATCCCCATCCCTTCTCTTACCTATGTCGTTGGTACCGATGTGTACCACGACTTGTGATTGTTCCCCCTCCCCCTTAAGGATCCTGAAAACAGCTACCAGAAAGGGTAAGAAACTAACATAAAATGATTCCAATCCAGTAAATCATTATCTTATTTTTAATATGTATATTGCACAAACAGAACGTAAACTGAAATCCACTCAATTTTGGAAGATAAAACTCTCCTGTCAATGCTGACTCAACTACCCCATTAGTTAGCAGGAGTTGAATCTCTCAATGGTTTTCTTAATCCTTATGTACCCTTTCGATCGACTGCAGGCATCTTTCTACGCTCAACAGGTCTGACAGCATTTGTGCAGAGAAATTGAGTTGATATAGAGGTTTACAGCATGGAAACATGCTTAGGTATCTTGGGTTGACGAATCACTGTTCTGATGAAAGATCACTTACCTGAAATATTGGCCATGGATCTCCGTCCTCACCATGCCTGGTGCAGATCGCGCTAATCCTGGAAAATTGCGGGTGGGCCTAATGCACCTGGAGCCAAATGTTTGCTATCGTCCAGGTACCTTGCTGCTGGTACAAACCGGATCTCACCCAGAAAGGGTGCAAGGCTGATTAGCATATTATAAGTAGCACTTAAATATGCTTAGCCCCTTCGACGCCAAATTCTCCCAGCTCCCAGGAACCTCTGATCCTCCATGTAAGTCTGTCTGTGGTGAGAGCCTAAGACCATAAGATATAGGAGCAGAATTAGGCCATTCAGCCCATTGCGTCTGCTCTGCCATTCAATCATGGTTGATATGATTCTCATCCCCATTCTCCTGCCTTTTCCCCATAACCCCTCTTCCCCTTATTAATCAAGAATGTATCTACCTCCGTCTTAAAGACACTTAATGACCTGGCCTCCACAGCTCTCTGGGACAATGAGTTCTACAGATTCACCACCCTCTGGCTGAAGAAATTCCTCCTTATCTTAGTTTTAAAGGAGTGTCCCTTCACTCTGAGATTGTGCCCTTGAATTTTAGTCTCTCCCATGAGTGGAAGCACCCTCTCCATGAGTACTCTATCCAAGACTCTCAGTATTCTGTAAGTTTCAATTAGATCCTCTCTCATCCTTCTAAACTCCATCGAGCATAGACCCAGACTCCTCATCCGCTCCTCACACGACAAACCTTTCATTCCTGGGATCATTCTTGTGAACCTGCCCTGGACCCCCTCCAAGGCCAGCACATTCTTAAGTATGGGGCCCAAAACTGCTCACAATATTCCAAATGGGGTCTGACCAGAACCTTGTATAGCCTCAGCAGTACAGTCCTGCTGTTCTATTCTAGCCCTTTAAAAATGAATGCTAACATTGAATTTGCCTTCCTAACTGCCAACTGAAACTGCATGTTAACCTTAAGAGAGTCTTAACCATGAGTCCCAAGTCCGTTTGTGCTTCAGATTTCTGAAGCCTTTCCCCACTTAGAAAATAGTCTACGCCTCTATTCTTACTACTAAAGTGCATAACCTCTCACTTTCCCACATTGTATTCTATCTTTTCCCACTCTTCCTAGCCTGTCTAAGTCATTCTGCAGCCTCCCCACTTTCTCAACACTACCTGTTTCTCGACATATCTTTGTATCATCTGCAAATTTAGCAACCATGCCCTCAGTTCCATCTTCGAGATCATTAATGTATATAGTGAAAAGTCGTGGTCCCAACACTGACCCCTGTGGAACATCACTAGTCACCAGTTGCCATCCTGAAAAGAACCCCTTTATCCCCATTCTGCCCTCTGTCTGTCATCCAATCTTCTCTTCTCAAACTCCAAGGCGGGCTTCACGACACACGACAGCGCAGAGTCGCTGAGCAGAAACTGATAGCCAAGTTCCGCACACATGAGGACGGCCTAAACTGGGATGTTGGGTTTATGTCACATTATCAGTAACCCCCACAGCTTGCCTCCTTGGACTTGCAGGCTGTCCTGTCTGGAGACGATACACATCTCTTTAACCTGTGCTTAATGCTCCCTCCACCCACATTGTCTGTATCTTAAAGACCTGGCTGGTTGTAGGGATTCGCATTCTAATCAGTATTCTGTAACTTGATTTTGTGCACTATTTGAGAGCACATTTCCACTCCATCTGACGAAGGAGCAGTGCTCCGAAAGCTTATGGTATTTGCTACCAAATAAACCTGCTGGACTTTAACCTGGTGTTGTTAAAACTCTTACTGTATCCAATCTTCTATCCATGCCAGTACCTTGTCTCCAACACCATTGGCACTTAGCTTATTTAGCCGAATCCTGTAAGGCACCTTGTCAAAGGCTTTCTGGAAATCCAAATAAATCCCATCCGCTGGCTCTCCCTTGTCTAATTTCTTCGTTACCTTCTCAAAGAACTCTAACAGATTTGTCAGACATGCTCTCTCTTTGACAAAGATGTTCTGACTCAGCCGTATTTTGCCATGCATTTCCAAGAACTCTGCTATTTCATCCTTAATAATGGACTCCAAGATCTTTCCCACGACCGAGGTCAGGCTAACTGGCCAATAATTTCCCATCTTCTGCCTCCCTCCCTTCTTAAATGTGTTACATTAGTGATTTTCCAGTCCTCTGGGACCCTCCCTGACTCCAGTGATTCCTGAAAGATCATCAGCAATGCCTCCACAATCTCCTCAGCTGTCTAGAACATAGAACAGTACAGCACAGAACAGGCCCTTCGGCCCACGATGTTGTGCCGAGCTTTATCTGAAACCAAGATCAAGCTATCCCACTCCCTATCATCCTGGTGTGCTCCATGTGCCTATTCAATAACCGCTTAAATGTTCCTAAAGTGTCTGACTCCACTATCACTGCAGGCAGTCCATTCCACACCCCAACCACTCTCTGCGTAAAGAACCTAGCTCTGATATCCTTCCTATATCTCCCACCACGAACCCTATAGTTATGCCCCCTTGTAATAGCTCCATCCACCCGAGGAAATAGTCTTTGAACGTTCACTCTATCTATCCCCTTCATCATTTTATAAACCTCTATTAAGTCTTCCCTCGGCCTCCTCCGCTCTAAAGAGAACAGCCCTAGCTCCCTCAACCTTTCCTCATAAGACCTACCCTCCAAACCAGGCAGCATCCTGGTAAATCTCCTTTGCACTCTTTCCAGCGCTTCCACATCCTTCTTATAGTGAGGTGACCAGAACTGCACACAATATTCCAAATGTGGTCTCACCAAGGTCCTGTACAGTTGCAGCATAACCCCACGGCTCTTAAACTCCAACCGCCTGTTAATAAAAGCTAACACACTATAGGCCTTCTTCACAGCTCTATCCACTTGAGTGGCAACCTTTAGAGATCTGTGGATATGAACCCCAAGATCTCTCTGTTCCTCCACAGTCTTCAGAACCCTACTTTTGACCCTGTAATCCACATTTAAATTAGTCCTACCAAAATGAATCACCTCACATTTATCAGGGTTAAACTCCATTTGCCATTTTTCAGCCCAGCTTTGCATCCTATCTATGTCTCTTTGCAGCCTACAACAGCCCTCCACCTCATCCACTACTCCACCAATCTTGGTGTCATCAGCAAATTTACTGATCCACCCTTCAGCCCCCTCCTCTAAGTCATTAATAAAAATCACAAAGAGCAGAGGACCAAGCACTGATCCCTGTGGCACTCCGCTAGCAACCTGCCTCCAATCCGAAAATTTTCCATCCACCACCACCCTCTGTCTTCGATCAGACAGCCAGTTACCTATCCAATCGGCCAACTTTCCCTCTATCCCACACCACCTCACTTTCATCATAAGCCGACCATGGGGGACCTTATCAAACGCCTTACTAAAATCCATGTATATGACATCAACTGCCCTACCTTCATCAACACAATTAGTTACCTCCTCAAAAAATTCAATCAAATTTGTGAGGCACGACTTGCCCTTCACGAATCTGTGCTGACTATCCCGGATTAATCCGCATCTTTCTAAATGGTCGTAAATCCCATCCCTAAGGACCTTTTCCATCAATTTACCAACCACCGAAGTAAGACGAACCGGTCTATAATTACCAGGGTCATTTCTATTCCCTTTCTTAAACAGAGGAACAACATTCGCCACTCTCCAGTCCTCTGGCACCATCCCCGTGGACAGTGAGGACCCAAAGATCAAAGGCTCTGCAATCTCATCCCTTGCCTCCCAAAGAATCCTAGGATATATTTCATCAGGCCCAGGGGACTTATCGACCTTCAGTTTATTCAAAACTGCCAGGACATCCTCCCTCCGAACATCTATTTCCTCCAGCCTATTAGCCTGTAACACCTTCTCTTCCCCAAAAACATGGCCCCTCTCCTTGGTGAACACTGAAGAAAAGTATTCATTCATCGCCTCGCCTATCTCTACTGACTCCATACACAAGTTCCCACTACTGTCCTTGACCGGCCCTAACCTCACCCTGGTCATTCTTTTATTGCTCACATAAGAGTAAAAAGCCTTGGGGTTTTCCTTGATCCGACCCGCCAAGGACTTCTCATGTCCCCTCCTTGCTCTCCTAAGCCCCTTTTTCAGCTCGTTCCTTGCTAACTTGTAACCCTCAATCGAGCCTTCAGAACCCTGGGGTGTAGTCCATCCAGTCCGGGTGACTTATTCACCTTCAGACCTTTCGGCTTCCCAGGCACCTTCTCCTTACTGATAGTCACTAGATTTACCTCTGCCCCCTGACTCTCTTGAAGTTCTGGCTTGTTACTGGTGTCTCCCTCCAAGAAGACTGATACAAAGTACCTAGTCAGTTGCACTGCCATTTCTTTGTCCCCGATTACTACTTCTCCAGCCTCATTTTCCAGCGGTCCAGTGTCCATTCTTGCCTCTCTTATCTTTTATATATCTAAAACAAACTCTTGGAATCTTCTTTTATATTACTAGCTAGCTTACCCCCATATTTCATCTTCCCCACCCTTATTGATTTTTTAGTTGTCCTCTACTTGCTTTTAAAATCTTCCCAATCCTTTAGTTCGCCACTATTCCTCATCTCCCAGTATGCTCTTTCCTTTGCTTTAATGCCACCCCTGACTTCTCTTGTCAGCCACGGTTGCCTCATTCTCCCCTTCACATGTTTCCTCTTCCTTGGAATGAATTTATGTTGCACCTTCTGAACTATCCCCAAAAATTCTTGCCACTGTTGTTCCACAGTCTTTCCTGCTAGGCTCCTTTCTCAATCAAATCTGATCAGCTTCTCCCTCATGGCCTTGTAGTTTTCTTTACTCAATTGTAACAGCGTTATATCCGATTCCAACGTCTCCCTCTCAAACTGCAAGGTGAGTTCCGTCATATTGTAGTCATTGCCCCCTAGGGGTTCCTTCACCTTAAGTTCCCTGATCAAGTCTACCTCATTACACATCACCCGATCCAGAAGTGCCTGCTCCCTAGTGGACTCTAGCAGAAGCTGCTCCAAAAGAAATCCTGTAGACATTCCAGAAATTCTTTATCTTGAGATCTGCTACTAACTTGATTTTCCCAGTCTACCTGTATATTGAAATCCCCCATGATTACTGCAATATTGCGTTTCTTGTATGCCTTTTCTATCTCCTGATTTATTTTCTGTCCGACATCCTGACTACTGCTAGGGAGCCTGTACATAACTCCTACCTTTTTCCCTTTTGTGATTCCTCAACTCTATGCACATAGATTCTACGCCGTCCAACCCTATATCACTTCTTGCTAATGATTTAATTTTGTTCCTTACCACAAGGCAACTCTGCCTTCTCTACCCATCTGCCTGTCCTTTTTGATAAGACACATATCGTTGGATATTCATATCCCATCTCTGATCCCCTTGCAGCCACGTCTCTGTGATGCCCACAACCTCGTACCCTCCAATTACAATGTGTGCTTCCAGCTCATTTACCTTGTTCCATATACTGTGTGCATTTGGGTACAGCATCCTCAGTGCTGTGTTGACTGCCCACTTCCCATAGTTGTCCCTTTATCTGCTGTGCCTGAAGTTTTATTCCTGCCAATTTCTGCACTCTCTATTCTGACTAGTTCTGGAAACTTTACTAACTTCTACTGAGACCTTCCCCCCCATTAACTAGTTTAAAGTCCTTGTGACTTCCCTATTTAGCCTTTCTGCTAGGGTCCTCGTCCCAGATCGATTCGGGTGGAGCCCAGCCTATCGGTACAGTTCTCTCCTGCAATACTGATCCCAGTTCCTCACAAAATGGAACCCCTCTTTCCCATACCACTCTTTTAGTCACGTGTTTACCTCTCTAATCTTCTCTCTTTGCCAATTTGCATGTGGCTGGGGTAATAATTCAGAGATCATAAACCTTGAGGGCCTATTCTTTAATTTGGTTCCTAGTTCCTGATATTCCCCAGACAGGTCCTCTTGCCTATTCCTGCTTATGTTGTTCATCCAAACATGGACTACAACAACTGAATCCTCCTTCTTCCACTCCAATATCCTTTCAAGATGGTTAGAGATGTCCCTTACCCTGGCACCGGGTAGGCAACATACCACGCAGTACACTTTATCCTGCTTAAAAAAGAATGCTATCTGTTCCCCTAATTATGGAATTCCCTCCCACTACCACTCTTCTTTTTGCTCTCCCCTCTTAAGTGGCCTCCTGTACCATGGTGCAGTGGTCAGCTAGCTCATCCTCCCTACAGTCCTTTTCCTCCTCCACACAGGGAGCAAGTACCTCATGCCTACTGGACTAGGTCAAGAACTGAGTCTCCTTCATTTCTGAATTTTGAATCCCTCTACCTGCCTCATTTGCAGGCACACCCTGCTGTCCCTGACCAATGGCTGAATTAATGATATTTAACCTCGGATGTGACTGCCTCCTGAAACACAGCATCTATGTAACTCTCCTCTTCCTGGATGTGCTGCAGTGTTGTAAGCGCAGACTCCAGCTCAGCAACTCTGAGCTGGAGTTCTTTGAGCTGCCAACACTTCTTGCAGATGTGGTCATGCAGCTCACAATGGGATCTACCAGCTCCCACATCAAGCAGCTTCAGCACATCGCCTGTCCAGCCATCTCTACTTAGTTTGGTTGGTAGCGAATCTGCCAATCAGATCACCGCTTTCATGTGATGTCAATAGCTAGTTTTTTTTCAGCTCCGAGTTAGTTTTATACTCAGTTCAGTGCTCCTCCCTCTGCTGCTGGGCGATGAGGAACGCAGCGGGAATCACTACGGGACTCCACTAGCTGATGACACTACAAATCTTGGCCTGGGAGATGCGCAGAGCTCCGGCGCCCAGCGGGAAGCCCACAAAATGGCCTCAGCTGATGTCTCCTGGCCCATTGCGCTACTAGAGCAGCGCAGCAGGCTGGGAGAATTGCCCCCAACATCTGTTAGCATTCATCCTGTAGAAACAGACAATTTCACTGTTCCTATGCTTCATTTAATTGAGATCTTCCCTCTGGAAATTCACTACATTCACAGCAGCAATTGTATCCTTCTTTTGATTAACTCCATCTAATTTGTATTACATAATTGACACTGATTTTAAAAAAAACAGAACCCTAAGTTACAATAATCAGATAAAATGTTGATTCAAAGGTCACAATAACAGTCTATAATATCAAGGTTCTGGGCTTTATTTAATTGATATCCATTGGTGCTGACATCTAAGGGATACTTACTATTCAGTATTTGTTATCCAGTGCATAGATGATATTGTCTTGAGTGATAGGGTGAAGAGGTTGTCATCGTTACAACAATCAACATATTAATTGCATCAAATAATTTGGGACAAATGTTTTGTCATCAATTTTGCTGTCCACTTAGTGCCAATGGCAAAAATGCGTTTTAAATTAGTGTATTTTTAGCTGTGTCCTTATTGCTTACATTTTTCAACAGAAGGAGGTTACACAATATTAACTGGTCACCACATGCCAAAGAAAGTTAATCTAGGCTAATTGTTAGAAGGCCAACATTTCAACATTAATTATTCTGCCTTGTTCAGATACTTCTCTTGATTAATTATCTAAGTTACAAAGCAGGTATAGATCTTATCACCCACAATCATCTGCAAAGATACCATGGGCCTCAATTTTATGGAGTGGAGGGAACAGTTTGCTCGATCACTGTAGCAGGGGCACTCCAGAGAGACAGAGACATGTTGGCCCTGTCTCTCTTAATGACAGGACCTCAATTAAATAAAATTTGTTAGAACCCCACCCAAAATCCGACCAGGTTCACAGTCATGGGAACAGTCCCAGGCAGTCGGGAGAGGGTGTAGGCCAATAACCACCAGTGACTGGAGGGGATGGTACTGGAGATTTTTTTTCACAGTCAGTGATTGGGTGTAGCCAGTGAATGGAGTGGCCCAAGAACTCCTTGAGGAGCCTGGGTTTGCCCTCCTGCTCCTCCTGGTCTACATGCATTCAAAGAGAGAGAACATTTCTGTCCAGCTGTTTCCTCTTATCAAAGTTCTACTGCCAGGACTTTAGGACTGCACATAACTCCTGTCACACACTATCAGTTTAATTTTCTGCATCCTCGGTCACCAGGAATGCATATTAACAACACCCTGAGCATTCTTTTCTTTAAGAAGAGTTCCTCCAATCATTTTTCACAGCTTTATAATTGAAGGCAATCCATTGTTTCCTTTTGTATCTTGTGAACATTTCTTTTGTTGCATTGTGATCAAAACTATTCACAACTTGAATTTTCAGATTGGCGAGCACTTGGTGCTTGCCATCCTGAGAGTCAGCAGGGACCACACTATCCCTACTCCAACAGGGCTGCTGCCATTCACTCAATCGAGCATTGATTGCCAGCAGGCAGGACTTCCGCCCATCCTTGGACAGAAGTCCCAACTTGGAGAATTGGCCAACAGTTCTCCAGCCCCTCTAGGCTGGAGAACAGCAGTGGCTAGAAGAGGCACTGCAGAGCTGTGCCTCTACGTAAGTCCCAGGACTGCATTTTGGGTAAATACCGGGGGCAGAAGTGTAGGGGATGCCCTGCAAGGTCAGGAGGGAGGCAAACTCAGTGTTGGCGGATAAGCCAGTTGTGGGGGGCGGAGGGGGGGGGGGGGGGGGGGGCGGTGGAGAATCTGGGACCTTCAGCTTTAGACACCATCTCCTCTGTCCTAGCAAATCCTTTTACCATCTGGTTTTAATATTTGAAATCCCTCAATATTTAATGCTTGAGAAAATATCAACTAAGTGTATACAACCTATTTCCATAATTTAACCCTTTAAGCCACAACATAATTCTTGTAAATTTGAATTGCACTGCCTTCAAGGTCAGAGTTCCTTCCAGAGATATGGGATCCAAAACTAATAACTCCAGCTGGGGTCTGACCAAAAACCTTTTTGTATTCCAATCCTCTTGAAATAAGCATCGATATTCTATTAGCCCTTTTGAAGAGTTTTGCCCCTCGCTACTTGTTATCAATGATTTGTGCATTTGGGCTTTCAAAGCACTTTCTTGCCTCACCATTTAGAAAATTCTCAGAATTATTGCTCCAAAGTGGACGACTTCACCCTTATCTGCTTTGAACTTCAGTCAGGACAGCTTCACCGATTTGTATTAATTTGATTCCATTCATTGAGTACTTATGGGCGATATTCTTTCTTCCTCTTGCTTTGTACAAAGTCCATAGTTCCTACTCAGTCCTCTATTACCTCATTGATCATGTTCCACTCACTTGTGTTGACACCAATTCATACCTCCCTGTTTCCTCTTGAAACAGGATTCCATCCACTTGCTTTCTGATTGCTTCAATAAACTTACTATTCCTACACCGAACAAAGAACAAAGAACAATACAGCAAAGGAACAGGCCCTTCGGCCCTTCAAGCCCGTGCCGCTCCCTGGTCCGAACTAGACCATTCTTTTGTATCCCTCCATTCCCACTCCGTTCATATGGCTGTCTAGATAAGTCTTAAACGTTCCCAGTGTGTCTGCCTCCACCACCTTGCCCGGCAGCGCATTCCAGGCCCCCACCACCCTCTGTGTAAAATATGTCCTTCTGATATGTGTTAAACCTCCCCGCCTTTCATCTTGAACCTATGATCCCTCATGAACGTCACCACCGACCTGGGGAAAAGCTTCCCACCGTTCACCCTATCTATGCCTTTCATAATTTTATACACCTCTATTAAGTCTCCCCTCATCCTCCATCTTTCCAGGGAGAACAACCCCAGTTTACCCAATCTCTCCTCATAACTAAGCCCCTCCATACCAGGTAACATCCTGGTAAACCTCCTCTGTACTCTCTCCAAAGCCTCCACGTCCTTCTGGTAGTGTGGCGACCAGAACTGGATGCAGTATTCCAGATGCGGCCGAACCAACGTTCTATACATCTGCAACATCAGACCCCAACTTTTATACTCTATGCCCCGTCCTATAAAGGCAAGCATGCCATATGCCTTCTTCACCACCTTCTCCACCTGTGACATCACTTTCAAGGATCTGTGGACTTGCACACCCAGGTCCCTCTGCGTAGCTACACCCTTTATGGTTCTGCCATTTATCATATAGCTCCTCCCTACATTATTTCTACCAAAATGCATCACTTCGCATTTATCAGGATTGAACTCCATCTGCCATTTCTTTGCCCAAATTTCCAGCCTATCTATATCCTTCTGTAGCTTCTGACAATGCTCCTCACTATCTGCAAGTCCTGCCAATTTTGTGTCGTCCGCAAACTTACTGATCACCCCAGTTACACAATCTTCCAGATCATTTATACAAATCACAAACAGCAGAGGTCCCAATACAGAGCCCTGCGGAACACCACGAGTCACAGGCCTCCAGCCCGAAAAAGACCCTTCCACTACCACCCTCTGTCTTCTGTGACCAAGCCAGTTCTCCACCCATCTAGCCACCTCCCCCTTTATCCCATGAGATCCAACCTTTTTCACCAGCCTACCATGAGGGACTTTGTCAAACGCTTTACTAAAGTCCATATAGACGACATCCACGGCCCTTCCCTCGTCAACCATTTTGGTCACTTCTTCAAAAAACTCCACCAGGTTAGTGAGGCATGACCTCCCTCTCACAAAACCATGCTGACTATCGTTAATGAGTTTATTCCTTTCTAAATGCGCATACATCCTATCTCTAAGAATCTTCTCCAACAACTTCCCCACCACGGACGTCAAGCTCACTGACCTATAATTACCCGGGTTATCCTTCCTACCCTTCTTAAATAACAGGACCACATTAGCTATCCTCCAATCCTCTGGGACCGCGCCTGCGTCCAGTGACGAGACAAAGATTTGCGTCAGAGGCCCAGCGATTTCATCTCTCGTCTCCCTGAGCAGCCTTGGATAGATTCCATCAGGCCCTGGGGATTTGTCAGTCTTTATATTCTCTAACAAACCTAACACTTCCTCCCTTGTAATGGAGATTTTCTCCAACGGTTCAACACTCCCCTCCGAGACACTCCCAGTCAACACATCCCTCTCCTTTGTGAATACCGTCGCAAAGTATTCATTTAGGATCTCCCCTACTTCTTTGGGCTCCAAGCATAATTCCCCACTTTTGTCCCTGAGAGGTCCGATTTTTTCCCTGACAACCCTTTTGTTCCTAACGTATGAATAAAATGCCTTAGAATCATAGAATCATAGAAACACTACAGTGCAGAAGGAGGCCACTCGGCCCATCGAGTCTGCACCGACCACAATCCCACCCAGGCCCTACCCCCACATATTTTATCCGCTAATCCCTCTAACCTACGCATCCCAGGACTCTAAGGGGCAATTTTTTTTTTTTAACCTGGCCAATCAACCTAACCCGCACATCTTTGGACTGTGGGAGGAAACCGGAGCACCCGGAGGAAACCCACGCAGACACGAGGAGAATGTGCAAACTCCACACAGACAGTGACCCGAGCCGGGAATCGAACCCGGGACCCTGGAGCTGTGAAGCAGCAGTGCTAACCACTGTGCTACCGTGCCGCCCCTTGGGATTCTCCTTAATCCTGTCTGCCAAGGACATTTCGTGACCCCTTTTTGCCCTTCTAATTCCCCGTTTGAGTGCTTTCCTACTTTCTTTGTACTCCTCCAGAGCTCCCTCCGTTTTTAGCTGCCTGGACCTAACATAAGCTTCTCTTTTCTTTTTGACCAGTCCCTCAATTTCCCTGGTTATCCACGGTTCTCGAATCCTACCTATCCTTCTTTTTTACAGGCACATGCCTGTCCTGTAGCCCTAACAACTGTTCCTTAAAAGACTCCCACATGCCAGATGTGGAAGATAGAAGATAGAAATCCTACAGTACAGAAAGAGGCCATTCGGCCCATCGAGTCCGCACCGACCACAATCCCACCCAGGCCCTACCCCCACATATTTTACCTGCTAATCCCTCTTAACCTACGCATCTCAGGGGCAATTTTTAACCTGGCCAATCAACCTAACCCGCACATCTTTGGACTGTGGGAGGAAACCGGAGCACCCGGAGGAAACCCACGCAGACACGAGGAGAATGTGCAAACTCCACACAGACAGTGACCCGAGCCGGGAATTGAACCCAGGACCCTGGAGCTGTGAAGCAGCAGTGCTAACCACTGTGCTACCATGCCGCCCCAGAAATTAACCCGAGAATTTTTTTCTTTATTCATTCATGAGATGTGGTCAGCACTTATTTCCCAGCCCGAACCTGAGTGGTTCACTAGCTCATTTCAGAGGACATTTTTAAGAATCAACCCCATTGCTGTAGCTTTGGAGTCACATGTAGGCCAGACCAGGTAAGGACAGCAGATTTCGTTCCCTAAAGGACATTAGTGAACCAGGTGGGTTTTTCCAACAATCGTCAATGGTTTCATGGTCATCAGTAGATTCTTAATTCCAGATTTTTTTAAATTGAATTCAAATTCCACCATCTGCTGTGGCAGGATTTGAACCCGGGTCCCCGGGACATTCGCTGAGTTTCTAGATTAATAGCCCAGTGAGAATGCCACTAGGCCACCGCCTCCCTCAAATTTACCCTCAAACAGCCTCTCCCAATCAAGAGCTGCCAATTTCTGCCTAATCCCACTAAAGTTAGCCTTCCCCCAATCCAACACCTTACCCTTGGGACACCACTCATCCTTTTCTATCACTATCCATAAGCTAACAGAATTGTGGTCACTATTTGCCACATGTTCCCCTACCGAAACTTTGAAGACCTGACCGGGCTCATTCCCCAGTACTAGGTCCAGTATAGCCCCCTCTCTAGTCGGGCTATCTACATATTGTTGCAAAGAACCCTCCTGTACGCATTTTACAAATTCCTCCCCATTCAGAATCCCAGCTCTCAGTGATTTCCAGTCTATACCAGGGAAATTGAAGTCTCCCACGACAACAACCCTATTTTTCCTGCACCTATCCAGTATCTCCTGGCATATCCGTTCTTCCACTTCCCTCGGGCTGTTGGGGGGCCTGTAGTATACCCCCAACATAGTGACTGCGCCCTTCCTGTTTCTAAGCTCCACCCAGAGTGACTCGTTACACGACCCCTCTGAATTGTCCTCCCTCTGCACCGCTGTAATATGCTCTCCAACTAATACTGCTACTCCCCCACCTCTTTTGCCCCCTCCTCTGTCTCGCCTAAAACACTTGTACCCCGGAATATTCAGCTGCCAGTCCTGTCCCTCTTTCAACCAAGTCTCTGTCACCGCAACCACATCCAAATTCCTCGTGAGCATTAAGGCGCTAAGTTCATCTGTCTTACCTGCTACACTCCTTGCATTGAAGTATAAGCACTCCAGACCTCCAGGCCCAGTGAGGTCATCCTCCCCCAGAGTGCTCTTCTTCTTTGCCCCAAGCTCGTCCCCAGCCTCTACACTTGTAGACCTAATATTTTGATCCCCACCCCCCTGCCATACTAGTTTAAACCCCTCCGAACTGCACTAGCAAAACTCCCAGCCAGGATATTCGTGCCCTTCCAACTTAGTTGTGACCCGTCCTTCTTGTACAGGTGCCATCCTCTCCTGAAAACTTCCCATTGATCTAGGAAAATGAAGCCCTCCCTCCTGGACCAGTCCTTTAGCCAAGCATTCAATTGTACTAACTCCCTATCCTTAGCCTCACTGGCACGAGGCATTGGGAGCAGCCCAGAGATGGCCACCCTGGAGGCCCTACTTTTTAGTCTATTGCCCAACTCCCTGAATTGCTCTCGTAGGATCCCCCTGCTCTTCCTATCTACGTCATTTGCACCAATGTGTACAATGACATGCGTTTCTTTATCTTCCCCTTTTAAGATGCCTCCTATCCACTCGGTGACATCCATTACCCCAGCACCAGGTAGGCAGACTACCATCCTGAAGTCCCGTTCGCACCCACAGAATCGCCTGTCCGTGCCTCTAACTGACGCATCCCCCACCACTATTACTCTCCTAACCCCTCTCTTTCCTTTCCGGGCCACAGAGCCTGACTGTGTGCCAGTGACCTGGTCACTGTGGCTTACCCCTGGAGAGTCATCCTCCTCCATACTATCCAAAACAATATACTTGTTTTGGAGTGGGACAACCACAGGTGACCCCTCCACTAATTGCTCACTCCCCTCCCCTCTCACACCTGTACACCGGGTGGTGTATATTCCATAAATTAACAGCTTTAAGTATGAAGAAGTTAGTTGTTTAACATTGTCTTGCAATCTCCTTAATTTATATTATTTCTGTCTGACTAATTGTACTGCCATGTGAAATGTCAGTTGGGAAACTGACATTTCACATTTGGGCACAGATAAGATGCAAAGAAAATTATGGGACTGAAATTGTTCTTCATTGTCATGTGAATCAGGTCCATAATGAATCAGCAGCTCATTTTATACCACACCTGATTTTCTTTTCCATTATTTAAGGAATAGATTCTGCAATGTGTATGTATTACACATTCACATTCACCATGTAAACTTCCACTCATCCACGATTTTGTTGCGTATAGCTTATCCTACATCGGGTCCTACTCTTACTGACCTACAAGGTCCCCTAGTGCCTTCAATTTAAATTTCCTTTATTCATATTTAAAATGTCTTCATAGTTTTTCTGCTTCATATTCCTGTGACATCTTAAACTGAAATCTTTTGGTTCTTCTAACCTCTTTTTCATTGCGCCCTCTCCAAACCTCGCCTCTGGTTGTTTTGCTTTGTAAGATTGAAAGGGATTTGCCCAATGTATCCATCATGCTCTGTAGTCGAGCTGTACTAAAATTTGGGTATGTTTGCAGAGTGCAAGTGGGTCAGCATAAATGCTTGTTTGCAAAACAAGAAGGTCAGCAAGAACAAACTGTGGAAGCATCTATCAGATCTGAGGAGGTTTTGCCAATGGCCAAGATTGTCAAACAAAAGACCCCTGTGGCAAGGATTTTCTGGTCCCACGCATGACAGGAATCGTCACTGGCGGGACGGGAAATTTGACAGATCAGCCAAAGGTCTGTTGACTTTGGGCGTTGGTCAATAACTTTTCAGTTTGCAGAAACATTTGAGTCTATTATTAATTTGTGTTGAAAATGTGTTCAGCCAAAAGTCAGGCAGGTAACCAAGTCTTGGATCACGTACTTGTAAGGCATGTTCTTGCTGGAAGACACATCTTGTCTTTCAGGCTGATGCAGCAAATCATTCCCTCAATCCAATATGTCTATTTAATAATTCGTGCTTCACTGAGGTCAAAACTTTGTCAGAGTTGACAATTATGCAAATAACAAATGCATTTATCTAGTCTTATGTGAAAATCCTTCAGCAAAAAAAGTCTAAGCTTCGGCTAAACATTTTGACATCAACATCACTTGTTACAAAATTGCAAAATAACTGGGATAAAACTAGTGAAAAAACATGATTCTGAATATATAAATCCAAATATGCAATCTTCTTTCTGTCGATATGTTACCTTCAGTTTCAATGTGTTTCAAAATAACCTTAGGGGGGAAAAAATGGAGAAAGAAAAGATAAAGCATTGGGCTGATTTTTCCAGGTCGATTGAGAGGTGGAAGGAAATAGGTGGGAAACCTGCCACCTATCTTCACTTTGGCATATTTACAGGAACCTTAGTGGCCCAGTTGACCCCTGGACAACCAATTGCGTCTCTTACTTGTGAAGGGCAACCCCCCACCCTGTTGAGCATTTTGAAATTCCATGCTCTCAATTGTCTTTATATAATCCTTTATTAACAGCTCCCCCTCACCCTGGCCCTCCTCTCCATTTTGCCTATAACTGTTGAAAGAATATTATTTCCCAACCTTGGTAACTCTGCAATTGCAAGGCAAATTTTCCTGTTCCGCCCGCCACGGGAATTGTAGCGGGCAAGGGGTGAACCATGGAAAGGTCCATTGACCTCGAGCAGGATTTTCCGGTTTCGGGGCGAACGCAGCCGGAATTTCTGCTCTTAATTCATCCTTTTTTTTGGTGAATTTTTTATTGAGCTGAACTTTTTGACTTATTTGGAAATCCCGCCATCAGGAACAACAATATGACACCTCTGTTTCGGCAGGCAGCTGGGCCCTGGGGCTGCATGTCTCAGGGGCTACAGTTTGACAGGCCAATCGGTTTGCCTCGAGCCAAGGAACAACAAGGGGGAGAAAAGATGAATGGGAATAGTTTAAAGTCTACATAGTTGTAGTGTTTGGTGGAGTATAATTCAGGAACTTCGAGGTGCAGTTAGCAAGGGCAATACAATCATCACTGGGAGCTTTAATTTTCATAAAGTCGAGGCAAACCAAATTTGGCATAATAGTGCAGAGAATGAGTTCATGGATGTGGACTGGATCGTTTTTTAGACCAGTAATTCAGGGAATCAACTGAGAAATAGACTATTTTAGACCAATGTTGTGCAATGAAAAAGGGTTTATTACTATTGAAGTAGAAAACCTTTGGGAATAATGAGCATAATATGATAGGTTCTTATGTTCAACTTAACTAAAACATTCTCATGTCCAAATATAGATTTTAAATCTGATGAAGAAAATTATGTAGAAGTGAAAGTAGAAGTTCTATTTTAGATAGATACATGGATAGGAAAGGCTAAGAGGGATATGGTTCAAATGCAGGCAAATGGGGTTAGCTTAGATGGGCATTTTGGTTGGCATGGACCAGTTTGGGCAGAAGGGCCTGTCTCTGTGCTGTTGATTCTATGAAAGGTGAATTGGCTAAATTGAATTGGGAAATGTCCAAAGTACCTCTTATCCAGATGACAAATCTCAAGTGAGTCTAACATTCTTCACACCATTGAGATTCCCAAGAGCTAATCTATGTCCTTCCTCTTCCAGGATTGCCATCCAGGATCACACCACCCTGGACCTCAGCTCTGGGGATGACACTGAATTCTCTGCATTGCTGTCACCTGCACCATTCACCAGTGCAGAGACACTCATCTCGGTGGGAAATGTTAGTGGTCAGGCTTCTGGGGCACTCTGAGCACCACACAGCTGCTGCTGCACTTCAGGTGGAGGTATGAACTTTCAGGTGAGCTGGCATTCGGAGGATTGAAAGCTCCCAGGAACCAGCTGCCCCGAAGGCAGATGTCAATCCTCTGGGAAAGCTCAACCCAGCACTGCCCCTGATGCAGAAACAAAACTAGCTTATCAGGAGGGGTTGTCCGGAACCTTCCTGCAACTGAAAGGTCATCTGGAGGAGTCCAGCAGCCTTCTGTCACAGGAGATGGTGTCGGCAATGTGTGCAACCCAGGCCAACACTGCAAGGGTGGTGGCCGCAGTGGGGAGCCTGGGGCAAGAGGTCCAAGCGAAAACCGATGATGTCCAAGGCTTGGCTCAACCTGTGTTGGCCATTGCTGAGGACCAAGACAGCATGTCCAGCATTGTGAAAGACATGTCAAAGACCAGTTTACCAACAACCTGCCCTGGTCCCTCCATGCCATGCTATAGTTAAGAAAATCCACCAACACCTCTACTTTCTCAGGACGTTAAGGAAATTTGGCATGTCTGCTTCAACTCTCCCCAATTATTCCAGATGCGCCATAGAAAGCATCTTTTCTGGTTGCATCACAGCTCAGTTTGGCTCCTTCTCTGACCAAGGTCACAAGAAACTACTAAGTTTTGTGAACGAAGCCCAGTCCATCAAGCAAATCAGCCTCCCATCCATTTACTCTGTCTACACTGCCCGCTGTCTCAGTAAAGCAGCCAGCATAATCGAGGACCCCATGCACCACACCCCAGGCATACTCTCTTCCACCACCTTCCATCGGGAAAAAGATACAAAAATCTGACATCACGTACCAACTATCGTCCGCGCTCACTTGCCAGTCGAGGTTCTCCCCAGCGAGAATCACAGCTGGCCTCCACCAGCATAGACCAGACATGATGGCCTCACCATGGGATTAGAGGCCATTGAAGCCCCCTGGGTGGTCGGTGACGTGCCCATGGGGCAGTGACAGCCTGGCAATGCTCACCTGGCATCCTGGCACTGCCCACCAGGCATGATAACTGTGCCAACTGCAGTGTCAAGGAGGTGGGGCCTGAGTAGTGGCAGAGTCTGGGGTGGAGCTAAGACGGGGGAGAAGGAATGGGAGCTTCACTGGGGTGGGAAGGAACTGTGTTGAGATGGGAGGGGAGGGGGGAACTCAGGTGGGGGAGGTGATTGGGGAGGGAGGGAACTCTGTTGGGGTGGTGATCAGGGAGGGAGGGAAGGGAACTCTCTGCCAGGAGGGTGACTGGGGAGGGAGGGAGCATTTTTCTGCTTTTATTTCAGCTTCCCAGAATCCATAGTTTTTTGGAGTTGGTGGAAACCTGCAATGCTCATTATTTGGATCCAGGGACATGATCAATTTTCTAGGTAGGGACTACTTCCAGTGCATTGTTTTTGAAATCAATAAAAAAGATTGTGGAAAGTCCATTTGTGTTGGACAGAAATTGTGCTGGGAATTTCTCGATCAGTTATGCTGATTTGGTTGATTTTTCAGGCAGATTGTCAGCCAGCACAATCTAGCAGAAAATTTACCCTAGCATGTCGTTTGATATTCTGCAATGTTATTGTGCACAGTAATTGGAAAAGCATTTCTTTACCACAATATGTGAAGAATTATCAGTATAAAGTTCACATGGCAACTGAACTTGACATATACTCTACTTACCTGGAGACATGTGTTTTGATAGTGCTAAGCAGAATTTAATTGATTTTAAATCCACTTGAGTTGGCAGTGTGTAAAATGTCAGAACTGTTGACTGATGGGCTTGCCCAGAATGCTTTAAAACAGTAATTTCAAAATATGTACAGAAAGTGTTGAATTTATTTAAATGGGTGGGGGGGGGGGGCGGGGGGGGGGGGGGGGGGCATTGGGGACCATGTGACCTTTATTCCCAACACACACACACACTCACGCCACACATATATAAATCACCTCACACAGAGGAACACGGGACAGGAGCAGACCATTCAGTGCAGAAGGAGGCCATTTGACCCATCAAGCCTGCACTGACAACAATCCCACCCAGGCCCTATCCCCATAACCCCACGTATTTACCCTGCTAATCTTCCTGACACTAAGGGGCAATTAGCATAGCCAATCAACCTACCCCTTGCACCTTTGGACTGTGGGAGGAAACTGAAGCAATCAGAGGAAACACAAGTAGACATGGAGAGAATGTGCAAACTCCACAGACAGTTACCCAAGGCCGGAATTGAACCCGAGTCTGGGAGGCAGCAACGCTAACCACTGTGCCACCATGTTGCCCTCATGGTGTCTGCGTACAAGCATCTCCTACGGTGTTTGAGTATGTGTGATTGTAAAATTAGAGCTAGGCAGTTCAGGGTGTTATCAAGAAGCACTTCTTCACCAAAACAGGAGTGGAAATCTGGAACTCCCTCCTCCACAAAGCTGCTGAGGCTTTGAGAATTGAACATTTCAAAATGGAGATTGATGAATTTGTGTTAGGTAAGGTATTAAGGATGATGGAATGGTGGTTTATAAGTGGAATTCTGATACAGATTAACCCTAATCTAATTGAATGGTGGATCAGGCTTGAGGCACTGAATGGCCTGCTCCTGTCCTGTGTTCCTTTGTGTGTGGGGAGATGTATATGTGTGGCGTGAGTTTGTGTGTGTCGGGAGTAAGGTCACATAATTACTGTACTCCATCATTACCCAGAGCAGGCAGTCATGTTCCATGCTGCTTTTCTTTCTTTTAAACTGGTGAACGAATTGATTGACAAATGCACGGCTGAGACTTATCTGCCCCATAGTTGCTCCGATTGGCTACCTTCCTTTGTAGTGAGAGCTCTTCTGGAGTCTCAGATGGATGATACAGCTTTTGTTCAAGTAATGCACACAGATGAATGTTTTCAGTTGAGTAGATATGAGAGCTGAATAGCTTTGTTTCTTTGTTTCACAGATACAGTGCAGTTAAAGTGACGTAGCCTGCCACCCCCTGTTGCTCAATGACTCTTCATCGACTTACCAGCAGCTGTCATGCGAGCCCTGTCGAACAGATTTTCTTTGTTCATTATAAATGGATCATATTTTCCAAAAGACCTTCTTATCTGCACTAAATCAACTGAGTCCAGGTTGTGTTTTTTCTGAAGGAGTTGGCACTGAAACACAAGATCTAGTTAACAAAGATAATCAAAATATGTTTCTGCATGGAGTATTATATATGTGAGAGATGGGAAAGTGTTCTGAGTGCTCTCAGTACCTGCTGTTTTGAACATAATTGCTTTAGAGCAAGCTAAAAGCTTCATCATGATGTGCTATAAGACTAAAAGAATTTCTGCCAAATCACATGAAAAATACTCCATTCAATAACCACCTTTATGGCATTGCAACCTGACTGATACAGACCTCTGGTGCTGCCAAACATAAATAGAATGTTGGGAGCACATCGGTAAGAAATAAGTACATATCCTTAATCAGCATTTTCTAGGCGGTTTTGGTAGAAATAGTGGCATTTAGATTTAAATGTTCTCTCCATTCAAAATAAACATTTTTTTTTTAAAAAAGCACTCCGAAACATAAAAAAAAGCATTTTACATTTCATTGAGCCTCCCAAAGCCTCAGGGAATTCCAGAGTCATTCCCAGCTAATTAAGTAAGTACATTTTGGATGAATAGTGGTGGTTACAATGTAGGAAATATGGTTTGCGTAAAGCAAGGTCCCACAAATAGTAATGTGATAATGACCAGTTAATCTGTTTATCATGAACTTGGTTGAGAGATGAATGTTGGCCAGGACATCAGGTAGAACTCACTAGCTTTTTGAAATATAGTCTCAAAGGATCTTTAGCATCCAACTGGATTGACGCAAGAGGCCTTAATTTAATGTTTCATTTGAAAGATGGTACCGTGCAGCACTTGCAGGAACATCATCCTAAATTTTGTGTTCACACTTCTGGAGTATATTTGATTTTACGTCATTGAAGTAAAAAAAACATTGAGAATGTCCTACTAGCTAACTAGTCAACAAAGTGACCAATGTTCCCTCAAAGCTGTACCGGTATATGGCTGCACAGCAACCTGGAAAGTATCTCGCAATGTAACAAACCATGCGCGAGCAACATTCCCTTTCAGATATGCATGTATGACCACGCAGATATCTTGAGTACAAAATTCTGCAACAGATAAGTAGCACCCGACAACTAAAAAATTAGGGGGAATATTGATGGTGACATTCCTTACGACATGAGCTTATCAGTGAGAAACATATGGTCAAACCTAAGTAACCATGTTGTGTAACTGAAATTTTGGTCTGTCAGCGAACATAGGACAGAACACCTTCAGGTGCTCTTAGGGAAACTATTGATGTGTAATCCTTTTGCAAGATTTTGCCAATAGGTGACCCAAGTGTCAGTTCCATTTCTGCTCTGTGTGATGATTAATGGGCTCCAGGATTAATATGGTTCTGAGGTTTGATTATTCACTCTGTGTGTGTGTGTGTGTGTGTGTGTGTGTGTGTGTGTCTGTGGAGTGGGGGTGGGGTGACACAGAACTCCACATGAGCTGAAAATAGGCAGTGAGATGTCCTCTGCAGGGCAAGAAAAATAACCCGCACTGCATCCACTCACCCAAATCTCGGACTTTGCTGGAATTTTCTGTTCTGCTCAGCATTTGCAATCTAGCACAAGAGCACATCTCAACCCCAGTGCACAATGTTGAGGCAAATACAGCAATTTTAATCAAAATCAAATGTAATATAAATAAGATAACTGAAAATAAATGTCTCACTAAGATGAATGTGAAATAAAGTGTTGACATTTCCAGTTTGTTAATGAAATGTCATGTTCATCGTAACTCTTTCCGTTGGGTGGATTTCTTTTGTTGAGCAGAATAATTAATTAGTTTGTGTGTGTGTGTGTGCACACGCGTTATTGGTGGCTTTCAATCAGTTGCTAAAGTTGTGCCTAGCAGCATGTAATTCTTGCAGTGTAGTGAACGTCATTATTAATCTAGCAGAATGTTTGCCTCCTCTCCTGATAAGCCAGGCAGTATAAAATGATGCTGAGGCACCCTGGCGACCTGTCACTTTGCAGTTTCTAAGCTGCGCTTGTGTCCTTACTGGTGAATCACTTCTGCTTCTCACTGTTGAGGTTAATTTAGAAGGTCTGTGGAGAAGTGCAAAGCTGATCATTTTTTGTTTTGTGCTGCTTTTAATCATTTAAGTTACAATCCAGCCGCAAACACAGCCAGCAATCTTAAAGATTGTCTCACATCCATTTGTCAATAAAATCTTTTAATTTTGGGCAATGTTGTAAAATGGCCAATATTGAAATTGGCACGGAATATAAACTATGCCCATTAGCCAGGATGTATGATGAGCAGCCTAGTCACTATTGCACAATATTAAAATTATTCTCATTCTTTTGTTGAAAGGTTAGACTGTTGACCTGGTCCCAGACTCGCTATTTGACAATTTACCACTAGATGGTGCATGTGAGGTGACCAGCACTGGTTTGACTTCACTTACCATCATCCCTGGATCAAGACCTGGCTTTCTGAGGAATGCTGGGTGTTTACCTTAATTGAAACAGAATACATAGAGGAAAGAACACCGTTTCCTGACTACAGAATACCATAAAGCTAAACTCAAAATGCTCATTAGGTAAACACTTTGCACGAAGTTGACTCAAAATGGTTAAATTGATAGAAATAATGCAAGCAGCAGAGATTAAAACTGGTGCCCACTCACTGCAAGGAGAATTACTGCCTTTCTTCTAAGCCTGTAGACGATCAGGAGTTGTAATTGCCGAGTATAAGTGATAAGGTAAATAAGATGAAGGGAAGCAGGATTAACAATGAAGTGGAACAGAATTTTCTAAGTAGAAAGTTGAAACTACATGCAGCGCCATTCATTGTATATCAACACAAGACATCTCTGTTTATTCTCAGAAGAAAAGCTATGAAGTTACATGAATTAATGGAAAATGCCATATTTGATATTTGGCGTAGTGTAACTCATCACTTGTCTGTAGCTGTGCAGCCTTTCTATATTAGTAATAATGATTTTCACTAAGTTTGAGTATTATGTATGGACCAAGGGTGCATAATTTGAACATTGGGAGCTCTTTATTTAAGGTGTGTTCCCATTCACAGTCAAGTCCAAAACTGCCCAAATAGGCCCACATTGGGAGGAGCTCATGACCCAGGGGTCTCTTGAACCACTCTCTCTCAGGGGCAGTCTGCACCCTAAACTCCAACATACTATATATACACATCCCTCCCCCTTAAACCCAAAACTCCCCCAACTGAAAACATATAAACAAGGAAGAACATATTTAAATATAATGACTATTATTTATGCAGAGCATTGCAAACTACCACCATCTCCAAGGTAAAGTCCCTTCAGACAGTTCACATGGACATAATGGGGGCGATTCTCCCCAAAAAAATTCTAAGTGCTGAAATGGCGGGAAAAATGGTATAATTCACGATTTGTTTTGAGACTCTAATCTCCCACACTCTGTGCAATGCACAGGTCACAATTGTGAATATCATTAAAAGCTCAGGGGGGCAGGGCCTAGTCTCACTGGAGTCTGATAATTCTGGGCCCCTTGCACATGCGCAGTGACCCCAAACTGTCAGCCTCCCGATCACTGGCCAGCTCGGGACCCCAGCAGTGCTGTCCCTCACAACAGCCCCACAGCAAGGTTGCAGCCTGCACAAGCATTCCCGGGCCAGACCACCGGGGACCCCCCCCCAACCACCATCCCAGAGCACTGCAATCTCCAACCCCCCACCCCCAAACCCTCCCCCAGCAGTGACAAACTCCCTCCCTGCAGGAGGCAAACCCTCCCCCACGGGAGGAAGACCACACCCCTAAGCCACCCCGATTGCTGGCCCCCCCCTCCAGTCCCAACCGATCCTGTCTGCACCCTCACCGATCACCCCTAGTCCCCGCCCACAATGGGCAACCAACCCGTAGCCCCCACCTCTTGGCCCTGCTCCCTAGGCCCTTTGGCATTGTCCGATACCTGGTGGTCAGTGCCAAGGTGTGCCTGGGCATGGGCATTTTGCCCCTTGGGCAGTGCCAGGGAGCACAGGCTGGCACTGCCAGGGTGCCCATGCCCAGGGGGCACCAACTCCCACACCACCGACCCGCCTGGGCGGCCCCAATTGCCCCCCCCCCCTTCACTCCAGCAGAGTCTCCCGCTATTTCCTCAAAATTGGGGAGCTACTCTAAATCCCGCTGTAGTGAAATAGAAATCATAGAAACCCTACAGTGCAGAAGGAGGCCATTCGGTCCATCGAGTCTGCACCGACCACAATCCCACCCAGGCCCTACCCCCACATATTTACCCGCTAATCCCTCTAACCTACGCATCTCAGGACACTAAGGGCAATTTTTAGCATAGCCAACAACCTAACCCGCACATCTTTGGACTGTGGGAGGAAACCGGAGCACCCGGAGGAAACCCACGCAGACACGAGGAGAATGTGTAAACTCCACACAGACAGTGACCCAAGCCGGGAATCGAACCCAGGTCCCTGGAGCTGTGAAGCAGCAGTGCTAACCACTGTGCCACTGTGCCGCCCTAAATGCTCCTGGTGGGATGGGAGATGCTGTCGGACCCAGAGAATTCAGTCCCGGGCCTGATAGCTTCCCGTTGCTTTCCAACGTGGTCTCGACTGCGCCTGCTCTTTGGCTGTGGGAGACGCGCATGCGTCGGGAAAGCATGCACGAATCCCGTGAAATGGCTGACACGCACATCTCCCAACCCAACGCACCAAAAAACTAGTGCGTCGCAATGGGATAATTGGGCTCAATGAGTCTGTCAGGGGATAATGGTTTTGTAGAGGCTGTTTCTTCATTTTCAGGAATCTCTTCCAGAGTAGTCTTCCAGGACTTTGGAAGATCCCGCTGCTTAGCATGAGGGTCCCTCTCTGGTGAACTACAGGTGGCTGGTGCCACTGATGCTGTGTTCTGCCTTGGGATGGAGAACTCTGACTCTGAAGTATTAGGCTTGAACAACCCCACTGTTTCTATCACCTTTAGGGCTTCCCACCTCTGATTCAGTGCTGTGACCAACTCGTCCACACATCTTTTCCAAACCAGTTCATTCCTGGTCTGTACTACGTAGGACACAGTCCCATTTGTACAACAATGATAGCCGGTACCCACTTTGTGCGACACATTCGGCCGGCCCCCAGGAAAGTCCTACTTCCCCCTGAATGGACTGTTCAAAATGAAATAATGGCGGTTGGAATCCCTGACCCTTTACTCATGAGGTCACCATGCTGTGGTTCTTTTCCAGTGCCATTCTTCGAAGCCCTGGGGTGATGCCTGATCTCCTCTACCTTCGCCTGAATGGAAGGACAGCAGAATGTGTAGTCAGCAAAGCGACCTCATTGCCAGTTATTATGTACGCATCTGTGGATTAAGAGTGCATAACTGCCTGAGGTCAATGGATATTTCTGTTGTTCGCCCTCCACCCGCTCCCATTTTGTGCGTGGCGGGGCGGCAGAATTCCAGTGCATATTTTGGAATCTACTGGTTATTTTCTTAATGCCCTCAAAGTCAGTTGCTGTTTACCAAGTTTTGGACAAGTCAACATATTTGGTAATTGAGTTTTATTAACGTTAATGATTTCACTTTTGAAGATCAGGCATTTATCTTGGCTTAATAGGGGGTCAACCAGGTGGGTTAAAATGATGGTTGGGCACAGCCCATTGTACTTTTGATATATTCGCACCCACTGCCATTTTAACTCGAAGGTATGTTCACTTTTATGTCTATGGAGGAAGGTGCTGCGATGATGGGATGGGACAGAGAGGTGCCAGTGTGAAATCATCCCATAGTTAGAAATGAGTGAGAGATACCATGGGAACCTATGGTTCCCATCAATGCCCCTGCGGTGTAGTTATCTCAAAACATGAAACAACATGCATACTTTAAAAAGTGGACATTGGTAACATCTGCTGAAATAATGAATCCATTCTCATTACCAGCCTCATACAGTGTATGTGGAGACAGATAAGCAGGGGTTCAGAAGTGGATCTGAAAATAGTCATCTGAAGTCCAGTATATATCATTCTGAACACTACCATGGAACCTGTCTGGTGTTGCAAATGTCTCTGAGGTGAAGATACCATAGACTGTGTATGTGTGTCCATTGTTCCCCACGAGAACAATCGCCGCGAATGGATAAAGTAGATAAAACTGAATTTAACAAAACTGCCCTGAGCAAGCCAATGAAATTCATCTAAAACTTCACTTATGTTGAAAACATCACAAAGTAGTCCAGTTCACCCCTCTTGGGAATATCTGGGGAAAACTCCACTGTAATACCATATCTGCCTCACTTCTGATTGTTTGCATTGGTGATAAAATAAATGGGGCCCATTTCAAAGCGAGAATGAAAGAGAACTCTACTTTGTACAAGTATGTTCTGTAACTGACCTGGGAATGCTTAATGCTGTCACTACTGAGTATAGAGAGAGGGAAAAAATAAGTTTTATCCCCAGAACTGTCATCCCTGATGAGTACAAAATTGAAATGAACAAAATAATATCCCAAGGGAGGGAAGTGAGCACTCAAAGCTACTTTACCAGCATAAGATCACTGTGGTGACTAATGGATAGGGGCAGACAGTGAGTCTGGGAAGTAAATGAAAAATTCCAGGAAGTCCATGCTTTTAATATTTCAAAAATGTGGCTCTAACTCTACCGCAGTAACTGTCATAACTGAAGTGCTATTTAATTACATGGGAAAGGAAAAAAAACTTAACACCATACCATTAGCAGAATTTCCTGCAAGGATACGAGAGATCATTGTCATTACTTTTCACCTATTTTTAACGGGTTCGATTCCCGGCTCGGGTCACTGTCTGTGTGGAGTTTGCACATTCTCCTCGTGTCTGCGTGGGTTTCCTCCGGGTGCTCCGGTTTCCTCCCACAGTCCAAAGATGTGCGGGTTAGGTTGATTGGCCAGGTTAAAAATTGCCCCTTAGAGTCCTGGGATGCGTGGATTAGCGGGTAAATATGTGGGGGTAGGGCCTGGGTGGGATTGTGGTCGGTGCAGACTCGATGGGCCGAATGGCCTCCTTCTGCACTGTAGGGTTTCTATGATTCTATGAAAAATGAAAAAAAAAACTAACTGATCTAGCATGGTGTTGCTCAGAGGCAACATTTTAAAAACAAAGCTTATTAACATGTAACTGCCACAAACTGCACGGATATTATCTGCAAGGGTGACTCAACTTGTAACACTGGTTTGTGGTGGTGTTTATTTTTGGAATGCTGTGAGGCGTCACGTTTAAACCCCCAGTGAGAACAACCAGCTCAGTCATCGTGTAACAATTACTAAAGACTTCATAAAATTAAAGAAAAGACCAATGCACACAAATAGGACTACAATACTATAGGACATTTAAATATATGAATTACTAAACACACAGTGTGTATGGAAATTATCCCTTGTTCCAAAATATATATATCTATGATCCCTGAACTCCTATGACTTTCCTGTTCCCAAACAACATCCAAATTAAATAAATCTATAAGTCAAATCCAGCTTATAGTTACCACGTTATATAAGGTGGATGACTGAGCCTGGGAGATGTCTTTTCTTGGTCTAGCGAAGATATTTAAAGTGCCTTTGTGAAAATTCCTGCACTATCTTGGTTCTAAGAATTCTTAGATGTTAAAATGGCCTCTCGGACTCTGAGCTGTAAAACTGGCCTCTCCAGCTCTTAGTTTTACAATGTCTTCTTGGCTGTTAGATATTAAACTGGCCTCTCAGTTGTGAGATGTTAAACCAGCCTGCCTGCTTCTTGCTGGCAATTATGTGCTGGTTCCTCTGTGATTTTCCCTTCTGTATGTTTTGGTTGTCTGCATCTCTCTCATTCTGTGGCTTGTGAAATTAGTATCTGAATACCTCCACTGATCCCTTAGTCATCTAGGTAAGCTGTTTCCTGATAGCTATTTACACTTGATTCTGTCTGCTAATCTCGCTACTGGGAAAGGTCGCATCTTATCATCCCCTTTGAATGCTGGCTACTTCTGAAGCTAAGCATATCCATGACAATAACAAGCTCTTTTGCTTGACTTACATTCTCCAATTCTAACTTTCTTCCTCTCCCTGAACTTATTTTGCTTGTCTTCCACCTTGTCTGTGCTGTGTGTAAATTTTGTGTGGATCTTGCTATCCTGCCTTTTTCTGGATTCTTGCTCGGGAAGACTAATTCTGCTTGTTATGCTGGGCGACATAAATGTAATCATGAAATGTTCTGGTTTACATTTCTAATAATGTTGTTAATGTATTCAAATAAATGATGAAAATTTACATTGTTACAGCCAAGTTGCTCTATACATGCTACATAACTTAGTGGATGTTAAAGATCCATGAGAAGGAAGGATATAATATGACCACTGGCTTGTTGACATTACCTGGAGTGCTACATGCACCCAAGATGCAATTCTTCAATAAATGTGTGTGAAGATGGAGTTGATGGGAAGGATCAGTCAAACAAAGATGTTTTATTTTGATAGCTGTAGAGACATTACAATACTGAGGCAAATTTTCCTCCTTGCTATTCTAGCTGGTTAGTTGATTGTCAGCCCTTATAGAACATAGGACATAGAAAAGCTACAGCACAAACAGGCCCTTCGGCCCACAAGTTACGCCGAACATGTCCCTACCTACTCGGCTTACCTATAACCCTATATCTTACTAACTTGCATGAACTTATCCAAAAGTCTCTTAAAAGACCCTATCGAATCCGCCTCCACCACCACTACCGGCAGCCGATTCCACGCACCCACCATCCTCTGAGTGAAAAACTTACCCCTAACATCTCCTCTGTATCTACTCCCCAGCACTCTAAACCTGTGACCTCTTGTGGCAACCATTTCAGCCCTGGGTAAAAGCCTCTGAGAATCCACTCTATCAATACCTCTCAACATCTTATACACCTCTATCAGGTCACCTCTCATCCTTCGCTTCTCCAAGGAGAAAAGACCTAGCTAGGTCTCTCAACCTATCCTCATAAGGCATGCCACCTAATCCAGGCAACATCCTTGTAAATCTCCTCTGCACCCTTTCTATGGCTTCCACATCCTTTCTGTAATGAGGCGACCAGCACTGGGCACAGTACTCCAGGTGGGGTCTGACCAGGGTCCTATACAGCTGCAGCATTATCTCCCGATTTCTAAACTCAATTCCTCTTTTGATGAAGGCCAGTATTCCATACGCCTTCTTAACCACAGCCTCCACCTGCGACGCTGCTTTGAGTGTCCTATGAACCCGGACCCCAAGATCCTTCTGATCTTCCACACTGCCAAGCGTCTTACCCTTAATATTATATTCTTTCATCCTATTCGACCTGCCAAAATGAACCACCACACACTTATCTGGGTTGAAGTCCATCTGCCACTTCTCCGCCCAGTCTTGCATCTTATCTATGTCTCGTTGCAACTGCTGACATCCCTCTACACTATCCACAACCCCACCAACCTTTGTGTCATCAGCAAACTTGCCAACCCATCCTTCCACTTCCTCATCCAGGTCGTTTATAAAAATCACAAAGAGCAAGGGTCCCAAAACAGATCCCTGGGGCACTCCACTGGTGACTGACCTCCATGCTGAAGAAGACCCATCTACAACCACTCTTTGCCTTCTGTGGGCAAGCCAGTTCTGAATCCACAAAGCAATGTCCCCTTGTATCCCATGCCCCTTCACTTTCTCAATGAGCCTTGCTTTATAAAGCTACTTCCTTACAGAACAGGCCCTATTTTTGTGGAATTGATTTTTAACACTGTCCTCAGCGGGTCGGGATGATGACGGGAGCACAAAGTATCATGACAGGCCCAAATCGCATTTTATGCTGGTGGGATTTCCCGTTGTGATTCTCCCCACCAATAACAATGCAAGAATTGCGATGTTCAACTTTTGGAATCCCATTACAATAAATTTACATCTAATTATCAGGCCTCTATGCCTGATAATCCACCCCCGATCTGCCCATTACATAATCCATTCATGTCGGGAATGAATAATAACCGGTCTCCCATGGCATGCACCTGCAGAGCTGAACCCACCAGAGGAGTTCACTTGAGTGCGTCACTCACTTAGAGATAATGATATTGGCAGAGAAAGCCACCTATGTAGCTGATGGTTTTCATGCCATTTTTCTCGCCGCTGCACCACTCTGTCCAAAAATGGGAAAATTCCACCCAGTATTTCTAATAATTTCGCAAATTTCTGGATTTTTCAGGTTTGGTTTTTAAACTTATCAATTGAATTTTTATAACATTTGAATTATTTGCCATTGAGATAGTTGCCTAACATGTGAAGGAAACAAAACAGCCTGCCTGCCTGAACTTTGTATATTTCATTGACTAGATACTCCACTGCTCTATCCCATCAATAGAGTAAAGCCTGACAAACTGTCTGATTCCTTCTTAACCTCTGGTAATGAAGTTTGGAGAATATAAGAGCGTTAGAGAAGTGGAAAGCCACAGAATGACATGCTCTTGTCAGTCAAATACCATTGCGGAAACTTGACTTATCCCCTGAGAATTTCCATTTGATACACTCTGAGAAAACAGAGCTAATACAAAAGTCAATAAAGCTGTAAAGAAGTGGGAATGTGATGCTGGATTCTCCTTGGGTATTTATTGTGTCTGATTGTGGAATATAACTTACCTCTCTACTAGACTAACCCAATATAAATATTTCTTGTGACTGGTGGGTTGAGAATGTTGCACTTAAAGGTATCCAGCACCTTTAAAGAGATGAAGAGGGGGTGGGGAGCTAAATATTGCATTGTGATTTTTTGAATAGTTACTCTGGGATGAACATGAGAAGAACTAACACCAACATTTCCCAATATTACTCTGGGGTTTTGCTGCAAAATGTGGAGAGAAGAAGAGACACTGGCAGCATGTAAGGAGGACACCCAGGAAGCATTGGGGAGACGGAGTAGCAGAATGCTCCAAGAGCATGATGCACAGCAGGGAGATGTTTAACAATCTGCAACAAGCGCTCAATGTGAGTGATTTTAATGTGTAAATAACATATTCTATCAACTGCCTAACTAACCTCGTCCGCTGTTTTATTCAGTACACCCATCACCTACTGACCAGAAAGCTTATCAATCAGTATTCAACCTGTTGACTGGTAGGCTTTACCTCACCCACATTCAGTTGGCCCTAATGCAAGACTTGCACCCGGAATTCACAGCTCATAACTACTGGCAACGATTGAAATGTGGCAGCTACAAAACACAAACACATTGCAGGACAGTCACTAACACAAATCGTTCTCTCTTGCAGGAAATGGCGGACAGGAACAGGCCCTTTGGCCCTCCAAGCCTGTGCCGATCATGATGCCTGCCTAAAATAAAACTGTATGCACTTGTGGAGTCCGTATCCTTCCATTCCCATCCTATTCATGTATTTGTCTAGTTACCCTTTAAATGCTGCTGTCGTACCTGCTCCCATCACCTCCCCGGGCAGTGCGTTCCAGACATTCACCACCCTCTGTATAAAAAAACTTGCCTCACACATCTTCTCTAAACTTTTCCCTACGCATCTTAAACCTATGTCCCTTAGTACTTGAGTTTTTCACCCTAGGGAAGAGCATCTGACTATCCACTCTGTCCATACCACTCATAATCTTGTAAACCTCTATCAGGTCATCCCTCAACTTCTGCCATTCCAGTGAGATGGCCAGCATTGATGGAGACAATGCTGGTCATCAGGGGATTGGGTATCACTGGGGTGTGGCCATTAAGGGTTCTGGAGGGATTAATGATAAATGCTGCAGAAGTGAATCCAGAATGGCATGTTGCTTCCTTGGGTCATAGACATGGATGTCACTAAGCAGCTGCAGAGGTTATGGTCCATACTAGTACCAACAACATGAGTAGAAAAAGGATGAAATCCCTGTAGATACATTTTACAGAGAAAATAAATTAGCAGTCAGGTCTTCAATGATCATAATCACTGGATTACTCCTGATGCTACTCAGTGGTGAGTTTAGAAATAGGATGATAAAGAAGAAAAATGTGTGGCTAGAGAAATGTTGCAAGAGAGGGAACATTAGATTCCTGGGAAATAGAGATGGGACCTGAACAGGCTGGATGAATGAACAGAGTTGGACCAATGTTCATGTAGAGAGATTGCTAGTGTTATAGTAGGGGATTGAGACTTGAACATAGAGCTTCTGGCTCGGACATAGAAGCATTACTTAAGCTACCAGACTTCCGTAGAACTGCAATGTGGAAAACCTTTAGAAATGATAATCTGGGTCAAATTTAATTGTGTCACCTGGACAAATGTGGATTAAGGAAAGGCAGCATAGATTAGGGGAAATAATGTTGAACTAATTTGATTGAGTTTTTCGATGAGGTAAGAGAAAAGATTGTGAGGTTTGGTGTACACGGGTTTCCAAAAGGAATTTGATAAAATGCCATGGATACAAAGTTGCCCGAGTGATCGGGAGCAGAAAATAATAGTAAATGGTTGTTTTTCAGACTGGGGAAGAGATATATACTGTAGTTCCCCATGGGTTGGTATTAGGATCACTGCTTTTTCAGATCTCTGTTAATAGCCTAGACTTGGGTGCACAATTTCAATATTTGAAGATTACACTAAACTTGGAAGTATTGAAAGCTGTGAGGAGAATACTGAAAGTCTTCAAGAGGATATGGACTGACTGGTGGAATGGGCAGATATGTAGCAGATTAAATTTAATGCAGAGAAATGTGAAGTGATATATTTCAGTAGAAAAAATGAGGAAAGGTCATTTAAAATAAAGGATGTAATTGTAAAGGGGGTGCAGGGACAGAGGAACCTGGGTGTACAGAAATCATTGAAGGTGGCAGAACAGGGTGAGAGACTGGTTAATAAAACGAGGTTTTATAAATACAGGCATAGAGTACAAAAGAGAGAAAGTTATGATGAACCTTCTGAAGATATTGATTTGGCCTATTTCTTCCCCCATCTTTCATCGAATAGAATCATAGAGTCCCTACAGTATGAACGGAGGCCATTCAGCCCATCGGGTTTGTACCAACCACAATCCCACCCAGGTCCTATCCCCGTATTCCCATACATTTACCCTGCTAATCCCCCTGACACTCGGGTCAATTTAGCATAGCCAATCAATCTAACCCGCACATCTTTGGACTGTGGGAGAAAACCGGAGCACCCGGAGGAAATCCACACCGACACGGGGAGAACGTACAAACTCCACATAGACAGTGACCCAATGCCGGAATTGAACCCGGGTCCCTGGTGCTCTGAGGCAGCAGTGCTAACCATAGTGCCACCGTGCCGCTCATGTGAATGATTATAGATGGTGCAGATAAGATTTATGAGAATGGATCTGGGAATGAAGGATTTTACCTACATGGATAGTATGACAAAGCTGGGGCTGTTGTCCTTGGAGACGAGAAAGTTGAGAGGAAATTTGATTTAATGTTCCAAATCATGAGGTATCTGAAGAGAGTATAGATGGGTGAAATTGATCCTATTGGTGGAAAGACCAAGAATCAGAGAATACTGATTTTTAAAAAAAATATTTGCCAAAAATATTGGCGGTAACATGAGGATTTCTTTTTACCCAGGGAATGGTTAGGATCTGGAATGTATTGTTTAAAAATGTAGTATTGGCAGATTCAAGTGTTGCTTTTAAAAGGGCATTGGATAATTATCTGAAGAAAAATACATGTAAGGTTACAGTGAAAACATGGGGGAGTGGGACAGGCTGAGTTGCTCGTGCAGAGAACCGGCATGGGCACTCAGTTGAATGATCTCCTCCTGTTCTGTATCCATTCTGATTCTGTCCACATACCCACCATTAACATTTACTTCCTGCTACTTTAGTGCATGCTCTTTCGTTCCACTTTCCAAATAGTCAAGTTCAATTTGATTCCCTTTGTACGGAAACCTTAGAATGTACCTTTTGATGAAAGGATGCACCACTGTCAGTGGTAGTAATGACTGACAGCAGTTTATGATATAGGAGACTTAAAGGTGCATGCACATCATATCACAATACTGTTCACCTTTGCTGACCTACATTGGCCCCCATTCCAACAATCTCTCAATTTTTAAATTCTCATTCTTTTTTTCAAATCCTTCCAAGGGTTAAGGCCTCCCTATCTCTCTCATCCTCCAGCCCTGCAACCTTACAAAATCCTTGCACCACTCAAATTTGGATCTCTTGCACATCCCCAGTTTTAATCAATCCATCATCAGTGGCTGTGCCTTCAGCTGCCTGTTGCCTAACCTCTGGAATTCTTCCCTGAAAGGTGGGTAAATGTACCCTGACTCACCTTGACCAGTTTGCTGTAACCCTTTTTAACTCGGGTGACGGTCCAACACAACTTTATTGAACACTTTGTCAAGGAAAAACAACATTCAATCTCTTTACAGGACTCTTCTATAAACAGTCTCAAATCTACACTAGCTATCCACTTCTGACACATGATTCTGAAGATTCCCTACACCTTAACCACAGGTCCCTACCACTATATTTGAAATGCTGTCTGAAAGATTGGTAATACCAGTTCAATAAGGCTGGAATAGGCTACCCTTGGTCTTTGAGCGCTGGCTGATGTTTCAGCATCGGCAGTTGTCAATTTGGGCTTCCCCTCTTGTCTAGTCTTTGGGACGTTTTACCAGGGTAGTCTTCTGGGTCTGGTCGATCTATTGATAATGCTCGCCACAAGGTACAAGGAGCTGGAGATGCTTTGCTGCTCGGCTGCCAGTGAAAGGTGCTCTCTGGAAATTCCATTAAAGAAGGTGTAAAAAGCAGAGAGAAAACGTTACTCCTTTTATCCCCTTCTTTGTGCCCTCCTTGAAGATTCTGTATCCAATACTGGCATTGGCCAGGGCAAGAACATCCAATGAAGTGACTACTTTCCATATTTGGAGATTGCAGATCATGGTTTTGAACCTTCAACTGCCAAGTGCTGTCCTTGTCATGCTCTGCCTCTGGCCTTTTACTGAGGGAGGTGTCACCGAGTCTGCGTTGTATTCTTCTAACAAAGCAGTTTCACTGGAGGTTTAAACAATGTGGCCATTAACACATGGCCAGGCAGTTCCAGGCCTGTCTGGTTTCGATGGGAAGTTCAACGCCTGGCTGCATTAAAAACTATATTTTCCAGCTCTGCAGTTTGCAAATTGCAGGGTCCAGCTAGGTTTAAACTTGGCTTCCACATTTCGAGTTTTTATCCATGTTCACAAAAAAAAATCAATATTTCAAAAAATCAACAATTCTAGAGGTCATGGATCACCTGACCACTTCCCCATAACCTCTCTACTTCTCCACCTCCCTCTCTCTCCTCTTTTAAGCCTCTCCTTAGAAATTTCCTCTTTGGCTAAACATCTATACCGCCTATTATCTCCTTTACGTGGTGCAGTGTCAAAGTTTTGTCTAATTCTGTGAAGTACTCTGGGACATTTTACTGCTCTTAGTTGCTATATCAGTGTTAGTTGTCTTTGCTGTTGAACCTTCATGGCAACATTTCAGCTGTGTGAGATGATCTGATTTGTTAAACCTTTTTGCAATTTAATCAGTAAGTTATACTGAAATCAGGGGGTGGAATTTCACTCTGGAAGAGTAGGCGGGTCAGGATGCAGCCGGACAGTTCAGCGCGATTGACAGTTTGTCAGTAAACTGACTCCAACCCATCACCTTCAGAGCAGCATTTTAAGCTGAATGCTCACAAACCCCTCAGGAGAAATGTGAGTCAATTTCCAGAAGGTGATCGTTCAATTAGAGCAATGTTGGCACACTCTTATCAGACTTCACATCAGGTCTATGGGCTTCCCAGGCTTCCTGAAGTTTGCCAGCTAAACTAAAGTGAATGCAGAAGCAATTGAGGGTGCTGAAGCAAACTTAGACAAAGATGCCAATAAATGCTCAGTACTCTCGATTGCTTTCTTGCCTGCTAGTAGGAAAGGTTTTGTTCACAATGCTTTTGCTGGGAGGTTCTTTGTACAATTTAGTTACTTTCTTTACATTGGAGGTTTGGATTATCACATCAGGGTGGGTGCTGCTTTATGCTGCCTTGGATTGAACCTCAGATGAGGGTCATGATGAACAGTGACAGTGCCAGCAACAGCAGCATTTGGTTCTTCACAGACCTGCTGCACTGCAAAATAGGAAGCAGAGAGCTAAAGCCCAAACTGGGTATTAGCCACAAAACCCGAAGGTCTACAAACAGAGACTGTTTCCTTGGCAATACTGAATACTAGTCCCTCGGGAGGTTCAGGTTGTCATGTCAACTGGTGGCAGCCTCCTAGAAAAAGACTTGCAGTCTGCTGGACCCATTTTCAAGTATTACCTGTGACGGTGAAAGTCGCCACCGCCTTCAGCATTTTTGCTTCCATGTTCTTTCAGGGATCTGCTTCTAACATATGTCAGTTTGCCAAACTTTGCCACAAATGATGCCAATCAGTGTGAGTGGGTGCCCAGTTTTAAGGCTCTGGTTAGCTTCCCACAGGAGCAAGGTGTCACTGACTGCACACATTTGACATTTCAGCATATTCGGATCACACAGGAATGTTCATTAGCCATAAGGAATTCCATTTCATCAATCAGTAGCTGGTGTGAAACCACAAGAAGATCAATAAGCAGTTATAAGATTCTCCGGAAGCTGTTTCATCCTGGAACAGCTTCCCTGAAAGCTCATTGGTGACAAGACACCTTTAAACATTGCTGCTGGCACTGATCAAAAACTGGATCAATGAAGCCCAAAGCCCTGCAATGAATGTCATATGAATAGGAGCTTTGTGTTTGAACAGGCCATTGAGTTGCTGAAGATGTACTTTGATGTCTGGGCATATCTGGTGGCTTGCTTTATTATACAGCAGCCAGGATCTCCAGAAGGATTGTGGTTGCCCTATTCTGCACAGCATTGTGTATCAGTGAGGCTTTGGAGACCTGCAGGTGAAACAATGCAAAGGGCTCAGATCCTCCTCTGATGGTAAAGGTAATGAACCCAGTCAGTTCCAATTGCTGCCCAGGATTCCAGAGATACCCTTATCACTTAACATGTGCCAGTCTATATATGTCACTGGGAAATGCAACAGCCAGTTTTCCTGCCACTCACTACCGCATCCCCCTCAATGCCTTCGGCATGGACAAGTTGGGCCGAAGGGCCTGTTTCCATGCTGCAAACCTCTATGACTCTATGCCGTTGACACAAAATAGTCCTGCATTTCACCCTTTTTTTTACCCCCTTCAATAGCCTCCCACTGGTCCCCATTAATTCATGTATTCTTGTTCGTTATCAAACATATTCGGAGGGCACTGATTACCGATGACATTCACCAAGTTCTGCTGCATGCATAAAGACGCTAAGGGAAATAACATGCATGAATTAGTCCTGCCAAGATAAGAAAATGTTGCAAGTCATCTTCATGAAAATGGTCATATTTCACTTGTTGCTGAAATCAAATCAATCTGACTGAATATCATTTGATGAGTGGGTACCTTTTATTTAATTGTGTCACCAGGTAGTTGGTATCTTCCCATTTTTTCCATTTCCAACATCCAGGGATATTGAAATTCCACCAATCTCAAGTCCCTCTTCCTCTGCGCTAGTTTGTATGATATGTTTGGCAGGCTCATTCTGGGTCTCTCCCTCTGGTGTTCTGAACTCTCATATCCTGCAAAGAAGGAAGAGGATTGTAATTTATTCCTCTAAAGGATGGAATATCTTGTGAGGTTGGCTATGAGAGTGAGGCATGGAATTGCATAAGGAAATTGTCATTGGGTGGAATAGATAGATGTGGATGAGTAATGCATAAAAAATATAAGGATGGGTGCACCTGCAAGCTAAATGGGCGTAAGGGGTGATACACTGGAGTAAGCTTGACATAGGCCAGTGAGGGTATGGGATAATTGTCACAGCATGATATAGGTTGATGTGCCACTTTACTCTTTTTTTTCCTAAACTGCCTATGTTATTAAACCACTTTCTGCACTGAATCCAGGAGTACAGCATCGTGCTCTCACTGCTGACCTCCTCTTTTGCCTCCTACTTGGTCTCCATTGTGGGCCTCTTCCTATGATGTGGAGGGAGCAGCATCTCACTGTGACTTCTCGCTACTCCCAGCGGCACACCATTGGAAGGAGGCACAGCCTTTCCACATCTTGATTCCATTTGCCAATTTGTTTCTCCTAACTCTAAATTCCTTCAACTTGTATGTTTGGAGTGTCCTTTTAAATACTGAAGTTAAGATTACATTATGCAGATCCACATCACACCTGCTGCTGTAGATTGGATGAGAAACCCTAATATTGAAATTATAAAGTGTTTAAAATGTCATTGGTATACATGCTGCTCTGCTGGGTTTCCACAGTACTATCGAGCCTCCTCTCCCCTATAGGTTTCCAATGTGATGCAGAATTAAGATTGGGGCCAGAATCTCCCAGATGTAATCCTGTACACATTCCATCATACAGCAACAGATTTCCAATATTTCTGGAGAAAGTCATTTTAGTGTTGGCTTGTATTTGTTTTTTGGCTTGCAAGTATAATATGGCAACAAGATCCAATGTGATAGAAACTGTAATAGAATTTTCATTGCATATAATTGCTTGCAATGAACAAACCAATGAAATTAATGAGTGTAACATTTGGGAACAATTTGGGAAATTGAGACCAATAATGGTCTACTCAATATTTGGACTTTGGTCATTAGATTTACATATAAATGTAGCCATAAAATTCAGTTGTAATAAATGATTTGATATCTTGTCTTTTTATGGTTTCTACACTGCACAACCCCCAGTTATTTTGTTAGTGAGTGGCAAGTCTCTGTAATTATTGACTATGTCTAATTCTTGCCAGCTATGCAGGGCAAGTTAATGCCCCTGTTGTAACATATACATGAAAGTCAATAAACAGCTTGATTCCTACTTTTCTTTCCATTCATTGAGTTCTGGATAATATTGTAGCCCATACTTTTATTGCTTCTGTGTATTATTACTTAAGTATATGTACCAGCAGGGTATCTAGGTGCTAGCAGGGGTTGGCAGCTCCAGTCTGAATATTAGTTCCTGGCATTATAAGCAACTCACAGTATGGCTCTTTTCACACTGAAAATAAAGAGGAGGTATTTATAGACTGGCACTGTCAACCCATAGCTGGCATGGAATTTAAACAAAGAAAGTAACTGGAATTCACAAGCATCCACTGAACTAACAGGATCCTGTTGTTAAAAGGACTGCCATGTCTCTTTGCTTTATATTTACTGCCTAAGAATCTGAATTTGATGAAGGTAACATGGGCACAGTTCTCTCCATTTTCCCACTGGAGCTGCTCACCCAACAAAGCTATGGAATTAAAAGTCTCTTTTTTACTCTTAATCAAAGCTTTCAAATTATACACATCAATTCATGTTCCTCCCAAATTAAATATTGGGTGATTACAACAAACTGATCATATAAATTAAAGTTATTATTAAATATTAGCATTTTCAACACTTAGTTCCTCTAAAATAACAGTTTTTTTATTTTGCTTGCATGTTTTTTCCATAGCGGTTAATTCAAAATGAAACATCCTGCTGGTTGAAATGTTTAAAATTGTATTGCCATAAAACACAGTTCACTGCAAAATTGAAAAGTTAGAATTAGAGGTTCAAGTGTTCTGAATTAAAGAAATTTAGCAGATATTCCATGGTTTTACTCAGTATATGTTGGAGTATATGAGGGTATGCCTTGAGAGGCATAGAGTCTTGTTTGATGGGATTGGGGTTGGAGAATAAGCACAACCAATATGGCATATTGATCGCCTGCTCAATTCTCTGGTTGTTGCTCCCCTGAATTGAAGACCTGGGCCAGATTTTCATGGTCCAAATTGGGATCAAGGAGAGGTAGGACTGAAAAGAAAATGGCTGCTGAGTGGGGCACCCGGAGGCTCTGCCTCCGTTTCTGCTCTTGGCAATTTTCACCAGGGCAGAGAAGAGATGGGCCCAGGAACTTGGTTGCAACTGACAGCATTGTGAACTCATTTTCAGCCCACTTTTAAAAATATTTTCATGGAGGCAGCTGGACCTTAGCAGCTGTTTGGTTTTACCCCAGCTGGCTGAAGACATGAACCATGTATTGAATGCAGTAAGCATTTAAAATGTAAAATTGTTTTCCTCCTTTTACTGTTCATCATTAAATACTGTTTCATGAATTGTATCTGTGGTCAATAAGTTGCCTTCTGTTAGTACTGTGATTAGAAGGGATAACTAATACCTAAGTGTGTTTGCCAGATTGTTACTTCTCCAAATTGCTAAATTGTCAAGACAAAGATCAACATTATAAATGTGGAAAATTCTTCAGATGAGTTTTTTCAAAAATGACTGATCGATAAAAAGGTAGAGTGCATTTCACACTATTGATAGGCTATGATAACCAAATGTAAATGTTTCGGATGGGATTCTCCCAAAATAAATTCTAAGTGCCGATTTCATGTAAAAACTGGAGAAAATACCGCTGGTTTTTCAGCGGGATTTTCAAAATGAATCTCCCACATGCTGTGCACTGCAGAGTGCACTAGCATGAATCTCATTAAAAATCAGAGGGCGGTGCCTATTCCCACTGGAGTGGCCAGCAGCATAGCGCTGAGCAGGCCACTGCGCAGGCACCAATCTGTTAGCGCTGAGACCACCGCATGCGCAGTAGCCCTGCGCTGCCGGCCTCCTGATCACTGGCCAGCTTGATCGCTGACAATGACCCCGCATCACTGCCCTTCCGATCCTCCCCAACCCCCGATCACTGGGCTCTGTTGTCAGGCCAGCCTCGACCCCCACTGCTCCCCCAACCCACCTTGATCCCCAACCCCGATGGCCAGCCCCAATTGCTGGCCTCCCTCCATCTGTCAGCGGGGCCCCATCCTCCTCTTGCCCCACCCCTTGGCACTGCCCGATGTCCGGTGGGCAGTGCTAAGATGCCCCTGGGCATTGCCACTTTGCCCCTTGGGAAGTGCTAGGGGCTCAGGCTGGCAATACCAAGCTGGCAATGCCCAGGGGGCATCTTTTAACCTGAATAGGTCAGGCCGCCAGCTCCCCGTTAGTGGGGAGCTGTTGTAAACCCTACTGGAGTGAAACACTCTGAAAGAGTCTAACGGCCTGAAGACTTCAGTCTCGCTGATTATATGGTAGTCGTCATTATCATAATTTATTCAGCTCCCTGCGCATTTCTGGCACGGAGCTGATGACGCCAGAAATCTAGCGGCTGAAGGCGCACAGAGGCCGTGGCGCCCAGCAGGAAGCCCACTGAACGTCCTCTGCTTGAGTCTCCCAACCTACTGCACTGTTAAAGCAGCACAGCAGGCTCGGAGAATCACCCCCAATCTTTTCCCACTGCTTTTGTGTATACAGTCTAGACATCTGTTGAGATTACAGTTCTGAAGTCTATTTGTTTACTCAGCACTGTTGACCGCAATCCAACTGTCTAATCACTTTACATGTTAGTAACATTGTTTATACAGATGTGTTGAAGAATCTTTTTGTTTATGTGGTGAGTTTTATGGGTTAAAAGCAATGGCTTCCAACTATTATAACAAGACTGGTGAGTCCATAAAGAGAATAGTGGGTGAGGTGGCTGAGGGCATCAGGGTAGGAGGTTTAAAGTAGGCAGAAGGGTCAGCAAACAGGGGAGCTGCTAGTTACCTCAGAAACATCGTGCTGAGGCTTTTTGGGAGTGGAAGCTGGCCTTAACCTCACCCTGGACTCGGCCCATGGCATGCCCACCTCCAAGCCACTTAGGACTTGGACTGCCCAAAGATTCCACCTAGCAGTCACGCGATAGGGGCAAGATCATGATGGCAGGATGATTCCTGTTATCTAATTCTCAACATAAATATCTGGCCCCAATGTCAGAAATGAAACAAACACTTTCCAGTTTCATAGTGAGAACATTCATTAATGTATTATTCTGCTGCTGAAGTGGGTCAGCATACAAACTGACCTGTCCTTTTTAAGACCACAAAACATGACTTTAAATCCAGAACCAATTCCTTCTAAACTGTTGCTGACTGCTTCTCTATTGACTAACAGCTCCAGGAAATGACATGTTTCCTTTATTTTAATATCTTTCTTTTAAAACAATACTTTGCAAGTAGTAACAAAGCAATATATGGCAAAGTATGACAAAATGTATGCTCTCATGTTAATGCTCATTATGAGTTTGAGGAGTGCCTCTCTGATCTACCTCTGCCATTATCTGGTTGCTGCTTCTCTGTATTTTCTGATGCATTTTGCTCCTTTTCTTCTGGTGCTTCTGTCTGTTTCTTTTCCCATTTCACACACTTTTGTCCTGGCAATTTCACCTCACAAACCCCAGTAAACTTCAATTAGCAACAAAACAAACCAAATTCCAGCCATGACTCTATCCTCTGTTCGCAAGATAATTATGGATGACAATGGCAATCTAGCCCAGCTCATGTCATCCATCCAGAATAACATGTGAACATATGTATTATGAGCAGGAGTAAGCCATTCGGCCCCTTGAACCTGCTCCACCATTTGATAACATTGATTTATATTATACCAGTGACGACAACTCAGAAGTACTGAATTGGCTGTAAAGTGATTTGGGATATTATGAAAGGTGCTGTATAAATGTAGGGTTTGTGTTCCTTTCATTAGACCTGCATGCAGTAGGCAAAGTGACTGTAGCAGTGGTCAAATTGGATGGGCAGTGCTGATTCTGTAAGGATAATCAATCACACGGCAATCAACTAATGATGGGAAAGTGGCTACAAAGAAAATGCTACATTTACAAAACAATTCATTCTGTAACTAATACAACCATACCATTCTGAATAATCAGACAGAAATCCACAATATACCATAAATGGCATCTGCTCCTTTTACACTAATGACACCAGTCCTCCGGGATTTATCAATCAGACATCGGCCAGTAGTTTAGGAAAAATGTAAGACAGAATTCTCCAATCTTGCATGTCCCACCACCACTGCCAGCAAGAATGGAGAATTTGGCTCTGAGCCAAATCTCCTTTCACAGCAGCTGTACCGGAGAATCCCAGCCACGGACGAGGTTGAAGAATTAAGGCCGACGATTAAGTTGTTGATCTGAATTTTTCAGAGAAGGTACATAATTTTGGTGCAGCCTTAACTCGAGAACTGAATTGTTTCCCCATCCCCAGAATACAAATTGTTTCAGATAAATTGTTATACACTGGAAGCTTATAGTTTAGAATGAAAAATGTAACTAAAAAGAAGCTTCAATGCAAAAACAGAGTGACACCCCAACTCATACCACCACATCTTGCTCAACCCTTCCCATGCTCCACCTGCCAGCCCGATTCTCTAAACTCCCCCACCCCTTCAACACCCACAACCTCCATGCCACACGCCCAACAGCCCCCTCCCGCAGCTCCCAAAGATTCACCAACTTCCTCCATGGTCATGAACAATTCCCCACTATCTATTCAGCACCCACAACCTTCCCTCCCATTGCTCATACAGCCTCCAACCACCCCCACCCCTTCTACTTCCCCAACCTCTATCCACACCATCCAGCAGCTCCCAACCTCTCCCCCACTCCTCTTAGATGCCCACTTCTCTCTCCACCTCATCCACCCTCCAGCTCCCCAATTCACACCATCCTCTCCAACAACCTCCAGGCTCCCGACCCTCTAACATCACCCAACGACTCCCCACTCCTCCAGCAGCTTCCAGTCTTTCCTTCCCCCAAACAATCTCCTTCCTTCCTCCAACTAGCTCTCCCCTCCCCCAACTCTATCTTCCCCCCCCCCCACCCCCAATCATCTCCCCACTTCCCTCTTCAATCTGAGCATCCAATTTGTTTTAAAATAGCGATTTCAATTACCATTTTTCAAGTGAGAAACTTCTTAGTTGCTACACTGCTGTTGACCTTTGGCAGATTTTCTAGCGGGCTTTTAAAATAATTTGGAACCATGAAGTTGTTCAAAGGCCGGAAACAGCAATGCAGCAACTCGGTGAACCTGACCGGACAGACCAACTTTAAAAAAGCAGGAAGTCTCAGGTCTTTCAGATCTGCAGCTCTGCCTCTGGCTTCTCGGGCTGGGGACAACAAAAAACTCAGTTTAGGGTAAAGAGCCCTGGCATCCCTTAGCCTCCCCCAACTCTCTCCCTCAGAGACCCTGGCCATTACCACCTGGAAGACAAATGCTTCATATATTGTGGAGAAACCACACAAACTTGGTTCCCTGGAGCATCGAAGACATCTTAAGTCACTGTGTAACAGTCACATGCAGATGGCTGCCTTCATAACAGCACTCCTGCTTGAAGTGCAGCTGATAAACTGGATTTGATCTTTGAGTCTGATCAGTGATCCTTCCTTAAAGACAATCATTGATGGACGAGAAATGCTGCAAGGAACATTTCAATCCACAACACTTAAGTATTCAACAATCATGTTTGAAGGTCTGGAGAAGGACACAGCCTTCCATTGCTGGACAGGCAGGCATCGACACAGCCTTGGATCTGATGGTGTCAATGAGAGGTGGATGTCAGCATGCAGTCTTCACTGCCTATGGTAAGGATTTCATTGATTCTGCGAACATTCTCATTGAGGGTATTAGCATACTAAAGCAGACTGTAACATTTGTGTCAATAATGATGTGTATATACAATGCACTTACCTGAAGAAGCCTCTGTGGGCTGCGAAGATACTGGCTTACGGATCTTTCTAACCCCAGTGGATTGATATGTCTACTTCAAGTCACATTACGTGAACACATTTCCCCCCAAAATGTTTTAAACATGGTTACTGAACAACTCTTACAACATGATTTAACATAGGATTGGATATGTATTTAAAAAGGAAAAGTTCTGAAGCAAAATTTGTGGATACGACAGGGAAACAGGGCAGACAGTTCCATCTGAAAAGTAATTATGAGCACATCCTTGATAGCTAAATGTCTTCTTTCTGCATTATAACTTCATGATTATATGAAACTTGCCATTGGTGCCTTAAGGGAAATTCACTCAGCTCGATCAACATCAAAGGGAAAGTTAGCCTAAGAAAATTCCATCTCCTTATTTTTTGTCCACATTTTAAAGATCCACATGTACCATGATTATTGTACAGCCTTCAAACATTTCTGTTAAGCTCCTTTTTTAAGAAGCTGAAATAAATTTAGCAGATCAGCACAAACTGAAGATGTCAACTGAAATTATTATTTTTGGATCATTTTAAATAAATGTGAACACTGTACCAGGTGGCAGTAATGCAAAGGAGGAAGACTAGATTTAATACTGGTGATAGCTGGTTTGACAGAATGCACATCAGGCGTGACGATGGACAAAAATAATCAAAAGGGAAACAAAAATCCCTGTACTTGTTTTTTTTTGTATGCTGCATTCGGAAACTCATCTGCTCCTGTTCAGATTTTGCTGATGACATTTCAAATAGCCCATCACCATCTATTTTCCATATAGAATATGTCAAAAGCTATTTTACTCACATCTGACTTGGATTGGATGTATTTCTCTCCAGTTAAGATACTCCAAGAGGAGATGAGCAAGATTGCAGTACTGAAAGTATAGCTCAAACAGAAAGCAACAAGTATCAATCTCCTAAAATTAAACCACTGTTAATAATAGGTGTCAACCCTGGACTAACAGTAACAATTTTGACTCTGAGTCACAAGATTATAGGTTCAAGTCCCCTTGTATTCTTGTACAATGGAATATTTTGCGAAACGGGAAAAACCTGTAAACGTTGATGTTGAAAGAGATTTGGGTTGATGTTGAAAGAGATTTGGGTGTGCCCGTACAAGGGACACTGAAAGTTAGCAGTCAGTTGCAGCAAGTAATAAGGATGGCAAATGGACTGTTGATTTTTATTGTAGGAGGATTGGAATACAAGAAAACAAGGGGGGGGCAGGGGGGCAATCTTGCCAGAATTTGGCAATGTGTCAGCTACGGCAAGAAAAATGGAGTGAATCCCACCAATGTAATTTCTGACTGATGCGCGATTAATTCACTCGGGAGGCTGGATCGTACCCGGGAATAAAGGCTTTTATTCGCAACAAGAATAGAGCATACAGCTTAACAATACAATCCCAGACTAAAGGGTCACTAGGAAGTGCAGTGACCTTTATACTCCTATAGGTAGGCGGAGCCAACCGGAGTGTACCACAGAACAATACTAACAGGTGGAACACCCCAACCCTAACCCCAACAGTAACAAGAGTAACATATGTACAAGTACCATAGTGATTACCATCTATGGTTCAGTACCCATAGTGGTAACCATCTATGGTTCACCACACTGACCAAATCTTGAACCTCATTGACAAAGGTTTTTATGGCCACGAGAATAACGTCACACCCATGGCAGCCTCCCTCTGATTCATCTGCCACGGCTCCACTTAATCGCTCCAATCACTGGGAGCTCCATATATCCGACTCTGCAGCAATTGTTCTACAGTGACTGCAGGGGACGGCAGCCAGGAAGCCTGCACCGCATTTCTCAGAGGGAACCTGTCCAGACGTCTTGATGGAGTGCAGCAGAGGCACGATGCACTCTACCCCCGCTCCAGGAAAATACCTCCCACCAAGGTCCCCATCCCCACTTGGGATGCAGCGGCAGCCCTGGTGAGTGCAAGCTCACTGCAGAAGAGAACGGAGCAGCAGTGCCGCAAGAAGATGAACAATCTTCTGCATTCAGCCAGGATAAGTGAGCCTCGTGCAGGCTTTTTCTAAACCTCCTCACACACCCCTCCCACTTCCACACTCATCTCTCACCCAGCCATTTAAGGCTTTGCTGACAACTCCCCCTTCCCCAATCACCCCTCTACTTACCTCACCCCACCCTTAACCCCAGCTACCAATCCCCTTCACTTCTGAGGAGGTCCCTCGAGCAGAGGACATAATCCCCATCATGGCGCTGCTGTTTCCCCAGGTTTCTTCATTGAAGGGGCATATTAGCCAATGGCCTCTGCAAAAGGGAAGAAATCAGCCAGTTCTCCAGAACGACAGAAATGCCAGACATTATCTATAATCCAGCTCCAAACCATTCACTGCCAAACTCCAAAAACTGACCTTTGCATCTGCCTCTGGGCCTTTTGTCCCACTTAGGAAATCAATCTATTAAGAATGTGAATGTTGACCAGCTGAGTAACACGTGCGTCGAGCGTAAAACCACACGGGCCACTTAAAATTGCAGTCAATAGCCCTTTAAATGATCTAAATTGGCTATTTATTTATTAGCAGGAGCATTTCCAACCTCCATGTACACCTGCTGACTGAAATATCGTGAGGTGGTGCAATGATGTCAGAATGCCCTCCCGACGTCATTGCATCCTATTTCATCAACGATTGGGACTGCTGCGCGCCCGTACTAAAAGCACAAAATTATGGCCGTAGAAGGCTAATTGGCCAGGATTACATAATGGAAAACAACAGCACATACCCTGAGAAGCAAACACTGATTTCACAATTTAAATGCTTCTGAACATGGATTCGTAGAATCAATCTTTCAACACATGAAGTTGATAGCGATAATTTAATCTCTTGGTAAGGAGCATTCCACACTGAGATTGTGTATCAGGAACTCAAGTACACCACCTCCAGATATGATTTTCCGGACAAACTCTCGATATGTCCTCCCGATAGGTTAAGCTGCTTGCCTGGACTATAGGTTTATGTAATTGCCTCCTCTTCAATTGGAAGATAGTGGCTGATTTCCTCTCTCCTTTAAGATTGAGTCCAAGTGATCAATCTACAGAACAGTTCAGGGTTGTATTAATGTATTATAGAGTTAAAACATGAACCTACTTTGATGCTGGTAACTAAGTTTAAAAAATAACTCAGCCCAAACATATAGACAAGTTTTGAAAACTTTGAATGGCAATGGTAGATTAATGACAAATAAATGGTATCAGCTGCCCTTCAGTGTATAGAGTAAACAGCTCTGGAGCAGATTAATTTTCCCAAATCGCACTAAGTAGTTTCTGTTATCAGACAATATGGCTGCTCTTTGGCGGTGCTAATCTCTAATCTTGTTTCAAAATGAGTAAGCACCAGAAGAAAATCATGATTCGCAACCAGTATGACAAAGAGTCTATCAGGGTTGATTTCTGATGATCATTGATTAGTGTACAGTACAGTGAGTCACTTATGCTTGTAAAATCAAAAGTGATCCAACAAGTTTTTTGTTCTGTTTTCTGACAAGGTTTCCATCGGTCTAATCAAATAAGTAGTGGCTCTGCAATTCATTCGAAGTGAAGCGAAAAAGAATTAGTTCCAGCAGTCAGCAGATTTTCCTTGCTGTCACTGAGAGAAAGAAATACTTGACAGTTTGAGATGCCCTTTATGTATCTCCCTGACCGCAAGTGCTTACTGGGCAATATCAGTCTTTAACAGGCAACTGGCTGGGGATTAACCCTATGGTAATTGAGGTTATGAAAAGGTTCTCATTCTCTCAAGTCCCTCTGTGGAGTATCCCCTCTCTGGAAGCAGTGGAGCACCTCATCAAAACTGTCTTACTAACCAACACATCCTGTCTTTACTGTAGGCCAAGAGAAGGTCAGTGAAGGTCCAGACCTGCTATATTGGAAGCCAGTGTCCCAGTAGCGTATGGGTGCCACAATCATTTAAATGTATTTATCTGCATGGTTTGAGCTGCATTTGTTCTATAAATCGCCACGCTTTCACCATGTTCAGCCAAAGCTTAGTCTTTAAAGCTGATTATTAACTTCTTGTTATTATTTGTATGCTGCTGGAAATCTGTAACTGAATTGGGGCTCATTCTGCTGTCGTACTTTAGCATGACTAGTAGGTCATATTATGGTGAGTCACATTTTAAAATAGCAGTCATTGCCTGCTTTTACTTTACAAGTGTATGTTCATTATGTATGTTTCAAGAATAGATTTTTAATGTTGTTGAAGTTAATTTGTATAGTCCAACCTCCACCCTCACTGTGATGGGTGACCTACCAGTGGCAAAGATCTCCTGATGACATTACTCAATGAATTGCTGGAGCATACAAGCCTCTCCACCACATCAAGGTGGTGATCCCTCAGGTAGGGAGGGGGCACAGATGGCCGGATGATATGCTGGATCTTTCATTAAAGAATTTCTCTCGCATGGGCTCTGGCAAGGATCTGACTGGCAGCAGTGAATCCAACATTTAAAAGGAAGAAACCCTCTCAAGATGGAAGCCGGAAAATGAGAGCATGATTGACTGAATGTTTCAGAGTCAGCAGCACATTCCTAAGTCCTCTGGTGCCAAGGATCTGAATCTAGTGCTGTAAAAGGTTCATTTCCCACATTAGGCCTGGCATATTGAGTGTCATAACTGTTCTCAGTTAATAAACTTCATTCTTTCATTCCTAGCAATCTGAACCACATTCCGCTAAGCGAGTTACCTTTTAGTTACACACACCTTTCTCTCCACCTTTGTTCTCAAGTCTCCATCTCAGCACACAGCACTCACCCTCAGCCTGTTCCAACCTCACACCCATTCCTCATTGTCATCCTCCTCAGAAATCCTCATTCCATCCTCAACACTCATTCGACTTTACACACCAGAACTCTTGGCTTTCTCACATTGCAGGAGAAGCGAGTGCACACCTTCAGGGTGAGGAAGAGAACTTGGGGTGGACTACTGTCAAGCTGACCATGATGGAGAAAGACAGTCCTGGAGATGGCACAGGTACAGGGTGTCAATACTGGAGAGATGGGGATGGCCCAGAGACCTGGTGACAGCATGAGTTTTCACCCTCCCAAGGGCAATGTGCTATTTGCACAGAGGAAGGTCCCACAAACAGCCTCTCCTGACATGCTGATCAGTCTGTTTCAATGGTCTTATTCAAGGGAAAACCATTGGTCAGAGCACCAGGGAGAACTTTCCTGTTCTACATTAATTGGCACCATGAAGTTTTTACCTCTATCTGTAAGGGCAGATAGAGCCTTGGTCTAAAGTCATCTGAAATTTGGCACCTCCAACAGTGCAGCACTCCCTCAGTACTGCGTAATAATAGAAATAATAATCAGCCTAGATTATGTGCTCAAATTGCTGAAATGTGACTTGAACCCACAACCTTCTGACTCAGACACGAATGAGTCAAGCCTGACACCTATTGTTATAAACTTTATCTACAGTTTTACTATTGTAAAGTGTTTATACACTTTATAGACAAGCAACATGGATCATCATCATTTCAAATAAGTTGTCTCTGTTTTCACCACCTCTGTGTGAATTCTTCAATAAGGTAGTTCATGGTACACAGCCACATGGAGAGATTATCAGTGCTGCCTACATTTCAGAACAGTATTCTTGAAGGTGAGAGTCCAAACCTGTTAAACACAATACAATTCTAAGCTGACATGCATTGCCCTTGCTCAGGAATCAAGGAGCGATTCTCCCAGCCCGCTGCGCTGCTCTAGCAACACAACAGGCCAACAGACATCAGTCGAGGCTGTTTAGTGGGCTCCCCGCTAAGGCACCACGGCCTCCATGCATTTCCCAGACAAAACGTTTTCGGTGCAAAGGTGATTTCCATATTTAAATTACAATTTACATCTGCTGGAGGGAACAGATCCCCCCCAACCCCACCAGGAGTGGTTCACTTCAGCCAAGATTTACAACAGCTCCGCACTAACGGGGAACTAGTGGCCGACCCCGCTGGAGGGAACAGAGGCCCACTGAGGCCTCCCAGGAGGTCAGGGGTAAGGGGGAGTGCCCCACTGGTCAGTGTCCAAGCCTGGCAGTGCCAGCCTGGCCCCTGACACTGCCCAAGGGCCAAACTGGCAATGCCCAAGGGGCATCTTGCCACTGCCTACTGGGCATCAGTCAGTGCCATGGTGGTGGAGCCAGAGGGGTTGGGGCCTATTGGCAGGGCAATTGGTGGGGGTAGAGGGTCCCACTGCCACTCTGCCAGAGGATCACTGGCAGAGGGAGGGAAGGGGGTGATGGGGCTTGCCATCTGGGTGGGGGGGCCGTGGCTGCCCTGGGGGGTAGGGGGGTGGTTGAGACTGCCGGGGGGGTTGGGGGAGATGAGATCGGGGCAGGCAGGCAGGCTGGCAGGTCCGGGAGGCCAGTGGTCAGGGGGTGGGGGATGTGGTCAGAGGGGAGGGGAGGGCCAGTGATCTGGAGGCTGGCAATGCAGACCTACTGTGCATGCACCGATCTCCCATCTGACAGATCAGCGCATGCACCATGGCCCACACTATGCTGCCGGCTCTCCAGCGAGAATAGGCCCTGCCCTCTGATTTTCAATGTGATTCATGCTAGGGCACTCTACAGTGCCCAGAGTGTGGGAGTTTCATTTTGAAAATCGTGCTTAAAAAAATCGGTGGGTGTTATTCCAGTTTTCACATGAATTCGGCACTTGGAATTTTTTTGGGATAATCGTGCCCCTAAATATTACAATTGTGCATATTGAGCCTGAGGTAGATACACTGGAGTAGATGTTAAACAAACAGATTTCACCCTGGGAGATGTCCCAGTCGTGAATATCATTAAACATCCAAGGGGGGCAGGGCCTATTTGCGCCGGAGTCTGACATTTCTGGAACTCTGCGCTTGCGCAGTGGCTCCAAACTGTCAGTCTCCCCGTTTGCTGGCCAGTTTGATTGCAGGTCAGCCCGGGACCCCCGTAGTGCTGCCACTCCAGCCCCCTCATGGCCCGATCGCGGCCCCCACAATTCCCAGGCCAGCCTTGACCCACCACCTCCCTCTAGTGGCGATCCCCCCTCACCCCGGCAGACCCCCCCAACCCCCTGACCCCTTCTGGGGTCAGACCACCCCCCCCCAGCCCACCCCAATTGCTGTCCTCCCTTCATCCCAGACTGATCCTGTCTGCAGAGTGGAAGTGGGACCCCCCCCCAACCACATCAATCGCCCTAGGCCCCGCCCACAATAGGCCCCGCCCCCTTGACGCTTCCCGGTGGGCAGTGCCAAGGTATCCCTGGGCAAGGGCACTTTGCCCCTTGGGCAGTGCTAGGGGGCAGAGGCTGGCACTGCCAGGGTGCCCATCCCCAGGGGGCATCACCCCCACCACCTGAACCCCTGGGGGGTCCCAATTGCTCCCCTTCATTCCGGCAGGGTCTCCCACTAGTTCCTCGAATGTGGGGAGCTAGTGTAAACCACACCAGAATGAAGTATTTTTGGCTGGGTGGGAGACTCAATCGGGACTGGTAAGTTCCCGATAATTAGATTTCAACGACATTTAAAACCTATTTTAAAAATATTCAAATTACTTACCTGCTTGCCCGCCGATTTCCAGCGTGGTCTAAGCGGGGACTGTTTGCCGGCTCGCATGCATAAATCCCAGAACAAGGCCAGCAATGCGCATCTCCCACCCTGACCATCCAGAAAAGTTATGGGTCGCGATGGGAGAATCACGGCCCCCGGGAGGCTCCACAAATATCCCCACCCTCAGTGATGGGGAAGGCAAGAAAATCAGCACAAATTGTTAAGGCTGAAGCATTTCCTACAACCTTCAGCCAGAAGTGCCGAGTGGATGATCCATCTTGGCCTCCTCCTGAGTTCCCCAGTATGACAGATGCACCAGCCAATCTATAGCCAATTTGGTTCATTCCATGTAATATCAAGAAAAGGCTTAAGGTATTGGATAATGCAAAGGCAATGGGCCCTGGCAACACTTTGACAATAGTACTGAAGATGTATTTTCCAGAACTAGCCGTGCCCCTAGCCAGTTGTTCCTGTACAGCTACAACATCGGTATCTATCCGGCAATGTGAAAAATTGCCTAGGTATGTCTTGTTCACAAAAAGTAGGACAAACCCAACCTGGTGAATTACTGTCCATGAAGGCAGCTTCTAAAGGGCAATTAGGGATGGACAATAAATGTTGGCCTGGCCAGCGATGCCCACAAATAAAAAAAGTAATAATTTCCCTGATTTACATGAAGACGTTTCCTTAGTATTTTGCCTTAAAAAGACATTTTTGGAAGACATCTGGTTTACCTTGCAGTTTCTGAACTTGATATGAACTGACCTGCCTTCAGCCTTGGCTGCAGAATGGGAGCAGTCGTTACATCGTTTTCTGACGAGGAACAGGAGGACCAGCAGCAGCAAAAGCAGTAACAGCTGTTTCATTTTCCACAGCCACATGCTGCTCCACTGGACAGAGGGGAAGGACCCAGAACTCCAACTGAAATGAAACATTACCTCACACCCCTACAAGTCTACAGATAGAGGATCAACTTCCTTGACGTTACTAAGTGCCTTAGGAGGCTTAGATTCCTGCGGCAGCTCACTCTTGTCATTTATAGCCTCTTGGAACAGGATGTCCTCCCAAGAGAGTTATGTGGACATGCATTCCCAATGGCCATCAAAGTCATAAGAGCCCTACATTTCTTCACCTCTGACTTCATTTAGGCATCACCTGAGGAGGTCCGCAGATCTCGCTGTCTATGATCCATAAGTCCATTTCCTAATTCGCTGATGCCATGTTTGCCAAGGCTACACAGTCTCTGCAATGTGACACCGATGAGGCCAGCCAGATGCAGAGAGGTCTTGCTTTTGCTGCAGGTGCTGGATTTCCACAGGTTCAAGGAATCACAGACTGCGCAAAAGTGGCTGTTAAGGCATCCTTGGATCATCCAAGGGTATTAACCAGAAATTCCACTTCCTCAATGTGTGGATTGCTTGTGTCACCATGAGCACATAATGAATGTGCGTACAACATTTCTTAGACGCTGCAATGACTCACACATCCCGGACAAGTCAGGTGTTTGCACCTTCACACAATGTGAATGGCTGGCTCCTTGAAGTTAAGGGTTATCCTCTGAGCAACTGGCTGATAATGCCTGATAATAATGCCCAGGAAAGATACAACAGGAGCCACATGACAGGGAGCATGATCATCGAGCAAGTCATTGACTTGCTGAAAAAGAAGCATTAATAGATCTAGGTGTACCATTCAGTGTGCGCGAGCAAGAATGTCCAGAAGGGACACCTGCTGTCATAACATGGCACTCCATAATGAAGTATATCCGCAGGAGGAGGAAGATGAGGCAGCTCAGTGTTCTTGAGAGAGAAGACTAAAATGTGCGGCAGGGTGGCTGCAACCATATATTAGGCAGCTAGAGAAGCCCATGACAGCATCGTGGAGACAAGCTCGAGAAAAATTACAGGCCCAATGGCATAGTAAACCTGAAAGATCCACAGAATCCCTACAGTGCAGAAGGAGGCCATTCGGCCGACCGAGTCTGCATCAACCACAACCCCACCCTATTCCCGTAACCCCGCATGTTTACCTTGCTAATCCCACGACACTAGGGTCAATTTATCATGGCCAATCAACTTAACCCGCACATCTTTGGACTGTGGGAAGAAACTGGAGCACCCGGAGGAAACCCACGCCAAAACAGGGAGAATGTGCAAACTCCACACAGACAGCAGCCCGAGGCCAGAATTGAACCCGGATCCCTGGCGCTGTGAGGCAGCAGTGCTAACCACTGTGCCACCGTGCTGTCAGCACAATGCATTCCAAAAGTCATAAAGCATTCCATCTCAATCACAAGGTTCACGTTTACTCCACTCTGCTTGTGCCATTCTGATGGAGTCTTTTGTCCATTTCGGAAATGGAAAGTGACAATGGAGAAGGTAAGACTTATGAAAAGCTTTTCAGTTTTAAAGAGTTGCAAGTGAATCCCCTTGTGCAATAAAGACAGTCTTTATTGTCCACTTCCTATCACTTCTATATGGTTCTAACCCTTTAACTTCAGCAGAGTTATTCCCATGCTGCTCATTTTCTTGTTCTGACAAGTGAGATGCTGGTGGTGGATATGGACTGGGTTTGGAGTTTGTGCGGGCTTGGCCAAAGACTGCCGCACCTGTACTTGTCCAGGGCAGACTCGGTCATCTGGACAGCAGACAGCATGTGGGGCTCTGTCTGAGGGTACAGGGCAGGTGAGAAATGAGAGCTCTTTGATGAGACTCCTCACATCAATATGTTCTTTCTCCATCCTACCACTTATGCACTTACCTGCTTGAAAAGAACTGGACAGTACTTTGCTAAACTTTAATAAAACATTTAGTGATCATGCCGAGCCTCCCCCCATCTTGTGTTAAATGGCAGACTGAGTTCCTTGTCAATACTCATTTTCCATCAGGATGGGCACCCTCTCCAGAAAGGTGAGGCATCAAAACATTCATGTTTAAGGCGTTGTATTTCGTTAGGAAATTTTGACAGAACCACAGACATGTCCATTACTGCTCCAGAATTTCCCTCCTCATGAATAATCTCCTGGGCCCAGCATCTACTTCCACATGGAGTGTTCTTGTCCTATGCCATCCAATGGGGCTCTCCATTGCTGTGTCTGTCTTCAATATCTACCTCTGTCATTTGTGATATGCACCATGTGACAACTGAGGTGTAGGAATTTGTACTGATGAAGGGTATGTGTGAGTGATGTGGTGATGAATCCTTAGAGTCCTGACTCTCCTTGGTCTGGTCTATTTACAGTTCCTTTATTAATAGTGAAGATGCTATGTGAGATCAAAGACATGAGTTAGTCCTGATATTGAGAAAGGGTACAAACTCAGCTTAGTGCCGACTGTGACAATTTAGTTATTGGGAGCACCAATCCAATATGAGTGGCTGTTATGGGCGGCACAGTGGCTTGGTGGTTAGCACTTAGTGGTCTCACAGTGCCAAGGACCCGTGTTTGATTCCAGCCTTTGGTGACTGTGTGGAGTTTGCACATTCTCCCAATGTCTGTGCGTGGATTTCCTTCAAGTGCTCCGGTTTTCTCCCATAGTCCAAAGATGCGCAGGTTAAGTGGATTGGCTATGCTAAATTGCCCCTTAGTGTTCAAAATGTGTAGGTTAGGGGGATTAGTGGGATAGATGCATGGGGTTACAGGGATAGGGCAGGAGGTGGGCCAGAGTAAGATGCTCTGTTTGAGAGTTGGTTTAGAGTCGATAGGCCAAATGGTCTCTTTCTGCCCTGTAGGGATTCTATGAAGTGCCATCTGGGAGGGTGATACCTAATTCTGTCACCAGGTCCCTGGACCACCCCCATCTCTCCAGTATTGACCCCTGTACCTGTGCCATCTCCAAGGCTGCCCATCCTCCATCATTGTCAGTTTGACATTAGTCCACCATCAGTTATTTTCCTCACCTTGAAGGTGTGCACTGTCTACTCCTGCAATATGAGAAGGCAAAGAGCTTGGGTGTGCAAGGATTCAGATCCTTGGCATCAGGGGACTTGGGAATGTGCTGCTGACTCTGAAACCTTCAGTCAAGCTTCCCTTTTCTGGCTTCCATCGTGTGAGGGTTTATTCCTTTTAAATGTTGGCTTTACTGCTGCCAGTCAGATCCTTGCCAAGTCCATTCAAGAGAAATCCTTTAATGACAGATGCAGTGTTTCATCGTGCCATCTGTGCCCCATCCCTATCTGGTGGATTGCCACCTTGCCATGGTGGAGATACTTGTGTGCTCTAGTGATGTCTTAAGTGATATCACCAGGAGCTCCTTGCTCTTGGTAGGTTATCCATTGCAGTTAGGGCAGAGGGAGGTGGCAGACAAAGTGCAGTCTAAAAATCCTCAATCGCAGAACAGGTGAAGGAAGATTGTGCATCTATTGGCTGCAAAGGATGAAGAAGGAAGCAGCAGGAACATCTGCCATTATTGTGATTTGAGATAGCACCAACATCTGACCACAAACCCAACAATATCATGTGCGCAATGATGGTGCCCATTTCCATGTTAAAGAAGGTCATGCATAGGCTTCTGCCAGGGTCTACTTCCCATTGGTGATGGAGAATTGGTACGGGGACATTGCTGTGAAACTGAGTCCCTAGTCAAGAACCTGCACAGGTGTTAGATGCCCGATGGTCGCTGAAGATCTGAATTGGAACCCACGTGTTTTCGGGCAGAAGCATCTGTGACAAGGTAGTCCTCTTCAGGATACTCTCTGCTCCAGAGGGGGAAAGGGCTAGAAAAGGTGCCCAAAAAAAAGCTGTCACATTTTCTCCTGGTTGGGGAAACCACACACTGAGGTATCACTATCTTCATGATAAAAGGAATGCCATGGCAGAAACTCATGGCTCTGAATAGATGTCATCCTTGTATCAAGGAACAGCCAACGATGACTTGTTTGGGGATCCCCAAAGCATGATGCTAATACCATGGTTCAGTTCAAGAAGCATGGCAAAGTCCCCTGGGAATTTTGCTGGGTTCCTGACCAGCTTAAATAATGCTCTTGCCGTTTCAGCAGGGACTAGTTTGAGAAAATTGGGGAGAGTTACAGAGCAAAGAGATTTAGGGATACATGTACATAGCTCCTTGAAAGTGGAGTCACAGGTGGACAGAATGGTGAAGAAGGTATTCAGCATGCTTGTTTTCATTGGTCAGAACATTGAATGCAGGGGTTGGGACGTCTTGTTGAAGTTGTACAAGACATTGGTAAGGCCACACTTGGAATACTGTGTCCGGTTCTGGTTACCCTATTATAGAAAGGATATTATTAAACTAGAAAGAGTGCAGAAAAGATTTACTAGGATGCTACCGGGACTTGATGGTTTGAGTTATAAGGAGAGGCTGGATAGACTGGAACATTTTTCCTCTGGAGCGTAGAAGGCTGAGGGACGATCTTATAGAGGTCTATAAAATAATAAAGGGCATAGATCAGCTAGATAGTCAATATCTTTTCCCAAAGGTAGGGGAGTCTAAAACTAGAGGGCATAGGTTAAAAGTTAGAGGGGAGAGATACAAAAGTGTCCAGAGGGGCAATGTTTTCTCACAGAAGGTGGTTGGTGAGTGCCTGGAACCAGCTGCTAGAGGTAGTAGTAGAGACAGGTACAATTTTGTCTTTTAAAAAGCATTTAGGCATTTACATGGGTAAGATGGGTATAGAGGGATATGGGCCAAATGCGGGCAATTGGGAATAGCTTAGGGGTTTAAAAAAAAAGGTGGCATGGACAAGTTAGGCTGAAAGGCCTGTTTTCATGTTGTAAACTTCTATGACTCTATAAAATTCCATTCTAGAGTTCTGTTTTATAGCATTACTACAGATGCAGAGCCAAGATGCATGTAAATAGAGTGAAATGGATTAAATCTGCCTGGAGAAGTTCACTTGACTCTACTTCACTCTGGAATGAATATGAACCTTGATATCTGAGTTACACTCCATGGAAGTAAGATTCAACTTCAGTGGTGTTACGTTGAATATGAAGGAAATTCCAGCTGAAAATGTATAAAAAGCATCAAATCCACAGCCTTACAGCATTTGATTTACAGTGGTATAAATTCAATTTCAACTGTTACAATCTTATTTTTGGTGCAAAATGGAACCTGCACAAGTTTTTGTAAACTTGTGTGAAAGTGCTATAATAGTTTCTCCAACATAAGTGGAGCATTGTCCATAATTATTCTGCTCACCTTGTTCTGAAAATTTAAAAGAAATGGATGATATCACAAGTTAAGCAAATGATTATCTCCTGATCTGAATAAACAAATCAGATATAATTTGATATGCAGTGAGAAAAACAAGAATCAATTTTACAGCTGCTGAATCGTCACAGTTTGTGACCAAATTTAGTGGATGACTTATTCCATTCTACAAGATTGTATCAGGAAAAAAGTTGCGTTTTCTATTTTTTTAATGGCTCATGGGATGTGAGTATCACTGATGAAGCAAGAATATTTTACCCATTTCTAATAGTCCTTGAGAAGGTTGTGATGAGCCACTTTCTTGAACTGTTGAAGTCCATCTGCTGGAGGTGTACCCACAATGCTGTTCAGAAGGGCCCTGTAGGGTTTTGACAGGGCAACTTGAAGAAATGGTGATATTCCACATCAGGGTGACATGTAGCATTAAAGAGAAACTTGCAGATGGTGGTTTTCCCATTCATCTACTACCCTTGTTCTTCTAAGTGGCGGAAATCCTGAGTTTGGAAAGTGCTTAGTGAATTGCTGCAGCACCCCTTGTAGATAGTACATACTGCTGCCACTGTGCTGCTGGTGGGCAGGGTGAATAATTAAGGTGGCAGCGGATAGAGTGCTTATCGAGCACACTGCTTTTCCTTAGACATTTTCAATCTCCTTGAATGTTGTTGAAGCTGTTCTCACCTCGGCAATTGGAGTCGTCCATCACACTCGTGACTTATGCCTTTTAGATGATGGGCAGGCTTTGGGGAGTCAGAAGATGAGTTACTTGCTGGAGAATTCCAAGCCCCTGAACTGCTGTATATATGTATGTGTGGTTCAGTTCAATTTCTGGTTGGTTGTAATGAAGTGAATGGTGGAATAATATGAAATAGTGGTAGGATTTGCCAACTACTGAAAGGTCTGATAGGCAAACCTTGAACACTGGTACTGTGCAAGAAGACAATGTATATATGTGAATCTTTGGATAGGGCTTTTACTTATCTAATTGCGGTTTGTGATTTTATTTTCATCTGTTAATTTAAGGAGAGGGAAATTGCGGTCTAACATGTGCAGTAATGGGAAACCTGGTTGACATTCCATGAGATGTTTGCTCAAATGTGGATGATCTTAGGTCTCCACAGAAGCAATGAGTACTCATTGTAGCTGGAGTACACTGAGAGAACATTCGGGGTTAAAGGATGGATTACAGGGATTCAGCATTGAACAGTATATCAAGAAAGGATGCAACTAATTAAAATGATTATGACCCACATAAAACCATGAAAGAAACAAGAATAAGTGAGGAAAGGGAAAGGCACATGAGGAGCACCAGCAAAAAGAATTGTGTGTTCGAGAGACTTTAAAGTTTTTTTAAAGTAAATATACCAGTGTCACAAGTAGTCTTACATTAACACTGCAATGAAGTTACTGTGAAAATCGCCCAGTCACCACAATCCGGTGCCTGTTCGGGTACACTGAGGGAGAATTTAGCATAGCCAATGCACCTAACCAGCCCACCTTTCAGACTGTGGGAGGAAACCGGAGCACCCGAAGGAAACCCACACAGACACAGTGAGAATGTGCAGACTCTGCACACACAGTGAATTGGGAATTGAATCTGGGTCCCTGGCACTGTGAGGCAGCAGTGCTAACCACAGTGCTACCGTGCCACCCAAACCACTGTACCACCATGCTACCCACATGGGCAAGTCGGAACAGACAGAGAGGGATAAATATTAAACTGATGACTCAGTAGATTACAGTGTGGATCTATGATCCCTAACTGCATGCCTGGAGCGAAGCTTTGTACAAATTTACCCAAGATACAGAGGGAGAGAATTCAAACCAAAAAATCAACGGGAGGAGAATGGGTTAAGAGAGCTTGTGGACAGTCTGAAGTAGGTGGAAGCAGGATAGACAGTCAGCAAGGTGACAATATAATAGAAAAAGACAAGTGAAGATTAGAGCTATTATGAGAGCTAAACACAACTGAGCAAAGCAATAAAGTTTAATTAAGGAGGAAAATACAGAGGAAAGCTGGTTTCAAAGGAGAGTCCTGAAAGCCACAAAGCAAATCAATAAAGTTAAAATAGGGAGAACCAAGCAAAGCTGACAAAAGAGATAAATTATTATGCTGAGACTCAGCACAAGCCATGCAACTTTAATGATCATCTCACTCGCATAGGTGGGTTTTACCATCCCCTTAAGGCAGGTTGGTGGCTGGTGCTAAAAGTTAGATCTCATGGCAACATGCCCATGGCCTGCCTGCCCCCACTCTCTCCCATGCTTATTTTACACATGGTGTGGGAGGTATCAGGTGACCTGTGAGCCATGAAACAATTGAGGACCTTAAGAGGCCAATAATGACTAATTAGGGGTCTCATCCTGCCACTATTGGGATTTTACCCCTGATGATGGAAATCAGTGTCAAATGTCCAAGCTGTTAAGTAAAAACTGGCATCATCATGGCTGGTTTTGATGTTGTCTCTTGCTCTGACACCCTGTGCCCATCACAGGCCTCCTCAAGGCCCGCTGCTCCATCCACCCCCTGTGGAATTTCCTCTGCCCCCTCCCCAAACAGTCAAAGCCAGATCCCACTTCCTCCCCCCTGTTGGGGCTGGCCAGTCTGGCCCAATACGACTCCAAACTTAACTTTGTCCAATCTGATGCACCATCAATCGAGCAAAGACTAGTTTGTATGCAAGAACAAATAGGCTTTTATTAGCAAAAGACTTGGAGCACACCCATGCCGATGAACTGGTCCAGACTGAGGCAGGGGGGTGGGGAGCAGTCGCCTTTATACCAGGACCAGGGGGGGGAGGAGTCTTGGGTAGGGCCGGCAGGGATGTGTCCAGGCATGTCACATATACAGTTAATAAGCTAACAGTGGTTTACCACATTCACCCCCTGTTTACAAAAGAGTCCGGCGGGGGTGAGGTGGGTGGAACGATATTGACAGAATTTCAAATTTAGTCTCTCTGGGGGCTTGATCTGCCGCTGTGACCGCCATAGTGCCGGTTGTGGTGTTGGTTCAGGTGGCCGCGGTATTGGTTCAGGCGCCAGGTTGTAGTCGCTCGAGTCATCTGTAGTCCCTTCAGATTGTGGGGTGCGTGGTGGCAGCTCCTGGGGCTCAGGCGTGCTGTATACAGGGGCTTGGGGAACGTGCTGTGGCCCTGGTGCTGTATGGACAATGTTGGGGGTTGGGGGTGTGGGGTTGTGGGTCGTAGTGGTCCCTGGGGCACCTGCGGGTGCCAGGTCTCGAATAGAGACCGTGTCCTCCCGCCCGTCGGGGTACGCCACATAGGCATATTGGGGGTTGGCGTGGAGGAGTTGGACCCTTTCGACCAGGGGGTCCGACTTATCGGTCCTCGCGTGCTTCCGGAGCAGGACAGGGCCTGGGGATGTCAGCCACGATGGCAGTGAGGTCCCCGAGGAGGACTTTCTGGGGAAAACAAACATTCTTTCATGAGGGGTAGCATTGGTAGCTGTGCAAAGGAGTGATCTAATCGAGTGTAGTGCATCAGGGAGGACCTCTTGCCAGCGGGTGACTGGAAGACCTTTAGATCTCAGAGCGAGTAAAACGGTCTTCCAGACTGTCGTGTTCTCCCTCTCTACCTGTCAATTCCCCCTGGGGTTGTAGCTGGTTGTCCTACTCGAGGCTGCCTTTGGAGAGCAGGTACTGTCGCAGCTCATCACTCATAAAGGAGGATCCCCGGTCACTATGGATATAGCTAGGGAAACCGAACAGGGTGAAGAGGCTGTGCAGTGCCCTGACGACCATGGCCGAGGTCATATCCGGGCAGGGAATAGCGAAGGGGAAACGTGAATATTCGTCAACGACGTTGAGGAAGTATATGTTGCGGTCAGAAGAGGGGAGGGGGCCTTTGAAGTCGGCGCTTAGGCGTTCGAAAGGGCGGGTGGCTTTTATGAGGTGTGCTCTGTCTGGCCGATAGAAGTGCGGCTTGCAGTCTGCGCAGACCTGGCAGTGTCTGGTTATAGACCTGACTTCCTCAATGGAGTAGGGCAGGTTACAGGCTTTAATGAAGTAAAAAAACCTGGTGACCCCCGGGTGGCAGAGGTCGTTGTGGAGAGTCTGCAATTGGTCTATTTGTGCGCTGGCACATATTCCCCGGGACAGGGCGTCTGGGGGCTCATTGAGCTTCCCGGGCCGCTATAAGATGTCGTAACTTTAGGTGGAGAGCTTGATTCTCCACCTCAATATTTTATCGTTTTTGATCTTGCCCCGCTGTGTGTTATTAAACATAAATGCAACTGACCGTTGGTCCGTGAGTAGGGTGAATCGTTTACCAGCCAAGCAGTGGCGTCAGTGCCGTACAGCTTCCACTATGGCTTGGGCCTCCTTTTCGACAGAGGAGTGTCAAATTTCAGGGCCTTGGAGGGTTCGTGAGAAGAAGGCCACGGGTCTGCCCGCCTGCTTAAGGGTGGCGGCTAGGGCGAAGTCAGACGCATCGCTCTCCACCTGGAACGGAATGGATTCGTCTACAGCATGCATCGTGGCCTTCGCGATGTCTGCTTTGAAGCAGTCGAAGGCCAGGCGGGCCTCTGCCGTCAGGGGAAAAGAGGTGGATTTGATGAGCGGACGGGCTTTATCCGCATAATTGGGGATCCACTGGGCGTAATACGAGAAGAAGCCCAGGCATCTCCTCAGTGCTTTGAGGCTGGTGGGGAGGGGGAGTTCCAGGAGGGGACGCATGTGGTCGGGATCGGGACTGATGACCCCGTTTTCCACAACACAACCAAGGATGGCGAGGTGGTGTGTGCGGAATACACACTTCTCCTTATTATAGGTCAGATTTAGGAGTGTGGTGGTGTGGAGGAATTTGTGGAGGTTGGCGTCGTGGTCCTGCTGATCATGGCCGCAGATGGTGACGTTATCCAGGTACGGGAAGGTGGCCTGCAGCCCGTTCTGGTCTACCATTCAGTCCATCTCATGCTGGAAAACCGAGACCCCGTTGGTGACGCCGAAGGGAACCCGAAGGAAGTGATAGAGGCGGCCATCCACCTCGAAGGCAGTATATTGGCGGTCCTCCAGGCGGATAGGGAGCTGGTGGTATGCAGATTTTAAGTCGATGGTGGAGAACACCCGATATTGCGCAATCTGATTAACCATGTCAGATATGCAGGGAAGGGGGTACTCGTCCAGCTGCGTGTATCAGTTAATGGTCTGACTGTAGTCAATGACCATGCGATGTTTCTCCACAGTTTTAACAACAACTACTTGGGCTCTCCAGGGGCTGGTACTGGCCTCGATGATCCCCTCCCCTAGGAGCCGTTGCACTTCGGACCTGATAAAAGCCCTGTCTCCAGCACTGTACCGTCTGCTCTTGGTGGCGATAGGCTTGCAAAGGGGGGTGAGATTTTCAAACAGTGAGGGAGGGGCGACTTTAAGGGTTGAGAGGCTGCAGGTGGTGCGCGGTGGGCGATCTAAGAACTGCTGATTGCAAACGGAGAGCGGAGGGAAAGGCCCATTATACTCCATGGTGACGCTCTTAAGGTGACTCAGGAAATCTAGCCCCAGGAGTACGGCAGCGCAGAGTTGTGGCAGCACGAGGAACCTGAACCTTTTGTACACGGTGCCCCGTACAGTCAGGTTCGCCACGCAGTACCCGAGGACATCCACCGAGTGGGACTTTGAAGCCATGGAGATCGTTTGCTTCACTGGCAGTACAGAAAGGGCGTAGCGACTCACTGTGATAGGGTGAATAAAGCTCTCCGTACTCCCACAGTCAAGCAAACAGTTTGTAATGCGACCGCTTACCTCGATGTCCATCATGGACCTGGCGAGTTGGTGAGGCCTGGATTGGTCCAGCGTAATCAAAGCCACGGTGGGATTTTGCGAGTAGTCGCATGCGGCTGACGGCATCCAAGATGGTGGCCCGCACGGCCCACACACGGCTGATGGCGTCCAGGATGGCGGCCCGCACGGCTCATACGCGGCTACCGGCGCCCAAGATGGCGGCCCCCACGGGTCACACGTGGCGCTACTGGGCTTGGAGGTTGATTTCGCTCTGCATACCTTCACGTAATGGCCCTTCTTTCCACACCCGGAGCAGATCGCATCCTTCACTGGGCAGCGTTGTCGGGGGTGTTTCCCCTGGCTGCAGAAGTAGCACTTCGGGCTTCCGGAGACTGCCGCAGCAGTCGGGTCATTGGTGGGACGTGGCGTGGTGTAGGCCTGCGGCCCTCCCAAGTACAGAGCTGGCGGCGGCCGCGGTGTCCACGATGCGCCCCCATGGTTGGGGGTGTAGGCCTCGAGATTACAGAAGGCCACCTCTAACGAGTCGGCAAGCGCCGCAGTCTTTTGTAGGTCCAGCCCAACCTGTTCCAGCAGTCGTTGTCGGATATAGTTTGACCTGATACCCGTGACATAGGCATCTCTGATTAAATCCTCAGTGTTTTGGGCGGTTGTTACGGTCTTGCAGTTGCAGGCCCTGACAAGTGCTCACAACGCACGCAGGAATTGATCACCCGATTCTCCTGGCTGTTGTCTGTGAGTCGCCAGAAGATGTCTGGCGTAGATTTAATTAGACTGTTTGTTGTACTGGCCTTTTAAAAGTTCGATCGCATCCTTGTAAGTTTCAGCATCTCTAATCATCAAGAATACTTGATCGCTTACCCGGGCATGGACCACGTGTAGCTTGTCAGTTTCGGTCCGGACGACGGAGGAGGAGGTGAGGAAAGTTTCGAAACAGCGCAGCCAGTGATCGAAGCTGTTAGAGGCTCCTACAGCTTGAGGGTCCAGTTCAAGTTTGTCGGGTTTCAGTATCTGCTCCATCCCAAAACTTTTGCTAATAAAATTGATGCACCATCAATCGAGCAAAGACTAGTTTGTACGCAAGAAAAAATAGGCTTTTACTAGCAAAAGACTTGGAGCACATCCATGCCGATGAACTGGTCCAGACTGAGGCAGGGGGGTGGGGAGCAGTCGCCTTTATACTAGGACCGGGGGGGGGGAGGAGTCTCGGGTAGGGCCGGCAGGGATGTGTCCAGGCATGTCACATATACAGGTAATAAGCTAACAGTTGTTTACCACACAGTCTCCATGACTCCTCTCCTTCAAGGATGTACTGAGGTCCCAGAGTGGTCATCGCTCCTGGTGATGTTGTTTGGACTATAGGGGGCAGGAGGGGTGGGGTTGGTGGTGTTGGTTGAACAAGGACCCCAGTCCCCCACATATAATTCAGTCCAAGGTTGTATTTGCATAAACAATTGATGCTCCATTAATCTCTTCCAGTCACAACCCCTCAAAGGCTGCATTCCTCATTCTTCCATTCATTCCACCATTGGTGGCCTTGCTGATATTCCTTTGAACTGTGTTCCTAAACTGCTTTGCCTCTTCAACTCTCCCCTTTAAAAAATACGCTCAAACTCATTTTTGGTTACACCTCTCTCTCTCTCTCTCTCGTTTCAATGATCAGGATCTCTATTTCTTATACAAAAGGAAAATACCGTAGATGCTCAAAGCATTTAAATAAAAACAGAAAATGCTGGAAGTTCTCAGCTGGCCAGGCAGCAATTGTGGAGAGATACCATGTTTCAGGTCAATGACCTTTTATCAGTTCTGATGAAGGATCATCAACTGGCCAGGTTAATTCTGTCTCACTCCTCAATGACGAATGCCACATTGGAAGAATTAGTGTTGTATGTGTATGAGGTGAGGTGCCATGGTCTCTCGGGGAGCAAGAGACCCTGAAAACGGAGTGGGAGCAAGTGGCAGAAAAGTCAAGTCCCAGTCTGGACCTGAGGACCTGACAGCAGTGACACAAGGTTTCTAATGACCTCAGTGAGTTCATTTCCACATGACATCTCCTGTTCACCACATCACCAACCTCGCACAGTGTTCCATATCCACATCCCTCAAGCAGAGGCACCCCAGGCACTCAGGATTCAGGCCTAACTTTCAAAACTTCCACCTCATTTTCACATACTTATAATTGCTGCCAGCTTCAGATACATGCGTCACTGCCTCATGTACAACTGCTCAGATATGGTCTTCAGATCATTCAAACACAGTGCACAGAATCACTGACATCAAGCCTTATCTTTTGCAGATCAAAGTGCTGTACAATGGAAGGAAACTGAGAAGGGCTCGCGGGAGACAAGGACTCAGCATCTCCTGAGCCCTAAAAAGGAACAGGTTCGATAGTGTCCAACATCGCTGAGAATACCAACATCCTGTCCTAGAACTGGATCACCATTGCTTCACTTTTGCTGGATCAACATCCTGGATTGCAACAGTTGAAGAAGGTGACCCACCAGCACCTTATCAAGATCAATTTGGGTTGGGAAACAAACTTCGTCCTTGCTAGCGACACTCGCATCCCAAGAACAATTTGATTTTAGAAAAGAGCATTGAGGATGATGGCATCTCCCTTTTCAACTCGTATCACCCACATAATCCTATCTGGCATGACGATGAAGCTGCTGTTGATAGAGCGACTGAACTTCCACTGCCCACCTTTTCCCAATCTTTCACTTCCAAGTTCCTGCTTTTAGACATTTCAAGGCTGCTGCCTGCTCAGCCACAAGAGCTCAAGGAGGAGGCAAGAGAGCACGAGCTAAGCACTGATTAAGAGGCTCCACCACTTGATGTGCCACTCGCAGCTACCAGCTCAGATACTGATGCTGCACTTGTCTGGGAAGCTGGTATCGAGCTAGGATCAGTAAGCCACAGAGTACAAGTTGATTGCAGCTAGGCCAGGGTGAAAGGCTGGTTTGTGTGCTTGCTCACCCAAGGGCAGGGTGGCAGACGGGTTCTGCCATAATTCAGAAGGCACTGATGGGACAGCACACTGGAAAGAGTGCTACAATGAGATGTCAAATTCATTGGGTGACCTGACATGCACATAAGGAGCCTGGCTTCCATTTGGCAGCAGGCATCTTGCCAAGCATGTCCTCTCAACAGCATTACTACATCTCCCTATCACATTATAGACACAGATGCATCCCTGTTGTAGTCATCTTGTACACAGGTCACCTACTCCTTTGCTCTCCCTGTGAGCAATACAGCAACACCCTCTAACAAATACAGAAACCCACCCCACTCCAAAACACACCAGAGTACTTTCAGAGACTGCATTCTGAGAAATGCCAAAAATTAGCCGATCTGCAATCAGGGAGTCTCACCCATTAAACAATGTGAACGCAGGACCCATCTTGCAGTTTCACATTTCTTTTCTCTTTCCTGAATGACGCAGGTAGTCCCAGGACCTGTGTATTCCAAATTGTGTATCCTGGCTTCACATCAGCCAGTTGGCCTGTATGACATTAAGATAGTGCCAATTCAATGGCTAATGAACTCGCATGTACCCATATCCTCTGATATCACCATGTCGCCTCTGCAGGTAGTAGCCAATGACATAAACTGTCCCCAGGACAGCCAGGTACGTTTTTGGTTACTGAAGGAATTAAGAGATATGGTGCTAGAGCAGTAAGATACAGATAAGGTAGAAGATTAGCCATGACCTTGTTGAATGGTGGAGTAGGCTCAAAAGACCAAATGGCCAACTGTAGTTTTTATATTCGAATTACCATTCATAACAAGACTCCAAGCGATGCTATTTGTATACATTTCATGCCCATTGGATAAACATAAGCTTTTGCTGCCACACTGTCTCATTGAAGGTTGTATGATTATATTCCTTTTATAAGGAATATCATTGGGATGACAAGTGGCAAGTAACATTTGTGCCACACAAGTGCCAAGCAATGACCATCTCCAACAAGAGAGAATCTAACCATTGCCCCTTGACATTGAATGGCATTACCACCACTGAATCCCCCATTATCAACATTCTGGGGGTTACCATTGACCAGAAACTGAACTGGACTAGCCACATAAATACTGTGGCTACAAAAACAGGTCAAAGGCTAGGAATTCTGTGGCAAATAACTCATCTCCTGACCCTCCCAATGCCTCTCCATCATCTACAAAGCACTAGTCAGGAGTGTAATGAAATATACTCCACTTGCCTGGAAATGTAACTCCAACAACACTTAAGAAGCTCAATACCATCCAAGACAAAGCAGTCCATTTGATTGCTACACCTTCCACAAATATTCAATCCCTCCACCACTGTGAACAGTGGCAACAGTATGTACCATCTACAAGTTGCACTGCAGGATCTCGCCAAGGTTCCTTTAGCAGCACCCTCCAAACCCATTATCACTACCATCTAGACAGACAAGAGCAGCCGATATTTGGGAACACCACCACTTGGAGGTTCCCTTGGAGGTTCCACTCACTATCCTGACTTGAAAATATATCGCCGTTCCTTCACTGTCGCTGGGTCAAAATTCCAGAATTCCCTCCCTAACAGCACACCTCAGTGACTACAGCAGTTTAAGAAGGCAGTTCAGCATCACCTTCTGAAGGGCAACAAGAGATGAACAATAAATGCTGGCCTCGCCAACAATGCCCACATCCTGTAAATGAATAAAGATAAACTTAGCAGTGTTGCAAGACCAATTTGCATGTAAATTCCAGCATAATTGTGGCACCTAATTCCATGGTATAGCAGAAGAGCAAGACTCAAGATAATTGTATGGAAGAGTGAACCAAAGAGACAGGGCAGAATGACCAAAAACAGACACAATGGACAATCCTGGTCCTGCTGAGATGGGTTTGAAGGTGACACCAAAAGCAAACTTGCAGAATAGGAGGTTGGATTGGTTATTTGATATGATCAAGTCTCTGAGTGATCTAGCTGGAGACGGTGTTATAGCAGCACCGGCTACCCATCCAGGCAAAGGTGGATAGCCAATTAGTGGCAATTAATTGGTCACTTGAGGATAGATTGAGTACACTGTCAGGATCTTGTGGTGACAATAGGTCCCCATGCTGAGGCTGAATCCTGTCAAATGGCGGGAGGTAGCCATCCAGTGGCCACCCAGTGGTTTCCCTCAATAGTGGCCTGGCAGCTGTGGTCACACTCTATTTTACAGGGTTTTATGTCTTTGGAGGGTGACTCCATTCTGAGGTAGCCCTACTTTCTCCCTTCAGCATCAGCAATGTCCCTCTGTCTTGCTAGGGCTGCCAGCCATCCAGAACTTTGGGCGCTCCCATTGATTACCTAGCCAATGAAGCTTGTCTGCCATCTCTAATTGGATGGGATTCCTGGACGCGGTCTTTTAACTGACCACCTCTGGGTAGTTCACGCAAATGGGTGGAACTTTGATGTTGCGGGGTCATGACCTGCATATGGTCCCAGTCAGCATTTAAAAACTAAGACAATAGATTCTGCCCAAAGGATTGGATTATCAGAAGCACCATCAATCGGGACTGGTGGCAACTTAGCTGCGAAATTATTGGCATGACCTTGGACAGCTGTTGTACTGTGAGGTATCACAACAAGGAACCTTGAGTCATAGCCAAGATTTAATGAAAGAACAATAAATCTACAAAGAAGCTCATTGCAGGTCCAGGTCTAGTTCCACTGACTTCCAGTCTCTCATTAGAGGTTTCCTCCTACCAGAACCCACGCCCTAGCACCCGATAGGTGCTGGTTTGTGCACTTCCTCCTGATAGGCCCAGGAAGGTCCCGTGACCCAAGAACATTCACCCCTTAAAAGGGCCACTCTACCACAGCCCCAAAACGGTGATCAGACTTTCAGCGACATAACAAGGACAGCGCAAAGCTGTGCAGCACAATTCATGTTAATAATTTGGATTTACTAGTCTGTTTGTAGTTCTTTATTGATTGGTACCAGAGAAAATGATGCTGGATTTCAATGCATCGCAGTATTGCACTTAGCGAAGAACAATGTTGGTCTTAAATGTCAAAGAATTAATTCAAATTATGGATACTGTTTGCTCCGATGTCAGTCGCACTGAAGGGTGATGATAATTTGCTGTTGTATTGATTGATGTTGTATGCATTCAGGAGATCTATAATATGGAACTTGGCTGGAAATGTTAAATTAGTGTTTACTTAAGTAAAGCTGTGTATGGGATTTTGTATAACCAAACCAAGTGAGGCACTGCAAGGAAAATCCATCCACTTTTCAATTTGTAATTCCAGATATGAAAGAACTTAGGGAAGATTAAAATCAATGAACGTGGTAGCTAGGCCATGACACTCTTGGGTTTTAGGACAGTTTCAAATAATAAGTAGAATGGATATCATTGTTGCAATAGCTGCAGTGAAGATTGAAGTCTCCTTGCACATTGCTCATGACAGTGAAGCAGCTGTTCAAGTAGAAATGATGACAAGAGCAGACCGAAAGCATGATGCCCTTCACAATCATGAAGAAATTGAAGTGAGCAGGCACTTTCCACTGATGCCTAGCAACACCAAGCTCAAATGTACAAGGTATACCTGGTTGAAAGCAACCAATCACACTTTTCACTGAAGCTCAGGTGCCAAGACATTGTTGGGTAAAATAAAATGAAATGATGTATGATTAATGTATTGAAACTACTGAAATTAGTGGGACTGAATGAAAACTCAAGTGTTGGAATGGATAATTTGAATGAATACTTAAATGTTATGGATGTAAGAAATCAAGATTTACGAGACCGTTCTGGAAGAATTAACATTTCATCTAAGACTTCACTGAAGGAATTGAAGAGTGGCTTATTAAATATTTATACTGTCTCATGTGCTCTCCTCAAGGATAATAAGTTTCCACCACTCAAAATTGACTGACTACAGATGGACTATTAAGTTTGAATGCCATATCCTGGTTCCCCTCTGCTTAGGTCTCAAGTGTATCATAGATCAGTCATCTTACTGATGTTCTTGTGTAAAATAGTGGCTTTGCTATGGGTTGACTGTATGCAAGTTTCACTGAAGCAGCTTGCATCATGTCAGTAAAGGTAAAAATTTTAAGTCTCACCTTATATCAAAGTTTGAACACTCCTGACGAATGATTCTGGCTGAGGGGAATCAGACTGTTTGGCATAAATAAACTAATCTATATGTAGAGCTTAGATTCTGAGAATGAAATGTGGATCCTTAAAGCACCACTTAACCTTGCTAGTATCAAATACCATGGCCATGGATCCAAGTTTTATAAGATTTCTCAGCAGAACATTAGAAGCAACACAGTGGATTTTATAAGCTCTTCAGGCAGCCAACATCACTTGCAGTATGTCACGAAACACCCTTTATAGGTAATTTGGGAGGGAAGATCTGAAATGTCCAACAACTTGAATCAAATAGGCCAAACATTGGACCTGTCACTTAGTTTCAAAATGGTGACAAATGAGGTCTGAAACCTGTGGAATATTTTGGCAAATCCTGTGTGAAATTGAGAGAACATTGTAGTTAAATCCTTATTCCTATTTTGTTTATCATTGTCACAAGTAAGTTTACATTGACACTGCAATGAAGTTACTGTGAAAATCCCCTACCCGCCACACTCTGGCACCTGTTCGGGTACACTGAAGGAGAATTTAACATAGCTAATGCACCTAACCAGCGTGTCTTTCAGACTGTGGGAGGAAATCCGAGAACCCGGAGGAACCTTACGCAGACACGGGGAGAACATGCAGACTGTGCACAGACAGTCACTCAAGCCAGGAATCAAACCCAAGTCCCTGGGGCTGTGAGGCGGCAGTGCTAACCACTGTGCCACCGTGATAAGAATTCAAAAAATTTGTGCATTTTCTATAATAAAGCATAAGGAGGCAGTAATGCCAACACCAGAGCCTCCTTTTAAGCACTCAGAATGTGGAGAAGCATCAGCTCACTGAGTTTAATCTTGACTCATCTGGATATCATTGAAATTCTATCAGCGCAGACTTAGCAAAAATATTACGCTGTGAAATTCAAATTGGTGGCCCTCGTTGTTTTGGTGCTACAGGTGCAATTTGGTGTTCAAATTTGAGGCAAGGTGCACAGGACATCATAATTGAGGGCACGCACTGTGGGGCAAATTTTCCCATTCCACTTGCCACAGGAATCGTAGCGGGTGAGGGGTGACAATGGAAAGGTCCATTAACATCGGGCGGGAATGTCTGGCCCTGGGGTGAGTGTGGCTGGAAAATCCGGTCCAGTGAAAGAACAAAATAACTTGAATTTATATATCGTTTTTCATGATCACTGAATATCTAAAAGCACTTTACAGTCAGTGAAGTACTTCTGAAGTGCAATCACTATTGCAATGTTGGAAACATGGCAGTCAATTTGCACACAGCAAACTCCCACAAACAGCAGCACGAAAAGAATCAGATTATGTGCTTCTGTGATGTTGATTGAGGATACATACTGGCCAAGACGCCAGAAATAACTCCCCTGTTCATCTATAAAATAGTGCCATCCACCACCAATACTGCATGGGAGTATCAGTGGTGATTTTTATGTCCTGAAGCAAAACTTGATCCCATAACTTTGTAACTTGAAGGCAAGTGTGCTACAAGCTGAGCAATGGCTGATATATCAAATGACTGCAGGGAATGTGAGGAACAGGCAGATCATGCCATCCATCAATGTGTTAAATGGATTTGACATGAGTAGTGCCATTTTGGAGCCTGGTTCTCCCGTTAATGCTCCTTCTTAATGCTTACAGGTGAACACATGTTCAGCAGCATGAATGAATCCCTCCACCCACTAACAGTATTTAAAAGGATTGTAATTAAAGAGTATTCAGCAGAGCAAGGGTTAGTGTAGGATTAGAGAACAATACTGGCCACAGTATGATGTCGAAAGAAACATGATGGTAGATTATGTGTGGTAGAGGCTGGAAAGAAGGAGATGTGTATAGTTTTGGATTAACAATAAGCAGTTTATGTTCAACCATTCAAGCCTCTAAGTATCTCCATGAGACACCAAACAGTCTTACAACAGGAATCATCAACCACAGTCTAGTTGACTTTTCAGGTGGAATTTTATGACGCCCCACCCCACAATCCTTCATGCCAAGAGCAGGATGGTAACTAGAGAGGGACTAAATTGGATGCCATGTCAGTGGCGCTGTGCCTGTTATCGACACAGTTCTGCCTATCCACTGCAATTTTACTCACAATTTTACTAATTTTACCAATGAATGGTCACCTATGGGCCTCGTCCTGCTGTTGCTGGGATTTTGCCATGAGCGGGACGCCAGTGCCATGTGTCCAGCCCACCATGTATGACTTGGCAGACACTGGTCAGGCAAGGTGTGTTTGTGCCTCTTTTTTTTGGGCCCCTGCACCTGCTGAAGGTGTGAACTCCCCCCTCATCATTCCCTTGATCTATCAGCACCCTTCCCCACCCTACTCACCTCCCTCGCCAGGACATGTCAGTCTGTCCCCGACAAGACCAGGACTCACCTTTCACTGCAGTTTAGTCACAGAATGGCCTCCTCAGGGATTGTTGCAGTCCCAGAAATGGATACCGTTTCCGATGCCACTGCTGGGGCAAGAGAGATGCCAGCCCTCTGATTGGCTGCCAGCTCTTGGAGGCATGGCTTCCCCCCAGATAGGGCAGAATGCCAACTGAGCACCAATTAACAACCCAAAAGGTGTGAAATGGCCATGAGTATGCCAGCAAGTGGAGGCATGATTCCCCAAACATTTATGTTGAAGGGCAGGCACCTACCTCCAGTGTAAAATTCAACAGATAAATCAAAGAGAAAGGTTTAATAAGGAAACTTCATTACTTCAACACTTGAGGCCTCACCCTAGGCCATTCCAAGTTCTTCCCAATTCCCAACAGATTCTTATTTATAGGGAGTCAGCTGGTCATCACATCATTTTGTCATTGGTTACATAGTTTACTGGGTCAGCTGACCCTTACAGCTTGTTACCATTGGTCACACAAGAACAGATCCAATGTTATCATTGGTTACATTCCAACAATTCAAGTTGCAAATGCCTACAGGCAGTCATGTGTCACTGAAGGAGTTTTTGCTTTCTTGAATATTTCTGCACAGACCAGTTTCTCCCAATCAGGGGTGCAGAAAGGAACTTGCCTTTGAACACATCATGGCTTAAAGGATGAAGAGAGCAGGCCAAGCTGCTGAAGGAAGGAGGATGATAAGAAGGAGAAGAGCTCTCAGTAGCAGACCATATCTTCCCAGTGTATTCATGGAACAATTCTCCTCCCTGAATTTTTACTTAGCATAATGTGTGTGACAGTCAGTTGCTGGAATCTTCCGTCCTCATTCACATTTGGGATCTTCCAGTACCATTGAAAGCGATATATTGGCTGGAATGACAAATTTTCCATTCTCACTCACAATGGGGTCCCACCGTGGACAAAACCAGAGAATCTGCCCAATATGTCCTTCAGCCATACTGCAGATAAGAGAAGTATAAGGATGGCATTGCAAGTAGTTGTGAATGTGGCCATCACCATTGTGTGAGGGAGGTTACTTCTCAATATGATCTCATTATATTTCATTCTCTCTTACGAAAGAGCAAGAGGCAGAGTAAGCATGTGGCTTCTCGAGATTGGAGGCTTCCCCCCCAGTGCAGGGTATCAATGACTGCATACACATCACTTCGCAGCTCCTACAGTTCAACTATACACAATAGACAACCAAAAAGAATACTATCCTCACAAGATCTAACCAGTATTGCGCTGATAGACAACAAACATGTAGGTCAATGCTCGATATCCTGGCAACAGTCATGTTGCCTTCACTACGCCATCTGCATTTGAACTACCATAACAAATCAAAGTGTGGTTACTGGGTCACCAAATGTCTGATGGATCTGGTGTGCAATGCACACGTACAAGTGAAATAGCAATGCATACCATTCTACCACACAAAATGTTACCAGGCAGATCACTGGTGTGGGGAAATTACTCGCCAAAGTCTTGCTACTATTTATGCAAGCTGGATCTTGTGGATCTAACCTTGTCAATGGGCTTTCCTGTTGAACGCACCTTTCGCTGCCGTGAAACCCGCGGAAAGGGAGGAAAATCTTGCCCATTGTGTCAGTAGCTCTCCAATAAATGAAGTCTACACGATAGGAGGCTGGACTTGGCTGTTCAGTGGCCTGCGGGATAAGGATAAGATGCTGGGATATGAGTGGCACAGAGTGTAAGCCTGGGGTGGAAAGATTGAAGGGAGACAGGCCTGGGGTGAGAGGAGAGGAGGTGGGCTGGTGTGATGAATAACAAGGGGAACAGACCTGGGGTGGGAAAGTAGAAGGCGAGGCTGGTGCAATGATGGACAGGGGAACAGGCCTGGGGTGAGAAGGTAGGAGGCTGGGCTGGTCTGATGATTGGTGGTGGTCGGTATTTAACCATGTGAAAGGTTGGAGGATAGGGAACCCTGTCGCCTCCACCCTGATTAAGCCCATAGCTGGAAGGCCCATTGATTTTCTTCCTGCCATGCCATCAATTGGGGCCCATGAGTGGGAAATTAATGACAACTTAGGGGCCTCAGCTCACCTCTGCTGATATTAGCATAATATTGGGTGGTGGGGGAAGGCAGAGGGCTTGACATGAACAGTAATCAGTAACTGAAACTGTCCAAAAGAAGGTTTTCAAATATTTTTCTTTAAATAACAAATTCTTTTAAGTTTATCCATTGATGACTTTTTGAATTTTAATGCCTTCATTGATGGAGTGCTGGCTTTGCAATCCAGTTATCCTTCCTGAAAAGTGAGGACAGAAATCCACTTGTCTGTGATCTGCACACGGTCAAAGATTGTTGACGCTTGAAGTGAAACTCTGGAAGACCTCTGGTGCTCAACATGAATCAACACCTTTTAGACAGCAGGGTTGAAAGTTGGAGCAATTTTTGTTTTTCAAAAAATAATCAACGAAATGAGAACGTTAATGTGCAGATTTATTAAAAGATTCCATCCAGGAGCTGAATTTATACCATTAGGACACATCTGTGGAATTATCTGTATTGTCATGGTCGATATCATTTATCACAAAACAATGTGGAAATAACTCGTACTTCTAGCCACGCTATGGCCCATTCACTGCAGCAGTTAATTTAAATAATAAACTGTAGAATACTTACCTGTAATTGGACACTCAAAGTGCTGTTTGTCACCTCCAGAACGTGTCATCACAAAGCATGGAGCCTACCAACTAGGTATTGAAAACTGGCCTATCACTTTTGATATGAACGATATTGTTTAAGTACGGCATTAATCATGCTGCACCTTTTATATGACAATAACTTCACCAATTTATTTTTGAGTGAAGGTGCAGGAATTAACTGTTATTTTGTGATAGCTGGTAATATTAATCTTAGACCCAGATTGCAACTTTAAAGTGGTGAAGAATAATTTGCATTTACTATAGTGCCTTTTATGACCTCAGGATGTCCCAAAGCACTGCACAGCTAATGAAACAGTTTTCAAAATGTAGTCTCTGCTGTGCAGCCAAATTGTACACAAGGTAACTCAAACAGCAAAAGCATAAATGACCACAAAATCTTTCATCTCAAAGTTTTTGTTTGAGTTTACTGGGAGAGCACACCTGCTCTTCTTCGAATAATACCATGAGACATTTCATAGCCACATGAAAAAAGAAACAAGGCCAACGTTGAAAGCCTCATCTGACCGGTGGCACTCTTGACAATGTAACACTCCCTCAGCATAACGCTGAAAAGTCAGTCTAAGTTATATGAAGATTATGAAATCTGAATTGGCTGTGATAACTTATGTGCCTGTTTGTCCAATTCAAATTTAAACGGAATGAAACTAGGACCAAGAACTCCAGACTCTCTTGCAGCAATGGAATTATATATTTAAAAAACTTAAAAGATATTTAATGTTCAAAATTGTTTGTAATTTGTTGTTCGACTTGCCTGACATCTAGTACCGAATGAGCAGAAATGCCCTCCAATCAAACAAAGGGACGATCGAAACCACTGCCTTTGGTCCCTGCCACATATTGCTGTTTGATTCTCAGCCACTAAATCCATTCCCATGTGGAATGATATTCTGACCACAATATCAGTCTGAAACAGTCTGTGTGCAAACTCAGTAATGAACGTAACCCTGAGCTGAGCTTCTGACCCCATTTACTTACAATCCCCATGGAATTCTTTGAACCTAAATGACAAAAGTTAGCAAAAGAACCCCCCAGCCCACCATGAAGAAATTACCAACAAGGTTTTGCTTCTTGTAATCACAAACCATAATCAAAATAAATGATGTAAAATAACAGGTGAATCACGGTTGGTATGGACTATAAATTATACATGAGATTGCCTACACAGCAGAGACCATCTCACTAAGTCAGGAGGCAGCCCATTCTTTTATAGGCCCCACTTTCAGCCACAAAGGTCTTTCAAGATGAATTCCAGTTTCTTTCCTTCCCGAGGTTAGCTGATTCCCAAAGGACTGTTCTATATTGCCTATCGGTCCAGCAATGCTTTGATTTTATGTTTATCCCCTCATGTTCATAGCTCTCATGGCCTGCTCCAACCAGACACCTTCTGACAGCTGCTGATAGCCTTTAATGCATCTGTAATTTTCTTTGCCCTCCCATTAGCAGCCATACCTTCAGCTCTCTCGGCCCGAAGCTCTTGAATTCTCTCCCTCTGATAAAATGTTAGTATCTAGGCAACCTGAGTGAAGAGACACAAGAAAGGGAAACAAAAATAGAAATGAAAGACAGAAAAGTCAAATACAGAACTGAAAGGCAAAGGAAACAAGAGCTAACAGGAAGTAGGGCTATAATACCAAAAAAGCCATGTGCAAAAGTGTTAAAAGGACAAATCTAAAGGCATTGTAACAAAATGCATGGAACATTCGCAATAAAGTGGATGAATTAACATGGAAAATTGGTATACACAGGTACTATATGATTATGATTGTGGAGAAATGGCTGCAGGGTGACCAAGGCTGGGAATTGAATATCCAGAATTGAATATCCAAGAGTATTTGATATTTAGGAAGGACAGACAAAAAGGGAAAGGATGGTGTTGTTAGTTCAATGAAATCGGTACAATAGTGAGAGAGGATATTGGCTCAGAAAATCTAGAAATAGAGTCAGTCTAAGAAGCAACAAGGGACAGAAAACATTAGTGAGAGTTGTCTACAGGCCTCCAAATAGTAGTGGCAATATAGGGATAACTAATGATTGTTATTGTATTTATTTCTTCCCCCTCTATTTCTCCTGGATTGTTTAGTATTTTTAAAATGTTATTAGTATCTCCTACCATGAAGACTGACGCAAAGTATTTATTTAGCTCCACTGCCACTTCCTGTTTCCCCATTATTATTTCTCCAGTCTTATTCTTTAAGGGGCCTATGTTCACTTTGGCTTCTCTCTTCTTTTTTATATATTTAAAGAAGCTCTTACTGTCCATTTTTATATTACTTGCTAATTTACCCTCATTGTTTATCTTCTCCCTTTTTATTATTTTATGGCCACCTTTTGTAGGTTTTTAAATCATTCCCAATGCTCCGGCTTACCACAAAACTTTGCCACATGTTTTTCTTTAAGTCTAATACTATCCTTAACTTCCTTGGTTACCATGGTTGATTTGTCCCTTCCTCGAATCCTTCTTCCTCACTGCGATATATCTTTGTTGAGAAGCATGAACTATTTTCATAAACATCTGCGATTGCTGATTAACCATCTTTTCTGCTAAACTCCTTTCCCAGTCCACTCCAGCCAACTCTGCCTTCATTCCTTTGTAATTACCCTTATTTACATTCAGCACAGTTGTTTCTGACCCAAGTTTCTCACTCTCAAACAAAATTCTACCATGTTGTGGTCACTATTTGCCAGGGGATCTTTTGTTTTGAGATTGTTTATTAAACCTTCCTCATTGCACATTATCAGATCCAAAATAGCCTGATCCCTGGTTGGATCCTCAACATAATGTTATAGGAAACTACCTTGAATGAATCTACGAATTTTTCCTCATGGCTATCGCTGCCAATTTGATTTTCGCACTCCACATGAAGATTGAAGTCATCCATGATTAAACTACTGTCTTTTTCACATGCCCTCATTATCTCCTGACTTATTCTCCATCCTACAGTATAGCTACAGTTAGGGGCCCTATAGACTATACCCACCAGTGTCTTCTTCCTCTTGTTACTTCTCACCTCCACCCATATGAGTCCTGCATCTTCCGATCCAAGATTGTTTCTTGCTTAGAAATCTTAGAATCATAGAAACCCTACAGTGCAGAAAGAGGCCATTCGGCCCATCGAGTCTGCACCGACCACAATCCCATCCAGGCCCTATCCCCATATCCCCACATATTTACCCGCTAATCCCCCTAACCTACGCACCCCGGGACACTAAGGGGCAATTTAGCATGGCCAATTAAGCTAACCTGCACATCTTTGGACTGTGGGAGGAAACCGGAGCACCCGGAGGAAACCCACGCAGACACAGGAAGAATGTGCAAACTCCACACAGACAGTGACCCAAGCCGGGAGTCGAACCCAGGTCCCTGGAGCTGTGAAGCAGCAGTGCTAACCACTGTGCTACCGTGCTGCCCCAAGAATGTTATCATACTTATTCCAATGCTGCCACATTATTTTGCTTTATCAGTCAACTAACAAATCTACTCTACCACATTTTCTTTCCTGTCTGTCCTTACAAAAAGTCACATACCTTTGAATACTTAGTTCCCAGCTTTGATCTCTGTAATGATTATAAGATCATAGCCATTAACCTCAATGTATGCCATTCATTCATTTATTTTGTGCTGAACACTGAGTGCATTTAAGTAAAGAGCCAGTAATTTTGCCCTTTTATTATTTTTGCCCCCTTTGACTCTATTTGTTGCTTTTTCTATTGTTTCTACACTATGTCATGTCCTGTCACACTCTGGGCTGTATTACCTAAATAGCTACCTTACAATTCTGCTATATCCTTTTACTTTGTAAGTCTACATACCCTCTCTGTAGAACCATTCCTCCCTCCCCTGGCAACTCCCTCTATTTAGTTTAAATTTCTCTCTAGAATAGAATAGAATTTTAGAATAGAATCCCTACAGTGCAGAAAGAGGCCATTTGGCCCATCGAGTCTGCACCGACCACAATCCCACCCAGGCCCTATCCCCATATCCCCACACATTTACCCGCTAATCCCTCTAACCTATGCATCCCGGGACACTAAGGGGCAATTTAGCATGGCCAATTAAGCTAACCCGCACATCTTTGGACTGTGGGAGGAAACCGGAGCACCCGGAGGAAGCCCACACAGACACAGGAAGAATGTGCAAACTCCACACAGACAGAAGTAAGTCGTCCCAACAGTACAGCCCCCACTTTCGCCAGTACTGATGTCAGTGTCTCATGAACTGAAACCCACATTTCCTACACCAGTCTTTGAGCCACGTATTCATCTCTCTAAATTTAATAATCCAGATATAAACTTGGAAATTCTGTTCTTTAATTTAGTGCCTATCTCCCCAAACACTCTATGCAGAACCTCTTTGCTTGTCCTACCAATGTCGTTAGTACCTACATGGACCATGATAATGGGATCCTCTCCTTCCCACTGCAAATTCCTCTCCAGCCCAGAGCCAAAGTGTGGCACCAAGCAGGTAACACAGCCATCTGGACTCTGGTTCTTTGCTGCAGAGAACAGTGTCAGTATTATTAGGAATGTGGTAACATAGGGCACTTAGAAAATGATAATACAATTATACAGAGTTAGCACAGATTTAAGAAAGAGAACAGTGTTGGAAACCCACAATTAATTGTGCATTTGGTGTGGTTCTTGCTTGAAGAAATAACATTACGTGCATCTTACCCCCTCCTTTTTTTGTTTCACCATATTCTCTATCTCTCTGACCATCCAAAGAAGCTTTGGCTTCACTAACTTTGGCCCTTACTGAATTGTGCCTCGACTGTACCTGAAATTAACTCCTCCTAAGAGATCTTCCACTGCTTCATTACTGTTTTTCCCTGTCAGTCTTTGGTTCCATTTTATCCTGGCTAGATCCCCTGTCAACCCATTGATGTTAGACTTCTTTCAATTTAGAGGTTCAACTTCAGACTGCTCCTTGTTCTTCTCCATTACGAGTCTAAACATTATGATATGATGATCGCTTCTAATCCACAAATACTTAGCCAACTTGGTCTGCTTCATTTCACAGCACCAGATCCAGCAATGCCCCCTTCCTAGTGGGACTGAGAATGCATCTGAACACATATCAGGACTCCTCCTCCCTCATTACCCTTTACTCTAACATGCATGATGCCTATATTGATGCCAAGTGGTCCATCCAGTTTTCTTCTTGCTAGGCATTTTGTATCAGTTTGGCACAACAGTGTGGCTTGCTGGGTCATTTAAGAAAGCAGTCAAACATATTGCTATGGTTCTGAAGTCACATAAAGGCCAGCATGGGTAAGCGACAGATTTCCTTCCCTAAAGGACATAAGTGAACCAAATGCATTTTTCCAGCAGTCCTGTAGCTCATGATCACCATTACTCAGTTAAGATTTTTAAAATGAATCCAGATGTTTATTTAATTGAATTTCTCAGTTGCCACAATGGGGTTTGAATTAATGGCACTGGATCATTAGTCTATGCTTCTTGAATACTTGTGCAATACCATAACCATTAAACTCCTTTGAAATGCTTTCTTTTAGTCTCTCTGTGCTGATGTTGTTTATAAAACCTGCAATATCTCCTCTCACAATCTTGTCTCAAAAAAAGAATAGTTCAGTTATATTATTCTCACCTCATCACTTGGAACTAGAAACCCTGGCATCATCTGTTCACCACATGTAATGGATCCCTGAGACAATTTAACAGGAATTCTTTACATGACTTTATTCATGAAGAGCCGATTCTTTGAAAAAAATGCAGATTTGAGAATAAAGTAAAGTTTTCCTCGTTGCAGAAAATGTTCACTAAAATTAACATATGAAGGAAAATATAGCCCAGAGACTGGCCTAAATAATTTATTCAGCATATCTATTAATTCCATATCTATTAATTTCTATAGCACTTCTACCCAAACCCTCATTTAAAGAACTCAGCATCTCTTTGATTGATTGTCTATTGCTGATATCTGGAAGATTTCACAGAATCATCAGCCTGGATTTTATGTTACCCCACTGGAGGGAGGGAGACACGCAAAATCCAGCAGTTGGTCTTCCCGCTGCCTACCCTCTTGTTCCCCTACTGCCTTAAATTTAATGGGCAGCTGGGGAGGCATCGCTGAAACTGCCTGTCCTTGGGACTATTGAGGTCCTGATGTGGCCAATTAATGACAAATTAAGGACCTCATTCCATCCCTACCAGTATTTTACCCATGGTGGTGGGAGATCAACGACCTGTGTCGGACAAAGCTATGGTGAAGCATTTACTTTATAGATACCCAGGCCCATTGGAGGCACTCCACCCAAAAAATCTATACCTCTTTTTAACCCTCTCTCTCCCTAGACTCCAGTTACCCACCCATTCAACCCCCTCAACTGAGAACCTGACCTCGGATTAACCTGGGTGCCTCAGTGTGGCAGTAGTCCCAGCAGTGGCCAGCGCTCTTGGTTTGTACTGATAGGACCACAGAGCTTTCAGCTATCTGATTGGCTGGCAGCTCTTTGGGGCAGAAGATATGCCTTTAAATAATTAATGCTGTGCCCAGTGTTAGATTGCTGTGGGGCAGCTATCAGGATGGTGGGGGCCTCCATTCAGCTCCCCATAAAATGCAGCCCATAGTTTGTTACAGAAGGACACCAATTGATCCGACTTATTCTATCTGGTATTAGCTCTTTAATTATTGTTATCTACTGTAATCCAATTCACTGTTTCTTTAAACTTTTCTTGCTATAATCTACCATTCTATTTTCCTCTTACCTTTTCTAATATTCACCTTAGATAGTCCCAATAGGCCTCTGTGTGACACCGGATCCTCATTACTTTCTGATGCTTTCTATCTCCTAGATTTTTATTCTAGTATTCAGTCATTGAAATCTGCTTCATTTCTTCTTTCATATTAATATAAATCTGTCCTACATTCCATGAATTGGTTTTTAAAAGTGTTTCCTTTCTTCCTAATTTTACATTCTGGGAGAACTTCTTATCTGATCTATCAGTGAAATCCTGGAACCAAGATTTGGTCATCTACAATATAAGAGTCCTGTGTTTTAATCTAATATCACATTTAATCAAACAATGATTAACGCAGTCGAAACGTCTGGCCTGTTGGATTTTTTTGGTCGGCGGCTAAATAACAGTGGAATAACTTCAAAATGAAACTCAGTGTAAGGTGAAGAATTATTATGAAAGGAAACAAAAGGTTTCAGACTTCAATCCTGGGAAAAGAGAATTAGTTTCTTAACTGAGGAGAATGTTAATATTTCAACTTCTTTATCTGATGAAATATCGAAGAATAAGTGGAATACACAGACAAAGCAGCCATCTGCACCCAACAGTGGAACCAAAGGATGAAGAAGGGAGGTATTACAGACATTGCCACAAAGTCTGGGAGCAGTAGGCCATTGTATTCCTGCCAATCTCCTTTTTCTCAATTAATACAGTAAGGAATGGCTTAAAGAGATATTTCTGTTTTGATCTTCTGTATGCATCAGTGTACCTGTCAATAGCAAGAGTGTTGAAGATATTGAATTAACTTCTGCATTGTGTCTAGATCTGATTACATTAATTTCATGAAAGTCACAGCAACATAACTCTGAAAGGGATATAGCAGTACTCTGCTTTAATACCAAGATTTGTCACAAAATTTGATTACAGCAAATCCTTGCATTGAGTTGCCTCCTCAGCATGGCTCCATTTTAAACGTATGCTCACTGTCCCGCTCCCGCACCAGCTACTCGCTGCCTGACTCCCTGCCTAGTTGTTCATTGCCCTGCTCCCAGCCTAGCTGCTCACTGGCCCGCTTTCGCCCAAGCTGCCCGTTGCCCAGCTGTTGGCCCAGCTGCTCACTGCCTCACTCCCACCCAAGCTGCTCACTGCCTTGCTCCTGGGCTAGCTGTTCACTGCCTCACTTCCGGCCTAGCTGCTCACTGCCTCGCTCCCGGCCTAGCTGCTCACTGCCTCGCTCCCGGCCTAGCTGCTCACTGCCTCACTCCCGGCCTAGCTGCTCACTGCCTCGCTTCCGGCTTAACTGCTCACTGCCTCGCTCCCGGCCTAGCTGCTCACTGCCTCACTCCCAACCGAACTGCTCACTGCCTCGCTCCCGGCCTAACTGCTCACTGCCTCGCTCCCGGCCTAGCTGCTCACTGCCTCGCTCCCAGCCTAGCTGCTCACTGCCTCGCTCCTAGCCTAACTGCTCACTGCCTCGACCCCGGCTTAGCTGCTCACTGCCTTGCTTCCGGCCTAACTGCTCACTGCCTCGCTTCCGGCCTAGCTGCTCACTGCCTCGCTCCCGGCCTAGCTGCTCACTGCCTCGCTTCCAGCCGAACTGCTCACTGCCTCGCTCCTAACCAAACTGCTCACTGCCTCGTTCCTGGCCTAACTGCTCACTGCCTCACTTCCGGCCCAGTTGCTCACTGCCTCGCTCCTGGCCTAACTGCTCACTGCCTTGCTTCCGGCCTAACGGCTCACTGCCTCGCTCCCGGCCTAGCTGCTCACTGCCTCGCTTCCGGCCTAGCTGCTCACTGTCTCGCTTCCGGCCTAGCTGCTCACTGTCTCGCTCCCGGCCTAGCTGCTCACTGCCTCGCTTCCGGCCTAACTGCTCACTGCCTCGCTTCCGGCCTAACTGCTCACTGCCTCGCTTCCGGCCTAACTGCTCACTGCCTCGCTTCCGGCCTAACTGCTCACTGCCTCGCTTCTGGCCTAACTGCTCACTGCCTCGCTCCCGGCCTAGCTGCTCACTGCCTCTCTCCTGGGCTAGCTGTTCACTGCCTCGCTCCTGGGCTAGCTGCTCACAGCCTCGCCTCCGGCCTAACTGCTCACTGCCTCGCTCCCGGCCTAGCTGCTCACTGCCTCTCTCCTGGGCTAGCTGTCCACTGCCTCGCTCCTGGGCTAGCTGCTCACAGCCTTGCCTCCGGCTTAACTGCTCACTGCCTCGCTCCTGGCCTAACTGCTCACTGCCTCGCTCCTGGCTTAGCTGCTCACTGCCTCGCTCCTGGCCTAACTGCTCACTGCCTCGCCCCCGGCTTAGCTGCTCACTGCCTCGCTTCCGGCCTAGCTGCTCACTGCCTCGCTTCCGGCCTAGCTGCTCACTGCCTCACTCCTGGCCTAACTGCTCACTGCCTCGCCCCCGGCCTAGCTGCTCACTGCCTCGCTCCCGGTTTAGCTGCTCACTGCCTCGTTCCTGGCCGAACTGCTCACTGCCTTGCTCTCGACCCACTTGTTGCCCTGCTTCTTGCACCACTCACCAGTCTGCTGGCTGCATCACATTATGTGGTCAAAAGTGCTACAGTATCAGTTCACTATTTCCTCAAACAATTAGCAGAGTCTGGGGCGGGAATTGCTTGAGATTGAGGAGGTACTTCATGGTGATTAGGGGAGAAACTTTCTCCAGTGTATACATGAATTCTTATGGGCAAATGTGATTTGAGTAATGCTGTTTCACTTAAATCAGCACTTTTAATGAATGTAATTAGGACATTAAGTGAGGAATTATATATTTCTTGATAACATTTATGCGTTCTAAGGAATTTCATGCATTGCTTTGAAAAGGAAAAATTTTATGTTTGTACCCACTTTTATTCTCCAAATGAGCAAGATTGTGCCAAGAGCACACAGTTAGAATATTTTCACTTACGTTTATTTTTAGAATTGATTTTGTTAAGATCCAGGCGAGAAATTCGAAGGTGTTTTGTGAAGTTCGTCTAGACCCTAAGCATTAGATTTGATTTTGGCACAGGTGAGCACAATATGTTTCACTGCAGGTATGATTCAAGTAATTTAAGAACATTGTTAAAATATATCAAAAAGAATCAGCATAACTTTTACCAATTACAAGATGTAAACAGTATAATCCTTAACAGCTAGCTATCTGTGTTGTTCCAATGTAAAGCAACTCCATAGACATATACTCTTCTTCAGACTAAATTAGCGCTAAAGCAAGAATGCGCACGTGATGCTGGAGTTGCAGCTTTTACAGCTTTGTGAATTGGTCCTTTGAATGTTGGATCAAATCTCCAAGGCTCCCCAGACTTGGAACTTTCAGGAAGCCTCTGGAGAGAGAGAGAGAGAGAGAGAGAGACAGTGAGATACTGCATCTTCCAGCGGTTCCTTACAGCATCTAGAAACAAAACTAAAACTAGAATGCTCTGTGGAAAAAAGCTGTCCTTCGTCACATGACATAAACTGTCAATCAACCCGAATCAAGCTCCATTCGGCAATCCCAGGGGACACATTAAAACCACAGAACACTGCATTAGTTCAGATTAAAATCAACATTGCTTCAATTATCCTGCTTCAGCAACAATAAAGAACACCAGTCACAGGCTCCATGTTGCCGACAAAATTCCAGGGCCTGCTAGAAACATCCTGCAGAGAAACATATTCAAAAATACACCTCTTAAAGGCACAGTACTGTCACAATTTTCTATCATTGAGTCTGCCCCGGAAAAAAACTCACTCCTAAATTACTTAAAAATATACTTTCAAACTGCCAACTGTCCAGCCTTTGGCCTTCCTTCCATTCATCATGACTGCTGAACAGCTCACTTCGACTTTTTTGCCCCATTTAGAACCATTACTTTCTCAGTCTGTTCCTCTGCAGCTTTTAGTTCAAGATAGGCAAGTGTGAATGTCTGTGGTGAACATCTGGTCGAGCTTGATCACTAATAAAGTCTTGCTCCCCTCTTCCAAAATTCCAGGAACAACTTGAAAGCAGGCTTTGCCTCTCCACTACAAACTATATTCTTAAACCCCTCTCCCCTGCTCCTTCACCCTTGTCTTCAATAACAAATGTGATGAGCTTGTGGGATTAAGGGAATGGGATGGGGGTTGTGCCTGGGTAAGATGCTCTGTCGGAGAGTTGGTGCAGACTCGATGGGCTGAATAGTCTCCTTCTGCACTGTAGGGGTTCTATAATGATTCTATGATTTCACTGTCATATTGAAACTATCTATTGAGCTGCCTGTGCCACTTCTCTTTCTTCCCCTTGTCCACTGGACCAAACTGTTCTTAAGACTCCTCCTGCCCTAACCCAAAACTTGCATCTTTCTCCAGTTTATTTGCTATCACCGCCCATCATGCTCTCCAAGCTCATCCTGTCCATGAGACTCAGCTCCTGCTCCCTCGACCCTATCCCTACCAAACTACTGATTACTCAACTTCCCTTCCTGATCCTCTATGTTAGCTGATAATACTCATGGCTACCTCAACTGAAGTACAGTTCTCCCCCACTTTTAGTCTAACTATCTGACTCTTCCACTGGAACTCTATCACCTCGCTCGCTCTGTTTCCACAGCGGGCGAGGGTCCGACAACAGAAATCTCCATTGACCTTGGGCATGAATTTCTGGTCTCACTCGAGCGAGGCCGTAAAATCCCGCCCTTCTCCTCAAAAAGATTCAACCTTGATCTCTAAGCCATTAAAAACTACAGCCCCCTCTCCAACCTTCCTTTTCTCTTCAATTTTAAATATTTTGTCACCTTTCAGTTCTCTGATGTTTGTCCCTGCATCTCCATGTTTGCATCCCTCCAATCATGTTTCCATCCCCTCCATAATGTGAGGTGACTCTCATCCAAGTCACCCTACGTGATTGTGACCATGGCGAACTCTTCCTCCTTATCCTTTTCAACATTTTTGTAGCCTTTGACATGACTAATCTCTGCATCCTCTTCCCTGCCACTTCTCTGTCAATTGGCAGGCTGGGATTTTCTTATCTGGTACCATTCTCACCCTATTTAGTCACAGCTAATCAGCTGCAGTAGTTTCTCTCCCTTTTCCCACAGTGTTACATTGGAATTCCTTAAGGATCTATTTTAACCTGCTTCTATTTCTTATCTACATGCAGTCCCTTTGTGATCCCATCCATAAGGACAATGTCAGCTTCCACGCGTATGCTGAGAAGATCTACCCTTTGAATCTTTCATTCTGATTTGTTCCATTTCTTGGTCCTGGATGAACAGAAATGTCCTCCAACAAATTATTTGGAACACCAAAGTCTCAGTGAGTGTCACAAATTCTGTTCCCCAGTTACCAACTCCATCCATCTCCATGGCAACTGTTTGAGGCTATTCACAACCTCGGTGTCACAATTTGATCCCGAGATGAGCTTCTAACTGTGTATCAGCTTTGTCATTATGAACACCTATTTTCATCTCAAATATTTTCCACTCTGCCCCTGCCTCAGCTCATCTGCTGCTGAAACTCTCATCTGCTCTTCTGGTAGCTTTTCAGCCCAATGCAGAACAGCATTGGAATAGTTGAGTCAGGAGGAAACAAAGGCATTGACGAGAGTGTGCGAGGCTGGGGCTGTGTTGGTCACAGGATGAGAGAAGTCAGATAGCCTGGACACCCCCAGGATCCCCTGGATGGAAGGCCCCAGGCTATGCAGAGCTGATCCTTCTTCCTATTGTACATCGGGACCACTGTGTTCCTCTTTGGAACTGGGATCCAGAAGCCCCACTGGCAGGTTATGGAGCAATGGAATAAGAGCAAGGGGTCACTAACAGGGAGCAAGAACTTAGGTTTAATATATTACAGAGGTGTTCACAAAGTAATATAAGTGTAAAACCATGTACAAATGGCTAACAAAACCCGTGCCCACACTGTGCAAATATAGCTTCTTTAACTTTCTAACCCTGCCGCGATGTTTTGGTGTTTCCCCAGGATCCACAGCTGAGGTGGAGGCGACTTGCTGTCTGCCACGCCCTGTTGTTTGAAATGACCTCGGCAGACCGCCCCCTCTGGAGACATAGAGGGCCCCGGCCTGCTTTCAGGCAGCACAGGTATGGTGGTGCCACCTCCCCAGTGTGCGAGGCTGGAGCTGTGTTGGTCACAGGATGAGAGAAGTCAGATAGCCTGGACACCCCCAGGATCCCCTGGGTGGAAGGCCCCAGGCTATGCAGAGCTGCTCCTTCTTCCTATTGTACATCGGGTCCACTGTGTTCCTCTTTGGAAGTGGGATCCAGAAGCCCCACTGACCTCTGGCATTGGCACTCAGTGGTCTTGGACAGAGCAGGAGCCATACCACGTTGTGATACAACCAGAAAGAATGTTTTCTATGGTGCATCTGTAAAAATTGGTGAGATTCATAGCTGACATGCCAAATTTCCTTAGTCTTCTGAGAAAGTAGAAATGTTGATGGGCTTTCTTAACTATAGTGTTGGCTTGGGGGGACCAGGACAGGTTGTTGGTGATCTGGACACCTAAAAACTTTGCTTTTATACTGAGTTAGCTTATCTCTGCAAAGACGGACACAGCTAAGGACCTTTTACATATATCAACACATTACAGGGGTCTGGATTGCAAATATTCAAACACATTTGGTTATCACCTGTACGTATTGGCACATTCCCTGGGATTGCCTGTAAATATAATGGAAACTGACCAAACTGTATCTCATTGTGATCAAAGTATGCTTTGCAAAATTCAACAGCTTACTTTATTCAACATTATGGATGAACAGGAAAATCAGATTGTCAGTTGTTGGAATGCATGATCACTGCAAGTTGCAAAAGGAGTGGAAAAGCAAATTACCTGCTGGGAAAATTCTGGATCATAGCTACTTCCATTCCAGGGACCTGGGTTCAATTCCAGCTTCAGGTCACTGTCTGTGTGGAGATTGCACGTTCTCCTCGTGTCTGCGTGGGTTTCCTCCGGGTGCTCCTGTTTCCTCTCACAGTCCAAAGATGTGTGGGTTTGGCTGATTGACCATGATAAATTTTCCCTAGTGCCATGGGAATTAACAGGGTAAATATGAGGGGTTGGGTTGTGGTCAGTGCAGATTCGATGGGCTGAATGGCCTCCTTCTGCACTGTAGGGATTCTATGATTCTGTAGTTATGTGGTCCAAATAGGGAGCCTTGCCTCTTTCTGATTCATGCTTCTTTCAAGCCGTGTTTATATGATTAAATTATGAGGGCAGGTTGTATTCCACTGAGTTTAGATGATTGAAGGGTTATCTAATTGAAGTGTTTCAAATGGTAAAATGACTTAATAGACTTGATATAGTGAAACAATTTCCTCTAGTGGGAAATCCAGAACAAATGGGCACAACTTAAAAATGAGAGTTAAGTTCCAGACTGAACAAATGAAGCATTTTTTCACACAACGGTCATGGGGATGTGTAATTTCTCTCCCCTGAAAAACTGTAGATACTGGGTTGATTGAAGTTTGCAAGGTCGAATTCAACAGAATTTTATTAGATGTGAGTATCAGTGGATTTGGATTAAAGATGTGTAAATGGAGCTGAGATACAAATCAACCATGAGTGGCTGATTTGAGGAACTGAATGGCCTTCTCCTGTTCTTTAGCATAAATTTGGAGTCAAAAATGGAAGTTAAACTGCAAAGGTGCAAGGATCCAATTTGTAAATGAAATAAAACGTGAAAATCAGATGGCACTGCATGCATTTCCTTTTGAAATTTTTATTTTTATTCTTTGCTGGGATATGGACATTGTTGGCAAGGTCAGCATTCATTGCCCATCCCTAATTACCCTTGGACTGAGTGGTTTGGCACACCATCTCAGGCAGCAGTTAAAGATCAATTATATTGCTGTGGGTCTGGAGATACATGTAGGCCAGACCAGGTAAGGATGGCAGATTTCCTTTCCTAAAAGACATTCTTGAATCAGATGGATTTTAATGAAAATTTGTGATAATTTAGTGACAATCACTTAACCTAGCTTCATATTTCGGATTTCATTGAGTGAATTTAAACTCAACCAAATGCCATGGTGGGACTTGAACCAATGTCCTCAGAGCATTAATGTCTCGTGACATTACCACAATGCTACCATCGCTGCTGCTAAACAATCTTTTTTCAGTATGATAATTACAACTCCTGAATGAAACCGAAAATTAAAAAACCAAAAGCATCTTGACTAAATCGAAGGAAAGTTAAACAGGAATGAAACATAAAAATAGGAGCAAGAGTTGACCATACTGCCCCTCAGGGCTGCTTCACCATCCGATACAATCATGGCTGATCCTTATGCAAGGCCTCAATGCACGCATATTATATCCTGTGATTCCCCGAGATACCAAAGGTATGTCAATCCCACCATTAAGTAACCCTGTTTTAAGTTGTATACACAGTAAGAAGTTTAACAACACCAGGTTAAAGTCCAACAGGTTTATTTGGTAGCAAAAGCCACACAAGCTTTCGAGGCTCTGAGCCCCTTCTTCAGGTGAGTGGGAATTCTGTTCACAAACAGAACTTATAAGACACAGACTCAATTTACATGAATAATGGTTGGAATGCGAATACTTACAACTAATCCAGTCTTTAAGAAACAAAACAATGGGAGTGGAGAGAGCATCAAGACAGGCTAAAAAGATGTGTATTGTCTCCAGACAAGACAGCCAGTGAAACTCTGCAGGTCCACGCAACTGTGGGAGTTACAAATAGTGTGACATAAATTCTGATTCTAGGATCGCATGATAAAGACTCAGGAGGAAAAAAGCAGAAATATTTATGTGAAATAGTGTGACATAAACCCAATATCCCGGTTGAGGCCGTCCTTGTGTGTGCGGAACCTGGCTATCAGTTTCTGCTCCGCGACTCTGCGCTGTCGTGTGTCGCGAAGGCCGCCTTGGAGAACGCTTACCCGAATATCAGAGGCCGAATGCCCGTGACCGCTGAAGTGCTCCCCAACAGGAAGAGAACAGTCTTGCCTGGTGATTGTCGAGCGGTGTTCATTCATCCGTTGTCGCAGCGTCTGCATAGTTTCCCCAATGTACCATGCCTCGGGACATCCTTTCTTGCAGCGTATCAGGTAGACAACGTTTGCCGAGTTGCAAGAGTATGTACCGTGTACCTGGTGGATGGTGTTCTCACGTGAGATGATGGCATCTGTGTCGATGATCCGGCACGTCTTGCAGAGGTTGCTGTGGCAGGGTTGTGTGAATCAGAATTTATGTCACACTATTTGTAACTCCCACAGTTGCGTGGACCTGCAGAGTTTCACTGGCTGTCTTGTCTGGAGACAATACACATCTTTTTAGCCTGTCTTGATGCTCTCTCCACTCCCATTGTTTTGTTTCTTAAAGACTGGATTAGTTGTAAGTATTCGCATTCCAACCATTATTCATGTAAATTGAGTCTGTGTCTTATAAGTTCTGTTTGTGAACAGAATTCCCACTCACCTGAAGAAGGGGCTCAGAGCCTCGAAAGCTTGTGTGGCTTTTGCTACCAAATAAACCTGTTGGACTTTAACCTGGTGTTGTTAAACTTCTTACTGTGTTTACCCCAGTCCAACGCCGGCATCTCCACATTAAGTTGTATATACATTGCTGGAAACCACAATTTAAATCAAAGCTGCTTATATCCATTATGACAACCGTGAAGGCCATGGGGGATCATCAATAGATTTAGCAGTGGGTTTTGTAGAGTACGAGATGCTTTATTGAGCGAGCGGAGCCTCGCCCAATGAGAGGCAGCCAGCAGGGACTCTTAAGCCTGTAACTTTAGCCGGACCAGGTGAAGTTGTAGGTCCTGAGCTGCAGACTGGGGAGACCAGGAGCAGCCTTTTCCTTTGATGCACAATAAAGGGTGTTTGTGATGTGAAACTGGCATTTGGCTGAATTACTCCAAAATCAGATCAGGTTTTCTCATTTAAATGTATCTTATATCTGGAGATGGATTCCAACCCAAGATTTTCATCCACAATATGTAATGTTAAAGTTAATGAACCCTATTTATAAACCAAAAATAAATAAGGTTTAAAGTTTATTTATAATTGTCACAAGTAAGCTTACATTAATACTGCAATGAAGTTACTGTGAAAATCCCCTAGTAGCCACACTCCGGTGCCTGTTCTGGTACGCTGAAGGAGAATTTAGCATGGCCATTGCACCTAATCAGCACCTGTTCGGACTGTGGGAGGAACTGGAGTACCCAGGGCAAATCCACGTAGACACAGGGAGAACGTGCAACCTCCACACAGATAATGACCCAAGCCAGGAACCAAACCTGAGTCCCTGGCATTGTGAGGCAGCAGTGCTAAACACTGTGTTACCATGCCGCCATGAAGCACATTACTCATTGCACTAAAACAAATAATATTCATTATCAATGAAGACTTGTGCCTGCCTTTAGAAAAGAGGAGAGCAATGCAGACATTATAGTTGAGCAGGAAGAGAGTGAAGTATTGGATGTGATAAACAAAGGGAGAGAGGAAGTATTTAAGAAGATTAGCATCCTTGAAAGTGGATGAATCACTAGGGCTGAAATGAATCCCAGGCTATTAAAAGGTGCCAAGGAGGAAATTATGGCGGGTCTGACCAGCATTTTCTAATCCTCACTGGATACAGATGAACTACCAGACGATTGGAGGTCTACTAACATTGTACCTTTGTTTAAAAAGGGAGCGAGGGATAGACCGAATAATTAAGGCCTTTTCTTTCCTGCCACTGATTCAATCTTGTATCCAGCTCGTTATGTTCCCCTACAATGACCTTAATGAGGAGAAACTTATTGGGACCAATTCTGAGTATAGGAAAACTGGCACTTCGAAAGGCATGGATTAATTAAAGACAGTCAGCACAGTTGTTAAGAGAAGGTCGTGTTTGACTAACTTGACTGAATTTTTTAAGGAAGCTACAAGAAGGATTGACAAGTGTAGAGCAGTTGATGTGGCCTTCATGGATTTTAGCAAGGTTTTTGACAAAGTCCAACATGGAAGATTGGTTAAAAAAATAAATGCCCACATTGTAGGGGAACATAACAAGCTGGATACAAGATTGAATCAGTGGCAGAAAAGAAAAGGTAATTGTTGATGGGGTGTTTTTGCAACTGGAAGGCTGTTTCCAGTGGGGTTACACAAGGCTCTGTTCTAGGTCCCTTGCTGTTTTTGTTATATATTAATAATTTTAACCTCATAACTAGAAAAGCCAAGAAGGTTTTAACTAGACAGTCAAGGCAACAGATCAAAAGTGGTATATTAAAGAGTCGAGACAAGGTAAGAGAGGAGGGTATTAATATGGGAAAATATGAACAAACTGTAACAGGAAGGGACAAATCTAAGAGTAAATCAAAAGGTAAGGTTAGAGGCTACAAAAATAATAGAAGGACAAAACTTTAGGCTCTGTATATGAATACACGTAGCATTCAAAACAAAACAGATGAACTGGTAATGCAAATGGAGATTAACCAGTACAATCTAACAGTCATTACACGGACATGGCTGCAGGAAGACATAGATTCGAGGATGAGGGGAAATAAATGACCCAGAAGTTGCCTGAAAGGGTAATAGAGACAGAAACGCTCAACTCATTTAAAAGGTGTCTGGATAAGCTCCTTAGCCTGCAGGACTAAGGACCAAATGCTGAAAAATGGGACAAGAGTGGGACCTAATGAAGGAGCAGTGCTCCGAAAGCTTATGATACCAAATAAACCTGTTGGACTTTAACCTGGTGTTGTGAGACTTCTTATTGTATCTTCCCGAAAGGGGCGGCACGGTAGCACAGTGGTTAGCATTGCTGCTTCACAGCTCCAGGGACCTGGGTTCGATTCCCGGCTTGGGTCACTGTCTGTGTGGAGTTTGCACATTCTCCTTGTGTCTGCGTGGGTTTCCTCCGGGTGCTCCGGTTTCCTCCCACAGTCCAAAGATGTGCAGGTTAGGTTGATTGGCCATGCTAAAAATTGCCCTTAGTCTCCTGAGATCCGTAGGTTAGAGGGATTAGTGGGCAAATGTGTAGGGATATGAGGGTAGGGCCTGGGTGGGATTGTGGTCGGTGCAGACTCGATGGGCTGAATGGCCTCTTTCTGTGCTGTAGGGTTTCTATGATTCTATGAAAGCAATATGCAGAGTTGGGAGAGAGGCTTACTGCTGATCATACTTTGTATGTGCTTTGTCTGCTATTTTACATTTCTGTGGTGTCCTTGCTGGCTTTACAAGAATAAATGGTAGATTTAAGATAGCTTATCAAGCCTTGTATTGTAAATAATCCATTTCAACAGAAGAGGATTTATAAAATAACTTAAAGGGTATCTATCTATGCTGCAAGCAATACAGTGGAATTAACTTCAATCAAAAGGACTTACTGAATCCCTGAGGTTCAGATGTTATCAAGGCCATTTCACTCGGACAAGAAGTTGGTTATGCAAAGAACATACATGGTGTTTTGAGCATGATTAATAACTCTATTAAAATGTTTAATTGTCACATATGATGAGAAGTCACATAGAGTTGGCAAAACTGTTATTGTAATAGATTTATATGCAGTAAATGCCAAGTAAAGGTGTAAAGGAAAAAGGTATTAGACTTGAGAACAGCAATGTACAAGCAAGTTAAACAGATCAATGCTCTGAAATGAAAACCCTGTCAAATTATTTTTAGTGGTTGATCAAAATGGCACACTTTCAACCAATAATCACATTAAACATGTAAAATATATCAGGTTGAAATTGCACTCTGAGATATTAATAACGAAAGCAGTATTTCTCTTTAGCAAGTAGCATCCTTGATTATTTGATGGCTATTGAACCATAGCCTATGGTGTGATTTTGCTCTGGGGGAGAGTGAGGAGGTAGGCCTGAAGTCCACATAAACCAGAACTGAGAATTAACTTTTACTGGAGGTGCTATTCTGAATCATATGCAAGCCAACTGAGCGAACTGGCTCTCTAGAGGCAGTATTACGTTGATTTAAAAAATCCTCTGTCACATTAACAAGTTTATATTAAAAGGGTTAAAATCCTTGTTGAAATAACATTACTGAAATAACAGACAAAGGAATTTCATATAAACATGTTACCTAATCCTTACTCGTATTGCAAAGTGCAAATCCAATCCACATGGCCGAGTTTAGATTAACCATGTTTGCCTCAATTCTTTTGTAATTAAACCTTTCTGTGTATTTTTTAAAAGCACATATTGAGGATAACTACCATTTTCAACCTTTATTCCTTCTAGCCATCCAACCACCAGTGGACTGGTGCTGGAGAAAATGTTACAATAGTTGGAGCATTTCATTTCAAACATATGCCAGGAGTGATGTGAATTCAGAGTTCATAGCTACTGGTCATGGATAATCAACAAGACTAAAAATATCAAAACCATTGAAAAGAAAAATGTTCCCATAAACAAATTCCTTTTATAGCCTCATGGTGACATGAGATCATGTTGTCTAGATGCTGTAGTTTTAATGATTAATGTGCTGAAGCAATATTTATTTTGTCACATTAACAGAGGGAACATTTATACACGGCCCTTTATCATCATATAACAGTTGTGAATAATATGAGGAAGTGATGCAAGAATGAATGCAATAAAAATATATGACCACTGGGAAAGCAAGTCATCTATAACACAATACAGTGCTATTATTGTGTTGATTCAAGTGCATGGTTCCATAGCTGGGAAATAAACATTAACACTTTTGTTAAACTTTATCTTTCAACCATGAAGTTTTGTTGGCATTTATGTAACTCATGGTCACTCTCTCACCTGCAACCCCTCTGTGGTAGTGTGGCCCCTTTAGGTGGCAGGTGTTCATGGGTCATGGAAACGAACTTGTGCCGATCAGGAGAAAGCACGTGAACTGTCACTTATCCCTGCTTGGAGGGAACCTTTAGTGGAGTTTGGGAGTCAGAGGAACTAGACCTGTATCTGTATTAAGCTTTGTTTGTATATAGTTTTATCTTTCCTTCAATAAATCACCATTGTGATTCAAGGCTTCCTCAATGTGATATCTCGGGCTTTCCAAAGCCATAAATTGACATCTCCACTTTGGTTCTTGTCAATTCATATCTTTCTATTTAAATCAGAAGCACTTGAAAATGCAAACTGCCACGTAAAATCAAGAGAGGCAACATGAGAAAGTGGTACAAAATAATAAATTCTCTGTGATTCTACTAAAGAACAGAAACTTAATGACATAGCATTTTCTCAAAAAAAACTATGTGCTCATCATCAGTGAACAGCGCAGTTGAATTCTCCCTTCTCCTGTCACCCCTTTGTAGTCCAACCCCTGTAATGTGTATAAGTTTACGATGGGTATGGACAGAGTGAATAGGAAGCAGCTGTTCCCCTTGGTTGAGGGGTCAATCGCAAGGGGACATACTTTTAGGGCAAGGGGCAGGAGATTCAGAGAGGATTTGAGAAAAAACTCCGAAGGTGGTGGAAATCTGGAATGCACTGCCTGGGAAGGTAGTAATGGCCTGAAAAATCTCTGAACCTTTAAAAAATAAATCATAACATTCAAGTATATGGAACAAGTGCTGGAAAATGGGATTAGCGCAACTTTAGTGGTAGTTATTGTCTCTGCAGACGCGATGGGCCAAAGGGTCTTTTCTGTGCTGTACGACTCTGTGACTTCCATGGCCAAAAAGTATTGATGTGGGATTTGAACTCAAGGCTTCTGGTCGAGAGATAAGGGCACTACCATTGTGCCACAAGGCCGCCTGCCACCGAAACTGAAGGTCATAGAAATCATAGAAACCCTACAGTGCAGGAAGAGGCCATTTGGCCCATCGAGTCTGCACCGACCACAATCCCACCCAGGCCCTACCCCCATATCCCTACATATTTTACCCGCTAATCCCTCTAACCTACACATCTCAGGACACTAAGGGGCAATTTTAGCATGGCCAATCAACCTAACCCGCACATCTTTTGGTCAGTGATACTTAATGCTGTTCCCAGCTACTTGGGGACCCCATCTCTGTATTTTTGATGATCAGGGGTGTGGGAGCATGCTACACTCTTTTTTTGTTTTTTCAACTGTGAGAACCACTCTAGGGATTGTTAAGGTCATGTAAAAGTCAACTTTTACAATAATTTTTCAAATGATCCTTTGGCAGAAAATTCATTGACTTTCATATCCCTCATGTATAAGCCAACCCCTAGCTTTAATCAAAGAATTTAAATTATTTGTACTTACTGCCCTCTCACCACCGAAGTCAAAATCAGCCTGGTGCACACTTAGTTGATAGAATCATACAATATCGCACCATTGAGGTGGCTGTTCAGTTACCGTGTCTGCACCTATCAACATGCGATGTCAAGGCTACCACCTCACTGGTAATGCTGCATTGCTGTCAATTTCACCCTCTAATATGGCAACATGGTATCAAGAAGGAATGGCAGATACAAAGCTGAAAATGTTTGAGATTTCAGAGCAGACAGATAATTGTGCAACAGCTAACTAATTCAAGATATAGGCCGGGATTTTCAATCCTACCCCTGTAGCATGTTTTCCAATGGCAGAGGTGGCTTGTCATTGGCTGTTGGTGGGATCTTCCGGTCCCGCCAAGGTCAATGGTGTTTTATATGGCTCGTCTGCCCCACTGCCGAGGAACCTGTGGTGGAGTGTCACCTTTGGCGGGACCACAGCTTTCCTCACAGTGAGTCATCATCACCCTCCAGCCTTGCGATGAAACCCGCTTACATGGCCAACCCAGGCCCATCACTCTGGTGTGATGCCATGCTGACCCTTGAAGGGGGGAGTGGGAGGAATGTTGTAGGAACAGGGGAAGGGGAGATGGAACAGAAGGATTGGGGGAGGGGGAGTTGGAAGGAGATCGAGATGATGGAAAATGTGGGGAGTGGGGTGGGGAGAAAAAGCAGAAGCAAGGGACCGGGTAAGGCATGATATAAAGATCAGGAGGGTGTGGGAATTGATCTGCCGGACAATGAATCTCCTCATCATCAAATCTGGAGGGAATAAGGGCCCCCCCTGGTCCAACAGCCATGTTGGACCCTGGCTGCTGGATGCTCAACTCCGTCAGCATCCTCCTGTCCTCCTCCTCTCCATGCTGTCCTGGTCCTCTTCCTCTTCCTCCTGCTCTGACGAGGCTGCCTGTTCCTCCTCCTCCACCTGCACCATGTCACTCCACAGCTCGCGAGGTTGTGCAGCACACAGCAAGCAATCACTATACGTTTCACCTTCTGGGGCTACATTGTAGCATCCCGCCAGAGTGGTCCAAACAGCAGAATCGCATCTTGAAGCCGCATATGCGCTGCCCTACGATGCTCCTCGTGGCAGAGTGGATGTCATAGTAACAGGTTTCTCCCTCGGTCTGGGGCCTCTGCACAGGTATCATCAGCCATGACCTTAGCGGGTGGTCCATGACCACCACTGACCCTCAAACATGTCAGGTACCTCTGACTGTCCCAGGATGTAGGAATCTTGCATGCTCCCAGGTTAGTGTGCACAGATGTGCATAATGTTCAGGAGGTGGCCGCTCACCAGCTGGATGTTCATGGAATGACATTCCTTCCTGTTAATGAAGGGCACCCCATGTTGAAATGGAGTTCAAAGGATTATATGGGTGCCATCCATTGCCCCCTGGACCTGGGGTATCCCTGCGATGGCAGAGAGTCCTTCAGCCCAGGCATCTGGTGAGCCTGGTCCAGATGGAATGTGATGTAATCTGATGTCCGGGCATACAGGGTATCCATCACTTCAAGAATGCACCTATGCACAGAAGTTTGAGAAATTCCGCTCAGGTCCCCACCCGATAACTGGAATGATCCAGATGCATAAAAGTTCAAGACAGCCGTGGTGGTGCCTGTGGGTTTAGAACTCCTATCCACTGCGTTGTTCATGAACATAGAACATAGAACAGTACAGCACAGAACAGGCCCTTCGGCCCACGATGTTGTGCAGAGCTTTATCTGAAACCAAGATCAAGCTATCCCACTCCCTATCATCCTGGTGTGCTCCATGTGCCTATCCAATAACCGCTTAAATGCTCCTAAAGTGTCTGACTCCACTATCACTGCAGGCAGTCCATTCCACACCCCAACCACTCTCTGCGTAAAGAACCTACCTCTGATATCCTTCCTATATCTCCCACCACGAACCCTATAATTATGCCCCTTGTAATAGCTCCATCCACCCGAGGAAATAGTCTTTGAACGTTCACTCTATCTATCCCCTTCATCATTTTATAAACCTCTATTAAGTCTCCCCTCAGCCTCCTCCGCTCCAGAGAGAACAGCCCTAGCTCCCTCAACCTTTCCTCATAAGACCTACCCTCCAAACCAGGCAGCATCCTGGTAAATCTCCTCTGCACTCTTTCCAGTGCTTCCACATCCTTCTTATAGTGAGGTGACCAGAACTGCACACAATATTCCAAATGTGGTCTCACCAAGGTCCTGTACAGTTGCAACATAACCCCACGGCTCTTAAACTCCAACTCCCTGTTAATAAAAGCTAACACACTATAGGCCTTCTTCACAGCTCTATCTACTTGAGTGGCAACCTTTAGAGATCTGTGGATATGGACCCCAAGATCCATGCGGCCAGATTAAGCAGCTGCGGGGCTACAGAAGAGTGAGATCCTTAATGGGCCCTTGAGTGATTGACTCAACAACTCGCAATATCTCTATGCCATATTGGGCCCACAGGCAGAGCACTGATTCAGCTGATACAGGTTGCTGTGCTCACTCACTTAACTGTCCTTGGCTGACCCCTTCCTTAACCAGGTCTGCAGCTGTGCCTGAGAGGCATTGAGAAGGTCTGAAAAGACATGATCCCAACTGGGCCTGATGAACCCAGTGAGTAGGAGCAGTTCATGGAGGTGTGCCAACAGGTCAGGGTCACTGAACCATGGGCAAGCCCAGTGTATCTGTGGATTCCATTGAGAGTAATGCAGACTCACAGATGGACATAGTGTATGACATTATCATTGGGGAAGGAGACATCACAGGTGAGACATGCAACCGACACCAAGCTACATAATGACAGGTCAGTTGCCCGAGAGTGGCATTTTAGTGATTGCTCTGAATTCTTTCCCCACAGCACGAGGATGTTTAGCCAGGCCACTCCCATGTCCAGGATGGTCATTGGAGGGGGGGAAACACCAAGCTCAACCCCTTGGCACCAGCCTGGATACCCCTACCCATAGGTGCTGTGCCATCCACCCCGGTATTACTTTCAAATGGCGACTTACCTCTTTGCTCCTCCTCGGTACTCAGACTGCCAGGTCCCCACTTCTCAGGACCTGTACCAATTCCTGACCACGTGATTTCTGGCTTGAGTGGTGGGAATATCTCGAGCGGCCGGTGAATCAACCTCCAAGCCCGTTAATGAGATGCTAAGGAGGACATTTGAATTTCATTGGGTTCCCGCCCACGCAGGCTGGGAACTCAATCAGGACCGACGGTGCAGCGTGGGAGGTTCAGAATGGGTTTGGCAACCGGCGTGGAACATGTTATCCAACGACGCCCAATTCCACAGCCCATTGTGATACTTGCCAGGAGCTAGCAGACGTGCACAAATTCTGTCCCCCCTCCCGCCCCCCCCCCCCCGCAGTCTTAGAAGCCCAACTTAAACATGAGTATGTAAAGAAACTGTAATGATCTGTGTTTATTTGATAGATTCAGTGCTTTTGGTGAGGGTAGCTATGAGGGAGAGGCATCAAATTGCATAAAGCATGAGCGTGAGTGACAGTGGTGGATGGATAGATGGGAGTGTGAGGAAGAGCTTAGCAAGAGAAGCATTCGTGTGTGTGTCCAATGCAAGTGGGTGTAAGAGTGATGTAATGGGGTAGGACTGACAAGGTAGAGTGCAGCAGGGCAGTGATATACACACAGGATTTAGGTGAATGTACAACTGTACTCACCTTTCCTGATCTGATTAGGGCAATAAAATACTTTGTGCATGAAGTGAGGAGAGTGGCATGATGAAACTAACCTTCACATAAAATCAGAGCATCATAGATTAGCTGCAGAACAGAAGGAAGAGCAAGAACAACTCCCCCATTCTGTATTCCTCAACACTTTTTCTCCTCAGACTTTTATGAAGGCAATAATGGAATCTACCCCCATCCCACTCTCAGGCATTGGATTTCTGATTCCAATCACTTGGTACGTAAGGGTCATTGTTGGTTCTTTTGTCATTCACCTTAAATTGGTGTTCCCTGGATCTCAACCCTTCTGCCAATAGGAATGGTTTCTCTCCACATACTCTGCATAGACCCCTAATGATTTTGAACACTTCTGTCAAATCTCCTCTTGAACATTTCTTCCCCAGGAGAACAGCCCCAGCTTCTTCAATCCACATAGTGGCATTTGGTCATCCCTGGAACCATTCCTGAAAATTGTTCCTGCACCCTCTAAGGCTTTCATATTCTTCATGCAGTGGGTGCCCAGAATTAGACATAATTCTCTAGTTGAGGTCAAACCCAATGTTTTATAAAAGTTACCCATAACTTCCTACCTTTTGTCTTCTATGCCTCTATTAATAAATCCCAAGATCCCATATGCCTCATTAACCACTTTCTCGATCTGCTCTCCCACCATCAATGATTTGTGCATGTATGCCGCAAGTCTCTGCTCCTGCACACCTTTTGGAATTGTACCTTTTAGTTTATATTGGCTTTCCCTATTCTTCCAACCAGAATTTATCATCTCACAATTGTCTGTATTAAAGTTCATCCTCCACGTGCCTGTCAATTCCACCAGACTGCATACAGTTTCTTAAAGTCTATCACTATCCTTCTCATAGTTCACAAGACTTCTAAGTTTTGTATCACCTGTAAATTTTCAAATTGTGCCCTATATAGCTAAGAGTAGATCATTAATACCTATCAAAAAAAGCAATAGTTCTAATACCAACTTTTGAAGAACCCCACTTTATAGCTACATCCAGTCTGAACTCTCTGCTTACTGATATTCAGAAAACTTGTCATCAATGCTGCCACTGTCCCTTTTATTCCATGGGTTTCAACTTTTCTGGTAAGCTATTTAATTGGCGATTTAGCAAATACCTTTTGGAAGTACATGGACACCACATTAAGCCACATTACCCTAATCAATTTGCCGTTAGCTTAACGAAGAAGTCAATCTAGTTAGCTAAACGCAGTTTGCCTTTGACAAACCCATGCTAGCTTTCTTCAATAAATTCACACTTGTCCAAGTGACTATTAATTTTGTCCTGGATTATCGTTTCTAAACCCTTTCCCACCAAAAGCCTTTCTCCCACATTCTATCATGTGGAGTACATAATTACATCACTTTGTGCCTGACAGTCATTTTCCAGCCAAGTCTTTAGCCAGCCCCATTTTTAATAGTTATTTTACACATCACCTTTACTGATACTCTATCCAAATATTCAACATCACGTGAGGAAAAGCTCTCTGTTGTCTCCCATCTTCTTTGAAGTTTACTCATTTCAAATTTTAATCTTATTGCTCTGTACTAACAGTCCAAATCAATAGATTACCTGACTTAGATCTGTGCCTTCCAGCTCTGTACATAGTTTCTCATAATTAAGACCTCCAGGCCCATAGAATTAGCTTTGATCTTTCTTGAACCCTGTTCAATTTATGACTCTCCCTTGAACTTCCTTGAAGGTCAAGGGCAACGCATGCCTCCCTGGGGCAAACATGCTGTTTGCTTTCTGCGTTTGCAACATGATACTAAAATTCAGGAATATCACAATAATAAAGTATCTGCAGTCAAAGGGAGTGAGGGTTGAACATGTGGTGAAAACACTGCAGCACTGATTCCCAGCCTTGCCTTCTCACGAAAGGGATATCATTTTCAAATCTGGTTATTTGAACTCAAATGTGATAAAGGAAAGGAAAAGCGCAGTTGTCCAAAATAAAGTGCTTGAAGGTCAAATATTTTAAAAATTGTCACGTGAACCAGATTGTTGCTTGAAAATCATTCCTTTTTGCAAACTAAACAGCTGAGCTCACAACTGATTGATTTTGATTTTATTATCGTTAGTTGTCATGAAATTGTTGTAAAGTAATTGTTTGAAATCTGAAGTTCAAGACTATAAAATAAAAACATTACTATCTATGCAATTTTAAAATCTTGCATCAAAAGCACACTTCAATAAGCATCATACAAACTTTGTGTCACAGGTATTTAGCATACGTAGATACTGTCAGTTTCTCATCAAATTTTAGCACAACCTCTGACTCGGTGCAAACAATGCCACAGGAGATCTGTCAGGATGTTACAAAATTCCTACTCAGTTCAAAGACAGGTTTCATTGACACATTAAAGAGAAATAATATCATTCAGTGCCAAAGGAGGTTATCAGCCCATTGTGCCTGAATTGAATCCTTGAAAAAGCCATCAAATGGCCCAATCCCTCATCTTTTCCGACAGCTCTGCAAAATTTCCATTTTATTGTCTGTATCTAAATTATTTTGAAAAGATACGATTGAATCTACTTCCATCACATTTTTAAGTGGTGTAGTCCATGTCACAACTCTATGCATAAAATAAATTTCCTCATCTTCACACTGCTGGCTTTGCTAATTGCCTTCAATCTGTATTGGGTGGGTTGTTCCCCCTGCCCCCCCCCCCCCCCCCCACCCCACCCAACCCCCACCACCACCTTCGCTGGTAGGGTCTTCCAGTCCCACCAAAGGTACCCCTCTGCGATGGGTTCCCTGGGGGCGGGACAGGTGAGCCACAGAAAACATTGTGGACAGAGGGACTGTAAGATCCCCCCAGTGGCCAATGGCAAGTCACCTCCACTGCCAGAAAAGAGTGTCAGGACAAGCTGACATAAGAGAGGGAACTGCAGGGAGCAGGCCCAAACTAACAAAAAATAAAAGTCCCCAAACCAGGGAGTGGGACAGGGGAAATATCCAAAGATGACATTTAAGTTGAAGGACAGGAGGCTGGAACAGACCCTGTTCAATGAAATTAAATTAAAGAGAGAAAGCATCAAGACTTGAAAGAGCCAGGGGATCTGAGGATACGGCCAAAGGTTGGTGATTCCTTACTACAGGCCTGTAAGGCAGTGGTGTTCTGTTTGCATGGCTGAGTCTCTAAGAGATACCTAAAGTGTGATGAGCATCTGGGGGAGTTGTTAAGAGATCCATAGCATCTCAACAAAGGAAAATACAGCACAGGAACAGGCCCTTTGGCCCTCCAAGCCCATGCTGATGCCCTAATTAAACTAAAAGAAACCTTCTGCCCTTACTCAGTCCGTATCCCCCTAAACCCTCCCTATTCATGTGCCCATCAAAATGCCTCTTAAATGTTGCTAATGTGCCTGCTTCCACCACCTCCTCTGGCAGCGCGTTCCATCACTCTCTGCGTGAAAACTTAGCCTCTCTCACCTTGAACCAGTGAAATAGATGGCATCTGTCACTTGGTTTTAGAGTGATGTGTCCGACCACAGTCACCTTTTGTTTTACATGGATTGTATACTTACTATGAACATTAGAGCATAAGATAGATTTTGTAATGTGTGTGATCCTTACAACTCTGTGTATATCTATAATGGCATAGTTGGGGTAAAGGCGTAATATCGTTAATCTTTGCTTGTTTAATAAATGTTTTACTTTTTGTTAAAAGCTCATCAGCAACCTCCTGTGACTCTGTTCAATAGCCACCCTCTAAACAAAAAAATAAAAGATACGATCTGTCAAGTCAGGTTCCACCCTGGGATCTGACTTGTCCAGTAGTAACATTAGCTGGGACCATAACACAGTGGAGAGCAGAGGAAATTAACAAGATGTTACCAGGCCTGTAAATTTCACTCCGAGGAAAGATTGATTTGGCTGGGGTTGTTTTTCTTGGAACAGAGGAGGCTGAGGGGTGACTTGATTCAGGTGTATTAAACTATAAAGTTTAGACTAAATAAGGACAATCTAGTTACCTTATCAGAACAGTCAAAAATCAGGGAGCATGGATTTAAAGTAATTGGTAGAAGGATTATAGGGGAGATAAGGAAACTTTTTTTTATCCAAAGGATGGTAGCAACCTGGAATACACCTGCCTGAAAGGTGTCAGCATGTTTAAAAAGGACTTGGATGCCTGTTTGAAGAGCTGTGAGCTGCAGGGCTGCAGACCCAGTGCAGGAAGGTGCGATTCGCCTAAGTAGCTCTTCTTCACTCAGCATGGGCACAATGGGCCAAATGGCCTCCTTTTGTGTCATAATATTTTAACAATTCAATGATTCCCTTCTGTTGCTGCCAAGGTTTTCATTAAGGCCTCAACTTTTCTGTATTGTACCATACTTCTAATAATACAGCAATCACACACTCAATTATCACATGCTTCATTCTATTGATTGCTGCAATGGTTAAATATCAATTTCCTAAATGCTATATGAAGTATGATGTTTATCTTTGCGAATGAATTGGAAACTGTGCTTGAAATTAGCCAAACCAGTGAAATAGATGACAGAATTTCAATCACAAATTCTATAAAATTAAATCAGGTTTCCACAATCATTTGCACTTGTTTAAAAACATTCTGCTAGTAACTGGGACTACCCAAAAAACTGGTCATATTTTTCAGATTGAATTCACCATTTTTGCGAGTTTCCGATAAGTTTAGCTGTTTGGGGACATTTGAGGATTTTAACATGAAGTTATTCTTTTAAGGTCCAAGGATACTAATAGGTATATATCAAAAGATTTTGACTATTTTAATTAAATAACTAAGGAACTGGTTACCGTATAGTACAAAAAATCACAGTACAGCAGATGTTGGAAATTTGAAATACAAACAGAAAAGACTGGAAACATTCAGCAGGCAGATGGAAGGTCAGGCAGCATCGGTGGAGAGAGAAACAAAGTTGATCACCTTTCACTAGAATATTCTAACATTCAGTCATCAACTTGAGATGTTCACTCTCAGATATGCATCTGAATCACCTAAACAGAGTGGACCTCAGTATCCAAAGGACAGCATTTCTGACAACGCAGCCCCTCCTCAGTACTATACTGGACTGGGTGCTTAAGTTACCTTTTCACAAAAATAAGGCTTTTTTTTGTTCGTGAGTAATGCCACAAGATCTAAACTGTTCACATAAATAATTCAAATATTGTGTCCCCGGTTTCATAGATATTTCTCACACAAGCACATCCCCTTTACCCTCGTCACGTCCAGTGCATGGAGTCTGGAGTCGAGAACCAGGCAGCAGTATCAGAAAATGTTCAGTGCCTTACACCGGTGGTCAAGATCAAAGAGCATCTCCTACCCACCGTTCCACTGCCCTCTAATGCTGCTCACTGCACCCTATTCCCATCACTCACCCATCATCAGTTCCTTGCCATCAGGACTCAGACTTAATACTGCTGTAAATATCTGATTCATAATTCACGTGTTTTGGGATATGACTTTTAGTTTTAGGAATTAAAGTATTAAATTTAAGCTAATTTGAAAGATCTGATTGAGAAAATAATAGATAACCCCTGAAGTAAATACAAATCAACTTAGGTTAATTATAATTAAAAGCTTACCTATGTTTATCTTGCAAGGTCAGTGATAGAAATGTAAATGTAAAACCATGAATGACCCATTTGTGAGCTTTGTTTAGAGCCAGAAAGCCCTACCAATATTTCAATAAAGTATTTTTTAAGCTAAAAACTAGCAATTCTATGAAAGAATGTTGTAAAACTCCATTAGAGATATAAATTACTCATGAGTCAGATAATCAAATTGCTGTGTTAAAAGTAAAATTGATTAATTTATATTTCTGTTTGGACTATCCCAAATATGCCACAGTGTCATCGGATCCTTACAGTGCAGAAGAAACCCCGTTTCCACCTACTCTCAGCTACAGCATACCACCCAGGCCCTATCCCTGTACCCCTCGTATCTACCCTGATAAGGTGGCGGATTTAATTTGAAGGGAATGGCCCTGCCCACTGATGGGAAAATCGGACGTGAGCCTGCCTCTGCTAGCCATGGAAACTCCGGACGCCTTTGCGGTCATCAGGCAATTAGTGGTTTGAAGTCATGGCTTCCTCCTCTATGAGGCAGGATGTCCTGCCTCTAAGAACTGCCATCCAGAAGTGGTGGCCACTACTGGGACTGCAGCCAGTTCCTGGCCAGGGGCAGCAATAGATAGCAGAGAATAGTTGTGTATCAAACCAGAGCATCAGTCACCTGTCAGGTCATAATATGCACAGAAAAATATCTGGTGTTGCAAAATGCCATTTGGCAGGAGCCATTGGGATTAATCATTTGGAATCATGGCGACATTCAATGCCACAATCAATGCCATGCATGCCCAGGTGTTGGGCTCCAATTTTTGCTACAACAGATGGCACAGGTATGTGACTAACTCCCTGTTGAATCCCAGTAGCCTTGTGCACTGATCCTGTGTGAGATCCTGGTATGATAATCAGCTTCTGAATGCCAACATGCTGTAATGCCTCCTGCACCTTGCTTCTTTCACCCACTTCTTTCAGCCTGTGCCAGTCATTGTGCAGGAAGTGTTGCTGTTCCTCTGCTTAGTTTGGTTGCAAAAAGTGTAGCATTCTCACGTTCAGCATTTTCAGCAAGAAAATTCAGGGAAATAGTTGTAATTCTCACAAATGAACTCTGCAAAACCTTTCTGAATAATATATGGCATGTTAGTCTTTCTAGCAAGTAGGTTGGGGTTGCTAAGGAAAGTGAGAGTGGAGAAAATGGATATGCTTGCAATAATTTTAGAATCTTCCCTAGATATAGGCCAGACGACGCTAGACTGGAAAGTGCAAATGTAACATCCTTGAGCAAGATAGAGTATGAGGATATTTGTACTAACTACAAACTGGTCAGTTTCACAGCAATGGTAAGTCAGGTTTCAGAAACAATAATCAAAGACTTAAACAATTAAATTGGGACGAATTAAGTTATTTCAGCAGAGCTAGCACAGATTTTTAAAAGGCAGATTGTGTTTAACTAATCTGATGGAATCTTTTGATGAGGTAACGCAGAAGGTTGAATGTTGACTATATGGGGGGTGATTCTCCCATCCCGCTGTGGGCCGGGAGACTCGAGTGGAGGCCGTTTTGCGGGGTCCCCCCGCTGGACGCCACGGCCTCCGCATGTCTCCCAGCGCCACACCAGAAATCGGTGTGGAGCTGCATAAATCATGCAGATGACAATTTACATACAATTTAAATCCAATTAGTGGGCCTCGGGACTGAAGTTTCCAGGCCAGCTAGCGCCTCCTCCTGTCCTCCCCCCCCCCCCCCACCCCCCCACCCAACTACCGCCCCCCGCCCTGCGCCTCCTCCCCCTCCCCTCCACCCCCCTCCCCTGCCAGGTTTGGTTCACTCGAGCGAGGTTTAGTATAGCCCGACCCCGCTGGAATGAAGGGGGGGCATCGAGGCCCCCAGAGGGTTAGGCACTGGGGGGGTGCCCCCTGGATATTGCCATCTTAACAGTTCCAGCCTGAGTCCCCTGGCACTGCCCAAAGGGCAAAGTGCTAATGCCCAGGGGGCATTTTGGCACTGCCCATCAAGCATCTGCAGTGCCAATGGGGTGGGTCCTAATAGGGGCAGGACCTGGTGGGGCAGGGCCTAATGGGGACCAATCGGTGCTGCCACTCTGCATTTGGACTGAGTGAGGGAGGGAGGTCAGCAATTGGGGCTGGCCATTGAGGTGGGGGGGGGGGGTGTCAGCCTCCTGCTTGGGGGTTCAGGGCTGCCGGCGGTGGGGGTGGAGGGGGCGGTCGGGTTGCCGGAGAGGTGAATTGGTGGTGGAGACCGGGAGGTTGGGGCTGTGGGGGCGGGAAACATCAGGGCAAGGAGAGGGTTGAGGCTGGACCATGCATGTTCGGGGAGCCCTGGGGGGCTCAGAGGGGGGGGGGGGGGGGGGCGCATCATGGCTCAGAGGGACCAGTGTTGTGGGTTTGTGGGGAGAGCTGGCCAACTATTGGGAGGCCAGCAGTGCGGGGCCACTGCGCATGCGCCAATCACTGCTATGACAGATCGGTGCATGCTCAATGGCCTGCTCAGTGCTATGCTGCCAGCCTCTCCAGCAGGTATAGTCCCTGCCCACTGATTTGTGGACTGAATTATGCTAGTGCACACTGCAATGCACAGAATGAAAAGACCAGCGGGATTTACACCAGTTTTTACGTGAATTCAATACTTGGAATATTTTGGGAGAATCCCACCCATGGCTTTTAAGAAAGACTCTACAAAGTTCCACGTTGAATGTTGGTGAACAAAATTGAAGCTCATGGGATCAGGTGATCAGTGTACAACTCAATAAAAAATAATTGGCTTAAAGACAAAGACCGTGATTGAATGTTTTAAAATTCAAAATTTGCCAATAATACCAAAATCAATGATGTGGTAAACAACGAAGATGATACCAACCAGTTGTGTCGTACGTGGTATTCCTCTGGCCGTTTTGGTTTTAATAGTTGATCTTGCTGATTAAGCAGCAAACATGAACAAAGTGGTTTAGTTTTCCACAGACTTTACACTGCCGTCCCGGGAGCAGGACATTCTGACCAGTGTGGATAAGCAATGGAAATATTCTTTCAACAAGTCACAGTGAGACTGCTGTTGTTGCTTTTCAGATGGATCCCTAGCGTATGAGTGATGAACAATCTTCACAGGAGTTGAACTTGGAGTGTGATAGTTACTGTTGTCAGCTTCAAATTCAATAGCTCTGAATTCTGAAGGCAACGGTGATCTTATTAACTCCAGCAGTTCTGAGAGCTTTCTGTCTTTCTTGAGTGCTTTTTGGTGTAGTTGACTAGAGAGACAACCTCTGGTTAATTATGTTTTTATTTCTTGTTTGACACATTTAACATCAGCAAAGTCACGTTTGATTGCTAGTTGCCTCAGTTATGTATAATATTGGCCAATTCTCTGTGTGGTATAAATGGTTTTATCTGATGAGATCTTGAGACTTGTTTTCAAACATGAATAATTTATTGTTAATCCTTAACTATGTAGATATCTCAAGTACTGCCATGCATGTCTCCTGCCACGCTGAGTCCTTCTACATTGTCCTCTGCGTCTATTGCCATGTGACTCTGTACATCATACCATGGGAAGTGCTATTCTCCAACCTGCACATTTTTCATTGCTCTTCCAAACATGTTTATATTACAATGACATGTTGCTACTGCTCACAGGCACGTACAACCATTTGCTTCTTTCTTGGCACATCAGAGGAAAATTGTTCTGTGTATTGTATTTTTCTTGGGTCTGAAATAGGTTATAGTGCACTACTGCTGAGTTGTAGTCACTTACAACCACTTTTGTCAATGTGGAAATATACAGAAAAACAGAAAGTGCTGGAAAAACTCAGCATGTCTACATCTGTTGAGAGAGAAACAGTTAACATTGTGAGTCCAATACTGCCAGGTTGTCAGTGCCAGCATGCCAGAGTGGCACTGCCAATGGGCAGGGCCTGAAGCGGGTGGGGCCTTAGGCAAAATGGAGTATTACTCACTTTGGGGGTGGGGGGGTGGGGGTGCAGGCTTCATGCTGCTGATTGTGGGAGGAGTTTAACAACACCAGGTTAAAGTCCAACAGGTTTATTTGGTAGCAAAAGCCACACAAGCTTTTGGAGCTGCAAGCTCCTTCTTCAGGTGAGTGGGAATTCTGTTCACAAACAGAGCTTATAAAGACACAAACTCAATTTACATGAATAATGGTTGGAATGCGAATACTTACAACTAATCAAGTCTTTAAGAAACAAAACAACATGAGTGGAGAAAGCATCAAGACAGGCTAAAAAGATGTGTATTGTCTCCAGACAAGACAGCCAGTGAAACTCTGTGGGGGTTACAAATAGTGGGACATGAACCCAATATCCCGGTTGAGGTCGTCCTCGTGTGTGCGGAACTTGGCTATCAGTTTCTGCTCAGCGACTCTGCGCCGTCATGTGTCGCGAAGGCCGCCTTGGAGAACGCTTACCTGAATATCAGAGGCCGAATGCCCGTGACCGCTGAAGTGCTCACCAACAGGAAGAGAACAGTCTTGCCTGGTGATTGTCGAGCGGTGTTCATTCATCCGTTGTCGCAGCGTCTGCATAGTTTCCCCAATGTACCATGCCTCGGGACATCCTTTCTTGCAGCGTATCAGGTAGACAACGTTGGCCGAGTTGCAAGAGTATGTACCGTGTACCTGGTGGATGGTGTTCTCACGTGAGATGATGGCACCTGTGTCGATGATCCGGCACGTCTTGCAGAGGTTGCTGTGGCAGGGTTGTGTGGTGTCATGGTCACTGTTCTCCTGAAGGCTGGGTAGTTTGCTGCGGACAATGGTCTGTTTGAGGTTGTGCGGTTGTTTGAAGGCAAGAAGTGGGGGTGTGGGGATGGCCTTGGCGAGATGTTCGTCTTCATCAATGACATGTTGAAGGCTCCGGAGGAGATGCCGTAGCTTCTCCGCTCCGGGGAAGTACTGGACAACGAAGGGTACTCTGTCCACTGTGTCCCGTGTTTGTCTTCTGAGGAGGTCGGTGCGGTTTTTCGCTGTGGCCCGTTGGAACTGTTGATCAATGAGTCGAGCGCCATATCCTGTTCTTATGAGGGCATCCTTCAGCGTCTGGAGGTGTCTGTTGCGATCCTCCTCATCTGAGCAGATCCTGTGTATACGGAGGGCTTGTCCGTAGGGGATGTCCAGTACTTCCCCGGAGCGGAGAAGCTACGGCATCTCCTCCGGAGCCTTCAACATGTCATTGATGAAGACGAACATCTCGCCAAGACCATCCCCACACCTCCACTTCTTGCCTTCAAACAACCGCACAACCTCAAACAGACCATTGTCCGCAGCAAACTACCCAGCCTTCAGGAGAACAGTGACCATGACACCACACAACCCTGCCACAGCAACCTCTGCAAGACGTGCCGGATCATCGACACAGATGCCATCATCTCACGTGAGAACACCATCCACCAGGTACACGGTACATACTCTTGCAACTCGGCCAACGTTGTCTACCTGATACGCTGCAAGAAAGGATGTCCCGAGGCATGGTACATTGGGGAAACTATGCAGACGCTGCGACAACGGATGAATGAACACCGCTCGACAATCACCAGGCAAGACTGTTCTCTTCCTGTTGGTGAGCACTTCAGCGGTCACGGGCATTCGGCCTCTGATATTCAGGTAAGCGTTCTCCAAGGTGGCCTTCGCGACACACGACGGCGCAGAGTCGCTGAGCAGAAACTGATAGCCAAGTTCCACACACACGAGGACGGCCTCAACCGGGATATCGGGTTCATGTCCCACTATTTGTAACCCCCACAGAGTTTCACTGGCTGTCTTGTCTGGAGACAATACACATCTTTTTAGCCTGTCTTGATGCTCTCTCCACTCATGTTGTTTTGTTTCTTAAAGACTTGATTAGTTGTAAGTATTCGCATTCCAACCATTATTCATGTAAATTGAGTTTGTGTCTTTATAAGCTCTGTTTGTGAACAGAATTCCCACTCACCTGAAGAAGGGGCTTGCAGCTCCAAAAGCCTGTGTGGCTTTTGCTACCAAATAAACCTTTTGGACTTTAACCTGGTGTTGTTAAACTTCTTACTGTGTTTACCCCAGTCCAACGCCGGCATCTCCACATCACGATTGTGGGAGGGCCAGATCTTGGTGGGGGGAGGAGGGGACCCAGACATTTAATGGAGGGGAAAGTTGCTCCTCCGGAGTCAAGGGTTGATTGAGGTTGATCCCCATGTCTGTAGGGGTTTATGATGTCCGTGGTCGAGGAGGGGGACCTTCAACTTTACTTTTAGATTGAGGCGCCCTTTAAAAAAGGCATCTCTATCTCTGGGAAGCTGATCGTTTTTTCCAGCACATTCCTTTCATGGCGCAAATCACCCCAACCTCAAAAAATTGGCTAAGTGTGGGTGGATTTTTATCTGAATCAGGCCGAGCCTCCCAACCGCAATTGCAGCTCTTTTCCTGCCAGACACCGTACTTAGAAATCTTTAGGAGAATGGCACCCTGAGCCTCCATTATGCAACTGGCAGGGTGCTAGAAGACAGACTAGATGGAGCCTGGGGCTATAGTCTATCAATGCCTGTGATCTTGTTTGTTGTGTCTGTAAAATGATCAACCACTTTATTCTTGTCCTCAGCATGATTTTTCAAGCCCCACTACCTATGTGCCAGGCTCCTCCAGCAACCTCAACTGTTCATCTTGACTTGAGTTGATCTGTTAAACAGACTGTCTAATCACCTCTTCATGGTTTTGAAATTAATTCTTGCTTATAAACGTTTGGATTAATGCATGGAAACAACATGTAAAGTATTGAGTAGAATATTAATGTCAATTCATTTGAACAACAGCAAAGTGTTTGATCCATTTGTAAAGTATGATGAGTAAATTAAATTCAGCCATTACTTGCAAATATTGCATACTCTACAGCTAGGCTCATGTTCATCATTTATCTTGGTTATCTGGCTTCTAAGAATTATAAGTATAGGTTGATTCAGACTGGCCATTATTTCTTGTTACTGCCACTGTTATTGTGTTGTACAAAGCCACCCATTTTAAGCTATACACATCCAAATGTGCCATTCTGCTTTTACGTTCACTTGTTAACCTCTTACATTGTACGACTATGCTACACTATTTAAAGTTTGCCTCAGCTCAATGTTACAACTCTTGCCTCTGTGTCAGAAAGAAATAGGGTAAACCTTTAGGTCCCACCCGCCACAGGAGTCGCAGTGGGTGGGATGAAATATTTGGCAGACCATTTAAAAGTCTGTTGACCTTGGGCAGGAATTTCTAGTCTCAGGGCAGGTTTGATTGCAAAATACAACCCATGGATTCAAGTTTGAACAGTAAGAAGTTTAACAACACCAGGTTAAAGTCCAACAGGTTTATTTGGTAGCAAAAGCCACACAAGCTTTCGAGGCTCTAGTTTGAATTCAAGTTTCAAGTTTGAATCCAGAGACTTGAACCCAGAAGCCGAGATTCTAAATCAGTATCAGACTGAGGCAGAAGTAAAATATCACTGATGCTGGAAATTATAAATTAAAATAGAAAATGCTAGCAGGTCTGTTAATGTCTGTGGTGAGAGAAACAAAATAAATATGTCAGGTCAATGAATTTTCATCAGAACTCCAAATGGTTAAAATTGAGGTTATATGTTTCTCAAGTGAATTTCAGCATTATTCAGGCACAGTTTAGGAACCTGCAGCCTAAGGAACCTTTTCAATCTTTTATGTGAAGTCTACTCATGCCATGAAAATGCATTCACAGAAATGGAAAAAAGGGAACAGGTCTCAATGAGAATATTTTTTTAAAATCTGAAGGAATTGCAAAGAAAAGCCAGAACAAATGTCTTTGTTTTCTGGCAAAATACTGCGGATGCTGGAATCTGAAACAAAGACAGAAAATGCTGGAAAATCTCAGCAGGTCTAGCAGCATCTATGGAGAGAGAATAGAGCCAACGTTTTGAGTGAGGGTGACCTTTCATCAGAGCTCTGGCCCTGACGGCCATCGCCAGCAACTCCCCCGTCAATAGCCATCGCCGACATTCTCTGTGCCCAGTCCACTCCTGGCTATCACTACACACAAATGAATCCTCCCCACTCCCATGAGTTTCCCACTGAGGTCTGTCCCTTGGCACAGGTTGGTACTGTCAGGTGACCACTACCAGAGGCTCAATATCTGGCAGGGGAGTGTATTAACCATATTGAAATTTGTTTAAATGCATTAAATCAGTGTCAACTTGATCTTGTCGCCGGCGATGGGTGGGGAAGATCTGAGATAGCAATCTTGCCACCAACATCTGCGACTTCTGGATCTTGAGTCCCCACCGGCATTCGCATGGACAGTGAACATGGGCTCAAAGTCGCCCCAGTATGTTGGACAAATCAAGAGCCTTCATTTGTTACTCCTCTTCATGAAAAAATAACTGCCGAAATCTTGCTCCTGTTCACGCTGGCGGGTGGCACGATGGTTAGCACTGCTGCCTCGCCAGGGACTCGGGTTCAATTCCAACCTTGGGTGACTGTGCGGAGTCTGCACGTTCTCCTTGTGCTTTCATGGGTTTACTCTAGGTGAGCCGGTTTCCTCCCACAATCCAAAGATGTGGAGGTTAGAGGGATTGGCCATGCTAAATTGCCCCTTAGTATTCCAAGATGTGTAGTGTTTGGGAGACTAACGGAGTAATATGTGGGGTTACAGTGATAGGGCATGGGTAGGGTGCTCTGTTAGAGAGTTGGTGCAGGCACGTTGAACGGAATGGCCTTCTTCTGCAGTGTCGGGACTCTATGATCTTACAGTCCTGCCGCCAACGCACCCACTGCCACAGATTCTGGGCAAGTCAATTCCGTTGACAATGGCAGGACCATAAAAATCCTGCCATCGCAAAGCACACTGTGGAATGGGATAAAAATCCCACCCAACGTATTTCAGCAATACTAGCAATTATAAACTGAAATGGTGTTATGTTGCTGATATATATGGAAATATGGGTTTGCATTTTAGTTGAAAGAATTGAAATGAACTGTGGCAAACACTGTAAGTTTGAATAGGTCTCAAGGTATACATTTGCTTGGAGGTTTGTTAATGTTTGGCATTTATGTGTGTGTGTACTGTGATGGAATTTGATTTCCAGCATCCAGTACGCAATTTGTTTTGTCTCTGTAACCTGATCTGCGTGGGTTTCCTCCGGGTGCTCCGGTTTCCTCCCACAGTCCAAAGATGTGCGGGTTAGGTTGATTGGCCAGGTTAAAAATTGTCCCTTAGCGTCCTGGGATGTGTAGGTTAGAGGGATTAGCGGGTAAATATGTGGGGGTAGGGCCTGGGTGGGATTGTGGTCGGTGCAGACTCGATGGGCCGAATGGCCTCCTTCTGCACTGTAGGGTTTCTATGATTCTTTCTATGATCTCTTGAACGAATCCCTTGTAATTTCCTTGAAGTAGCAACCAACGTCAGATACACTTCATGCCCAATTACTTACGGGATTTTTCTTCTGAGTCAGGCCAGGCGAGATTCATGCAGTGCAATTCCTCCTCAAGGCTCAATGTCAAAGTGCAGCTTTGTTGAATTGAAGGATGACATGCTCCTTTTTCTAATGACACTATCTGAACAAGGCTGGACCTTGGGAGGGGTGGGAATGGGGGTTGGACTTCGGGAGGTTGGGTGGTGGGGGGAGGGGGGGGGGTTGGATCTCAATGTGGTGTGGGGTCAGACCTCAAGGTGGGTTTCGAACCTGGGGAGACTTTTGGACTCAGTAGGAATGGGGTGAGGTGATTGAATCTTGAAGGAGGAGGTGGGTCGGTCCTCAGGGATTGGGAGGAGAATTATGGGGAGAGTGGTCGGTCAGTGAGGGTGTAGGGCCAGGCTAGGAGGGATCAATTCAGATCATATTGCTGGGGTGGGGATCAGGTCTGACCTTTGGCAGTTGTGGGGTGTAGTAGGGGGAGGAAGAGAGAGGGGGTGGGGAGGAGTCAGGTGTAGGTCAGACATTCACTATCCCTGGGTCAAAATCCTCACAGCACCGTGTGTGTACCACCACACATGGACAACAAAGATTCAATAAGCTGGTTCACCACCACCTTCTCAAAGACAATTAGGGACGAGTAACAAGTGTTGTTCACATTCATCTTCTGCCCTTGCCCTTCTAGGTGGTTAAGGTCATGGGTTTGGAAGATGCTGACAAAAGAGCCTTGGTGAGTCACTGCAGTGCATCTTGTAGAAGGTATATGATGTTGTCATGTGAATTGATGGTGGGGCAAGTTCATATTTAAGTTGGTGGATGGGGTGCCAATCAAGCAGGCTGCCTTGTTCTGGATGGTGTTAAGCTTCTCGAGCCTTGATGGGGTTGTACTCTGCCAGTAAATGGACAGGATTCTATCACACTCTTGAATGATGTCTTCTGCATGTTAGACAAGCTTTGGGGAGTCAGGATGTGAGTGACTCTTCACAGAATTCTCAAACTCTGACCTTTTTTAGCCACAGCATCTAAATGGCTTCTCCAGTTCAGTTCTGGGTCAATGGTAATCCCCACAATGTTTAGAAAGTAGTTTCGCTGCATAAGTGACATGAAAAAATGAACGCAAAAGGTTAGGCAGTTGGAAATTTGAAAGTACAATTGTAAATTAATTTGGGATTTGTTTTTTGTAGGGTGGACACAGAATAAAATAGGAAGGGGGATGTGGGTAGAAAGAGGTACAAGGAAGTGACCAGAGCTGGGTTTACCTATGATTAATATGTTAGGAGTAGCGAGGCCACATGAGATGACAAGGTCAAGAGGTGACTATTACTATTGATTGGGGAGTTTATATTGGGAGAGAGGGGGTTAAAAGAGGAGAAGGTGGCAGTGAACCCAGAGGACACCAAGATAAATTGAGATGGAAGTTGAAATTATAGAGGATGAGAAGTCCTTAACACAAAGGAAGGAAAACAGTGAAACTATCTCCATCTGAATAATATTATGTTACTTGGATGGGTAGTGGAGAATGAGAATTTAAATTGTAACGTTAGAGGGGATTAAATAGAATGAGATGATCAAGGAGAAGAAAGCTCTAGCAGAGTAGGGGTCTTACCAAGGTATGATTTGGTGTTGAGAGCCATACTGCCACCACAATGATCTTGATGAGGTAAGTGGTGGGAGGTATAGGCAGGAGGGGTGGCTTCATTAAGGAGAAATATGTCATCACCCCTCAACTGTTTTCTGTTAAAACCATAATGTGGATGCAATCATCCACAATAAGTTCATGGGTGGCAAGGGTTTTGTTTGCAAGTGAACAAGCATCTGGAAGGAGATACAGCGAGGAAAGGTGAGAGCTATTCTGCTGGAATAATCCACAGTGTCAGCACTGGATAGAATGCACAGGAATCAGATTGGAAAGATTAACCTTCCAGTGGGTGTGCCATGTGGACATTTGATGAGTGAATAGATTGGAACAGTTTGGTTTGCTTCTGGTAAAGAGGCAGTGCTAAATTCCCCAATGCAGTCTTTGGAGAATGCTGAAGAGGGAAGCTAGAGGCTTATTGAGATGAGAGCCAAGTCTAGGACAGCTCAGGAAAGTTGAAGAAGACTGACAAGTAAACTTTGTTTTAATAGATATGTTAATTAACATCCCTTAAATTGTAATTAATTGAGCTGCTTTGTTTGTTTAAAATGGAAGGTAAAGTACCTTTTAAGTCCATGAAAGATGAGGTGTGCTCAGTGGCACAGGGCACAGTGTTTCAAACTTGCAATGCATCACCTCAGACAACACATCACTGCTTCAGTAATGCACTAGTATGTTATCCTTAATTACATTTTCATGTTGCTTTGAATTAAATCTTCAATCTTCAAAATTAGGGGTGGCAGTACTATCACTACGGTGGCACATTGGTTAGGATTAACTGCCTCACAGCGCCAGGAACCCGGGTTCGATTCCCAGCTTGAGTCACTGTCTATGCTGAGTCTGCATGTTCCACTCATGTCTGCATGGGTTTCCTCCGGGTGCTCCAGTTTCCTCCCACAGTGTGAAAGACATGCTGGTTAGATGCATTGACCATGCTAAATTCTTCCTCAGTGTACCCGAACAGGTGCTGGAATGTGGCAACTGGGGGATTTTCACAGTAACTTCATTGCAATGTTATTGTGAGCCTACCTGTGACACTAATAAACATTACAAACTGAGGCAAGGCTGAAACCTGTTTGCCAGTGTTCATGGAACTATCCTTCAGCGAGAGCCACTTGCTTCAGGAGGTAAGCAATAGTTCAACTTCCTTGAATGAATTAATACAAAACCAAAAGCAGAAGTGAAACAGAGTGTAATTTCGAGGAATTTTATCATATTTGTGTTGCCAGTGAGAGATCTCACCTTTTAATTGGGGAGTGAATCAAGTGTGATTATTAGTCATTAAAATGAAGGGACAGAAGATTGTAAGCAGCCTTTGATACTATGATTTTCACAATTCCCTCCCTCTGAGTGAAGCTCCCCACTGGGAGAACCTGGTCATGGGATCACACCACAAAGTTCAATAAACAGAATTAACACCTCAGAAATATTGTAAACCTCATTCCTCAGGCACAACTCTGTGAGTTCCTTACCGCTGTACTTTCAGTGCCTTGGCTTTGTTTCTGTCATTTTCCTTTAAAACTTACAGTTCCCTGTTGACTATTACAAATTACATGTTCGAAACGACTGATCGCCAGTTCACACAACACTTCAGATTGTCAACAGTTTTCATCACAGGCTTTGTGCAGGAATGACATTTCTAATAGCACTTTCCAGCTGAGTTGTAAACCTATCAAAAATATTGACCCAACAGTCCAAGTGCTGAATGACAATATTTAAATGAAATAAACCTTATGTTGTTTTTACTCTCTTCCCTGCTCGCTCTGCCACTGGCATTTCCTACCCACCATTCTTATGAACATTGAAATGACTGCATAGCACCAAATTCCTCAGATCTCCATTGGTTACAACAAAAACAAATATGGAATGCAGGTAATATATGTCACCGGAATTTCTGATGTGGCACAATACTGAGGTATGTTCTTTTGTTGCTACTCACTTCCTGGAAAATTTGGAAATATTTGCTTAGTTTCCGTTTTATTAAGTTCACTTGGTGTGAAAATTTATGTTTAAATAAGAGATCACGCAAATCAAAATGAATGCTTCTTTTAAGTTTGTAATGTCCGACCAACACTCAAGGTTGGGGGCACAGTTTTACAATTGGAGCTGGATCATTCAGGGAATGAAATCAAGAAACACTTTCCCACACAAAGCCTCGTGAACATCTCAAACTCTCTCTCCACAAATGCTCTGGATGCTGGATTACTTTAAAGTTTCAAGACAACGGCTGACAGATTTTTATTAGGTATAAAGGGATACGGATGACAAGTGGGCAAATGAAGTTGAGATACAAGTCGAGTTAAATGGCAGCACTAAAATTCATTATTACGAAAATGGTAACAGAGTATTTGGGAAATCACAATATGATTAGACAGAGTCAACATGGTTTTATGAAAGTGAAATCATGTTTGACAAACCTTTAAGAGATTTTAAATGTGTAACTAGCATGATATATAAGGGGGAGCCAGCAGATGTAGTATATTTGGTTTTTGATAAGGCATTTGCTAAAATGCTCTCAGGAGGTTGTTACACAAGATTAGAGCCCATGTAATTGGGACTAATACATCAGCATGTTTTGAGGATAATTAACAGATAGAAAATAGACAGTAGAATAAATGAGTAGTTTGCAGGATGATGGAGTATGTCTAGTGAGGTGCTGTAAGGGTCAGTGCTTGTGCCTCAACTATTTAAAATCCATGGATAGGATTTTCCAGCCCCCTTCCCCACCTGTTCCTGTGGTGCATTTTATGGCAACAGAGATGGCTCTCCATTGGCCACCAGTGGGATCTCCTGGTCCTGTTACTGTCAACAGGGTTTATCATTGTTCGCACTCTCCGCCAAAGGGGAACCCATGGCAGGGGTCACGGTCACTGGGACCAAAAGATCCCACTGGCAGGAATAGCCATAAAATCCTGTCCTATGTCAATGATTTAGGTAAGGAAGGTGAATGTAATTTATACAAGTTTGCTGACCATATAAAGCTAGATGTTAAAGTGAGTTTTGAGGAGCTTTAAAGTGGCTGCAAAGGGATTTAGTTAACTGATTTAGCAAGATGCTGGTATTTGGAATATAGGCCAGGATTCTCTGGCCCCATTGCGGCAGATGCACCGAGTCAGCTAAAAGTCTTTGGTGACACTAGTAAACTCCACCAGCTGGCTAGGCTGAAAAATCCTGGTAACAATATGGGAAAGTGTGAAATTATTCACTTTGGTAGCAAGGATGGAAAAACCAGAATAATGTTTTCAAAAAATTAAGAGATGAGAAAATATCAGAGCAATTTTGGTTCCCTTGCACACAAAGCAATGAAAATTAGCATGCAGGTACAGCCCACAATTAGGAGGCAAATAGTATGTTAAACCTTATTGCAAAGGGATTGGAGTCTAACAGTTAAGAAGTCTCGCTCTGGAGCTTTGGTGAAATCACACTTGGAGTACTGTGAACAATTTTGGTCTCCTTACTTAAAGAAGGTTATTATTCCTTGGAGGTTGTGGAAAGGAGGATCATCAAACTGATTCCTAGGATCCAAGCATGGTCCACTGAGGAAAGACTGAGTAGAATGGGACCATGCTCTCTGGAGTTTGGAAAAAATGAGAGGGGATCTCACTGAAACATATAAGCATGTTACGGAGTTTGATAGTGTAGCTTCTGAGAGGCTGTTTCTCCTAACTGGAGAGCTAGGACTAGAAGTCGTAGTGTCACAATATAGAGTTAGCCATTTAGGACTGCGATGAAGGAAAACGTCTTCACTCAGAGGTTTGCGAATGCTCAGTTGATGAGTATATTCATGGCGGAGAATGATAGGGTTGATTTTGAGCACGTGCTCTCTGTCCACGGGTTCAGCAGCAGGGGCTCAAGATCTGGCGAAACTTGGAAATCGTGAACATCATCAGTGAGAACGCGATCTCCGACTTTCGTCACAACTTGCCTGCGATATAATGCCCATAATGGGTGTGAACTTGATTATAATACATTTTAAGATAATTAAAGATTCCCCTCACCACATGACTCCCCTCCACCTTGCTATATTTTCAAACCTTCATTGTGGGGGTGGGGCTGTTTTCCGTCAGACCCTGACACTTTGTCCAGCTCACCTGTCCTGGTCCCCCCCATGCCGACACGATAGTTAAGAAAGCCCACCAATGCCTCTACTTTCTCAGAAGACTAAGGAAATTTGGCATGTCCGATACGACTCTCACCAACTTTTACAGATGCACCAGAAAGCATTCTTCCTGGTTGTATCACAGCTTGGTATGGTTCGTGCTCTGTCCAATACCGCAAGAAACTACAAAAGGTCATGAACGAAGCCCAGTCCATCACTGAAACCAGCCTCCCACTCATTGACACTGTCTACACTTTACGCTGCCTCAGGAAAGCAGCCAGCATAATTAAGGACCCCACACACCCCAGACATATTCTCTTCCACCTTCTTCCATTGGGAAAAAGATACAAAAGTGTGAGGACACGTACCAATAGACTCAAGACCAGCTTCTTCCCTGCCGCCATCAGACTTTTGCATGGACCTACCTCACATTAAGTTGATCTTTCTCTACACCCTAGCTATGACTGTAACGCTACATTCTGCACTCTTTCATTTCCTTCTCTATGAACGGTATGCTTTGTCTGTATAATGCACAAGAAACAATACTTTTCACTGTATACTAATACATGTGACAGTAATAAATCAAACCAAATTTAGATAAGACTCCACTCGATACATTTTTGGGCACTAAGGGAATCATGGGATATGAGGATAGCTAAGTGGAGTTGATGTAATAATTCAGATCAGAGCGTAATGAATGATGGGGTAGGCTGAGGTGTTTTATGGCCTAACCCTGCACCTATTTCTTATGCTCTTATATATAAGGCTGTAAAGTCTGAGTGGCCTCCAGCTATTCCTATTCCCACCACAGGAATACAGAAAAGTGACACCATTACGTATTGTCTACGTTAAATTGTTAGGTGCTGAGTTTGGGAACTAGAAAAGTCAGTACAATTTGCCTTTTAAAATTGTTATCAATAAATGCTTTGCTATTTTTGCAGACAGATGCTCAAGGACATAAATACTATAGAACCCTTTTCCCCGATAAGTAGTGTTTCTGGATGAATGAGTATAAAGTTCATCACATCCGATGTGTGGGAAATCTCATGAGTTTAACTGCTGGCTTCAATATCTGATTATTCATGTTTCTGCTGAGTGAGGCTGCAAGCTATGATTGGTTTTCCAAAAAAGTTACCCCATGGAATATTAAAATCAAGGATAAATCTTGAGTGCAGCATAATGTCTCCTTGAGCATTCAGAGTGGCTCACGGCTAACTTGGAAATGCAGCCAGTGTTCATATGTAGCTGAACTCTCTTCAGAGAGGTGGCACAGTGGCACACTGGTTAGCACTGCTGCCTTACAGTGCCAGGGACCCGGGTTTAATTCCGGCCTTGGGTGACTGTCAGTGTGGAGTTTGCGCATTCTCCCCATGTCATCATAGAAATCATAGAAACCCTACAGTGCAGAAGGAGGCCATTCGGCCCATCGAGTCTGCACCGACCACAATCCCACCCAGGCCCTACCCCCACATATTTTACCCACTAATCCCTCTAACCTACGCATCCCAGGACTCTAAGGGGCAATTTTTTTTTTTTTTAACCTGGCCAATCAACCTAACCCGCACATCTTTGGACTGTGGGAGGAAACCGGAGCACCCGGAGGAAACCCACGCAGACACGAGGAGAATGTGCAAACTCCACACAGACAGTGACCCGAGCCGGGAATCGAACCCGGGACCCTGGAGCTGTGAAGCAGCAGTGCTAACCACTGTGCTACCGTGCCGTACCGTGTCTGCTTGGGTTTCCTCTGGGTGCTCCAGTTTCCTCCCACAGTCCAAAGATGTGTGAGTTAGGTGAATTGGCCATGCTAAATTAACATTAGTATCGGGAGGATTAGCAGGATAAATGCATGGGGTTATGGGGATAGGGCCTGGGTGGGCTTGCTGTCAGTGCAGCTCGATAAGCCAAGTGGCCTCCTTCTGCACTGTCGGGACTCTTACAATTTTCATTGCTATATTTGGCAACAACTACAACAATAGATAATTTGCAGATTGCCTATTTATGTAGATTAGGTCTATAAGGTAAAATCTGCACATTCTGCTCTACGGATCAACATTCTACTAATCTTTGGTAATGACAGTAGAAAGATCTTTTTCTTTTTGCAGATTTCTTTTTGAGAATTTGCATTTTCATGGATCATTTACTTGTTTTCTGCCCATCCCGTATTCATTCCTACTTCCAGTTCTATTAGCAAAAGTTATATGAATTGAATACTGACTTATACAAATACACAAAGCCTTTCCTACATCTTTGTTCTGCATTAGTCCCTTTCCTCCTAATTGGAACCAAAGAAATTGTACATGAATGGGGGAATCGTCCAACCCCTGGAAACAAGTGCGGAGCTTGCTGTTTGCAATTAAACCATACCCAATCATTTAATTGCAGGTAATTATGTAAATTAATGCTATTTACTGTTTTACAAGATTTGTTGGGCACAGCCTACGGTGCCATGCTGTCCATTTGATATACGCATCAGGGGCTTGATATCACAAGTATGCAGCTCTGCTTAAAACTGCCCTCATCTGTTAAAAGATAGTGCACTTTGGTTGCAAACAGTGATAGGAGTCATTTGAAAAGTGAGGCCTGGATTTTTGTGGAGCTCATGATGCCTTTAAAAATGATTGGCAGATCCCATGATTTCTTCCCCAATCATGTTTCTGGAAATGTTTGCCCACATGGGATAAGGGTGCGGGTATGAGCCTGCATGTCGTACTTTTGTCCTTGTCTGCTCCATTCTGGTGGTGGACATTTCAAATCCTCACTGTAATTTGGATTGAGCTAGGCCTTTTTTGTCATTAGTTCACAGCATGCCAGAGGAATTGTGAGCCAATGGAACTCTAATCAGAAACCAAAAGAAAGAAGCAATCATTTAACAAGCTGTTTGGAAAAAAAAATCCCCATGTATCTTCTCATTAGCTGTCAATAAATCACAAACAGTGAAAGTTCCTTTGAGAAAATCTTCAATCTCCTTCACACATCCATTAATCTTGTCCAAGTAAACACAGACATTGTAAAATCATAGAATATTAGAATCATAGAATCCCACAGTGCAGGAGGAGTCCATTCAGCCCATCGAGTCTGCACCGACCACAATCCCATCCAGGCCCTATTCCCATAACCCCACACATTTACCCTGCTAATCCCTCTGACACCAGGGTCAATTTAATATGGACATTCAACCTAACCTGCACATCTTTAGTGTAAACCTCTTCAAACAAATATCAAGTTATTGCAATGTAGTAAAGATGTAAATCGATCAAAGCTAACACTCCACTATAAGCTGTGTTCATATTGCCTATAGGGTTGATTTCATTACCCAAGTTTGCAGTTCAGCCACACATTCATAATGGAACTACCTGGCAACCGTATTGACAGAAACAATTTGAAAAGATGGTCAGACATCTGTTTATTCCAGATGGACTCATTAGTAATGTTCGGCTGAGCTCCAGGACTGGAAAATAGAGACATTACATGCATCTACAGGGAAGCCTTCCAGATAGCTGCTCAGGAAGCATTGGAAAGAAGTAGCGTTGGGGTCAATGCAAGAAGTGTTGCTCCAAGAACATAGAGGCAGTGCAGCAAGAAGTTGTGAGATCACACAAGAGTTGTCAAGGTGAATGAGTTAATCTTCAAATAGTGGATCCTAGCAACCACATCCACCGCTTAATTTCCAATTCCCCATCAGATATTTCCCAACATTCTCTATTGACCAATGCTTAAATCCTATTATCCATATGTTTTATACCATTTTTACACACTCCACAGTGCTGTAAGCCACACACCTGCAACTCTCCATTCATGCACATCACTAACTATTAGACCACGCTAGCCACATCACCCAAAGATATTGCAGAACATGGGCTGAGACACTTCATTTTTCTTGCAGGAGTAGATGATGCATAATAGCAGGCTGCAGCTACAAACTGGAGGAGAACAAATATGACTGCATTCTGTTTTAACTGCCATGGAGAAGAGAATGCTGTCCAAGATGCAAAAGAGCATAATTTGGTCACTGGCTGGTGAAGCGATTAATTATGAGGCCAACTCTATATTTAATACCCCTTCTCATCTTGCTGCTCCCCCTTCACACATTCTATTGGAACTCAAGCTGTAGATGATGTGAGAATGCACTACTGACTGTCTCTTCACCACTCACTCCAACCTTGTCCCAGCTTCATTCCAGATACCCAAGAATGGAAGTCTTTTCAATCAGTGGAGGAAGAGGAAGATAGTGAAGATCACTTGATAGCATAATACCAGCCATTAATTTAGATTCTGACAATGTACATATTTTAGAAGCAAGGATAGAGGTAGACAGGTAGAATCTGCACATGATGAGACACTGATGTCAAGTGAGCAGAAGCCAAATTGACAGGATAAAGATAACATAGACATCAGTCTATGTTATCCCAGCAGTCAAAGTGGCACACTAATTCTGCGTCAGAGGGCTTGGATGAAGATTTAATGTACCAGGATTGAGGTGAAGGTTGAAATAAAAAAAATAATGCTGGAAATTCTCAACAGGTCTGGCAGCATCTACAGAAAGAAAAATAAAGCTAGCCTTTCTGGTGAATGACATTTGAAACATTAATTCATTTTTTGCCTCCAAAAAAGTTGCCCGACTTGCTGAGAATTTCCTGTTTTATTTATTGCAGATTTCCAGCATCCACAGTATTCTTTCTTTTGTAAAGAAGTGCACATAACTAAATGCTTGGTGTATTGGAAACCTACCGAAAGCCTGTACCATGTCAAATAACATGAAGAAATCAAGCACCAACTTGGTGCAGGGCTTTGTGGAGGCCTTGGAGCCCACATTGTGGTCACCTCCAACAGCACATCTGTCAAACCTACCTGTCTGATGGCCACTGCAGCACAAGGGTCGGAGTGGTGTAGTGCAATTTCACACAGCTATCCTGAGATACCACCACTATCATGGATTTGTATATCATTATTCAAAGGGCCTGCCAGTGCTTCAGAGCAAATAATCTATATGTTCCAATGTATCTGAGATTATAATCAGATTTCTCAGTCACCACTACAGGAAAGTGACACTGGAACCCAGGAACCCAAATGCTTTCCTCTCTCAAGGCGTCAGCATTCCTGCCCCAACTATTGCCATTCCAATATTGTCCATGCTGTTGTCTGTCAGTCAAGCATGCTCACAATGGGTTTTGGTGGCCTTATATTGACATGGGTTCCAGGTTAAACATATGTCATGGTCAGAACACAGAAAAATATATATCTACTTCAACCTGGCTACTCAATAAATTATTATTTTTTTAAATAGACCAAGGCTTTACCCTGACTAGTCATGACTCATACCAGAGGAATGTCTAACTTTCAGAAAGCAGCAGCAACCTCATTACTTTTAAAGAGGTTCCAATGCCTTCCATAATTGCAGATAATGAAATTCCAAATAAATGTGCCCTTTACCCTTTAAATTTCTAAGGTTGTGCTCAGGCTAATTGAAATGGTATGTCTGCAAAGGACAGTGAAGTCGCCATAGTCCCAGATGACTAGAGGCTGGTGGTGATTTAACCTGAGGATCAACATGGGGTGGCACGGTAGCACAGTGGTTAGCTCTGCTGCTTCACAGAGCCAGGGACCCGGGTTTGATTTCCGGCTTGGGTCACTGTCTGTGTGGAGTTTGCACGTTCTCTGCGTGCCTGTGTGGGTTTCCTCCGGGTGCTCCGGTTTCCTCCCACATTCTGAACGACATGCTGGTTAGGTGCATTGAACGGAACAGGCGCTGGACTGTGGCAACTAGGGGAATTTCACAGTAACTTCATTGCAGTATTACTGTAAGCCTTACTTGTGACTAATAAATAAACTTTTAAACTTTAATACCTCAGGCGAAGGGCAAGATTGAGAACATGGGCTTTCATGAATAACCTCAGCCAGTATGGGAATTGAACCCACAACAAACCAGACATCCAGCCAACTGAGCCAAACCAACCCCTGCAAAGGAGTCCGTGACTCCTCTATTAAACATCTCAGGGTTCCAGAACTTGGAAAATAATCCTTTGTCTAAAAACCACACCACTCCCGCCCATAAGCTGCTAGAACCTGTAATATCATCACCTGGAACTGAATCCAGGCAATCTACCGTTTACCATCTAACAGGTCAGAGGAAAAGCTCTGACCAAGGTAATGGTGAAATACTGGAACATTGGAATTTCTGTTTCTGTGCCTTCAGCGCTAATTCATCTCTACATGCCTTCTCCCATCATGGAAGTCCTCACTTCTGGAAAGATGAATCACCCTGCACCAGTCAGCCTGCTACCCTCTGAAGGAATACACCATGAGACTTTTATTCTGAACTCACGTGAAACTGTAACTCTTATTTTCATTGTGGTCCTTCCTTTCCCTAATTCCTCTTTTATTCTATAAGCGCAAAAGGGGCAGACATTGTGAAATGCACTGAGCTAGGAACCACCTGACAAAGTGATCTAAATCGCTAACTGCAGATGGTTCTGCCAACTAATAGTTAATCTAACAGTATTAGAATAAAAACATTTCTCACTTTAGCGTAACTATTTTAAAGATACTGACCAAGTCCCACACTGGACACACCTCACACTCCCTACCCTACATGCCACCCCCATCCCATCAAAGCATCTAGAACTAGAACTAGGGGGCAGAGACTCAAAATAAGGAGAAGCAGATTTAGGACTGAGTTGAGGAGGAACTTCTTCACACAAAGGGTTGTGAATCTGTGGAATTCCCTGCCCAGTGAAGCAGTTGAGGTTACCTCATTGAACGTTTTTAAGGCAAGGATAGATGCATTTTTGAACAGTAAAGGAATTAAGGGTTACGGTGAGCGGGCGGGTAAGTGGAGCTGAGTCCACAGAAAGATCAGCCATGATCTTATTGAATGGCAGAGTAGGCTCGAGGGGCCAGATGGCCGACTCCTGCTCCTAGTTCTTATGTTCTTATCCCTTCCCTCCACAGTATTCCACACCACCAACATCCCCCCACCCACACAGAATTCCCCATTTCCTCCTCGACCTAACCCCCTGACCTGACTTGAACCCCCAATCTCCCATAACCACTGGCCCAACCCTCCTCCTGAACACAGCACCACCCCCAACTTGATTCGACCCAACTCCCCCCAACACAAAATGCTACTCTGCTGATCTCACCTGATACACCCCCACCTCCTAACCGGCCTTCCAACCTCCCCCAATGTCCACCAACTCCCCCAAATGTCCAACCCCTCACAAATATCTGACACTCCTATTCCCCCCGAAGCCCGACCCCACACCCCCAAATATCTGACCTTCCACCACCTCGATATCTAATCTCCATGCCCCCCTGATATCTGACATCTAGCCCCCCCAGTGTCCAACTCCTTTCCATGTCTGATCCCATAAACCCCATATCTCATCTACTTACCTTAGACAGTTAATCTTCTCCCTGACCTGCTAGTTTCAATGGAACCTTTAAAGTTACCTGCTTTTCAGCAGCTAGTGCAGTAAAAATGTTGCATGTCCTCCTTCGCTCTGCTTCCTTTACACTTCGCTGCTGGAGCCGGGGACCTGCTGTGCTGCCTGAATCTCACTCAACTTGAGTCAGGAAAGTCGGGTGAGAAAAGCACTCAAGAACTCTAATGCAGGTAAGTCTGTATGGAGCGGCAATCCAATGCTGATTGTCACTCCAAGGAATTTTTGGCCATTTCTCAAGTTTGCTGTGGAGTTTTTCATAGAGGATTGGAACACTCCAAACTGAAGGGTTGTGGAAAACACACCACCACTTGCAAAGGGGAAAATCAGAAATAAAACACCTTTCTGTTTACAGACAGGTACCATGAGGAGAAATGGGCTGTTTAAAGAATGCAGAGATTGTCAGGATCATTGGTGCAGAATGAAGTTTTCAGAATTCTTTTCAACAATCGTTCTCTTATAAGACAAAGCTATGTATAAAAATAAGCTCAGAATTAGGTAACATCATGACTCCAGTCAACTCACAAGGCTTAATGAATTCATTAAGAACATTATGATTTATCACAAGAACCAACATTATACATATTGACTGTTATAAAGCAAGTTTGGTCCATTGTCTGAACAACCAGTTTATATTTACACAAATTAAATCAAAATGCCACTGCTGCAGTTACTTGGCTACAAGTATCAGTGGCCATACATATCAAGTGAATTTGAAAGGTCAGGGTTTTTTGCTGTTTTATTTACAGGTAGAACACTGGAATGACAAAGATAATTACCTGCTTAATAACCATAATCAGTGAAAGTGGAGATTCAGATATGGGGGTGGTGCAAGGTTGCTATGTTTATCCACCTACAGTGTATGGAAGCATTTACCTTGACCTCCAGCTATTTGACCTCATCCAAACTTAGCATTTCAATGAAGTTCTCTGTAACCTGAGTCTGCTGTTTAATGCACCCCTTCATTTTACAGCATGCTTGCTCCCACCTACGTCTTTCAGCTGTTTTAAGGATTGAATTGGACGCAGGCCCGAAATTATGATGCACAACTAATCTTCTGAAATGAAAACAATCAAAGAAGGAGTGGATAATATTCCATTCAGGTCCAAACTAGTATTCATCCACACAATTAACAAAGCTTGTCATTTTTGACAGATAAAACTGTGCAGTAATTTCTGGTCACCCATCAAGTGTATGATTGTTTTTTGTGTGGGTGCCATTATGATTACAGTGAATATTTGTTGAAGGTGACAGATTAATGAGTGTCTTCCTGCTTCTGTCTAAGTAGTAATTTCTCTTCATTACCTGCGTGTAGGTCATATTTATTGGTAGCCTGCGGAAGGTTGTAGGTACCAGCTGGTATTTAGAATATTTGGTGCCTCACTCAGAGATATAACTGAGGCAAGCACAATCAATATTTTGTATTGCTACCTGACCACCTTTTCTTACATTCATATTTCCTAATTTGGTCACAAAAATGGTGAAGCAGTCCATTTTTTCTTGCACTGGCTTGCAACATTTTATTTGGTGCCAGCCATGGCTCAGGGCATTCATTAAGTTTTGGGATCAAATCCTACAACACAATCTTGAGCAGAAAATTTGCAATGACCTGTGCAATACTCAGGCAGTGCTGCAGTGTTGGAGGTGCTGACCTTTGGAAGTGACGTTAAGCTGAGTGCCTTTCTGACTACTTGAGTGGGCGCGGAAGATTCCATGGTACTATTTAAACAAGATCAAGGGAACTCTCCCAGTGTGCTTATAAACATTTGTCCCTCGGCCAACAGCACTAAAACAAATAATTAGTTCATTGTTACATTCCTAATTGTGGGACCTTGCTGTGCCCAAGTTGTCTGCTGAGTTTCCAACAGTACAAAGGTTCTCTACCAAATTAGATTGTTCTCTCCTAAATATGTGGAGATTTGTGAAGCAGAGGATCTGGCCACTACAAATACCATGTGATACTCATTGCTCAGGCTCAGAAAAATGATGGGCTGTATGCCCATCTGTTGAATGCATCCCTTCTCCAAGTCTGTAGCAATGGGATGAGGCAGAGAAATTTGCAAAATAATACAGAACACAGTGGGCCCGATTTTACCATCGCGTTGCACCCGTTTTCGGGCACAAAAACTTGGTGAAGTCGGGCGAGTAGTGCGATCCGCGCCTGTCTTCGCGCTGGTTCCCTCTTTACCAAGGCCTGAAAATGGCTGCGATCGGAACTCCGCCTGAAACGGGCACAACAGCCATTTAAATGCATTTGTATGCATTTAAATTGACTTAATGGGCTGCATACCCAACTTTACCAGCGCTTTCCCCTTTACCACCACGTTCGCCCATCCAGAATTGGCGCGAAACAGACATACTCCACAAAAGTCCGATTGGGGCGCCCCAGTTGATGAGAAGGTAAGTGCCGAGTGTCCGCCAACTCTCTGCTTGAGGTCAGTTGGGGGGTGGTGGGGGGGGGGGAGGGGGGGTGGTCTGCTGCCACTCTGCCTGAGATCAGTGGGGGGGAAGGGGGGTCCGCTGCCACTCTGCCTGTGATCAGTGGGGGGGAAGGGGGGTCCGCTGCCACTCTGCCTGTGATCAGTGGGGGGAAGGGGGGTCCGCTGCCACTCTGCCTGAGATCAGTGGAGGGGAAAGGGGGATCCGCTGCCACTCTGCCTGAGATCAGTGAGGGGGAAGGTGGGGTCTGCTGCCACTCTGCCTGTGATAATTCGGGGGGAAGGGGGGAGGAGCCTGCAATCGGTCTGGGGGCAGATAGGGTTGGGAGATAAGGGGGTCAGTAATGTTGGGGGGGGGGGTGGGGCAATGGCTGTGGGGCCAGAGGGAGGCATTATCCGGCCCAGGAGCGATGTGGCAGGGGAGCCACATTCTATCATTCTTTTTCTGTGCATGCGCAGTTGGAGGCACTGATCGGAGCAGCAGGATTTCGGGCGCGTTAAACCACGGCCATGGGCTTCTGCAGCGCAATTCGGAATCACTGATATTTTTGCAGGCAGAGTGTGCATGGGGATGCCTGAGAACGGGTCGAAAAGTCAGATCTGAAACACTCCCAGTTTCAAGACAGCCCAGCACTTAGAATCAAAATGGTAAAATAGGGCCCAGTGTGTTAATAGCCGCACTAACAACCCAGTTAAGATAATCAGACAAGCTCGTAAACTGTTTTGCTAGATGCCACAAATGCAGGTACAATTTCCCCGCGATCAAAGTTATAATGCATGCATTTACAACATATCGAACACCTGTGTCAGTGAGCATAATGTATCCTCTCAATCATTGGGAGTGAAGCCACCAGAGATTTGCTAGTATTACAATATATATAGAGATACTGAGAATAAATGTTTGAAACAAAACTGCATAAAGATGATCTCTTGTGTTGGATTTACTGCTGACTGTGCTCTGGCAGAGGAAATAATGTACATCAGGCTTTGCACTCAATTGAGTTGCACATGAGCACTCTCACACTGACATCTGGATTCCTCCCTTAATTCTAATTCAGATGTGTGATATTTGGCACCACAGTGTGTATTTCAAGCTGCTGTTTAACAGAGAGGCAAACATCAAGTATAAATTGTATCTTATCCACAATTATAATGGAAAAGATCCCACAAATTTGAAGATCTAGCAATGGAAGTATCTCTTCAAAAAGTGAGGAAGATGACGGTTGCCCTTTGTGGTATTCCTAGGCACATCTTACTCCACAGTGGCGGAAAGAGGAAGCACATCAAGCGAAAGCAGTGGGAAAACGATACTTTTTCTGTTGGACAGTCCTCTTCTATTGATAGATTCTACCTCTCTTGCCCTTCTAAGCTAAATCTGTGTAAAAAGCTACTATTTTTCCGAAGCCATTATTGCCAGAAAAGGTGGGGGATCTTTTAAAAGGGAAATGGATATGTACCTGAGAAGGAAGGAAATTTTAGGACTAAGAGGAAACGGCAAGCAACTGAGTGTAATTGGACAGCTTGTGCAAAGAGCCAACATAGGGACAATTAACCAAATGGCTTCCTTCTGTGGTATAAGGTTTGATTATTCTTTGATTTATTGTTCCCCACATGACACAACTTTTAAGAGCAGGGATTTAACTGCCGTTAGTGTCTGATAATCTAACTCCTTTTTCTATTCCACTTCCATTTCTCTGATGTTGCAAGTGTTAGTAACACCACGTCAATATGTAAATTAGATGCTATCAAGTTTTGAATTAAGGTCTCCCAATGTTCACACAGTATCTGATGCACACTATTGCACTGGGACTGTATAATCTGTCCCAAAGTGCTCCCTCACATTCTGTCATAAATTGTCTGCCTTCTCATGTAAAGTGAAAAGACTGCTTTAGATCCTTTGAAATGCTTATTATGGACACCCTTACTGCAGCAGGGCAGAAATTCAGACTACAAATTGTCACTGAAGCTGTTTGCACTTTGCCATCTTAAAAAGGGCATTTGACAAAATCTAGCTGCATAATACATGCTCATGAACCTATATGCATGATGAGTTATACCATGGGCGCTTGGACATTATTGCATTTGCTTCTAACACTTGCAGTACCTCAGAATGATTACACCAGAATTAAAAATGGGACTGTATAATATGCTTAAGAAGGCTTGATTGGATCTCCAATGAAATGAGAATATACAGGAATAGGGAAGGTTGAACTGAGAGACCTGAGAAGATAAAACAGAACTAGTGTTGTCAACAGATTGATCAATGCCAAAACAGACCTACAGCACCTTCTGGATAAACACAAGTGTGTGTTCGAAAAGACACCTGACTCAATGAAGGGAGTACAAGTAAAACTCAAGATAAAGCCTTATAAGCAATCAAAAAGTCTCAATGTACTAACGGTACTCTATGCAATTTGTCCCAAGGTCGAAGAAGAATTAATATGACTTGGTAACACTGGCGTGTAAGAGCCAGTTACAACGAGTGACTGGGCTAGCACCAACATACTTGTTATGAAACCAGATGGTTCGGTTCGTATTTGTGGAGTTTTTAAAACACCCATAAATCCGGTATTGTGTGCTGATCGATATCCACTTCCGTTAATTGAAGAGTTATTTGCTGGGTTATCAGGTGGGCAAAAATTCAGCAAGATTGATCTTTTGCAAGCATATTTACAGATAAATGTAACTGCTGACTCCAAACCATTCCTTACTATGGTTACTCATGAGGTCTTTTTCATTCTAAAAGATTGCCTTTTGGATTAACATTTATTCCAAAGATCAATGGGCCAGATTTTAAGTGGTCTCTCTGGAGTACAATGTTACCTGGTGATATTCTAATTAAAGGGTCCAGTGAAAAGAAGCAGTTGAATAATTTAGAAGCAACATTGGAATGTCTTCAAGCACATGGGGCAATGGCCCCGTCACAGAGGGGGTGGAGCTGGAAAATGTGGTGAGCCATTCAAAAGCCCATTGACTTCAGCGGGAGTGGAAAATCCTGCTAAATCCTGTAAAATTCCCACCCATTCTCCGCACAGCAAGAAAGAAAAGTGTGACTTTTCCTGATGTCAGTCCAGTATTTGGGTCACGTTATTGACAATAAAGATCTACATAAAGCACTGAAAAAGATAGAAGCTATTTTAGAAACATCACGTCCAACAAATTTGATGTAATTGAGTTCCTTTCTAAAATTAATAACTTATTATGGCAAATTTGTTCCCAATTTAGCTACATTATTGAAGCCATGTCTTAGTATACTATGTGTGAAACAGTCATGGGACTGGACAACAAAATGTGAGAAAGTATATAAGGATTCAAAGATGTTTTGCAGAAATCTGAAGTATTGGTTAATTTTATTCCGAAGGTATCATTATTGTTTGCTTGCAATATTAAATCTCATGGAGTAGGGGCAGTCATTTCACATATCATGCCTTCAGAAGAAGAATGCCCAATAGTTTTTGGTTCATATACTCTGACTAGTGCTGTATCTAACTATGCTCAACTAGAAAAAGAAACATTGAGATTAATTTTTGGTGTTTGAAGATTTCATCCTTATTTATACGGTCATCATTTCACGTTATTAACTGATCATTGACCCTTAATCCTATTTTTGGGCTGTTTCAAGGCATACTACCGTTAGCTGCTAGCCGGTTGCAAAGATGGTCAAAAATCTTATCTACACACTCCTATGATATAAATTATTGACAGAGTGCCATGCTAATATAATGCATTATCATGTTTACCTATTGAGCAGATGCCACCAGCTAGTTTTGCTAATATTCCTTATTTTTCGCTGCCTTTGACAGCTTCTCAAGTTCAGAGGATACCAGAAATGATCCAATGATGGGGAAGATGATGGATATGGTATTGAAAAGAATTATATTTGGAATGCATCATACGCATCATGATTTGAAACCATAGGTGTCAAGAAAGCTTGAGTTGCCCGCCCAAGGTGAGTGTCTATTGTGGCGAATCCATGTGATCATTCCTCCTAGTCTGCATGGAAGAGTTCTTTAAGGATGTCCTGGTATAGTCTGGATGTAGGAATTAGCACATAATTATTTTTGGTGGCTGGGTTTGGATGCTCAGATTGAAGAAAAAGTAGGACCGTGTCAATTCTGTGCATGAATAAAAAATATACCACTGTTTGCACCCTTGGGAATGGCCTAAAATGCCATTTTTTACTGGTGCAATTATTAACTGATGGAGCAGGCTCGAGGGGCCAACTGGCCTACCGCTGCTTCTAAATGATAAGTTTGTATGTTGCCAATCCCTGTAGCTGCACAAGGATTTTCTGTTGGAAGTGAAGTCAATTTGTAACACATCCCCCACTATCAGCCCAGACACTGCAACTCCATGCAAATGATGGGAATATTTCCTGGATGGCACAATGGATTCAATTCCCAGTTTGGGTGACTGTCTGTGGAGTTTGCACTTTCTCCAGGTTCTCTGGTTTCCTCCCACAGTCGAAAGATGTGCGGGTTAGGTTGATTGGTCATACTAAATTGCCCAGAGTGTCCTGGGATGTGTAGGTTAGAGGGATTAGTGGGGCAAATGTGTGGGGTTGTGGGGTTAGGGCCTGGGGTGGGATTGTTGTTGGTGCAGACTTGATGGGCCGAATGGCCTCCTTCTGCACTGTAGGGTTTCTATGATCTAAAACATTTTCTATTTGCACAATAAAATTATTGGGTATATGGAAAGCTTTTGTATTTCAGTCCTCCTGGATTGAGCAGGGAGTGCATTTACATTCTAAATAGCTGCACAGACTATGCACTGGATCTACTTGTGACCCAGTCATGCCATAAGCACTCTATAACAGCTGCTATCAAAAACCCTGGAAGAGGCCAGGGAGCCTATTGCAAATATGCAAAGAGCCTTGACCTGGCAGGGCCAGGGGCACAATATTGTTTTGGGCCGATCTCCCACCATGACTGAGATGTATTGGAAATGTATATCAAATTCAGCTCATGAGAGATTAATTTACCATGGCCAAGAAGGAAAATGCAGGGCTTTCAGGGAAACATTTTGATATCAACATCTGCTTTGTCTATAATGCAAGTATGATTTTATTTTCAGTATTAGTGCTGCCACCTAATCATGGCTTTACTCTGATGTTTGTTTTGCTAATGACAAAATTTCATTGAAAAGCTTACAACTGATGCCTCTGTGTCACAAGAGACAGACATAAATGAGAAAAGGGGAATGTTACTTAATGAAAACATACTTTTGGTGTCTGGTTTCCTGGAAAAAAACTTCCAGACATAAGCTAGACTATTCTGGTTGAAAAATAGACAGATGGCAACTATCTTTATCAACACTTGTAGTTCTCAAAGGGAGGTTTGGCAAAAGGGTCCCAAGTGGAAAACACACGGTAGCAGAGAGCTGGAGTAGAGGAGGCTCATTTGATTTTTCTGCAGTCCCACATTAAAACTCATTAAAACTAAAGGCCATTGGACATCCTCATCATCTTCTTCCCTGTCAGGAGTGGAATTCGAGAATAGCTATCCCCAAATTTCATGTAATTCACAGCATCACGCCAGCAAGTTCAAGGACATGAAGTACAATTCATCTTCAGTTCTAAATCTATGGCTGAGAACAATATGCAATGATGTAATGAGAAATGAATGGTCTTCAAATTTATATTAAAACTTTGTCTCAATTAGAACCCTTTCCGTTATTTCAGAAATCAGAAATTTGCTCTATATCAAACAACTGGGATTTGCATATATCCATCCCTATTCGAAAATAGTGCTGTGGCTGCATATTATTGTGCCAGTGATATACATGTGCCAATGTTTAGCAGATTTCCACAGCTGGAATATGCATGTTAACTTGGAATATTCTATTGAAGGCCAACAGCCTCACATCAGGAAGTAATTTTCATTTGCTATTTAACCTCAATTTCTCACTATCAAGTTACAGAATTGGAAACATTGTGTGATCCTGTTGAACTAATGTTAGTTGTTAATAGACCTCAACAGTAAAAACATATTTTGTTTCCCATAAAATCCAATGTATGGACATGTTCCATTCAGGCTTTTCTGATACAGAAACATAGATTGCGCTTTCCGGAGAAGGCATTATAAAGTGTCATAAAAATTAGTGATGTGACAATCATTACTAGAATGAGTAATAAAGAGAGAACAAATTATTTTAACATTGGACTTTTCATTTTTGTTTTAATTCATAAACTCTAGATAATACAAGTCTTAAGTTATAATGAAAGAAAGTGCCAGTGCACGTTTGATTTTCTTAAATTGTCATTAAAACAAGTCATTGACCACAGATTGAAAATACAAGTAATGATGCCAGTCATGGTTCAATGTTTGGGTTCTTGTTTCCAAGTCAAGCACCACTCCAGGGACTTGAAGATTAACACTGAAGTGAAATATTATAAAATTATAAAATTACCAAGTACTTTCAGATAAGGTGCTACATTCTTAGGTTTACATAAAGTATCCCTCAAGCAAGGTTCAGAGATGATCAAGAGAGATTTCCTGATGTCCCAGTTAAAATTTGTTCCTCACCCAACACAAATAAAATTGCCTAGTTTGTGCTTTAATGCTCATTTTGGGATGATGCTATTTTCAATATGGCTATTGCATTTCTCTACAACAGTGACTGCATTTCAAAAGTATTTAATTGAAAGGGATGAATATTAGGGTATCCTGAGCTCATAATTAATGTTTTATAAAGTTTAATGATTTATATGTTCCCATTTTTATAAATATTTTATGAATATATCACATACTATATATGTGTGTGTGTGTGTAAAATGTATTTTTATTTAAATAATTTGTAATATTCCATAATCATCACATTGAAATCACACTTTAGAATTGAATACTGACAAAGGGTTGTATCCAAGCATCCACCACATTTGTCTTTCACATGTGGATCACTCTGCAATGCATCTCAAATATTTTCCATTTTTAAAACCTGAGAACAGGGGATACTAAAATATTGCTAATAATAACAGATGAATATGTGAATGTCATTCAATTGTCTAATTTTAGTTGAAGTGTTAATCTATTTGAAATAAATGGATAAATACCATTGTTAAACTAGGGCAGGGGAATGTCACATGAATATGTTAAACATATGTCCACTATTAATGATTACAGCAATTTAGATATACACTAATATGGATGAAGTTAGGAGTTTTCCCAGCTACTGCACTGTATTAAATTGATCTTAATTGTAAGCATGAAAATAAACTGAACACAGATTTCAAAGTCAAAAGAATATCTGGGTCATAGAGTCGTAGAGTCATAGAGGTTTACAGCATGGAAACAGGCCCTTCAGCTCAACTTGTCCATGCCACCCTTTTTTTTACCACTGTGCTAGTCCCAATTGCCTGTGTTTGGTCCGTATCCCTCGATACCCATTTTACCAATGTAACTGTCGAAATGCTTTTTAAAAGACAAAATTGTACCCATCTCTACTACTACCTCTGGCAGCTTGTTCTAGACAATCACCACCCTCTATGTGAAAAAATTGCCCCTCTGGACCCTTTTTGTATCTCTCCCCTCTCACCTTAAACCTATGCCCTCTAGTTTTAGACTCCCCTACCTTTGGGAAAATATGTTGACAATCTAGCTGATCTATGCTCTTCATTATATTATAGACCTCTATAAGATCACTCTAAGCCTCCTACGCTCCAGGGAAAAAGTCCCAGTCTATCCAGCCTCTCCTTATAACTCAAACCATCAAGTCCTGGTAGCGTCCTAGTAATCTTTTCTGCACTCTTTCTAGTTTAATAATACTATATCTCACTCACAAATAGGTCAATTGTCACTGTCACACTTTCTAATAGTATATTGAAGTAAAATCCAGAATATGCAAATCTCAACTCTAGATTTTTGCACTTGCATTGAGATAGTCTTCCTTCTGGAAACCTGACTCCTGAGAAACTACTACAGGTGGTCTGATTTTGGTTCCATGCAGCAGGGTCTAACACGTGCCAGACCCACCGACTCTGAAAGTACTGTCGAGGGGAGGCAAGCTAGCATGGGTTGGGTACCTTGAGCATGAATAAAAAGCAGGCCAGTAAGAAAGTCTCGTTGTGAACCAGGGAGTTGATGGTGGCACTGCTGTGGCTTGCAGGAGATGTCATTGAGCAGCCGGGTGAATGGAAACAATAGTACTTTAGACCAGGCTGCTGACACAGCAACAGATAGCCCGATCATGCAGTTTCCTCAGATTCAAATAGCCATTGCTGCTGTCTATTCACAATGTAATGAAGGAGGACACTCAACTACTCTAAAGATGCAGAAAAAACACTAGACACAGCCATAGAGATGGCAACATCTTGGCACCATTAGCTTATCATGAGATTCTGAATTGACACAGATCACAATTGTGATTCAGGGGATGTATGATACACACCACATTACCACAACCCTTTGCCTGTCCACTCTTGCCACCCTATCAGGGTGCGCCCACTCAATTGACCTTTGACCAGGTCTCCCACAGCTGCACGCTGTCATGGCAGAACAGAGTGACTCAGAGGAAATAAATCAGTAAGGTAGTCAGTGGGTCAGGAACACAGTATGCCATGTGGAAATGACAGCAACAACATCCAGGCAACCATGCATTTGTACAGAACTCGATTCCCCACATCCACCACCGCTTCACCTCCCTGCAACCCAAGAATAGTTATTATTGAGATAGAGAACATGATGCATGTATGTAAGCACACAAGTGTATTTGAGACCATTCGAAGCTGGATGCATTACAAACCTTTTTGTTTCAATATTTTCAAATCTGAATGTCTCACTGAGGAGAGATGGGTGATGGACTGGGAGTTGCTACACTCAACTTCATGACAAGGACCTCCAGATACTAATGGAGGACATACAGAGATGACAAGAAATACTGTATCCAATTGGTTGCTATAACCCAACTGCAACGACAAAAAGGGCATGGCAAGAAATAGCAGCTGCTGTGGGTGCATCAGGGGACCATGGAAGAATATAGAAATTGTGTAGAAAGAGGTTCCATGACCTGTTGTGTTTTGGTGAGATGAGTTGTTAAGCACAAGCAAACAGAGATCCAAGTGACAGTTCACATCTGAATGCTGCACCTATGGTCGCACATCTGGCACATACCCCTCCTGTAACATTGAGCTACAGTGTGTCCAAACTGCTCCTATATGTGCACACAATATAGATGTGAATGAGCACTGAAGCAATGACATATTCATGAACTTTCTCTGGCAGCACAAGTTTTAAGTTTACTTTATTAGTGTCACAAGTAGGCTTACATTAACACTGCAATGAAGTTATTGTGAAAATCCCCTAGTCGCCACACTCCGGCACCTGTTCGGATACATTGAGGGAGAATTTAGCATGGTCAATGCACCTAACCAGCACGTCTTTCGGACTGTGGGAGGAAACCGGAGCACCCGGAGGAAACCCACGCAGACACAGGGAGAACGTGCAGGCTTCACACACTCAGTGACCCAAGCCAGGAATTGAACCTGGGTCCCTGGCATTGTGAGGCAGCAGTGCTAACCACTGTGCCACTGTACCGCCCCACTATATATTAGATTAACATTACCATGTCGTGTTTGCAGGTGAAGAGAGCTGAGAATACTCGGGAGATGAGTTTTTGATTTGATTTGATTTAATATTGTCACATGTATTAGTATACAGTGAAAAGTATTCTTATGCACTATACAGAAAAAGCATACAAAGAACAAGAACAAAGAACAAAGAACAATACAGCACAGGAACAGGCCCTTCGGCCCTCCAAGCCCGCACCGCTCCCTGGTCCAAACTAGACCATTCTTTTGTATCCCTCCATTCCCACTCCGTTCATATGGCTATCTAGATAAGTCTTAAACGTTCCCAGTGTGTCCGCCTCCACCACCTTGCCTGGCAGCGCATTCCAGGCCCCCACCACCCTCTGTGTAAAATATGTCCATCTGATATCTGTGTTAAACCCCCCCCCCCCCTCACCTTGAACCTATGACCCCCTCGTGAACTTCACCACCGATCTGGGAAAAAGCTTCCCACCATTCACCCTATCTATGCCTTTCATAATTTTATACACCTCTATTAAGTCTCCCCTCATCCTCCGTCTTTCCAGGGAGAACAACCCCAGTTTACCCAATCTCTCCTCATAACTAAGCCCCTCCATACCAGATAACATCCTGGTAAACCTCCTCTGTACTCTCTCCAAAGCCTCCACGTCCTTCTGGTAGTGTGGCGACCAGAACTGGACGCAGTATTCCAGATGCGGCCGAACCAACGTTCTATACATCTGCAACATCAGACCCCAACTTTTATACTCTATGCCCCGTCCTATAAAGGCAAGCATGCCATATGCCTTCTTCACCACCTTCTCCACCTGTGACGTCACTTTCAAGGATCTGTGGACTTGCACACCCAGGTCCCTCTGCGTATCTACACCCTTTATGGTTCTGCCATTTATCATATAGATCCTCCCTACATTATTTCTACCAAAATGCATCACTTCGCATTTATCAGGATTGAACTCCATCTGCCATTTCTTTGCCCAAATTTCCAGCCTATCTATATCCTTCTGTAGCCTCTGACAATGCTCCTCACTATCTGCAAGTCCTGCCAATTTTGTGTCGTCCGCAAACTTACTGATCACCCCAGTTACACCTTCTTCCAGATCATTTATATAAATCACAAACAGCAGAGGTCCCAATACAGAGCCCTGTGGAACACCACTAGTCACAGGCCTCCAGCCGGAAAAAGACCCTTCCACTACCACCCTCTGTCTTCTGTGACCAAGCCAGTTCTCCACCCATCTAGCCACCTCCCCCTTTATCCCATGAGATCCAACCTTTTTCACCAGCCTACCATGAGGGACTTTGTCAAACGCTTTACTAAAGTCCATATAGACGACATCCACGGCCCTTCCCTCGTCAACCATTTTGGTCACTTCTTCAAAAAACTCCACCAGGTTAGTGAGGCATGACCTCCCTCTCACAAAACCATGCTGACTATCGTTAATGAGTTTATTCCTTTCTAAATGCACATACATCCTATCTCTAAGAATCTTCTCCAACAACTTCCCCACCACGGACGGCAAGCTCACCGGCCTATAATTACCCGGGTTATCCTTCCTACCCTTCTTAAATAACGGGACCACATTAGCTATCCTCCAATCCTCTGGGACCTCACCTGCATCCAGTGACGAGACAAAGATTTGCGTCAGAGGCCCAGCGATTTCATCTCTCGTCTCCCTGAGCAGCCTTGGATAGATTCCATCAGGCCCTGGGGATTTGTCAGTCTTTAAATTCTCTAACAAACCTAACACTTCCTCCTTTGTATGGAGATTTTCTCCAACGGTTCAACACTCCCCTCCGAGACACTCCCAGTCAACACATCCCTCTCCTTTGTGAATACCGACGCAAAGTATTCATTTAGGATCTCCCCTACTTCTTTGGGCTCCAAGCATAATTCCCCACTTTTGTCCCTGAGAGGTCCGATTTTTTCCCTGACAACCCTTTTGTTCCTAACGTATGAATAAAATGCCTTGGGATTCTCCTTAATCCTGTCTGCCAAGAACATTTCGTGACCCCTTTTTGCTCTTCTAATTCCCCGTTTGAGTTCTTTCCTACTTTCTTTGTACTCCTCCAGAGCTCCCTCCGTTTTTAGCTGCCTGGACCTACCATACGCCTCTCTTTTCTTTTTGACCAGTCCCTCAATTTCCCTGGTTATCAACGGTTCTCGAATCCTACCCTTCCTATCCTTCTTTTTAACAGGCACATGCCTGTCCTGTAGCCCTAACAACTGTTCCTTAAAAGACTCCCACATGCCAGATGTGGATTTACCCTCAAACAGCCTCTCCCAATCAAGAGCTGCCAATTTCTGCCTAATCCCACTAAAGTTAGCCTTCCCCCAATCCAACACCTTACCCTTGGGACACCACTCATCCTTTTCCATCACTATCCTAAAGCTAACAGAATTGTGGTCACTATTTGCCACATGTTCCCCTACCGAAACTTTGAAGACCTGACCGGGCTCATTCCCCAGTACGAGGTCCAGTATAGCCCCCTCTCTAGTCGGGCTATCTACATATTGTTCCAAAGAACCCTCCTGTACACATTTTACAAATTCCTCCCCATTCAGAGTCCCTGCTCTCAGCGATTTCCAGTCTATACCAGGGAAATTGAAGTCTCCCACTACAACAACCCTATTTTTCCTGCACCTATCCAGTATCTCCTGACATATCCGTTCTTCCACTTCCCTTGGGCTGTTGGGGGGCCTGTAGTATACCCCCAACATAGTGACTGCGCCCTTCCTGTTTCTAAGCTCCACCCAGAGTGACTCTTTACACGACCCCTCTGAATTGTCCTCCCTCTGCACCGCTGTAATATGCTCTCCAACTAATACTGCTACTCCCCCACCTCTTTTGGCCCCTCCTCTATCTCGCCTAAAACACTTGTACCCCGGAATATTTAGCTGCCAGTCCTGTCCCTCTTTCAACCAAGTCTCTGTCACCGCAACCACATCCAAATTCCTCGTGAGCATTAAGGCCCTAAGTTCATCTGTCTTACCTGCTACGCTCCTTGTATTGAAGTATAAGCACTCCAGACCTCCAGACCCAGTGGGGTCATCCTCCCCCAGAGTGCTCTTCTTCTTTGCCAGCCTTGTCCCAGCCCCAAGCTCGTCCCCAGCCTCTACACTTGTAGACCTAATATTTTGATCCCCTCCCCCCTGCCATACTAGTTTAAACCGACCCCCCCCCCCCCCCCCGCCCCGAACTGCACCAGCAAAACTCCCAGCCAGGATATTCGTGCCCTTCCAACTTAGTTGTGACCCGTCCTTCTTGTACAGGTGCCATCCTCTCCTGAAAACTTCCCATTGATCTCGGAAAATGAAGCCCTCCCTCCTGGACCAGTCCTTTAGCCAAGCATTCAATTGTACTAACTCCCTATTCTTAGCCTCACTGGCACGAGGCATTGGGAGCAGCCCAGAGATGGCCACCCTGGAGGCCCTACTTTTTAGCCTATTTCCCAACTCCCTGAATTGCTCTCGTAGGACACCCCTGCTCTTCCTATCTACGTCATTTGCACCAATGTGTACAATGACATCCGTTTCTTTATCTTCCCCTTTTAATATGCCTCCTATCCGCTCGGAGACATCCATGACCCCAGCTCCAGGTAGGCAGACTACCATCCTGGAGTCCCGTTCGCACCCACAGAATTGCCTGTCCGTGCCTCTAACCTTCATAGAGAAGGAAAAGAGAGGGTGCAGAATGTAGAATTACAGTGATAGTTAGGGTATAGAAAAACATCAACTTAATATGAGGCAGGTCCATTCAAAAGTCTGATGACAGCAGAAAAGAAACTGTTCTTGAGTCATTTGTGACATGACTTCAGACTTTCGTATCTTTTTCCTGATGGAAGAAGGCGGAAGAGAATATGTCCGTGGTCTGTAGCGTCCTCGATTATGCTGGTTGCTTTTCTGAGGCAGCGGGAAGTGTAGACAGAGAGTCAATGGATTAGAGGCTTGTTTGCATGATGGACTGGGCTTCATTCATGATCCTTTGTGGTTTATTGCGGTCTTGGACAGAGCAGGAGCCATATCAAGTTGCGAGACAATCAGAAAGAATGCTTTCTATGGTGCATCTGTAAAAGTTGGTGAGAGTCATAGCTGACACGCCAAATTTCTTTAGTCTCCTGAGAAAATAGAGGGGTTGGAATGGGGTTGGTACTGCTGGTCTATGGCTAATTGGGAATGTTGAGGAGACAAAGAACAAAGAGAACAAAGAAAATTACATCACAGGTACAGGCCCTTCGGCTCTCCAAGCCTGCACCGACCATGCTGCCCATCTGAACTAAAATCCCCTACCCTTCCAGGGACCATATCCCTCTTTTCCTATCCTATTCATGTATTGGTCCAGCCACCCCTTAAAAGTCACGATTGTATCTGCTTCCACTACCTCCCCCAGCCGCGAGTTCCAGACACCCACCACCCTCTGTGTAAAATACTTGCCTTGCACATTTCCTTTAAACCTGGCCCCTTGCACTTTAAACCTGTGCCCCCTAGTAATTGACTCTTCAACCCTGGGAAAAAGATTCTGACTATCCACTCTATCTGTGCCCCTCATAATCTTGTAGACTTCTATCAGGTCACCCCTCAACCTCTGTCGTTCCACCAAGAACAAGCCAAGTTTCTCCAACCTCTCCTCACAGCTAATGCCCTCCATACCAGGCAACATCCTGGTAAATCTTTTCTGTACCCTCTCCAAAGCCTCCACATCCTTCTGGTAGTGTGGCGGTCAGAATTGAACACTATATTCCAAGTGCGGCCTAACCGAGTTTCTATAAAGCTGTAAATGACTTGCCAATTTTTAAACTCAATGCCCCGGCCAATGAAGGCAAGCATGCCGTATGCCCTCTTGACTACCTTCTCCACCTGCATTGCCACTTTCAGTGACCTGTGTACCTGTACACCCAGATCCTGCTGCCTATCAATACTCTTAAGGGTTCTGCCACTTACTGTATAAATGTAAATTTATATAGTAAATGACATGGAGACAGCCAGGGTTCCTGCCCAGCTGGCTGGTGGCAGGGGAAATTATCGGTAAAGCTGAAAAAAGCAATGGTAAAGACATTTTGCAACGTGGTTGTATTGGTGGAGCTGATGATATAAGTATACTGAACACAAGAGGATATTGTCATGAGGGGCAGTGCAAGGATGGGGATTGCATGATAAGGACATTGCCAGCATAGTTAAGGCAGTGGCACGAATCAGGGGATGCTTTCACAACCAGAATGGCTGTACCAAAATAACCCCTTTTTGTGTCTTACACAGAACCCACCACAGATCCCTCACCACTCCCCACCCCACCCCTCCACCCACCCCAGACCATCTCACCTCTCAGGAAGAGGAAAAGAAGTCCAAGGAGGCAGTGTCAAATCTGAGTAGCTTGCACTCTGCTAACTCAGTTAGCAGCACCTTGAACGGATGTAGCACCCATGTACAGTCAGTAGCAGGGTTGAAGAGCATTACATCAGAGTGCAAGAGGAGGCCTCAGAGTCAAAGACACCTGTGCACTGTCTCTCTTAGAGGAAGGAAGTAAATCATGATGGTGCTTTAATGGGCAAGAACATGTAGCCATAAGAGTTAACTTTTGGACCACAGTATTTAGATAATCAAATGCAGATATGTGGACCTGGTGGAGTTCCCTGAGTTAACAGGAGTGCAAGCACATCGAGTGGAGGAGTCTATCAAGGTGATGAGCTCCACTTCGTCTCATGAGCTTGAGCACATGAGCTCCAACCATGATAGAATGGAGAAACATATTCAGCAATCCAGCGAATGTATGCAAGAATAGTGTCTCGAGCCTCCAAAGCATTCAAGCCTCACTCAGTAGCCTGGATCACTCAGCTCAAAGTATGAGTGCTCACATCCATGGAATTCATGAGGAGCTGTGTTCCTTTACAGGACAGTCACAGGCTCCTGTTAGATTCTCTGCTCCCATCCAACACAGGTGGGATGGGAGAACGCTCAGATGGAGTTTAAAATACATTTTATTTGGATTAATTTGATGGAATATGGGTGTCGCTGGCCAGATCAGCATTTATTGCCCATCTGTAGTTGCCCTTCAGAACAGCCTTCTTGTACCACTGCAGTCCCTGAGGTGTAGGCACACCAACAGCTGTTAGGGAGAGAGTTCCAGGATTTTGATCCAGCAACAGTGGAGGAACGACAATATATTTCCAAGTCAGGATGGTGAATGGCTTAGAAGGAAACCTTCAGGTGGTGGTTATCCCAGGTATCTGCTACTCTTGTCTTTCTAGATGTTAGTGGTTGTGGGTTTGGAAGGTGCTGCCTAAGGAACTTTGGTGAGATCCTACAGTGCATCTTGTAGATTGTACACACGGCTACCACTGTTTGTCGGTGGTGGAGGGGGTGAATATTTGTGGAAGGGGTAGCAATCAAGCAAGCTGTTTAGTCTTGGATAGTGTCAAGCTTTTTGAGTGTTGTTGAAGCTGCACTCATTCAGGCAAATGGAGAGTGTTCCATCACACTCCTGACTTTGTGTTTTGTAGATAGTGGACAGGCTTTAGGGAGTCAGGAGGTGAGTTACTCACCATAGGATTCCTAGACTATTCTGGTAGCCACAATATTTATATGGCTAGTCCAGTTCAGTTTCTGGTCAGTGGTAACCCCCATGATGGGCACCACGCTGGCACAGTGATGAGCACTGCTGCCTCACAGTGCCAGGGACCTGGGTTCAATTCCAGCCTTGGGTGACTGTCTGTGTGGGTTTCCTCCAGGTGTTCCAGTTTCCTCTCACAATCCAAAGATGTGAAGGTTAGGTGGATTGACCATGGTAAATTGCCCCTTAGTGTCCAAAGGTGTGTAGATTAGAAGTTTATCGGGGTAAATACGCCGGGTTATGGGGATAGGGCCTGGGTTGGATGCTCTGTTGGAGAGTTGCTGCAAGCATGATGGGCCGAATGGCCTCCTTCTGCCCTGTAGGAATTCTATGAATTTAATTAATTCTATGATTTCTATTCTATGAAATCTATGTTGACGGCGGGGGATTTAGCGATGGTAATGCCATTGAATGTCAAGGCGCTTTGGTTAGAAGCTCTCTCGTTGGAGATAGTCATTGCCAGGCACTTGTGTAGTGCAGGTTTTACATGCCATTCGTCAGCTCAAGCTTGGATATTGTCCAGATCTTGTTGCATTTGGACATGGACTGCATCAGTATTTGAGGAGTCTTGAATGGTCCTGAACATTTGATGCGCGATATAACTCACGAGGCTAGAGATGCTCAAGGAAATAAAGGCTTTTATTTACTATTACAACGAAGCTACCATATATAATACACGATCCCAGACTGAGGGGTCCCAGACAGAGCAGTGACCTTTATACCTCTCCCAGGAGGCGGAGCCCGACTGGGATGTACCATAATAACTATAATACAGGTAGAACAGCCCAACCCTAACCCCAACAGTAACAAGTAGAACAACCCAACCCTAACCCCAACAGCAACATATATACAGACTCATAGTACTGGCCAGACCCTGGCTCAGTACTACCTGGTGGGAACCAACGATGGTTCACCACATTCACCCCTCCTTTGAAGACAAAGGCCGGTGGGGTACAAAAAACACAGAATAATTTGTCATCAGTCTATAAGTTCAGACGGTCAGGGGGACTGCACCGTCGTTGTGACCTCCTCAACACCGGCGATGACACCGGAGTAGGCACTCGCGGTGGCGTTCTCCCCAAGGCGATGTCCAACGGTTCCTCCACTGTCTCACGGGCCGGTTGACCCCGAGGTGATGACAATCCGTTGAGTTCAGACACGCCTTGAAGTGGCGACCATCTCCTGGACTCAGGCAAGCTGTACACGGGAGTAAAAGGGTTAAGTGATGGTCCCGATGCTGCCCGCGCCGTGTCAGGAGGGGAAACAATAGTTGGGGGATCACTAACAGGAGGTATGGGAGCGACAGGGGTTTCCAAGTCCCCTGCTGGCGCCAGGTCTCGAATCGAGACCGTGTCCTCTCGCCCGTCAGGGTATGCCACATAGGCATACTGAGGGTTGGCGTGGAAGAGATGGACCTGTTCAACCAAAGGGTCGGACTTGCGGGCCCTAACATGTCACCGCAGGAGGACAGGTCCTGAGTACGTCAACCAAGACGGTAATGAGGTGCCAGAGGAAGACTTCCGAGGGAATGAAAACAGCCTCTCATGGGGAGTAGCGTTGGTTGCCGTACACAGGAGTGAGCGTATGGAGTGGAGCGCATCAGGGAGCACCTCTTGCCAACGGGAGACTGGAAGGCCTTTTGACTTCAACGCCAGTAAGACAGCCTTCCAGATTGTAGCATTCTCACGTTCCACCTGTCCGTTACCCCTAGGGTTGTAGCTTGTGGTTCTACTAGAGGCAATCCCGTATGAGAGCAGGTATTGCCTCAAGTCATCGCTCATGAACGACGAGCCCCTATCACTGTGGATGTAGCAGGGGTACCCGAACAGGGTGAAAAGATCGCGAAATGCCTTGATAACCGTGGCAGCGGTTGTATCAGAGCAGGGAATGACAAAAGGAAATCTTGAGTACTCATCAATGATGTTGAGAAAGTACACATTCCGATCTGTCGAGGGAAGGGGGCCCTTAAAGTCCACACTCAGTCTTTCGAAGGGACGAGTGGCCTTAACGAGTTGTGCCCTGTCAGGTCGGTAAAAGTGCGGTTCGCATTCCGCGCATACCCGGCAGCTTCTAGTTATAGACCTGACATCCACCACCGAGTAGGGTAGATTCCAGGCTTTTACAAAGTGATGGAGCCGAGTGACCCCTGGATGGCAGAGGTCATTGTGGAGAACCTGCAAACGGTCCTCCTGCATACTGGCGCATGTTCCACGCGACAGGGCATCCGAGGGCTCGTTGAGTTTCCCTGGACGATACATGACGTCGTAATTATAGGTGGAGAGTTCGATTCTCCACCTCAAGATCTTGTCGTTCTTGGTCTTGCCCCGTAACGTGTTGTTGAACATGAACGCCACGGACCACTGGTCCGTGATCAGGGTGAACTGTTTTCCCACCAAGTAATGGCGCCAATGCCGGACGGCCTCCACAATGGCCTGGGCCTCCTTTTCCACCGCTGAATGTCGAATTTCGGGGCCTTGGAGGGTGCGAGAGAAAAAGGCGACGGGCCTGCCCGCCTGGTTAAGTGTGGCAGCCAGGGCAAAATCAGATGCATCACTCTCCACCTGAAAGGGGATGGACTCATTGACAGCGTGCATCGTGGCTTTCGCGATGTCAGCTTTTAGTTTATCAAAGGCCAAACGAGCCTTTGGTGCTAGGGGAAAAGAGGTAGACTTGATGAGCGGACGGGCTTTGTCCGCGTAATTGGGAACCCACTGTGCGTAGTAAGAGAAGAAGCCTAAGCATCTTCTCAGTGCTTTTACGCTAGTGGGCAGGGGCAGTTCAAGGAGGGGACACATACGGTCTGGATCAGGGCCGATGACCCCGTTTTCCACCACGTATCCAAGGATGGCTAGGCGGCACGTACAAAATACACACTTCTCCCTGTTGTAGGTCAGATTCAGGCGAGATGCAGTGCGTAGGAATTTAAGGAGATTGGTATCGTGGTCCTGCTGGTCATGGCCGCAGATGGTGACGTTATCCAGGTACGGGAAGGTAGCCAGCAGTCCGTTATGGTCCACCATTCAGTCCATAGCACGCTGGAAGACCAAGACCCCATTGGTGACACCCTTAGAAAATGGTACAAGCGACCATCCGCCTCAAAAGCCGTGTATTGTCGGTCCTCTGGGCGAATGGGGAGCTGGTGGTAGGCAGACTTTAGGTCGATGGTGGAGAACACCCGGTACTGCGCAATCTGATTGACCATGTCAGATATGCGCGGGAGGGGATACGCATCCAGCTGCATGTATCTATTAATGGTCTGACTATAGTCAATGACCATCCGGGGTTTGTTCCCACTCTTGACCACCACGACCTGCGCTCTCCAAGGACTAGCGCTAGATTGTATGATCCCTTCCTTGAGGAGCCGCTGAACCTCAGATCGAATGAAGATCCGATCCTCAGCGCTGTAACGCCTACTCTTAGTCGCAATGGGCTTGCAGCCTGGCACAAGATTCTGGAATAGGGACGGTGTGGTAATCTTAAGCGTCGAGAGGCTACAGATGGAGCGCGTTGGGCAATTTAGAGGCTGCGAGTCTCCCACTGAAAGCGGAGGGAGTGGCCCACCGTACTGCAGGGTTACACTCTTCAAGTGGACCATGAAATTTAGTCCGAGGAGTATTGGCGCGCAAAGGTGCGGTAACACCAGGAGCTTGAAGCTCTCGTAAACCGTGCCCTGCACCGTTAAATTTACCACGCATCTCCCTAGCACGGTGACAGACCGGGACCTTGATGCCATCGAAATCGTCTGCTTGACAGGTTGGATCTGGAGGCCACACCGCTTCACAGCGTCTGGGTGAATAAAACTCTCTATGCCCCCACTGTCAAACAGACAATAAATCAAGCGTTTGTTTACCTGTATGTCCATCATGGACTTGTCGAGTCTGTGAGGCTTTGCCTGGACCAGGATGATCGACGCCACCGTTGGTTCGTGAGCGCCACTGCAGGCAGCTGAGATGGATGAAGATGACCCCTGCTGGTCGTTCGCGGTCGGTGCCGACCAAAATGGCTGCTCCCATAGGTCGCACATGGGCGATGGCGCCAAAATCAGCGACCCCTGGTGGTCGCGCGTCTCTTGCGACTCCGTCGTCTGTAATGGCGACGTTCTGGCCTCACACGTGGAAGAAACCCTCGACGATGCCGACGACGAGGAACCCGGCTCTGGGGACAGGCCGCACTGCTGTTCCTGGAAGTAAGTTTGGATCGACATACCTTCGAATAATGCCCCTTCTTGCCGCAGGCGTAGCACAACACCGCTTTAGCGGGGCATCGCTGCCGAGTGTGCTTCACTCCCCCACAGAAGTAACACCGCGGGCCGCCTGGAGCTGCTGCCGTCGTCAGGCCCGAGTGTGGGCATGCCATCACACAGCTTTTCGGACCCGAGGGACGAGGTGGGATCTGCGACTGCTCCTGCCATGCTGTCTCCACGTGGTCTTCGGGATACAACGCTAGGCTTTTGGAGGCCGTCTCCAACGTATCCGTTAGTTCTATCGACTTCGTGAGATCAAGATTACCTTGCTCCAACAGTCTGAGCCGGATATAAGATGATCCGATTCCCGCCACAAACGCATCTCGAGCGAGGTCATTCATGTTCTGGTCTGCCTACACTGCTTTGCAGTTACAGCCCCTGGCTAGCTGTAGAAGCTCGCACACATACTGTTCCGTCGTTTCGCCGGGCTGTCGTCGTCGAGTGGCTAAAAGATATCGAGCATGCATCTCGTTTGGCGGTTTAATGTAGCGCTTCTTAAGAAGCTCGAGGGCCCCTTTGTAGTCGGTGGCTGCACAGATCGCTAAATATACAGCGTCGCTTACCCTCGCCTGGAGGACCTGGAGTCTGTCGTTGTCTGTGGTGACCGCTGCGGAGGCTGCGAGGTAGTCCTGAAAACATTTCAACCAGTGGTCGAAGGTGTTGGAGGCGCCCGCCGCACGTGGGTCCAGTGTAAGATGTTCGGGTTTTAACATTTGCTCCATACTCTCTGTATCGTTTTTCTTTTTTTTTAACGACGAGAGTTCAACTAATAGTAAATAAAATTGATGCGCGTTATAACTCACGAGGCTAGAGATGCTCAAGGAAATAAAGGCTTTTATTTACTATTACAATGAAGCTACCATATATAATACACGATCCCAGACTGAGGGGTCCCAGACAGAGCAGTGACCTTTATACCTCTCCCAGGAGGCGGAGCCCGACTGGGATGTACCATAATAACTATAATACAGGTAGAACAGCCCAACCCTAACCCCAACAGTAACAAGTAGAACAACCCAACCCTAACCCCAACAGCAACATATATACAGACTCATAGTACTGGCCAGACCCTGGCTCAGTACTACCTGGTGGGAACCAACGATGGTTCACCACAACATTGTACATTCATCAATGAACATCCCCACTTCTGACCTGATGATGGAAGGAAGGTCATTGATGAACCAGGATGTTGAGATGCTGGTGTTGGACTGGGGTGGACAAGATGACAAGTCACACAACACCAGGTTATAGTCCAACAGGTTTATTTGAAATCATAAGCTTTCGGAGCGCTGATCCTTTGTCCACTGAAGTCACTTCACCTGACATTGATGAAACATGGAGGGTTTTCCCCTTGATTTTCATTGACTCCAATTTTGCTTGGGCTCCTTGAAGCCATACTCTGTCAAATGATGTCTTGATGTCAAGGGCAGCCACTCTCACCTCATCTTTGGCATTGGGTTCTTTTGTCCATATTTGGACCAATGCTGTAATGAGCTGAGTGACCCTGATGCAACCCAAACTGAGCATCCATGGGCAGGTTATTGCTGAGTAAGTGCCACTTCATAGTGCTGTTGATGACCCCTTCCATCACTTTACTGATCGAGAGTAGAGTGATAATTGGGGCGATTATTGGCCAGGTTGGATTTGTCCTGTTTCTTATGTACAGGATATAGCTGGGCAATTTTCCACATTGCTGAGTAGATGCCAGGATTGTATCTGTACTAGAGCATCTTAGCTAAGGGCGTGGCAAGTTCTGAACCACATGAAGATGCAATTCAAGCATGAGTGTTGGGTGCAAGGCGGTCATCAATACATAGTGTTACATAGTGAACTAAATGGATTCCATATGGTAAGATGCCAAATATGCTCCAAGGTAGAATACTGCAGCGCTCTCCACATCACACTGGAAGCTAATGTCCTCAAGGAAATAGACGATTTGGCTTGTAAGGGAGCTGAGGTTTATGGCAGCATTACCTATTACAGATGTTGCAAACTTCTGAAACTGGACTCAGGAGCTGCATGAAAAATGCTGAAGTTGATTCAATGATCTGGTCCACCACATCTGTAGCCTCATCATGCACAATGCGTATTAGCTGCAGTACAGTTAGCACATACAATCATAGCTGTTGGTATTGGGTGTGAAGTCTTACTTCCTATTGGCACTTTCAGTATAGTAAGCATGATTTGAGTATGCACAAGGTCATGTCTTTGCCACCTCTGACAGCCATTGGCAGAAATGTGAAGGGTCAAGGTTGTGGATCATAGAATCCAACAGTGCAGAAGGAGGCCATTTGGCCCATCAAATCTGCACTGCCCACAATCCCACCCAGGCCCTATGCCCATAACCCCATGCTTTTACCCTAGCTAGTCCCCTTGACAGTAAGGGGCAATTTAGCATTGCCAATCCACCTAACACACACATCTTTGGACTATGGGAGGAAACCGGAGCACCCGAAGGAAACCCATGCAGACACAGGAAGGATATGCAAACTCCACACAGACAGTGACTCAAGCCGGGAATCAAACCTGGCACTGTAAGAGAACCACTGTGCCACCCATAAGCATCTTTCAAGTTGTGTTTGTGCTGTTTGTTGAGGTCAAGGGTTATGTTAGTGATGGTTTCAGCCATATTTATGTGACTGATCATAGTTCTATTGCTGTTGTTTTCTCCCTTGTTGGGGATGGGCATTTCCCTGAGAAACTGTGACTTCCAGATTAAAGGTTTGCTGGTGGAAACTGCTCACCAGAAACTGACTGCTATTGGTTGTGAGCTTTTCAACAGTCTAGGTGAATTTATTCTGGATTAAGAGGCTTCCAGTGATGACACCTTCCTGCAAAGAATCAGGCATGGCTCCATGCACCTGTCCCTACCACCCTCCTTGTCTCCTCCCTATCAAGGCATGGACAAAAGCCTCCCTCCAGTGCCTGATTTTCCATATTATTATCCTCCTCCTCCGATGCTGTGACTGTGATACAGGTTTCTTCCTCTTCCCGTTGTCGGCTCCGCTGCTGCATCATTTTGTGCAGCACACGACGCACCACCATTATTCAGGAGACCTATGAAGAGAAATACTGTAGAATTCCTCCTGAGCAGTCAAGGCACCTAAAGTGCATTTTGACAATGACTATACCCTGCTCTATTGTACTATGGGTAACCACATGACTGTCGTTATAATTTCATTTGGGTTTTGCTTGTGGTTGCCTAAAGGAAGTCATTAGCCACCCCTTGTCTCCCAAAAGTCAATCACAGATCCATTTTGGTGCTTGAAAAAGCTAAGGCAGTTTCTCATTATGAATGAGTCATGGCAGCTATCAGGGTAGCATGCACAGACTTGTAGGAAAACCTTGCTGTGGTCACACACCATCTGCAGATTCAGGGAGTAGAAGGATTTTCTGTTAATGAAGGTGTCAGGTTGATGAGTTGAAGCCCTTATGGTGAAACATGTGCAATCGATAATCCCATGCAACTGAGGGAAGTCTGCTAAATAGAGCAAACCCCCTACCATTCTGTGTGCAGCTGGCTATGAGATTCTGCTGAGATCTCCTGCCTGGAAAAAGCTGACTGCATAAAAATTCAGAGTCATGACAACATTGACAGCACTGACAGAGCATGAGGATCAACAGACTGTGGTTCAAGATGTTGCTAAACCATGCAACATAAGCCAGTAACCAATTATTGGATTCAACTTAGCTATCTTCTGCCCTGATTTTGAGTCACATTGAGATATGACCAACTCTGCCAGTGGACATTTATCGCATACTGCTTCCTCTACCTCTAGCCCTGGCGCCTTCCCTCTGGCCTCAGATTCTCTTGTCCCACTTGGCATAAATGTATGAAAGTGCCATCCCCAATTTGGCTTTTCTAAGGCACAATGCACACTCCTCCTTTCTCTGTCATATACCTCTCCCTGTCCGCTGGGTTCCTGAGTCACTAAAAGCAAAAATCTTTGCCTTTCCAAGGCCATGGGCTCCATTCTCAAACTTCCTTGGGTTTCAAACAAACACCTGTAATTATCATTTTCAACTTCAGTGGCAGTTGTTGCAATTTTTTAACACAATTCAAAAGGGGACTGAGCTCTCCAAATGGGTTCCCTAGCTCTCCAAAGAGCTCCAGTGAGTTGATACCACCTGGTGAAAAGTGTCAAACCACAAGTTGTGTTTCACATTCCTTGCTGACAAAAACATAATCTGAACTGGAGATATTGCAGCTTTATATGTTCAGTTGCCTCCATGAACCCCACAATTCCCTATTTCTCTTTGGTGGGTGTTGCGTTCAGGGATAGGCTGGAATCGGGATTCCAGTGCCAGTATGGTTATGCCGGAGACCCTGTCTGTTATTAATCGAAGGTGACTCGATGCAGCTTTAACAATAAAGGCTTTATTTCCAACAGAATATTTGCATACAAGTACAACAAGGTAAGACTAGACTACAAGTGCGATTGCTCCTCTGGACTCCCAGGCTTCAACTGCCAATCCCTCCTCAACCTGTGGTCTGTGTCATCCTGCCGATTGGCTCAGCTTCCCGCCGGAGCGATCCATAACGTGTTCACCAGTCACATGGCCCTCAGAACACCCCTCCCCTCCTCCCACTTCAGGGGCCACATGACTAGGCTCTTTCCCCATAAAATCCAAAACACCCTTAAGGAGAAACAAAGAACAACATGAGTAGGCAAATCACAGGGTACCTAAAAAACATCATGAAAACTCAGCAAAGGTTCAAACTGTCCAGGGCCTTCCTGGCTCAGTTACAGCACCTCAGTTCAGTGGCAGGCTTGTCCATATTTAAAGGACAGGATGAGACAAGAATGGCAAGCTCATTAATTCTGGATTTAGTGGTTCTTCAGGCTCCACTGTCTCCTCCCCTAAGGGTTGCTCAGTCCCACATACTCGACCAAAATTCCAGTGGCCAGACTTGGCAGCCTCAAAATCACTTCAGAGATCGGCTGCATATTCCCTATGTCCTCTACTGCTCTCTTCCTCAGATGGTCCACATGTTTCTTAAGCCTGCAGCCTTGTACCTCCACTACATAGGGAATCAGCCCTGTTCTCGCCACAATTTTACCAGCCACCCATACCGGGCTTGTTCCATATTTTCTGACATAACTATATCCTCCATTTTAAACACTCTGTTTTTGCTTCCTGAATTGTGATTTACATTCTGAGAGGCTTTCCTAGCCCCCACCCACCCCGCCAAGTTTGGGAATAACATGTCCAGTCTTGTTCACAACCGATGGCCCATCAGTCACTCGGCAGGCATGACCCCCGTGGCCACTTGGGGGTGGTGCTATATGACAATAGAAAACTGACTATGCATAAAGGAAGGGGCACGTTCACCTGTTTTTTTATTGACAACTTAAATGTTTATACCACCCACTCTGCCAGCCCATTTGATGCTGAGTGGTAAGGTGCTGACCTAATCTGGTGGATGCCATTGGTCTTGAGAAATCTTTGGGCTTCTTCTGTTATGAATGATGTGCCATTGTCTCATATCACCACTTCTGGAATGCTATGAATAGCAAAGATCTTCCTTAACTTGTCAGTGGTGACTGTGGCTTCATCACTTGCATATCTAATCACTTGAAGTGTACGTCCACTAGTATATAAAACATATACCCCATAAATAGCCCAGCAAAATCTATTTGTAACCTCGCCCATGGTTGGTTTGGCCACTCCCAAGTATGCAAATTCGCTAGTGCCGATAAAGCTTGTTGAGCTTCACAACTGGGGCATTGACTAACCATCCTTTCTACTTCCTTCTCAATGCCTAGCCACCACACATAACTCTGGCTGGGGCCTTCATTCTAATTTGACCTGGATGAAAATCATGCAATTCTTGTAACAGGAGCTGTCTCCCTTGGGGTGGGACTGTAACTCCCACCCCCCTTCAGTGACACCCTGTCTTCACAAGTTATATCTGACCTAGTTTGGTAGGGTTTTAACAAGTCTGACTTCTGATAGTGCCACCCTTGCGTGACCGTCTTTTTTGCCTTCGCTAATGCAGGATCTCTTTTTGTCCGCAATTTTACATGTTTTGTTGAAACTGGCAAGGTGTCTACAAAACGCAGAGCTAGTACAATCTCTTGAGGAACCGATGGTGATGCTACTGTTTGTGGCAAAGGTAACTGACTCAGTCGTCTGCATGTGATATCTGCATACCAGGCAATGTTGAAAGGTATAACTATATGCTGCTAACAAAAGAATCCATCTCTACACCCTTGTGGAGGCAATTGGTGGCACTGGCTTATCTTCTCTGAAAAGACCTGACAATGACTTGTGATCTGAAACGATTGTAAAAGGTCGGCCATAAATATACTGATGGAACTTTTTGATAACGTAGGAGACTGCCAAGCTTTCCTTGTCTATTTGGGAGTATTTGCTCTTGGCATTGGCCTGCCTTCTTGAAGTGAAGGCAATGGATCTTTCTGCTCCATCAGGTATCCTGTGGGACAAAACAGCTCCCATTCCATACGGTGAAGCATCGCAGGTTACTATTAAGGGTTTATTTGTGTCAAAATGCACCAACATGGCAGATGACTGCAAAGCCTGTTCAACTTTTGTGAATGCTTCCTTCTATTCTGTTCCCATTTCCACCTTTGGTGTTTTTTTATCAGTTGGTGAAGTAGAGTTTAAACGGTAGAAACATTTTAAAAAACCTGCCACAGTAATTGGCTTGCCCAGAGATGATTTCAACTCGGATACATCTATTGGCTGTGGTAACTTATTGATGGCTTTTACCTTTTTTACCAAAGGACGATGACCCTTCAAATTCACCTGAATCCTAAATAGGTGACTTATTCTGATCAAAATCTACAGTTTTCCCACATCCGCCTAACCAATTCTTTCTTAAAACGTCTCGACAAAATTGGATCTGGATTCTTAAGGTGAAGTGCTAGTGATTACTACATCATCCAGATAAATCACTACATTGGGGATGCCTTGCAAAAAGCTCTCCATTGTATGGTGGAAAATGCCACAGGCTGATGAGACTCCAAAAAGCAATGTGGTATTCTGTGTGTTAATTGTCACCAACATTTGTGAGTCCACATCCCACTCCAGCTGCTGATAGGCATGGCTGAAGTCCAATATAGTATACTTTAAACCTTCAGCTTATTTAGCACAGAGATCTTCAATACTGAGTACGGGGTACCTATCTATCTGTGCTCCTTTATTGACAGTTAATTGGTAATTCCTGCAAATTCTGACTGTCTGATCCAGTTTTAAAATGGGGACTATATGTGCAGCCCATTCAGAGAATTGTTCAGGCTTTATCATGTCCAAACCTTCCAGTCTCTTAAGCTCGATCTCCAGCTTTTGATGAGAGACATAATGCACCGGGTGGGCCCAAAAAAATTTAGGTATTGTTTCCTGAACCAGATAGATTTTAGCTCCCCATATTCATCCTAATTCGCCTCTGAAGACCTCAGAATATTTCTACAGTAGCTCATGAAAACTTCGATCCCTCAGGTTTAAACTTTCTAGCCAGTTTAACCATATTTGTTTTAACCAATCACATCCCATTAAACAAGGTCTGTGACCCTTGATTGCCAATACTGGCAGCTTTGCTGTCTGCTTCTGATATTCATGATGTGGAGATGCCGGCGTTGGACTGGGGTAAATACAGTAAGAAGTTTAACAACACCAGGTTAAAGTCCAACAGGTTTATTTGGTAGCAAAAGCCACACAAGCTTTCGGAGCCCCGAGCCCCTTCTTCAGGTGAGTGAAGCTATCAGAACCAATTAACTGCAAGTTAATTTCTCCCATTCCAAATTGCACATTAACTTCAGGCAGAAAAGCATTAAGATGAGCTGATGGCTCAGAGAGTCACCTGAAGAAGGGGCTCGGGGCTCCGAAAGCTTGTGTGGCTTTTGCTACCAAATAAACCTGTTGGACTTTAACCTGGCGTTGTTAAACTTCTTGCTGCTTCTGATATGCCACAGTTACTGTTGCTGCACCTAAAGACTGCACTGTCTCTCCAGTCTATGTAGACAACACGGCACCTGATACTCTTAGTCTCAATTGTTGGAGTTCCTTTTGCAGATAATGAAATGCCTGTTCCTCTATGACTGTGGCAGAGGCCCTTCTATCACATTCCATTTTTAGTGCTTTACCATTTACCTGCAAAGTTATCTCTATTGGGGGCATTTGGTTTAGCTGGATCTGGTTCAGGGTGAATGGCTCTGATCCTTTGCTGGGCTCCTCATCCATATTGTTTACAGAAGTTAAGCTAGTACTGGCTGTTTATTTTTTGCACTGACTGTCCCAATTGATTTGCTCTGCACCATGACTTTAAGTGGCCTTTCTTGCTACATTTGAAGCACACATAGTTCTTGAATCTTCTTGACAAACTTCTTGAGAGTTTTCTCCGCGACATTAAAAACACGCTTCAGTCCTCAATGTTGCGCTTCTTCTGCCGGGCACTGTTGCACCCCCGCCCCGGGCTGTTTTGTGGCACAGCCGTTTTCCATCATAATGATATACCTCATTTGGCATTCCTTGCAAACATTGCAGTTCTGTTACTCCCTGCTCTGCACAGTCAGTCAGGTAGTAACGCCAGCATCCAACGCCGGCATCTCCACATCATGACTACCATCGACACCGCAAACTGCCGGCTCCAAGTGGAGAGGATCTCCAATAAGATTCCAACGCCGGCATCTCCATATCATGACAGTCAGTCAGGGCCAGTTCCACAGCTTTTTCGAAGATGATTTTGGTCTCTGCCAGTAACCTTGTTTGAATTATTAAGCTGTCGATACCGCAAGCTATTCTGTCCAATACATTTCAGTTAATGTTTGACCGAATTTGCAGTGTTTTGCCAATCTCCTAAGTCATTGTCCTTATTATATTCTCAAAGGAAATTAGTTCGCAGACAAGGCAATTGGTGAACAAACCCCATTAAGTACTTTCATGGAAAATACATTTTTAAAAGCGACTTTGTCAACTTTTACCAGTTAATTTGTGAGAAATAATTCCCATGGAGACAAGCATTAATGAATTTACCACTAATTGGAGCCATCAGCTCATCTTAATGCTTTTCTGCCTGAAGTTAATGTGCAATTTGGAATGGGAGAAATTAACTTGCAGTTGACTGGTTCTGACAGCCTGTACCCTGTATGTCATCCTTCCAAATCATCTGATTGGTTCTGGTAATCTCCAATCCTACATTGAAAGCAATGTGTTCTGTGAATCTGGACAATGTCCAATACCAGTCAAGGAGAATTTGATTTTTCATGTGGATAGTTGACAAACTTTGACATAACTTGGAAATAATAAATGTCAAGTAGAAATTGACAATGTTAGTGTCCAATTTGGAAATTACTCTTTACGCTTTGATACCATTTGGACAATTGGTTTGAGTTGTCTTGCTAATGGAGGGTGATATACCTTGAAAAAGAAATATAGGCTGGAACTCCCAATCTCATATACCCCATCACTGCTGTCAGTGAGAACTGAGAATTTGAAAACAACTGTCACCAACAGAATGTATTTGCTTTATTACTGCCTATAACCAGCCTGTTTTGCCTGGAAAAAGGTGTGTCTTTTCTTACCTTTGGAAGGTGTATTCAGATTGTACAATTCAGCAGCAAGCTTTTGTGAGTCTAAAATAAAGGCAGAATTTGTTCTCATGCACCAATCCCAAAGCAACACTACGCCATACACTTGGTCACAAACACACACACACACTCTCACTCACTCACACACTCACTCACTTACTCACTCACACACACACACACTCTCACTCACTCACACACTCACTCACTCACTCACACACACACACACACACTCTCACTCACTCACACACTCACTCACTTACTCACTCACTCACACACACACACACTCACACACACACACTCTGGATTGGATAAAGATACATAATTATGGATATGTGTGGGGGTCACAGGGTAGTTGTCATGGGGGACTTTAACTTTCCAAATATTGATTGGAGCCTTTGTAGGTCAAATAGTTCGGATGGGGCAGTTTTTGTGCAGTGTGTGCAGGAGGGTTTCCTGACACAATATGTGGATAGGCCGACAAGAGGTGAGGCCACATTGGATTTGGTACTGGGAAATGAACCGGGCCAAGTGTTAGATTTGGTTGTGGGAGAGCACTTTGGAGATAGTGACCACAATTCGGTGTCTTTTGTTATTGCAATGGAGAGGGATAGGGCCGTACGGCAGGGCAAGGTTTACAATTGGGGGAGAGGTAATTATGATGCGATTAGGCAAGAATTAGGGGGCATAAGTTGGGAACAGAAACTGTCAGCGAAAGGAACTAATGAAAAGTGGAACTTTTTCAAGGAACAAATACTGGATGTCCTTGATAGGTATGTCCCTGTCAGGCAGGGAGGAAATGGCCGAGTGAGGGAACCATGGTTCACGAAAGAGGTGGAATGTCTTGTGAAAAGGAAGAGGGAAGCTTATGTAGGGATGAGGAAACAAGGTTCAGATGGCTCGATTGAGGGTTACAAGTTAGCAAGGAATGAGCTGAAAAAGGGGCTTAGGAGAGCTAGGAGGGGACACGAGAAGTCCTTGGCGGGTCGGATCAAGGAAAACCCAAAGGCTTTTTACTCTTATGTGAGCAATAAAAGAATGACCAGGGTGAGGTTAGGGCCGGTCAAGGACAGTAGTGGGAACTTGTGTATGGAGTCAGTAGAGATAGGCGAGGTGGTGAATGAATACTTTTCTTCAGTGTTCACCAAGGAGAGGGGCCATGTTTTTCAGGAAGAGAAGGTGTTACAGGCTAATAGGCTGGAGGAAATAGATGTTCGGAGGGAGGATGTCCTGGCAGTTTTGAATAAACTGAAGGTCGATAAGTCCCCTGGGCCTGATGAAATGTATCCTAGGATTCTTTGGGAGGCAAGGGATGAGATTGCAGAGCCTTTGGCTTTGATCTTTGGGTCCTCGCTGTCCACGGGGATGTTGCCAGAAGACTGGAGAATGGCGAATGTTGTTCCTCTGTTTAGGAAAGGGAATAGAAATGACCCTGGTAATTATAGACCGGTTAGTCTTACTTCGGTGGTTGGTAAATTGATGGAAAAGGTCCTTAGAGATGGGATTTACGACCATTTAGAAAGATGCGGATTAATCCGGGATAGTCAGCACGGATTCGTGAAGGGCAAGTCGTGCCTCACAAATTTGATAGAATTTTTTGAGGAGGTAACTAAGTCTGTTGATGAAGGTAGGGCAGTTGATGTCATATACATGGATTTTAGTAAGGCGTTTGATAAGGTCCCCCATGGTCGGCTTATGATGAAAGTGAGGAGGTGTGTGATAGAGGGAAAGTTGGCCGATTGGATAGGTAACTGGCTGTCTGATCGAAGACAGAGGGTGGTGGTGGATGGAAAATTTTCGGATTGGAGGCAGGTTGCTAGCGGAGTGCCACAGGGATCAGTGCTTGGTCCTCGCTCTTTGTGATTTTTATTAATGACTTAGAAGAGGGGGCTGAAGGGTGGATCAGTAAATTTGCTGATGACACCAAGATTGGTGGAGTAGTGGATGAGGTGGAGGGCTTTTGTAGGCTGCAAAGAGACATAGATAGGATGCAAAGCTGGGCTGAAAAATGGCAAATGGAGTTTAACCCTGATAAATGTGAGGTGATTCATTTTGGTAGGACTAATTTAAATGTGGATTACAGGGTCAAAGGTAGGGTTCTGAAGACTGTGGAGGAACAGAGAGATCTTGTGGTTCATATCCACAGATCTCTAAAGGTTGCCACTCAAGTGGATAGAGCTATGAAGAAGGCCTATAGTGTGTTAGCTTTTATTAACAGGGGGTTGGAGTTTAAGAGCCGTGGGGTTATGCTGCAACTGTACAGGACCTTGGTGAGACCACATTTGGAATATTGTGTGCAGTTCTGGTCACCTCACTATAAGAAGGATGTGGAAGCGCTGGAAAGAGTGCAGAGGAGATTTACCAGGATGCTGCCTGGTTTGGAGGGTAGGTCTTATGAGGAAAGGTTGAGGGAGCTGGGGCTGTTCTCTCTGGAGCGGAGGAGGCTGAGGGGAGACTTAATAGAGGTTTATAAAATGATGAAGGGGATAGATAGAGTGAACGTTCAAAGACTATTTCCTCGGGTGGACGGAGCTATTACAAGGGGGAATAACTATAGGGTTTGTGGTGGGAGATACAGGAAGGATATCAGAGGTAGGTTCTTTACGCAGAGAGTGGTTGGGGTGTGGAATGGACTGCCTGCAGTGATAGTGGAGTCAGACACTTTAGGAACATTTAAGCGGTTATTGGATAGGCACATGGAGCACACCAGGATGATAGGGAGTGGGATAGCTTGATCTTGGTTTCAGATAAAGCTCGGCACAACATCGTGGGCCGAAGGGCCTGTTCTGTGCTGTACTGTTCTATGTTCTATGTTCTATAATGCACTTTTATAAATAACAATTACTTACGTCTCTGTGTTATCATTTGTTGTCTCCCATGCAGAAGACGTATGGTTTCTTGAATGGATTTTATAATTTAAAGTTGATGCAAGCATCTTGAAAAGTGAAGGGTTTACAGCTGGTTGTGAGGTTTCTTATATCAATGAGCTTAGCTCTCAGGTGGGCTTTCACACTGGAACATGTTAAGCATCTGATCTGCTAGATGGCTTGTAGCTAGTTTTTGGTTCTCAAACATAAAGGCCAGAATTGTCGAGTCTCGTACGGCCTGCTACCTCTGCCATCAAGAAGAGAGAATTTGACTTTCAGCTAAATCTCCTTTCGCTGCAGCGAGACTGGAGAATCCCAGCCGTGGGTGCGGTCAGAATTCCTGCTAAAGTCTAGGGTCGGGGGGCAATTCTCCCAGCCTGCTGTGCTGCTCTAGCAGTGCAACAGGCTGGAAGACATCAGCAGAGGCCGTTTCATGGGCTCCCCGCTGAGTGCTACAGTTTCCGCATGTCTCCAGGGCCAAGATTTGTAGCATCATCAGCTCTGCACCAAAAATCGGCATGGAGGTGATTTCCATATTTAAATCCTGATTTGCATCTGATTAGCGGGCCCCGGACTGAAGTCTCCGCACCTGCTCGCGTCTCCACCCCCACCCCACCAGGAGTGGTTCATTCCAGAGGGATTTACTACTGCTCTCCAAGAATGGGGAACAGGCAGCCTAACCCTGCTGGAGGGAACAGAGGCCATGGAGACTCCCCCAGGAGGTCGTAGCTAAGGGGCGGGGCGGGGCGGCGGGCCCCCCCTCAGCAGTGCCGCTTGGCAGTGTCAGTCTGGCACCCTGGCACTGCCCAAGGGGCAAACTGGCAATGTTCAAGGGGCACCATGACACATCCCACTGGGCATCAGATAGCGCCAAGGGGAAGGGGCCCGAGGGGGGCACGGCCAACGGGGGGGCCTATAGGGGGGACAATCAGTGGGGGTAGCAGGTTTCACTGCCACTCTGCACAGGAATCGGGCAGAGGGAAGTAGGATGATGATCAAGGCTGAGCATCGGGGTGGGGGGGTTGGGGGTGGGTCAGGTCTTCCCGGGGTGGATGGGGGCGTTCAGGACTGCCAGTGGTTGGGGGGGTGATTCAGGTTTGCTGGGGGGGTGCGGGTCGGGACTGCTGGGGGGGTGGAGGGTGGGTTGGGACTGCCGAGGGGGGGGGGAAGGGATCAGGGGATCGGGCTGGCCAGGTGGCGGGGGTGGGAACATTGTGGCTGGCTCAGAGAGGTCCAGGAGGCCAACAATCGTGGGATGGGGTGGTCAGTAGGTTGGCAATGGGGGATTAAGGGGCTGGCCAGCAAACAGGAGGCCAGCAGTGCAGGGTAACTGCCCATTTGCCGATCTCAGCACTGACAGATTGGCGCATGTGCAGTGGCCTGCTCAGCACTATGCTGTGGAGATGCCAGCGTTGGACTGGGGGTAAACACAGTAAGAAGTCTCACAACACCAGGTTAAAGTCCAACAGGTTTATTTGGTAGCAAAAGCCACTAGCTTTCGGAGCGCTGCTCCTTCGTCAGGTAAGTGGGAGTTGTGTTCACAAACAGGGCATATAAAGACACAAACTCAATTTACAAAATAATGGTTGGAATGCGAGTCTTTACAGGTAATCAAGTCTTGACTACGTGTAAGGACTGTAAGGCGGGCCTTACTCCAGTTTTCACACAAATTGGGAACTTAGAATTATTTGGAAAATTCCTGGCCTAGGAGTTCATTGACTCTGTTTTTAATAAGCTTTGAACTATGGCAACGTGAATTTCACAGGTAGCGCTCTTCTTGGTATGTCTTACCAGGGGGAGACCCCCACCCTGGTTATTAAGTTCGGAGAACTTTCTGGAAACTTGATAGTCTGTGTTGAATAAGCAAAGGTCACCTGACCCTTTGGCAGTCATCTTAAAAGTTCATCATTTTTTGATGAACAAAGTTCCAGAAACTACCATAGGTGTTGAGTCCATGTATAAAGTTCTGAATATGGCATGCCTGAACTGGGCATGATACCACCAAAATAGAAAACCAGCCTATACAAAATAAGTCAATAGAATCCAAATCAACCAATATTCTTTCTGCAACAAATGTTATGGAGGCATACATTGTTTAGTTGGAAAGGAATGGGAAGTTAGAGAAAGAGCATTGACATTCATGCCTCATCCATGCACCTTATAACTGATGGCAATTGCAGCTTGCAGTGTTCACAGACAGATACTGCACTCAAGGGCACACTAGAAATAATAGTGTCTGTCAGACTGTGATACATTATTTTCAGGGCAGCTGACATTCTATATTCAACAAAAGCACAACATGTTCCTCCTTTATTTACTTAAGACTTTTTGAAAAGGCGATAAAATTCTTTATGGGGAAAAAAAACTTGTACAAACCAAAAAAGTAGCTGACTTTCAGCAAATTGGCAAACAAAATAGTGCATAAACTGTATTAGGTTCGAAAGGTAGAAGGAAAGAATTTGTCTTTACATAATGCTTTTCATGACCTCAGTACGCCCCAAGCGCTTTACAACCAATAAGTACTTTAGAAGTGTAGTCCCTATAGTAATACAGAAAGTGACTGTTGCTTTACCAGGGGACAAGTTAATCCACATTTGGCATTTCTAAGGCAATGCTTTGTCCACATTGCCAGTGCAACCGACAGCCCATTTTAAAATAGATGGGTCAATGGATACATTAAAGTAATGAACAAAGGAACTTGAGGTGAGCATGTTAAAGAGGTTATTTTCTGAATTTACCATCCTACAGGTATGCCTTGGAACATAAATGTTGGATACATATCCAACCCTTCACCAATTAAAACTCAAAGGCACTAAATAAATTGCTTCTTCCCAAAAGGCTCATTGTTCCAAGCTGAAGGACAACCATACCATGAAACGGATACAATTCGATTCATTGCAACTGCCATGTGATCAAGATGTGTAGGGTAATGAAAGAAAACAAGTGATGCTGTAAAAACTTCTCTTTGAATCTTCCTCCAAACAAATTATATTACAATGGGAAACTGTAGAGTTCCTCGCTATGTCTGTCTTTTTGGGGATACATGGAACATCTGATGTTCCAGTCCTCCTTGGGTATCTCCCTGATTTTTGTTTTACGTGATGCATTACTGAATGTGCCGTTTCCAGCTTTCAGCTAGAATTGTGAAATTTCATCAACCCTTCTTTCGCCTTCATACATCCAATGGGCCCTATTTTACCATTTTAATTCTAAGTCTGGGCGGATTTGAAACTGGGAATGTTTCAGATCCAACTTTTCGGGCCTGATTTTACCATCAAGTTGCGCCCGTTTTCAGGCACGGAAACTTGGTAAAGACGGGCGTGAGGCAAGTAGCGCGATCCGCACCCGCCTCCGTGCCGGTTACTCCTTTACCGAAGCCCGAAATTGGCCACAATCGAGACCGCACCCGAAACGGGCACGACGGCCATTGAAATGTATTTGTATGCATTTAAATTGACTGAATAGGCTGCACTCCCAACCTTACCGGAATCTCCCACTTTGCCACTGCATTCACCCATTCAGAATCAGCACAAAACAAACATGCTCTATAAAAGTCCGATTCGGGTGCTCCAGTTAGTGAGGAGGTAAGTGCCGAGCATCTGACGGCTCTCTACTTGAGATCGGTGGGCGGTGTGGGGGTGGGGGGGGGAAGGTGAGTCCGACGGCTCTCTGCCTGAGATCAGTGTGGGGAGGGGGGGGGGGGATCCGCTGCCACTTTGCCTGAGCGCAGTGAGGGGAAGACATTGCCCCACCCCCACAACATTACTGACCCCCTTATTCCCCCCATCCCCAGCGCCACCCAGACCGATCGTGGCCCCCTCCCCCTTACCCCCACCAATCTCAGGCAGAGTGGCAGTGGCTTTCCCCTTCACCCCCACTTATCTCAAGCAGAGGGGCAGTGGACCCCCGCCACCCTTCCCCACCACCAATCTCAAGCAGACAGCCATCGGACACTGGGCACCTACCCCCTCACTAACTGGAGTACCCGAATCAGACTTTTGTGGAGCATGCCTGTTTCGCACCGATTCTGGGTGGGTGATCGCAGTGGTAAAGGGGGAAGTGCTGCTAAGGTTGGGCGTGCAGCCCATTAAGTCAATTTAAATACATGCAAATGCATTTAAAAGGCCGTCGTGCCCGTTTTGGGCGTGGTCCTGATTGTGGCCATTTTTGGGCCTTGGTAAAGGGGGAACCACGTGGATGCCGGCGCAGATCGAACTCCTTGCCCCATGCCAGACTTTACCGGGTTTTGCACCCGAAAACGGGTGCAGCGCAATGGTAAAACTGGGCCCAATATGTGGCTTTTCATTTCCCTTTCTCAATTTCTCTACATTCCTGGGAATAGTCTATTGATTACTATCCATTATAAAACTACTGATTCCCATCGCAGCCTTGGCTGCACATCCTCCCACACTGATTCTTGTCATGATGTTCTCAGTTTCTCTGACTCTTTTGCATTTGTTCTATTGATGCCACCTTTCTTCTGGTACCTCGGATATATCTTCCTTCAACATCAACCAGGTTTGACAGAGACATCGATCATGTCTGTTCCATTTTTCTTGTGTCTGGCCTGACCCCTTATCCCTCTAAGGGCAATGATAAGATTTCCTTTCCACCTCACCAGCCTCCACACTCAATAGATCATGCTTTGCCATTTCCATTATTTCCAGCATGATATTGGGGTCTGCAAGTGAATTGGAATTAGCAACTGCTGGAAAGAACATGGAATCATCACTGTATCCCTACAGTGCAGAACAAGGCCATTCAGTCCACCGTATCTGCACTCACTCTCTGAACGGGTATCTTACTCATTCCCCCCTTCCCCGCCCGATACCCAGAACCCTATGCATTTATTTTGGCTAATCCTCCATATCTACACATCTTTGGACACCAAGGTGCAATTTTGCATGGCCAATCCACCTTGCTCTTGATCTTGACAACATGCTTTCTGGTTCATTATGCATATCCATCAGCATTTCTCGTGTGTGCTGCACCATCAAATTGTTCAACTGTGCCCTATGCAGCGAAAACACATCTGCGATCTGATCCTCTGATGAGATGGTGGGCCCGATTTTACCATTGCGTCGCGGCCGTTTTCGGGCGTGAAAACGTGGTAAAGTCAGGTGTGAGGCCATTAACGCGATCCATGCCCCCGTCCGCGCAGATGGCCACTTTATGGAAACCCGGGAATGGTGGCGATCGGCTTCGCGCCCAAAGCCAGCGCAACGGCGATTTAAATGCATTTGCATGCATTTAAATTGAATTAATGAACTGCCCGCCCAACTTTATCAGCATTTCCCCCTTTACCACCACGTTTGCCAATCCGGAACCGCGCCGTAATGGACATGCTAAATAAAAGTCTGAATCAGGCACTCCAGTTGCTAAAGAGCACGTTCGGTGCTTCCAACAGCTCACTGACTCAGATCAGTGGTGGGGGGGGGCGGGGGGAAGGAGGAAGGCGGGCCTGAACATTCTCTGGTTTGTGGGGGGAGGGGAGTGAGACCAAATCGTTGTCTGGCTGGGGGAGGGGGAGGGAGAAGGAGGAGACGGGTCAGGTGTATCTCTGGTGGTGGGGGAGGGGGGAGGGCCTATCGTTGTCTGGTGGTGGGTGGGGGGAAGGGCTGATCATTGTCTGGTGGGAAGGCGGGAGGAGGCAGGTCAGGTGTTCCTCTGGGGCGGGGTGGTGAGTGAGGCCAGACTATTCTCTTGGGGGGGGGGGAGGGATGAACGAGGCCAGACCATTCTCTGGGGAGGGGGGATGAGTGAGGCCAGATCGTTGTCTGGCGGGGGGGCGGGGGATGAGTTTGGAGTTTGCACATTCTCCCTGTGTCTGCGTGGGTTTCCTCCGGGTGCTCCGGTTTCCTCCCACAGTCCAAAGATGTGCGGGCTAGGTTGATTGGCCATTCTAAATTGCCCCTTAGTGTCCTGGGATGCATAGGTTAGAGGGGTTAGTGGGTAAATATGTAGGGATATGTGGATAGGGCCTGGGTGGGATCGTGGTCGGTGCAGACTCGATGGGCCGAATGGCCTCTTTCTGCACTGTAGGATTCTATGATTCTCTATGAGTGAGTCCAGATCATTGTCTGTGCGGGGGGGGGAGGGGAATGAGTGAGGCCAGATTGTTGTCTGGGGGGGCGGGGAGGGGAATAAGTGAGGCCAGATCATTGTCTGAGGGAGGGCGAAATGAATGAGGCCAGATCGTTGTCTGGAGGGGGGGAGGAGGGAGGCAGGTAAGATGTATCTCTGGTGGGGGGGGAGGGGTGGGAGGCCCGATCTCTCACTGGTGGGGGGGGGGTCAAATGAATCTCTGGTGGGGGCGCAGGGGAGGGCGGGGGGTCCGCTGCCACTCTGCGGGCCATCGGTGAGGGAGGGGGGAGGAAGGCGGGGTGGCAATCGGTCTGGGTAGCGGGAGGGAGGGGTAGATAAGGGGCACAGCGATATCTGTGGGTGGTGTGGAGGTGGATAAGGGGGACAGTGATGTGTGTGGTAGTGGGGGGGGGTGGATAAGGAGGACAGCGATGTGAGTGGGTAGTGGGGGGGTGGATAAGGGGGACAGTGATGTGTGTGTGCACCATCACTCCCGCTTTTCGCTCCCGGGCCATTTTCTCCACTTTCTGCTGCCCGGGAGCAATCTGACATGGGCGCACTTTTTCAAATTTTTTAAAAATTGCGCATGCGCAGTTCAGAGCTCCAATCGTTTCGGGTGCGCTAAGCCCCGCCCACAGCGTGATTCAGACCCACAATTTTTTTTTCAGGCTAAGTGCGTATGGGGGCGCCTGAAAGCAGGTTTCCAAGTTGGATCTGCATTACGCCCAGATTCAGCACTTAGAATGAAAATGGTAAAATCGGGCTCGGTGTGTTGCACTTTTCTTCTGTCCTGGTTTCCGGCTACTTTTGTCCAGTATCTCATCAGATGAAGATCCCACCTCTAATCTTTTCTTTGAAGTATGTACAGTGCCAGTAGCCAAGCTGTTGGCTGTGAGAATGAGATCGAGTGATGGTATTTCATCATCATCAGTCTCTGGTACTTCCCTTCATACCCCTGCACCTTTGCCTGGTCAGGTGACTGTTATTGGGTACCAGAAAGGAGAAAGGCATGAGGGTAGGTTGCAGTAAGGAAATAGTGAAGTGTGTAAAGCAAGAGATGATGCTTACACCATTTGCAGCTTGTAAATTAGAAGAAATTGTGGGATGAGGAAGAAGTGGAGTGTGAGAAGGAGATTTGATTGATGGTTTCAGTTGTACTATTGACCATAGCTCCAATGGTGGATCCGCCAGTGATGGTGAGCAATGGTGCCTCCAATGATGACATGCAGCTGTACCTACTCCTTGTTGGTTAGGTGCTGATGGCTGTGGTGTGTACCAACACGGCCTGAAAGAAAGGAGTAATTGTGACAGTGGATGTGGTGCAGTTAGTTTGGATGATGTGGTCTCATGCTTACAGCAGTGTTAAGCATTTGAGGGTGGGCTGAAGTTATGAATGTCAAGTAGGAGTCTTAGCTGATGGAGATCATTTTTCGGTGAGTGAAGTGAAGGGGACAGGAACGTTGAACTGAGCAGTGTGCATGGCTAGTAGTTAAATTGTAAGGCGATGGATTGGAAAATGCATTCACTGTCCTTCACCACTCATGAGGCGTCATTGAACTACTTCCAGTACTTCCTTGGGGCTAGACTATTGGCATTAACTCTAACAGCCAACTACTCCCAGTTCTGTTCTCAGTACCTGTCTGGCAGGCCTTTTGGTCTTTGGTGGATAGGTGACTTCTCTCCTTGGATATGTGACTTCTCTCTCTCCTGTTTACCTCCTGATCCAAGGCTTCTGGAAGAAAATGTCAGAGAACCTTGGTGTGTTTTCTCTGCCCCGCTGTATCATTTGTCAGTGCTCTTCCAGCTCGGAATGTCTTCTCAGCCATTTCCATTATTGTTGCAGCTGGATTGGATCTCTCTGCTTTTAAGAGATGCAGGCTTGGTTTGAGTTGTGCAATCTGTGGCCTTCAGCCATACAATAGCATATTTAGTAGAGCTGCATGATAGTAACATTGAACTGAGCAAGCAGCACAAGGTTTATGTACTGTCAGCATTAGAATGCGTTGACACAGTTTAATCACACATTGTGATCCATGGGCCTGCTTTCCAGTCTTATCCATCACCCTAAATATTTTATTATATACATCAATTCTTATTTCCATTTTGCCATCATATAAATTTGAAACATACTTGTCAAATGTGCAAAATCCAAATCTCTTTGGGCTGAAATATTAACCAATTATCATTCAATACATTGGATATTTAACACAACGTTCTACAATGCATTGGTTACATGGACAAAGTAAAAGTAAATTCACATGGACAACTATAATTAAGTAAATATATGTTAATATTCTTATCTTGCAACGTAGTAGAACAAATTCTCTTGACATTTTGTCAATGCACATTAGAGCAGGTCCTCTGAAGTTTTAATGCCTTGGATTGATAATCAGTTGATAGTGTGGCAGAACTTTAAAGGCCAGCAACATTCATCATTCTGCCCTTGCGGCTTTCGTCCCTTTATTGATTGGTTGGTAATCAAGTGTTTCTGGTGAATGGAAAGTACATGGCAGGACATATCTGAAATTCCTTTAAAAAGATAATAGAATCTCCAGCAAAGAAAGCAAATGCTATTTCTGGCAAAGAGCTTAGAAGTTTATTGTAACCAGATTTTATTTTGTAATACCATATTTTTTCTACAAAAGGTCAATAATTATAAAAGTCAAACATTATGTCAAAGTAATTGGAAATATATGTTGCATTCTTCACAACATCTAGACTTGTCTTAAAAATATACAAAGGATAATCTATAACATGTCGTCAGAAAGTAGTCCATGGTCAAAAAGATTAGTGAGCATTTTACAGCCTTTTGAACTCTAACTCATAACCTTTGCCCCCATTTTGCATGTTTTTTTTGCTGGTTCAGATTTCCTTCTCCAGTTTCTTTCATAATCTCTTTACTTTGCACTTGGATGGTTGCTATCCTGTCATTCACACTTCACGGCTAGAATTCTCCGGTCTCATGTCCTGCCACCACTGCCAGTGAGAACGCAGAATTTAGCACTCAGTCAAATCTCCATTCACAGCAGCGGGATCAGAGAATCCCAGCCAGGGTGAGGTCATAGAATTCCAGCCTATATCTCAGATGTGGTGTTTAACAGGTCACCAGTTGTTACAATATCCAGTTGGCAAAAGGTTTGTCCAGACTAATTGAACTTGTTTTTCAGACATGGTTTGTTTCTTTACTTGTCCCTTTACCATTTCCTTTGTTCCATTAAAGTTTTTTGGCATATAATCTGTCCAGCCCTCCACATTGTCTCAAACCTTCCCTGTTTTTCTTCTCCTCACCCAACCCTTGTAGCTTAACCTATTGGCTTTTCTCAGTTCTGATGAAAGGTCATAGACCTGAACCATTAACTCTGGGTGACATTTTCCCAGATATCAGCAAAGGCCAATGTCAGGCAGGAAAAGTGGAGTTGAGGTCGCCGATGCCAATGGTGGATTTTTCTGCCATTTAGTCCAGGACTTCAAGAAAAAAAATTGCAGTCACTGTATTGCTGGTGGACATCCTCTGTTTCACCCACTTCCTCCCCTCTGAGTGCTGCATGCATCTCCAAGCTCCCCTGGGAGTACTGCTCGTAAGCACACACCTGTTGATACCAGCCATGCTTCAAGCCATTCTGACATCACATTGCTGTGAATGGAGTTTTTGACGTGGGTGATGATTCCTGCATAAAGGCTTGATAATTACATGTTAATTTATTACAATGAGATTCACAATGTTGAATGTCAGGAAACACGGCTGTCACTGATAGGGAGAGGGGACAATTGCTTCCTGCTTTTACATCAACTTGAAACCCAACTTTAACTTTCATGATATTTTCCACTCCCAGAGGACACTGAAAGTCTGCAAAGGGATATAGATAATCTAAATGAGTAGGCAAGGGTCTGACAGATGGAGTACAATGTTGGTAAATGTGAGGTCATCCATTTTGGTAGGAATAACAGCAAAATGAACTATTATTTAAATGGTAAAAAATTGCAGCATGCTGCTGTGCAGAGGGACCTGGTGTCCTTGTGCATGAATCACAAAAAGTTGGTTTTCAGGTGCAACAGGTAATTCAGAAGGCAAATGGAATTTTGTCCTTCATTGCTAGAGGGATGGAGTTTAAAAACAGGGAGGTTATTTTGCAGCTGTATAAGGTATTGGTGAGGCCAAACCCGGAGTACTGTGTTCCGGTTTGGTCTCCTTACTTGAGAAAGGATATACTGGCACTAGAGGGGATGCAGACGAAATTCACTAGGTTGATTCCGGAGTGGAGAGGGTTGGGTTTTGAGGAGAGACTGAGACTATACTCATTGGAATTCAGAAGAATGAGGTGAGATCTTATAGAAACATAAGATTATGAAGGGAATGGATAAGATAGAAGCAGGGAGATTGTTTCTACTGGCAGGTGAAATGGGGGCATGGTCTTAAAATAAGGGGGAGCAGATTTAGGACTGAGTTGAGGAGGAACTTCTTCACCCAAAGGGTTGTGAATCTGTGGAATGCTTCACCTGCCCAGTGAAGCAGTTGAGGCTACCTCATTGAATGTTTTTAAAGCAAGGATAGATACATTTTTGATCAGTAAAGGAATTAAGGGTTATGGTGAGCGGGCGGGTAAGTGGAGCTGACTCCACGAAGAGATCAGCCATGATCTTATTGAATGGTGGAGCAGGCTCAAGGGGCCAGATGGCCGACTCCTGCTTCTAGTTCTTATGTTCTTATTATCACTGAACCTTCCCGGCGCGAACAAGAGTGGAAATTTCTGGCCTCTTTTTCTCTCTCCACAGATACTGCCAGGGCCGCTGAGTATTTCCAGCATTTTCTCTTTTTATTTCAGGTTTTCAGCATTCATGGCACTATCTAATTTACCTGCTTGTATCTGTCTGTGGTTCCCAAAAATGCTTTAATACATGTTAATAAGGCCGCATTCCTAAAAAACTTTTCTTTTCACAACTGCTGATAAATCTGCTGTCCAAGCTCAGAATTTTGTGTTTTTATTATACAATTAAACAACTTGTAATTGTTTTGAATGCCTCTCTGCAGTTTATTGCAATTCTCTTACCTTCAGACTTGAATTTAGTGTTGCAACATGAAGCTACATTGGTGAGAAGGAAAAGTACTATATTTTCCCTTAATTATTTACATTTTTGCAAAGAATTAATTGATATTTAATTAAAAATTATTTTATGTCCCAAGAAATTAGCATTCGGTTTGGCAAAAGTGTGGCCCTTACTCATCATGACATTAGAGTATTGTCTCAACTTAGCTAATATGAAATGAAAGCACTAAGCATTTAGGAGTGAATTTCAATGAAACATTAGCTGCTTTAGTCATGGAGATAATAAGAGGAATGTTTCTTTGACAAAAGCAAAGGCTATCCCTCAATAGAGAAAATTCATGAAGGATCATATCTGGGAAGGAGAGAATGGAAGAAACAAGATCAGCTACCCTCTGATCCTGCTGCCTGTAATTTTAGCCTTATCCTTCTGGTAGACACACCAGACCTCCAATGGAAGACCCATTATAAATATGTATATCTGGTTCTGATGATGGCAGTGCCCAACTATAATGTAACCCCAGGCCTGCCTGGGGCAATTGGCCCTGGGCCAGAAGAGACCAGTTGTGGAGCTAAACTAAGAAAGAACACCTCATGAATATAGGTACAGCATTGACTTCCAATGCTTACCGTTTACATCAGACTCAAGCTATTTGCAGTAAATTTTGTACTAGGTCTGACATACAAAATTGTCTGACCTGAAAATGACTGGGAGATTGTGAATCCCCTATCCTCCTCACAAGCCTCCAGTTTTTCACACTGACTCCGTCATCAATGTATCTGTGGTCGAACACCTTGAACAAGCTTGAAGGTCAAACTCATTTTAACTTGGATCAGATCTCATTCTTATCTTTGAGTGACCAATATGGTAATTTGGAATTATTCTGAAAATCGCAGAAAAGAAACAAACACACTTGGATGGATTCTGTGTTTGAGTGTAAGAGATGTAGAGTTGGGGTATGGGGGTGGGTAGTCCTGCATTGGATTGGGTTGGTCTTGGGAAAATTTGTTAATGCCATTTGACCACAAATTTTCATCTTGTCTTATAAATTTGACATATTAGAGATTAAGTAGAGTGAATGAGAAACCCGTTTTATTGGGACCCTGGGTTCAAATGCAGGATAAATGTCTACAAGAGGGTGACGATTCTCTGACAGCAGAGTGGCATTCACAGACACTACTGATTAGGAAAGCGCCAGTACATGCTGTCTAAATTTTTGGAATATATTTCAATTAATGGGCGAGATTCTCTGGTATCCCACCAGTGCTTATCTCAGTGGCACGAGGCGACATACCATTCGTTGGTGGCAGGAATATCTGGCCCCACCGCTGTGAAGCCACCCCATGCCAGTGGGAAACGCACGAAAGGGGTGCGTCACTGGTGGGACTAGCAAATCCTGCTGGCGTGAATGACTGGAGAATTCCGGCCACTATATGGGAAATTGGGTGTTATGTGTCTTCAATGTCCTGCCCCACAAGCTCTCCAGATGACAGTCATCACAGAAGAACATCCAAACAGGAAGTCAATCCTTCTGTGTTGTAAAGATCCTGAGTGATTTTAATTATTGGTTAAGAGATCACAGCATAGGATTATCCTTATTCAACCTGCAAGCCTTTGATAGTTTATATACTGCCTCAAGCAATGATTAATACTGTACTGCTTTCCTCATCTTGGTGAGCTCAAACTCACCCCAAATGAATAACTTACTGATAGTGTCTGAATTTTTGAATTTTCAATTCAAGTAGCAAAATAATTAACTGTGGTCAATTATGGATCACACTGATGAGTCCAATGGTATTTCATTGAACGACTGGGAGAAAGATATTGCATGTTTTACAGGCTGTTATTAAAATATTATATATCGTGAGGAAGTTTGATAACAAATGATAGCTCTTGGGATATAAACTACCATAGAAGGTTATTTGTGATGTCATAAACCGTGCTGGCAAAATTCAGTCAGTTTATAGAATTATCAGACCCACCAGGTGTTGTTACGGTGTGCAACACAGTCCAAAGCAATTGTTACATTATATCACATATGCAAGATAGGGAATATGTTTTATTTATAAAAATCATTTGCTTTAGAAACTTACTGTTGGGATTACAGCTGTCTCTGACTATTGCCTCTATTGTTAGAATTAGCATTATCTTCGGCCACTGCCTCCACAATGATAAGATTAATGCTGTTTCCAGTCATTGTCTCGTACATTCATATTATGGTGAATTTTTCAATGTATTGCTCTATTTCAAAGGGAAAGGTGTCATGTTTTGATTGTTTCGAGAAGAAACAATGATTTTCATATCAATATGTATTATATAGTGACAATATTTCTTTATTTGCTTTATTTAAAATAGTTATTCTTATGGAATCAATCTAATTTGGGAGCTGTTTATTTAAATACGTTTTATACTCGGCCCATGGCTGAACATATGAGATCATCCATGAGGTGGTGGTGCCCGAGAGGCATTTCGTTCACAGTGGCATATACATTTGTGCCACTCAAACCAATAATGAGTTTCATATGATTTGCCAGATAGATTTAATGTCAAATGCAACTACTGGCATCATTGTATTTTCCTAACATTTGACCTCTCTCATTAACCAAGCACTGTTTTAACTTAGCTAATTAAATTTGCTCCTGTTTAGCAAGTAGATCTGTCTCTATCCATATGCTTACCTTTTCAACAGTGAAGAAATTCTTTTTGTTCTGATAGCTCTGAGTTGTAACCAAACATCTGGAAATATTTTCAGCAGCAATTTATAATTCTTTGATTTTCAAATACCAATATTTGATTAACCTTGAGTAAAAAGGTTGCTGGAGGTTACACAGACATGACTTGGTGTTCGAATTAATCAGATGTTTGACACCATACTGTAACAAGAGAAACAAATTGTAAGTATATGAACATTGGTGCAGAGAAACCACCCTTTTCAAAATGGCACAGTGGGCATGCAACTTGTGCAGTCAATCATTACTCCAAGCGTTTTACATATGGCACAACTGGGCATGGCAGGCGATTTAGAAATATAAAGCAAAAGTCAACTGTAACCTGAAATTGCAAGCCTCAACTTAAGTACCCCAGAACTTTTTATTTTAAATTCAATCCCTCTTTGCTTTTATCTCTAGTAGAACCTCCACCAGTGACCTCCCTGACATGAGAGAAAGGCTTCAATTTGTAAACTTCTTTACAGTCACCAGTTGTCACAGTAGGTGCTTCTGAATCAAGTTGGGAGATGAGTGATCAATTGCAACCTTGACCTTAACTGGAAAGAATTCTATCTGCAGGAAATGGCCTACCAGAGTGACCTGACTCAGAATCAGCAGAAAATGAAGACAAAAAGTTTGCGAAGTAAGCAGTGCAAAAGCTTAAAACATACTTCTGGATTGGGAATTAAATATTAATATTTCCCTGCAAAGCTTGAACTCTGACTAAAACACATCTGTTTACACACTGAAATATTTACATTGTGTTCAGTTCTACTCACTGCTCCTCAGGTGGTAATGTGGGTTTGGGCTGGCAAGTGCCACGTCGCATTCACGAAACAAATATGGAAGGTGGTAACCAGCTCCAGTCAGAGATATTCGAAACACCTCCCCTCTGCATCTAATGGTATTACCCTTACTGAATCCCCCAATATAGGGGTCATCATTAACCAGAAACGCAACTGGACCAGCCACATGAATATTATGGCTAAAAGAACAGGTCAGAGTGTGGCTATTTTGTGGCAAGTCATTTTATGACTCCCAGAGCCTTTCCACTATCTATTTGGCACAAGTCAGGAATGCAATAAAATACTCTGCATTTGCCTACTAGATGAGTGCAGCTCCAACAACACCCAAATTTTCAACAACTTCCAGAACAAAGGATACCACTTAATTTGCATCCCATCCTCACCCTTAAACATTAATTCCCTCCTCTACTCAGACTGTGGCAGAAGTGTAAATAATCTACAAGGCACATTGTGGCAACACACCAGGACTCCTTTGGCAGCACCTTTCAAACATTGAGGGTGGGATTCTCCCCAAAAAATTCTAAGTGTCAAATTTGCGTAAAAACTGAATAAATCCCACTGGTTTTTTTCAGCAGAATTTTCAAAATTAATTTCCCACATTAGTGCACTGCAGAGTGCACTCGTGTGAATCACGTGAAAAATCTGGGGATGGGGCCTCTTCCCGCTGGAGAGGCCAGCAGCATAACCCTGAGTGGGCCACTGTGCATGCAGTGACAGCGCCGAGATCAGCACATGCGCAAGTAGACCCAAACTGCGGGCCTCCTGATTGCTGGCCAGCCTCGCATGGTGATGCGCGACAATTAAGCACGTGGAACCAAGGCTTCGATATTGAAGGCTTTTATTGTGTAACAATGGAACGACTAACACGAATACACCAGTTCAGACTGAAGGGGTCCTGCCGGAGCAGAGGGTCTTATACCTCGCCACCGGAGGCGGGACCCCACTGGAATGTGCCATGATAACACTTATAACAGGTAAACACCCTAACCCAACAACATTGTACAACCCCCACAGTAACAACACCCTAGCCCAACAGTGACATAATAACAACCCCCAGTGGTGAACCAACGATGGTTCACCACATTCACCCCTCCTTTAAGAACAAAAGGTGGCGGGGTGCAAGAAAAAAAACAGGTCATATAAACAGAATTCACAAGTCCAGACGGTCTGGAGGACCGCACCGACGCTGTGATCTCCTCAACACTGGTTGCGAAACCGGAGCAGGTGCTTGCGGTGGCGTTCTTTCCAAAACAACGTCTGGCTGTCCCCTCAAGGACTCCCGGGCCGGCTGGCCCTGGTGAGGCGATGGTGCAGAGGATCCTGGAACCTTTGGTGGTGGTGGTGGTGGTGATGATGGTGGCGCCGATCTCCGAGTCTCAGGCAAGCTGTACATGGGAGTAAAAGTGTTATGCACTGGTCCCGGTGCTGACCGCGCCACGTCTGGGGAAGCAATGAGGAGTAGTGGATTCGTGACTGGGGGAATAGGAGCGACAGGAGTTGCTACGTCCCCTGCGGGCGCCAGGTCTCTAATGGAGACAGTGTCCTCTCGCCCGTCAGGATATGCCACATAGGCATACTGAGGGTTGGCGTGGAGGAGTTGGACCGGTTCGACCAAGGGGTCGGACCTGCGAGCCCTCACATGTCGCCACAGAAGGACGGGTCCTGGGTACGTCAACCAGGCTGGCAATGAGGTTCCCGAGGACGACTTCCGAGGGAATGAGAACATCCTCTCGTGGGGAGTAGCATTGGTTGCCGTACACAGGAGGGAGCGGATAGAATGGAGCGCATTTGGAAGGACCTCCTGCCAACGGGAGACTGGAAGGCCCCTGGATTTCAGTGCCAGTAGGACAGCCTTCCAGACTGTAGCATTCTCCCTTTCCACCTGTCCGTTACCCCTAGGGTTGTAGCTCGTGGTTCTACTAGAGGCAATCCCGAATGAGAGCAGGAATTGCCTCAAGTCGTTACTCATGAACGACGAGCCCCTGTCGCTATGAATGTAGCAGGGGTACCCGAACAGGGTAAAAAGCTCACTGAATGCCTTGATGACGGTGGCAGTCGACGTGTCCGCACAGGGGACAACAAACGGGAACCGGGAATACTCGTCTATTATGTTGAGGAAATAGACATTCCGGTCCGTTGAGGGAAGGGGGCCCTTAAAATCCACACTCAGCCTCTCAAAAGGGCGAGTGGCCTTGACCAATTGTGCCCGGTCTGGTCGATAAAAGTGTGGTTTGCATTCTGCGCAAATCCGACAGCTTCTCGTCACTGACCTGACATCCTCCACCGAGTAGGGCAGGTTGCGGGCTTTGACGAAGTGGTAGAGTCTGGTGACTCCAGGATGACACAGATCATTGTGGAGAGCCTTCAAGCGGTCCTCCTGCATGATGGCGCATGTTCCGCGCGAGAGGGCATCCGAGGGCTCATTGAGCTTCCCCGGACGATACATAATATCGTAATTATAGGTGGAGAGCTCAATTCTCCACCGCAGGTTCTTATCGTTCTTGATCTTGCCCCTCTGCGTGTTGCTGAACATAAACGCCACGGATCATTGATCCGTGATCAGGGTGAACCGCTTCCCTGCCAGGTAATGGCGCCAGTGTCTGACTGCCTCCACAATGGCCTGAGCCTCCTTCTCCACCGCTGAGTGCCGAATTTCGGGGCCTTGAAGGGTGCGGGAAAAGAACGCGACGGGCCTGCCTGCCTGGTTTAGTGTGGCGGCTAGGGCGAAATCAGATGCATCACTCTCCACCTGGAAAGGGATGGATTCATCCACCGCGTGCATCGTGGCTTTCGAGATGTCGCTTTTCAAAGCCTTGAAGGCCAATTGGGCCTCCGGCGTAAGTGGGAAGGTCGTGGACTTAATGAGCGGACGAGCTTTGTCCGCGTAGTTGGGGACCCACTGCGCATAGTACGAAAAGAACCCGAGGCATCTCCTCAGTGCCTTCGTGCTAGCGGGCAAGGGAAGTTCAGTAAGTGGGCGCATACGGTCTGGATCAGGGCCAATGACCCCGTTTTCCACCACGTATCCGAGGATGGCTAACCTGCACGTACGGAATACGCACTTCTCCCTGTTATAGGTCAGATTCAGGCGAGATGCAGTGCGCAGAAAGTGTTGGAGATTCGTGTCGTGGTCCTGCTGGTCATGGCCGCAGATGGTGACGTTATCCAGGTACGGGAAGGTAGCCCGCAACCCGTTCTGGTCCACCATTCGGTCCATAGCACGCTGGAAGACCGAGACCCCATTGGTGACACCAAATGGAACCCTGAGGAATTGGTATAGACGACCATCCGCCTCAAAAGCCGTATATTGTCGGTCCTCTGGGCGGATGGGGAGTTGATGGTAGGCGGACTTAAGGTCTATGGTAGAGAACACTTGGTACTGCGCAATCTGATTGACCATATCAGAAATGCGCGGGAGAGGATACGCATCCAGCTGCGTATAACGGTTAATGGTCTGACTGTAGTCGATGACCATCCGAGGTTTGTTCCCGCTTTTGACTACCACGACCTGCGCTCTCCACGGACTAGCACTGGCCTGTATGATCCCTTCCTTGAGGAGCCGCTGAACCTCAGATCTAATAAAGATCCGGTCCTCAGCGCTGTAACGCCTACTTTTAGTAGCGATGGGCTTGCAGCCAGGTACCAGATTTTTAAAAAGGGATGGTGTAGTGATTTTCAGGGTGGATAGATTGCATGCGGGGCGCTTTGGGCAATTTGGAGGCTGCGGCTGATTCCCTACTGCCAGTGAAGGGAGTGGCCCACCGTACTGTAGGATCACACTCTTCATGTGGACCATAAAATTTAGTCCGAGGAGAATTGGCGCACAAAGGTGAGGTAACACAAGGAGCCTGTATTGCTCGTAAATTGTGCCCTGTACCTCAAGAGTTACCATACATCGTCCTTGGATCGGTGCAGACCGGGACCGTGATGCCATGGAAATTGTCTGCTTGGCAGGGAGAACCCGGAGTCCACACCTTTTAGCAGTTTCAGGGTGTATGAAACTTTCGGTGCTCCCACTGTCAAACAGACAATTCACAGTTCGACCACTAACCTTTATATCCATCATGGAATTCTCAAGCCTGTAGTGCCTGGTCTGATCCAGGGAGATCGACGCCACCGTTGGCCCCTGGGCGTCACTGCATGCTGCCGATGTGGATGCTGAGGACCCCTGCTGGTCGCTCCTAGTCGTCGTGGACCATGATGGCCGCCCCCATGAATCGCACGTGGGCGAGGGCGCCAAACGCAGCGACTCCTGGTGGTCTTCCTCCTCCTCCGTCAGCCACGATGGCGCCGTCCCGGGTTCGCACATGGTCGGACCTCGTGGGTACTGCGACGCCGAAGGAAATTGTCTCCGTTCTGGAGGGTTACAAGCTGCACTGCCGTTTTTAGACTTGGACCTGCAGACTTTGCCGTAGTGGCCTTTTTTACCGCACTGGCTGCAGATTGCCGTTCTTGCCGGACACTGTTGCCGTGGATGCTTGGCCCCACCACAAAAATAGCATCGCTGGCCACCTGGAGCTGCCGCCGTAGTCGGATCGATCTGGGAGCGCGGGTTAGCGGGGCGAGGAGGGAGCTGAGCTTGCTCCAGCCACGTTGACTGCACGTGGTCCTCGGGGTACAGCGCCAAGCTCTTCGACGCCGCTTCCAGCATCCCAGCCATCTCCATTGCTTGGGTCAAATCGAGTTTCCCCTTTTCCAGCAATTTAAGCCTGATGTACGAGGACCCTACCCCTGCTACGAACGCGTCTCGGGCGAGGTCGTACATATATTGTTCGGCTGTTACGTCTTTACAATCGCAACCCCTGGCAAGCTGCAGGAGCTCATTGGCGTAGTCCTCCATGGTTTCGCCCGACTGCCGACGTCGTGTAGCGAGGAGGTAACGAGCGTGTATCTCGTTGGGTGGCTTCGTGTATCGTTTTTTTAGGAGCTCGACGGCACCCTGGTAAGTGGGAGCTGCACGAATGGCGAGATAAATCGTGTCGCTTACCCTTGCGTGGAGGACCTGGAGTTTATCACTGTCTGTAGTGATAGCTACAGAGGCTGCCAGGTAGTCCTCGAAACACTTCCACCAGTGGTCGAATGTGTTAGCGGCACCGACCGCACGTGGGTCCAGTGTCAGACGATCCGGTTTTAAGATCTGTTCCATACTCTTTTTTTTTTGTACAGTTGTGAGTTTTCTGTTACACAATAAAATTGATGCGCGACAATTAAGCACGTGGAACCAAGGCTTCGATATTGAAGGCTTTTATTGTGTAACAATGGAACTACTAACACGAATATACCAGTTCAGACTGAAGGGGTCCTGCCGGAGCAGAGGGTCTTATACCTCGCCACTGGAGGCGGGACCCCACTGGAATGTGCCATGATAACACTTATAACAGGTAAACACCCTAACCCAACAACATTGTACAACCCCCACAGTAACAACACCCTAGCCCAACAGTGACATAATAACAACCCCCAGTGGTGAACCAACGATGGTTCACCACACATGGCTGCCCCACTAATCCCTCCATGGTGTGATTGCTGGCCCTCTGGCAGTCCCGACACCTCTCCCAGTCCTGAGGGCCCCCGCCCCCCCAACCCTGATGGCCAGCCTCAATTGCTGACCTCCCTCCCTCCATCACCAAGCCCAAGTGCAGAGTGGCAGCCGGAGCCCCACCCCCTATTAGACCCTGATGCCTGGTGAGCAGTGCCAAGGTGGCCAAACTGGCACTGCCAAGCTGGTAATGCCCAGGGAGCACCCTCCCCTCACCCCTAACCCTCTGGGAGCCTTCATGGCCCCCCCTTCACTCCAGCAGGGCTGAGCTGCCCATTAGTGGGGAGTTGTTGTAAACCCCACTGGAATGAAACACTCCTGGTGAGGGGGGAGATGCTAGCGGGCCCGGAGACTTTAGTCCCGGGCTTGCTAATATCGATTAGCATAATTTATACAACTCCACACCAATTTCTAGCACACAGCTGTTGGTGCCGTAAATCTGGTGACTGAAGACTCGTGGAGGCCGTGGTGTCCAGTGGGAAGCCCACTAAATGGTCTCTACTTGAGTATCTCGGCTACAGCAGTACAGCAGGCTGGGAGAATTGCCACCAAATTTACGAAAAGAAAAAAAATCATGGCTTTGGATAAAGAGCTGGGAGTGGAACCAATTGGGAAGATGTTTCAAAGATCTGGAACAGGAAAAATGCTTTGAATGGATTGCACTGTAAGATTCGATGGCCTGGAATTTCATCAGTACATCTGATGCACAAACTCAGGAGAATTCTGACTTCTAAAAAATGTCTGACTGAGCATCGGGTTCTCTTTCCGGGGTTGCAGGGTTGTTGGGAGTTGGGCTGCTAACCCCAGAATGATTTGGGAGGATACCACGTGCAGGAGTGGGCTGGGCGGGCCTGCCTCAGCGCACCGGCACTCTGTTCAAGCTTCATTACAAAAAAGGAAAACATAAAACAGCTCTTACTCGCCCTATTCCCTCACCTCCAGGACACTCCCCCTGTCTCATCCATGCCATCCAATGACCTTTGTCAACACTCCATGCCCTCTCATATTCTCAATGTCAAACTATATTCCTCTTGCCAACCCCCATTGTCCTTTATAGCCCCATTCCAACTTAGTGCCAATCCATATTCCCAAAACACCCTTTTCCCTTACATCCACCATGCCAACACATCCAGTATCTACCATGGGCAGACATCAGGACCCATGCTCAGATTAAATGTAAAATTCCAATTGAAGACTTTCTTTTTTTAATTATATTCTAATTCATAAAATCAATTTGCTATATTTGCATTCCTTCAACTGCATTATCCTTTACAACAACAGGCATTTAATTCAATTCTGTAACCCCTTATAAAAACAAGCATAGTAATTCATAGCCCTACTTCAAAGAGCCCATGACCATTTGAAGCTATCAACTGAACTATGAAATGGCAGACATCCTATTCTGATAATAGACAGTTACGAAATTATCATGCAAAACTAGTCAAGTAATGGAAACCCAGAGGCACATGTTGACAGAGTGAAATGTCAAGCAATCATCTTTTAATCACTACAAAGAGTTTTTTTGAAGCATTAAAGGGCAGGAGTTTTAAATGCCTTCACAGCTGGACAGACTCCTTTGTCAGTTCCTTGACATATTTGACAGTAATCTTTCATAGTTCTAATGAGCTTCACAGTTCCAATGAGTTCAAACAATTTTTGCACACACTCATACCAACTGTTAGTAACCCAAAAGGACACCTTACAGCTCCCAAATATGACCTGACCTCCCCCAAAGGGCACCCGACTCCTGAAAATGTGGCTATATATAGAATATATCCAAAGTGGGACCTGACTTCTCCAAAAGGGTACCTTGCCATCCAAATTAATCTACAAAGTTCATATCTGCTCTTACCAGGTATAACCTACAAACTGCAGTAGCCCCGCACTGCTGGCTTCCCAATCGCTGGCCAGCCTAGCGACCTCACATCGCTGCCCCTGCAAAATACGCATGTGGGAATTTTGCAGCTGCTTCTGCAAAATGCATATGTGGGAATCTCAACCCAGGCCCTTGCCTATCCGCAAAGTTTGTAGGAAAGGCAATGGCCTAGTGGTATTATCACTACACTATTAATCTAGAAACTCAGCTAATGTTCTGGGGACTTGGGTTTGACCTCCACCATAGCAGGTGGTGAAATTTGAATTCAATGAAAAATATCTGGAATTAAGAGTCAACTGATGACCGTGAAACCATTGTCAACTTTGGAAAAACCTATCTTGTTCACGAATGTTCTTTAGGGAAGAAAATCTGCTGTCCTTACCTGGTCCGACCTACATGTGACTTCAGAGGCACAGCAATATGGTTGATATTCAACTGCCCTCTGAAATGGCCTAATAAGCCAGTTCAAGGTGTAATAATTCCACAGAGGTGAAAGTCCCGTCACCAAGTTACTTTATTTACACCATACATCTGTACACAGCTAGCTCTCCAGTTACTCACTACAGAACACAGGCTGGGAGTCTGACAAACCTGCTTTAAATAGGGAGCATGAGACTCCCTGATTTAACTATCAATTAGGACTCATCAGGTAGCTCTTTTAAGGTACCAACGTAATAAACTAACTCAAACTAACTTAGGGACAAAGTAAAAGGGGCGGCTCCCCAAAAGGAAGGGGGGAACAGCCCGAACCAAAACAAAGTCGAAAGGAAACTTAAAACGTCAAACCAAAAGGTGATTATCGGGGTCGATAATACACCCCAGCCCCTGCGGCGCCCAGCGGTCGCGGAAGGCGTCAACCGCACCCGTGGACACCGCATGCTCCCTCTCCAGAGACACCTGGCCGCGAATGTAGCCGCGGTAGAGGGGCAGACAGTCGGGATGGACGGCCCCGTCGATCGCCCGCTGCCTGGACCTATTGATGGCGCGTCTCGCCAGGCCCAGGAGCAGGTTTAAGGACTCATCAGGTCGTTCATACTCTAGTAAGCCAACCTCATTAGCCTGGCTGAAGTCATCACAAAGGGCAACTAGGGATGGGCAATAAATGCTGGCCAGACAACAATGCCCATGTCCCACGAATGAATAAAGAAAAGAAGGTGCTGTGTTCAGGGGTGGGACTTCAGGATTCACGCCTTTTGCACTCAGAGGCATCCTGATGAAAATCCAGGCCTGTGACTATTATTGATCCATTGCTTGTTTGGTTGTTTAAGATGAAGCTTTGAAAGGTGTTTTCCAACCATTGAGGACAAATAGCTTTAGATTCAGATTAACAATGAGGAATTGATCCTTTCTCCATAAAAAAAGAGAAATGCAATTATTAACAAAGATTTACATTACAATACCATCTCTTTAAAATATTAATACTGTAATTTGTTGATTAGATTGGTCTGCGATTACCTGTCTATTTCTGTGTTAAAGGCTTGTTGTTTTGCCCTCTCTCCTACCTGCATTTTAAGACATCTCCTACTGAGAACTGAATAAATCATGATAGGCAGTAGATGTGTGAAAAGGAGTTATTTTCAGAAACTGCGATTTGTTCCATTTTGTTCTCAGACCTCTGCAGGAACACATCAAAGGTATAAAGCACAATCTGTCTTGCAGATTTTGTGACAGCAAATGCATCATGTTAATAAGCCTCTACCCCTACAACGATGATCATATTTTAAAACTCAAATATATAAAATTATCGTGAACAATTTTAGTAAAATGATTGATCAAAATCTGAAACAGTGGGAAGCTGCAGCTTACGAATTGCTTGCTGGCAGTGACAGGAAGCGAGATGCACTTGTGTTGCAGGTTGTTTGAAATGAAATTGTTAAATCTCTTTCCTATGTTAGCATGAAGCGATGAGTATAAAACAAACCAGATTGTGGTTTTCACTGTTACAGCTCATTATGCAAAATGTATCCCTGTCAATTATTCAGGTGTTTTAGTAAACTGAAATCTGCCCCAAATGTCTCAGTATTAACTGTACATTAGGTAACAGTGTTCTTCCTCAATCACACAGACAGGTTACATTATAAATGATTCAAAATCCAGTGTAAGTGCTATACCCTTGTTATTTCTACATAGAAGGTTAGCCTACTTATACCCATGAAGTGATAGATGTTTTTGACAACTCTGAAGAAAAAACTAATATTGTTAAGAAACTTCTGAAAACATGAGGTGCTTATTCTCAGCATCCAGCTGGCAGACTATGAATAAATTCCTTTCTCAAACTAAATACCATGTGCTTAAAGGAGTAGGAAATCTCTGTTGTCTTCTCCACCGGACAACTATCAAACCATTATATGCAGCATATATTACCCATGGTAGCATTATAAAGCTGTCATGTTTAATTAATTGAAGAATATGATACCTATCAACAGGCAATTGGAAATTTAAAAAAATTGGTGGTGCTTTGAGGAAATCTGTGTATTTTAAAGATAATCATCAAAGAATTCAACTCTAGAGAACCACTGGAACCTGCCCTCCAGAAGTCAGAGTTGCCAAAAATAGCAAGTATGCCACTTCTGGCCCCTTTGCTATAAAGCCATTATGTTGCTCAATGCTGATATGGGACTTTCAAATGCTGTTTAATAAAAGGGCATATGACAGGCTTGTCTGCAAAGGTGAAACCCAGAGAATAAAAGGGAAATGGCAGCATGGATATGAATTTGGCTGAGTGACGTGAAACAGGGAGTAACGGTGAATGATTTTTTGTTGGACTGGAGGAATATATAGAGTAATAATCTCCAGGGTAAGGTATTAGGGCCATTGTTTTTCTTGGTAAATATTGTGTGGAATTTTCCCATAAAATGGCAATGTGTCAGGTGAAGGGTGGTCATTTTTAGTCCAAGTTTTTGCCAGGGAATATCCCAGTTTTGGGAAAAGGAATCCTGTTTAAAACACAGGCTGCTGATCCCAAGATCAGAAAGAACAAAACTGTACAAATGATAAGCCAAAACGAACACCACCCAACAAAGACTTTTGATCACCTAATAGCCAGCTCCAAATTGTCGGGAACATGCAGAAGCAAAGTTGAAGCATCAGAGAGAGCGCACAAACTTCCAAACAACATATCCACCCAACCATTCAAGCACTACCTGTCCACATGTGGCATTGTCTGCGGATCGCACATTGGACTCATCAGCCATCTCAGAACCCATCAAACTGGAGAGGAATCAAATCATCCTTGATGCCGATGGACTACCACAATGACATCCACCGGTCCGATGTGATCTAGGAGACAATAGAGCTCATCAGAAGGGAATTCACATATTGTATGATATTCAAGATCAGCTGGTCCCATTATTCTGCAATACCAGCTCGGCGAGGGGTGGGAAAACAACACATTTGAATAAAGCTTTTGTCCAGGGGAACAATCGATACAAATTTTGGTTTGTTTTTGCCGTCCATGTGGACCAAGCAGAAAGGGCAGGATTGTTCTCCCTCTCCGCTGTGTGTTTTGCAGGAGGCAGCGCGCCGCTCACTGGTGGTGGGATCTTACGGTCCCGCCATTGTCAACAAGGTTTCTTACAGGAAACCTGCAGCAGGGGTGCACCATCTGCTGGACCTTAAGATCCCACCGCTGTGAATGCAGCAAGATTTTGGCAGGTAAAACTGTGGCAGCCTCTAAGCGGATGGGGTTGAACCATGGCGTCGAATGAAAGGATGAAACACAAGGCACACAGCTTGACAAGGTCAGTATATCAGATCAGTGTCTGGCTCTCTCTCTCTCTCTCTCTCCCTCTATAACCAGGACTAACTGAAGCTGCATACCCAAGGAATAGGTATGGCCCCAAGGACTTTGACTAGAGAGGAAACGAAGGGGTGAATGTTTCATCTGTAGCCAGTGGGAGACTCAGTCCCACGCCATAGGGAGAGTTGCCTCCCCTCTCCCAACCAAACCTTCGATAATTTGGAGGTTTAACAACCATGAGTAAGGGAACTCAGAAGGTCTTTGTTTGGTGAAGTCCAAGGGGAAGTATTTTGTTTCGTTATTAGCCATATAGAATGTTTAGTATCGGTTGTGCCATATTTAGATTCACAGTATGTAATAAACATACTCTTATTATTCAAAATATGAAACCTGTGTCCGTTGCATTAATCATTCAGTATGATTCATAAGTGTAAACCAAGACATTCGACAGTAAATGAATGGGTTTCATTCTGACCAGTAAGGCTCAACGACCCTCACACGAACGGAAACACCCTACACAGGTTCTGACTGAAAACCAGCGTGTTTCTCCCCAGAGGAACTGGTTGTTTTTTTCTCAAGGCCTTCTGATACTTTGTCAAAAAAACACCATCATTCCTGAGGGGTGGGGCCTGAAGATGACAGCAAACCAGGTCTGGTTTTAAAGGGTGCCCCAACCTCTCACAAATTAAAGTTAAAATCCCTGTCTCCCATCATTGATGACATTGGGGCATCAGAGCACCCCCCTCCCCAACTCCCAATATAGACATACCCTTCTTCCACCACCCCCCCTTACCCCCCCCCCCCCCCCCCCCCCACCCGCACTACAGACTTCTCTCCCCCCACCAATATAGCAATGCAGTCACAAACTCCTCCCCTCACAATGCTGCCCCCGCTGCCCCCACATAATGCAAAGTTTCCAATGGGGTTGCCTAGAGGCCCTGCCTCTGGCCCTGCCACTAGCCGCGCCCTTGGCACTGACAACCTGGCACCTCTAAAGGGACACAGAAGGAATCTGGGGGCTACTTATACGCAAGTTGCTGAAGGTGGCAAAGAATGTTAAGTAAGTGGTTCATAAGGCATTCGGGATCCTGGCTTTTTTAAATAAAGGCAAACCTTGATAAAGTATTTCATAGGTTCCATAGAATCTCTACTATGCAGAAGGAGGCCATTCGGCCCATTGAGGCTGTATTGACTCTCCGACAGAGCATTTTACCAAGGCCCTATCTCCGTAACCCCACATATTTACCCTGTTAATTCTCCTAACCTATACAACCTGGGACAATAAGGGGCAATTCAACATGGCCAATCAACCTAATCTGCACATCTTTGGACTGTGGAAGGAAACCAGAGCACTTGGAGGAAACTCACGCAGACGCAGTACAAACTCCACACAGACAGTCATAAAATGTTGGAATTGAACCCAGGTCCCTGGTGCTGTGAGGCAGCAGTGCTAACCATTGTGTCACCATGCTGCCCATTTCAGCCTGAACTGGGAACTGTGTCGAATTCTGGACACTTCAGTTTAGGAGCGGTGGGAAAACACCTTCAAGAAAGATTTACAAGAATAGCTGTAGGCTTGAGAATCTTTGTTACAAGAAGAGGTTGGTGAATCTGGGTTTGTTCCCTTTACATGAGAACAGATTGAGAAGAGATTTGAGGGAAATGTTCACAATTATGAGGGGTTTAAACAGTGTAAGTAGGGAGAAATTGTTCCCATTGGTGGAAGGGTTGAGAACCAGACTAACTTATGATGGTTGACCAAAGAACCAGAGGAGACATGAGAGCAAATATTTCTATCCAGCAAGTAGTTAAGATCTGGAATGCAATGACAGAGCGTGACAGGACCAGATTCAGTTGTAACTTTCAAAAGGGAATTGGATAATTATCTGAAGAGAAAGGCTTGCAGGGATTATGATGAAAAGACAGGCTAGCTGAGTAGCTCTTACTGGGAACTGGTATGGACATGATGGGCCGAATGGCCTCCTTCTGTGCCATAACCATTCTATGAATCTATGTTTCTAAGACTTCCTCCAGTAAATCTTTCTGCTGCCTTCTGAGCATCTGTATGTAGGTAGGATTCCCCCCACCCACCTCCCCCCCCCTCTTCCCCCTGCCCCCCTTAATGCACAGGACATTATTTCTCTGTTCCACCTCTTCCATCCTAGACATTCAATGCAGTATCTGTAAACCTTGGTGCCTGCTCCTCCCATGGACAGCTATTGTTGATTGTTGCATAATACACTATTGGTCTTAGCTACTCTAATTGCATCTTCCTTTTCATACATGCAAGCTAGCTTTATGTAAATCTAGGCTGTAATAACATTGGACACCCTGTTGATGTGTTGCGTGAATGAGAAGTATGAGGAGTGCTGCTGGCAGCACATAGAAACCATGTAAATGCGCAGGCAGCCCAATGTTGAAGTTCTGCTTACATTTCAATCAACAGATGGGATTCACCATGTATCCTGATCCCTATCCTGTTTTCAGGCATTATCCAAGTTAATTGACAATGTTTTTGATGGGGACTGGTACAGGCTCTTTTCTATACAGAGAAAATTCCAATTGTACTGACAACATTTCTCACTATCATGAGTGGAGAGGTCTAATTATTGGTATCCTGATTCCTGCTTCCCTGAAAGGAAGGATCTGATCGTAACTTGAGGTGGTTATTCAGTTATACAAATTAGAATCAATGTGCTCTGAAGTTTTGATCATTAGAAGGAATCAGAGAGGGATTTATTAGTATTTGCCTTATTTCTTTTCTCTCTCAGGAGTTTATATAGCTCCAGGTGGGACGTATGTGTCTTGTGATTCTTAAGGCTTCAGAACAATAAGTGATAGGCTTGATGGACCAAGAGGTTTTTCCCATCCATCATTCCCATCTAGGCAAAGCTCAAAAAACTGTCGATAATGTAACCTGATGAAAACTTCTCCCTAACTTTGGCAAGAACGATCTCTGAACAAATGTAATTTTATAGAAAATTATGGGAGGATAGGGAGCACATGCACAAGTTTTAATTGTGTGCACTGAGTGAGTGAAGGTTTCTGCTGAGAAGATGCATTTGTAAAATCACTTTAGGTTTCAACCTCCAAATATTTTGTGATTGATGATTCATACCACACCAACTGTATAATGTATGTTCTCTTCAGCCTGATCTGGTTCATCATCTCAGTGTTATCTGCAGATTTGTTCAAATAGAAGTCACTTGTTCTGCACTAAATTGGTACAAAAAGACCAAATGAAGATTAAATTGTGGATGCAAACCTTTCAGGGAAATATTAATATAAATTAATATAAATCCATCAAACAATGCTCCTTTGTTATGTTGAGCAAGCAAGAATGTATGTGTTTCTCAGGTGAACATGTATGGTCAACAAAGTGTAAAATGGTATCTATTCAAGGAAATGCAACAAATATCTTGAAGGCTAATAATGAGGCAGTAAATTTGCAAGAGGAGATTCAGTGGTCAGGAAATCTGAAACCAGAGGTTTGATGTTGGAACCTGTATTCATTTTTATTTCTCTGTTTACAGGCCACATCCAGCTAGATGTTGGGTGAGTGGACCTGTGGCTACAGATCACTGCTGTGGATTTACTAGCAGGAATGTGCTGGATATGGTCAGGGGTAGAGGGTCAGATCTTTATGAAGGGTGGGTGGCAGCTAGCTCAGATGGTAAGGGATAGTGGGGAGCACTCCTGTTCCTCTTGACCTGGTTGTTCAGTGTAAAATTTAAAATGTATATACAACATGATTCCTGCAACAACATTACGATATTTAAATTCAGACCTCACTGCTGGGGAGCAGGATATACAGTAAGAAGTCTCACAACACCAGGTTAAAGTCCAACAGGTTTATTTGGTAGCAAATACCATAAGCTTTCGGAGCAATGCTCCTTCGTCAGAGAAGATCTGACGAAGGAGCATTGCTCCGAAAGCTTATGGTATTTGCTACCAAATAAACCTGTTGGACTTTAACCTGGTGTTGTGAGACTTCTTACTGTGTTCACCCCAGTCCAACGCTGGCATCTCCACATCATGAGCAGGATATACACAGCCCTGTTAAATTGGAACTGATTTGGAGGCAGGTTTGGATGAAGTCTGTGACTTTTTTGTTTCTAACTTTCTCCACTTTCACCATGTCCAACCCTAGCCCAATATCTGCGCCCACACCAATGTCAGCTCACCTCACGATGGCAATTCCCCTCCCAATAGAACACTCCTGACTATAGTCAGGAGTCATAGGCATAACTATCAAATGGACAGGCAACATCTCAATCCGAAATGGAAACATAAAATGCTGGAAATGCTCAGCAGCTCAGGTAGCAACTGTGGACAGAGAGAGACAGGGTTAACATTCTGGTCGATAATCTTTCATCAGAACTGAAAAAGTTAAGAGATGTAACACAATTTAAACAAGCACAGAGGCAGAGAAATGGAGTGAGGAGGAAAGAACAAAAGGAAAGATCCATAATGGGGTTGAAAACAGCACCAATTAAATGACAGAAGGATGTTGGTGCAAGTCAAAAGGCAGTAATAATTGTAGAAGCAACAAAACACAGGATTGATCTCAAGGAGGTGTAAATGGGCAAAGCAGAATCATTACCGGCAGCAGGGAAAAAAAAGGAGCAACGGTTACGCTCAGAAATGTCTGAACTCAATGTTGAGTCCGGAAGGCTGCAATGTGCCTCATCTCAAGCTTCCATTGCACTCCATTACAGTACTTGAAGTGCTTTTCAATCTGGCTGGAGCCAGGACATTAAACAAATCGTTCAGAAAACTAAAAAAAAGTACTGCTTTAGAGAAGCTGTTAACAGGGAAAGGTAACATATCCTTGTCTCTTAATGTGACTATCTCATGATTGCATTGTCATTTTGTTTAAAAGTAACAGTGCAGGAACAAAAATGGATGGGTCCAAATTGAAACTCATTTGTGATTTCTGAGTAATTTTGCCTTCCAGAATTGGTTCCTTGAAAGCCCAATGCTTCAATTATGTTAATGGCTGCTGCCATTATGTAGCAAAAGGAAGTGAAAGCTGTTGACATTTTTCCCAAATGGTTTAATTCATTTTATGAATGAATAATGGTAATAATGTAATTACAAACAGGAAGTGCATGCTGGTATAATTCAATATATACTTAGGACTTGCTATTTCTGGGAACTCATGCCATAATGACACATGAACAGTGTGCCTTCTTTATTAAATGTAAAAGTTCCAACAACTATGGAGTAAATAAGATACACTGTGAGCTGCGATCCTCTGTAATTTGCTGGATTATCCATGTCACTCTACCAATAGACTTTCCTTGGGCATTCACATTTTGTTAAAAGCCTGTTCCTGCCACTCAGGCCGTGGTTGAAGTGTATGGGGAGCAGCAATTTGCTGCATTCATGGCATAAATTGTTCTGTGGCCACTTAAGACTAGAAAATAATGATGTGGCTGACCCGGTAATGACCTGATTTATGGACCTCACATGACCCTCAACCTATGATGCTAACCCATGAGGCCACTACAGCTGTACAGTCTCACTCGCACAAGCTGCAAATTGCTCCTTGAGGTTTTTATTTTAACTTTCTGAAATGACCATCTTTTCCTGCAACAGTTTCTGTCCAGAATCCTGGTAATGTTGGAAGGCAATAATTTTCAGGATTTTTATGAGTGAATGGGAACATTGCTATGGCCCTTCCATTGGATAATTTTCCAAATATAAGGTTTGTAATATTACTATATTTTGGGACTGTAACTTTAAATGTAGGGTAAATGAAGGAGGTCATATGTTCCGCAGTAAATCTGGGTGCTTTGATTGTTAGAGATCAAAACAAGGCTTAGATTGTTCCATTGGGAAGAAAGTGCAAAACATTTGCACTTGGAGATAATGGCAACAGTCTCAGAGTTTACATTGAGTAGACTCTCAGTCTCCTGGGGGGAAAAGGAACCATTAGAACAGGCTTTACTGCTGCTGGTGGGTTTAAGGAACTCCTAACTTGATGAAAACTGAGGAAAACACTTAGAGATGGTCACTCAAAGTTACTACTCGGCAAAACAGAGACGGGAACCTATTGGAAGTTGGGAACAACTGTGGATTGTTTGCTAAAAGGATTGTAATCCCATGGACAATGTGATGGGTGATAAGTATACAAGAGGAGTGTTACTTTCTGTAGTTCAAAGTATAAATTTCCTATGAAAAAGAAAATAGTGTTTAGTCACTAAACTGTTTAGTTTTTAGTCGTTCTTAGTCATTAGTTGCAGTAAAAGATTTAAAATGTAAACTGTTGTGCCATTCTTTCATAGAATCATAGAATCCCTCAGTGCAGGAGGAGGCCTTTTGGCCCATCAAGCCTGCACTGACAACAATCCCACCTAGGCCCTATCCTCATAATCCCATGTATTTACCCTGCTAATCCCCCTGACACTATAAACCAATTTAGCATGGCCAATCCACCTAACCTGCACATCTTCGGACTGTGGAAACTGTGGAAACTCTAGGCTGGCATTGAACCCTGGTCCCTGAAGCTGTGAGGCAGCAGTGCTAACCACTGTACCATCATGCCACCCAGTTAGTAATTCGAAATTCAAATATCTTTTTAAAAGTGATTAATCTCTGGGGAGATTGTAACAATGATTCCCTGCTTTTCATCATTATCAGATGCCCCGGAGGAATGGCAGAGGGAATAGACATGTTGCTTAAGGCTCCCTGATGGGAAACTGAAATGATTGCACCACTGCCCTCCATAGAGAATGTGCAAGGCCCCATGGAACAGATGTTATCTGAAATACTGACAAGAGGAGCTTGCATGCACTATGCAAAAGAAATTGGCTTTACCTGTGAGATGCTGCATGAAGACCGGAAGTCCACTTTCCTTGTATCTTGTCAATGTCAATGAAGAGGATGATACTCTTAGCTTCTACAAATGTGCTCCCTTCCAGTTGAACATTGGAGAGTCTAACATTATCCAAAGAGCTGATGGGACCTGTGTTCAACAGAACGTGGATATCCTGTTCTGTACGACATGGATAGAGAATTGGTTAATGGGCAGGAAAGAGGGAGTGAGGTAAAGGGTTCTTTTTCGTGTTGGCGATCTGTAACCAGTGGGGTTCCATGGGAATCAGTGCTGGCACTGCAACTGTTTACAATATATATTAGTGATTTGGACGAAGGAAGTGAATGTACTGTAGCCATATTCGCAAATGGCACAAAAATAGGTGGAAAGGCAAGTTGCGAGAGAGATTCAAACAGTTTGCAGAGATACCAATTGATTACGTAAGTGGGCAAAAAGTTGGCAAATTGAGGATAATGTGGGAAAATGTGAAGTTGTTCATTTTGGAAGGGAAACTAAAAGTACTGAGTATTATTTAAATGGAGAAAAGCTGCAGAAAGCTGCAACATAAAGAGACTTGAGAGTACTTGTGCACGAAAAACAGAAGGCTAGCACACAGGGGCAGCAGGTAATCAAGAAGCCTAATGGGATGTTGGCCCTTATTTCAAAGGGGTTGGCGTATAAGAGTAGGAAGATTTGCTGCAACTGTATAAGGTAATGGTGAGGCAACATCTGGAGCACGGTGAGCAGTTTTGGTCCCCTTATTTCATAGAATCATAGAATCCCTACAGTGTGGAAGAAGACCATTCGGCCCATTGAGCCTGCACCAACAACAATTCGAGCCAGGCCCCACCCCTGTAACACCACATATTTACCCTGTTAATCCCCCTGACCCAAAGGGGCAATTTTTGCAAAGCCAATCAACCTAACCCACACATCTTTGGAGTGTGGGAGGAAACTGAAGCACCCAGAGGAAACCCATGCAGACATGGGACAAACGTGCAAACTTCACACGGATGGTCACCCAAGGCTGGAATTGAACCCAGGTCCCTGGCACTGTGAAACAGCAGTGCTAACTACTGTGCCATCATGCTGCCCATCTTGGGGTGATCATTGACCAGAAACTGAACTGGACCAGCCATATAAATACTGAGGCAGCAGTGTTAACCACTGCTATTTAAGGAAAGTAATTATTATATTGGAGCCAGATCAGAGAAGGTTCACTAGGATGATCCATGGTATGGAGGGATTGTCTTATGAGGAAAGGTTAAACAGGTTGGGACTCTACACACTTGAATTTAGAAGAATGAGAGGTGATCTCATTGAAACCTATAGGATTATTAAGGGCCTTAACAGGGTAAATGCTGAGAAGATGATTCCCCTCATGGGAGAATCTATGTGGTAGCATGGCCCCTTTAGGCAGACTATATCTGAGAGCTACACGATCGGGCTGGACGCTATGGAGTGTCAAGGAGAGAAGCTGAGCCAATCAGGTGCAAGAATGTGTGTCTTGGGTCAGGGAGGATCCTCAGTTGGAGCCAGGGAGAAGTGCTGTACAGTTGTATCGTTAATTCTGTCTTATTTTTATTGTATCTACCTATTTATCCTTGGCAATAAAACCTTTGTTAATTTCCTCTTCACCTCTTCCTCTGGTGAAGAGGAAAAACTTTCAAAGTCATGGGGGATCATCCTGTGCAGCTAGAGGGGGAGGAGACTTGAGCATCGTAAATCAGAAGAAGCAAGCGACATACGCATATTAAAATACCTGTGATTGGAAAGATTGAACCATTTGACCCAGAAGTGGAAAACAGGGGACAGTATATTGAGAGGCTGCATTACTTCTTTGTGGTAAATGAACTATCAACTGAAGAAAGTCTCCCACCGACACAGGTTGCCCGTATCAGGGCCCCTGATATGCTCCCCCATTAAGACTCCTGACATACGCCCACAGTATGACCCCCTCCATGATTCATCCTTGTACGACTTCCCATCGCATGGCCTCCCCCCGTCATGGCCCCCATCTGGGCTCCACCCCCACAGCATTACTTCTGGCACAGTGGCAGTGCCCAAGTGGTGCCACAGGGGTGCCTGGTGGCCACTGCACGGTGTCTGGGGGGCACTATCAAGGTGTCCAGTGGGCACTGCCAAATGAGCACTTTTGGCCATGCCTCTGACCACTTAGAGGGCTTCAGTGGCCTCCAAGACCCTACCCACCCCACCCCCTGGTGTGACCATTGCGTCAGATCTGCGCTAGTGGAAACCTGTACTGATTCTCACTGTTATTGCTCTGTACTCAAAGGCTGGGAGATTCCATATATTTGATTTTAAATGGGCTAAAGTTCGAATTTAAATATGTTAATTGGCTTTATGCCCATTCTGGGCACGAAGGGGTTTGCCCCATTGGAGAGGGGCCGGGAACATAGCAAATTGGTGCCAGGTGCCAATTGGAATTTTAGCATCGCATGCCAGTTTCCTGGCTGGCCACACTATTTGCAAGCCTCCCAGAAAGAAAGTCATGACCAGCATGATTGGCTGGTAATTTTGTGGAAAGAACATGACCAGTCTCTTATGTTGTAGAGATACAAAGTTGTCATGTCACGAAACATGTAGGTCATTTGAGAGGAGAGCAGTGCCATTCTTTGTGGCAAATCAAATAAGCTAAATCAAATAAACTGAATGACAAATTAAAAGGGGCAGACTCCAAAAAGGAGGGAACCACCTAAAACAAAAGACAAAGCAGAAAGGAAACTTAAAACATGAAATCAAAATGTGGTTAAAGGGGTCAACAATAAACTCAAATCCCTGCGGTGCCCAACGAGTACAGAAGACCTCGACTGTGCCTTCGGATACTGCATGCTCCTTCTCCAGGGACACTTGGCTATGAATGTAGCCGCAGTAGAGGAGCTGGACGTCCCCCTTGGTCACTCGTTGCCTGGACTTGTTAATAGCTCATTTAGTTAGTCCCAGAAACAGGATCACGAGGATGTCCTCCACCCTCCATGCATCCCCCTGATGCGCGATTAATCCACTTGGGAGGCTGGATCGTACCCGGGAATAAAGGCTTTTATTCGCAACAAGAATAGAGCATACTGCTTAACAATACAATCCCAGACTAAAGGGTCACTAGGAAGTGCAGTGACCTTTATACTCCTATAGGAAGGCAGAGCCAACCGGAGTGTACCACAAAACAATGCTAACAGGTGGAACACCCCAACCCTAACCCCAACAGTAACAAGAGTAACATATGTACAAGTACCCAAAGTGGTAACCATCTATGGTTCACCACATTCACCCCTCCTTTAAAAACAAAGGCCGGTGGGGCAAAAAAACAGTACGAACTGTCCATATATTCACAAGTTCAGTCGTATCGGAGGTCTGCACCGTCTCTGCGACCTCCGCAGCACTGGCGGTAGCGCCGGTTCTGGTGACCGTGGTGTCCCTCTCTCCAAGGTGGTGTCCAGTGACTCCTCCAGTTCCTCACGCACGGGTGGACCTCGAGGTGGCGACAATCTCCTGGACTCAGGCAAGTTGTACACGGGAGTAAGAGGATTAAGTGGAGGTCCCGATACTGCCCGCGCCGTGTCAGGAGGGGAGAGAATGGGCAAAGGAACCCTAACCAGGGGTGCGGGAGCGGCGGGGGTTTCCAAGTCCCCTGCAGGCGCCAGATCTCGGATAGAGACCGTGTCCTCTCGCCCGTCAGGATATGCTACATAGGCATATTGAGGGTTGGCGTGGAGGAGATGGACCTGTTCAACCAAAGGGTCGGACTTGTGGGCCCTAACATGCCGCCGCAGGAGGACAGGTCCTGAGTACGTCAACCAAGACGGCAGTGAGGTCCCAGAGGAAGACTTCCTAGGGAAGGTAAACATCCGCTCATGTGGGGTAGCATTGGTTGCCGTACACAGGAGGGACTGGATTGAATGGAGCGCATCAGAAAGTACCTCTTGCCAACGGGAGACTGGAAGACCCCTTGACCTTAACGCCAGTAAGACAGCCGTCCAGACTGTAGCTTTTTCTTTTTCGACCTGCCCGTTACCCCTGAGGTTGTAACTCGTAGTCCTACTTGAGGCAATTCCTTTAGAGAGCAGGTATTGCCTCAAGTCGTCGCTCATAAACGACGAACCCCTATCACTGTGGAAATAACTGGGGTAGCCGAACAAGGTAAAAAGACTCCGCAGGGCTTTGATGACTGTGGCAGCGGACATGTCAGAACAGGGAATGGCAAAAGGGAATCGGGAGTAATCGTCAACCACGTTGAGGAAATACACATTCCGATCTGTCGAAGGAAGGGGGCCCTTGAAATCAACACTCAGCCGTTCAAAAGGGCGAGTGGCCTTAATGAGGTGTGCCCTGTCAGGTCGGTAGAAGTGCGGCTTGCATTCAGCACATACTTGGCAGCTTCGAGTTATCGACCTGACATCCTCTATGGAGTAGGGCAGATTCCAGGCCTTTACAAAATGGAAGAGCCGAGTGATCCCTGGATGGCACAGATCATTGTGGAGGGCCTGTAGCCGGTCCTCCTGCACACTGGCACATGTTCCACGCGACAGGGCATCTGAGGGCTCATTGAGCTTCCCCGGACGGTACATGATATCATAGTTGTAGGAGGAGAGTTCGAATCTCCACCTCAAGATTTTATCATTCTTAATTTTTCCCCTTAACGTGTTGTTGAACATGAATGCCACGGACCGCTGGTTCGTGAGCAGGGTAAATTGTTTTCCAGCCAAATAATGGCGCCAATGCTGTACAGCCTCCACATTGGCCTGAGCCTCTTTTTCCACAGAGGAGTGCCGAATTTCAGGGCCTTGGAGGGTGCGAGAGAAAAAGGCGACGGGCCTGCCCGCCTGGTTAAGTGTGGCGGCCAGGGCGAAATCAGATGCATCACTCTCCACCTGGAAGGGGATGGACTCATCGACAGCGTGCATCGTGGCTTTCGCGATGTCAGCTTTTATCTCTTCAAAGGCGAAGCGAGCCTCTGCTGCCAGGGGAAAAGAGGTAGATTTTATGAGCGGACGGGCTTTGTCCGCATAATTGGGAACCCACTATGTGTAATACGAGAAGAAGCCTAAGCATCTTCTCAGTGCTTTGATGCTAGTGGGTAGGGGAAGTTCAAGGAGGGGACGCATACGGTCTGGATCGGGCCGATGACCCAGTTTTCCACCACGTATTCGAGGATTGCTAGGCGGTGCTTGCTGAATACACACTTCTCCCTGTTATAGGTCAGATTCAGGCGAGACGCAGTGCGTAAAAACTTCAGGAGGTTGGCGTCGTGGTCCTGCTGGTCATGGCCGCAGATAGTGACGTTGTCCAGGTACGGGAACATAGAACATAGAACATAGAACATTACAGCGCAGAACAGGCCCTTCGGCCCACGATGTTGCACCGACCAGTTAAAAAAAAACTGTGACCCTCCAACCTAAACCAATTTCTTTTCGTCCATGAACCTATCTACGGATCTCTTAAACGCCCCCAAACTAGGCGCATTTACTACTGATGCTGGCAGGGCATTCCAATCCCTCACCACCCTCTGGGTAAAGAACCTACCCCTGACATCGGTTCTATAACTACCCCCCCTCAATTTAAAGCCATGCCCCCTCGTGCTGGATTTCTCCATCAGAGGAAAAAGGCTATCACTATCCACCCTATCTAAACCTCTAATCATCTTATATGTTTCAATAAGATCCCCTCTTAGCCGCCGCCTTTCCAGCGAAAACAATCCCAAATCCCTCAGCCTCTCCTCATAGGATCTCCCCTCCATACCAGGCAACATCCTGGTAAACCTCCTCTGCACCCTCTCCAAAGCCTCCACATCCTTCCTGTAATGTGGGGACCAGAACTGCACACAGTACTCCAAGTGCGGCCGCACCAGAGTTGTGTACAGTTGCAACATAACGCTACGACTCCTAAATTCAATCCCCCTACCAATAAACGCCAAGACACCATATGCCTTCTTAACAACCTTATCTACTTGATTCCCAACTTTCAGGGATCTATGCACACATACACCTAGATCCCTCTGCTCCTCCACACTATTCAAAGTCCTCCCGTTAGCCCTATACTCAACACATCTGTTATTCCTACCAAAGTGAATTACCTCACACTTCTCCGCATTAAACTCCATCCGCCACCTCTCGGCCCAACTTTGCAACCTGTCTAAGTCTTCCTGCAAACTAAGGAAGGAAGCCTGTAGCCCGTTTTGGTCCACCATTCGGTCCATCTCACGCTGGAAGACCGAGACCCCATTAGTGACGCCAAAAGGGACCCTTAAGAAGTGGTAGAGACGGCCATCCGCCTGAAAGGCCGTGTATTTTCGGTCCTCTGGGCGAATGGGGAGCTGGTGGTAAGCTGACGTCAAGTCGATGGTGGAGAACACCCGGTACTGAGCAATCTGGTTGACCATGTCAGATATGCGCGGGAGAGGGTACGCGTCCAGCTGCGTGTACCTATTAATGGTCTGACTATAGTCTATGACCATCCGGGGCTTGTCTCCAGTCTTGACCACCACGACTTGTGCTCTCCGTGGGCTAGTGCTAGGTTGAATGATCCCTTCCCTGAGGAGCCGCTGAACCTCAGATTGAATAAAGATCTGGTCCTCAGCGCTGTAACGCCTGCTCTTAGTTGCGATGGGCTTGCAGCCTGGCACGAGATTTTCAAATAAAGAAGGCGGGGTAATTTTGAGTGTCGAGAGACTGCACGTGGAGCGCGCTGGGCAATTTGGAGGCTGCTGTTCTCCCAGTGAAAGTGGAGGGAGTGGCCCATCGTACTGTAGGGTCACATTCCTCAGGTGGACCATAAAGTCGAGTCCCAGGAGTACCGGAGTGCAAAGGTGCAGTAACACGAGGAGCCTGAAGTTCTCATAAACTGTGCCCCGCACCGTTAGAGTTACCACGCAGCTCCCAAGAACGGTAACAGATCGGGACCTCGACGCCATAGAGATTGTCTGCCTGACAGTTTGTACGCGGAGAGTGCACCGTTTCACGGTATCCGGATGAATGAAACTCTCTGTGCTCCCGCTGTCAAACAGACAATGTATCAGGCGTCCGTTTACCTCTATGTCCATCATGGACTTGTCGAGTCTGTGAGGCTTGGCCTGGTCCAGGATGATTGATGCCACTGTTGGATCCCGAGTGCAACTGCAGGCAGCTGAGATGGTTGACGATGAGGACCCCTGCTGGTCGTCTGCGGCCGGTGTCAACCAAAATGGCTGAACCCATGGATCGCAGGTGGTCGATGGCGTTGAAAATGGCGGCACCCGCAGGTCGCACGTGTCTTGCGTCGTCGTCATCAGGAATGGCGGCGCCCGTGAATCGCACGTGTTTGAAGACATTGACGAAGCTGGAGACGAGGAGACGGATCCTGGGGAGTCACACGCAGCACTGCTTGGCTTCGAAGGGGGCTTCGCTCGGCACACTTCAGCATAGTGCCCTTTCTTTCCACAAGCGGAGCAAAATACCGTCCTGGCCGGACATCTCTGGCGAGGGTGCTTTGCCAATCCACAGAAATAGCACCGTGGGCCTCCTGGAGCTGCCGCAGCCGTCAGGTCCGAGGTTGAAAGCACGATCGCGCAGTTCCTAGGAGTCGCTGGGTAGAGTTGAGTCGGTGGCTGTACTTGCCACGTTGTTCCCACGTGTTCGGTGGGGTAAGTTTCAACACTTCTGGAGTCCGTTTCCATCGCATCAGCCAATTCTACCGTCTTAGCTAGGTCCAAGTTACCTTGCTCTAGCAGCCGCAGGCGAATATAGGATGAGCCGATTCCCGCCACGAACGCATCTCGGATCAGATCGTTAGTGTATTGAGTAGCCGACACTGGCTTGCAATTGCAGGCTCTGGCTAGCTGCTGATGTTCGCGCAGGTACTGTCCCGTCGTTTCGCCGGGCTGCCGCCGTCGAGTGGCTAGTAGGTGACGAGCATGAATCTCGTTTGGCGGTTTATGGTACAGCTTCTTGAGTAATTCGATGGCCTCTTTGTAGTCTTGGGAATCACGGTTTGTTGCATACACAGTGTCGCTTACCCTTGCGTGGAGGACCCGCAATCTGTCGGCGTCGTTTTGGACTGCTGTTGAGGCGTCGATATAATCCTGGAAACACTTCAACCAATGGTCGAAAGTGTTCGATGCTCCAGCGGCACACGGATCTAAGGTAAGCTGATCGGGTTTCAGCATCTTCTCCATTTTTTTGTTCAGAACAAAATTTGTTGCGAATAAAATTGATGCGCGATTAATCCACTCGGGAGGCTAGATCGTACCCGGGAATAAAGGCTGTTATTCGCAACAAGAATAGAGCATACTGCTTAACAATACTATCCCAGACTAAAGGGTCACTAGGAAGTGCAGTGACCTTTATACTCCTATAGGAAGGCGGAGCCAACCGGAGTGTACCACAGAACAATGCTAACAGGTGGAACACCCCAACCCTAACCCCAACAGTACCAAGAGTAACATATGTACAAGTACCCATAGTGATAACCATCTATGGTTCAGTACCCATAGTGATAACCATCTATGGTTCAGTACCCATAGTGGTAACCATCTCTGGTTCACCACATCCCCTCTGCACCGGATGCCCGTAAAGCAGGAGCATGGGACTGATGTGCAAACAAAACATCAGTAAAAGGTTTTTCAGAGAACTAAAAAGTAAGTGCAGCCCGTAGCTTTTAACACAGACATGGTCCACGGATTCCACAAGATCATAAAAAGGGCAGTGTCTAATAGAAGGGATCAACAAGCGACCCCTGCAGTGGATTCTGGTTCATGGGATTGGTCACAGAGATCTCTGTTGTAAATATGGAACCAGAACAGCCGGTGGTTTCTGTAACTTGGGATACATCAGCTACAGAGAAGGATCTTGGCCCCGGATTGAAGAGTTTGCTTTTCGCATCCGTTCAACCTGATTCTTCATTTCAGAAATCCCTGATCCCTAAACATATGACGCGTTTCTCTGGGGCATTCTGGTTGTCTATTGTAATTTGCATGCCTATGTTAATGATGTTCTTTTTTGTTTCTTCCATAGGTGAATTCGAGAGTTATTGGGGGAAGGGATGTGGTACTGGTCCCTGAGGGCGACGTGATTGGGCTGTACCCTATCGAGTGTCAAGGCAAGAAGCTGAGCCATTCAGGTGCAAGGGCACATATTCTGAGTCAGGAAGGATCCTCAGTTGGATCCATGGAGGAATATTATATAGTTGCATAGTTAATTCTGTCTGACCTTTATTGGAACTACCTATTTATCATTGGCAATAAATCCTTTGTTACGTTGAGCCACATAGGGCCCAATTTTATCATCAAGTTGCGCCTGCTTTTGGGCGCGAAAACTTGGTAAAGTCGGGCGTGAGGTGAGTAGCACATTTAAATTGACTTAATGGGCTGCACGCCCAACCTTACTGGCACTTCCTCCTTTACCACCACGTTCGCCCATCCAGAAAAACAGACATGCACCACAAAAGTCTGATTCGGGCACTCCAGTTAGTAAGGAGGTAGGTGCTGAGCATCCGACGGCTCTCTGCTTGAGATCATTGGCAGGGGAAAGGGGGGGTCCGCTGCCACTCTGCCTGAGATCAGTGAAGAGGAAGGGAGGGTCCGCTGCCACTCTGCCTGAGATCAGTGAGGGTGAGGGGGGGCTCCGCTGCCACTCTGCCTGAGATCAGTGAGGGGAAAGGGGGAGGGCCTCACGTTTGGTCTGGTGGTGCAGGGGGTGGGGGAATAAGGGGGTCAGTAATATTGGAAAGTGGAACAATGCCTGTGGGGGCATTATCCGGCCTGGGAGAGATGTGGCAGGGAGCCACATTCTATCATTTTTTTTCTGTGCATGCGCAGTCGGAGACCGATCAGAGCTGCAGGATTTTGGGTGCATTAAGCCCTGCCCACAGGCTTCTGCAACGCAATACGGATTTGCCGATATTTTTTCAGGCAGAGTGCGTATGGAGGTGCCTGAGAACGGGTCTATTAGTCGGATCTGAAACACTCCCAGTTTCAAGTCCACCCACCACGTAGAATCAAAATGGTAAAATAGGGTCCATCAAATTGCTCTCGATTTATTACAGTCTAGGACCTAGGGCACAGTCTCATAATAACGGAGCGGCAAGTTAAGACTGAGATGAGGAGGAATTTCTTCTCTCAGTGGGTTGTGAGTCTTTGGAACTCCTTGCCACAGAGAGCTGTGGGGGTAGAGTCCTCGGGGTGAATTTTCCCATTCCGTCTGCCACAGGAATTGTGGCAGGCGAGGGGCAGACAATGGAAAGGTCCGTTGACCTCAGGCAGGAGTTCTGGTTTCAGGACAAACACAGCCGGAAAATCCCACCCCTTGTGTACATTTAAGGCTGAGATAGATAGATTTTTGACCAATAAGGGAATTAAGGAGAAAAGACAGGAAATAGACTTGAGGAATGTTGGGTCAGCCATGATTCTACTGAATGGCGCAGCAGGCTCAAGGGGCCAAAAGGCCTATTCCTGTTCCTATTTCTTAAGGTCTTATGGTCTTAACCCCCCAGTGATATCTTCAATCGTCTAGTTCTGGTTACTCGTGCATCTCCAATTTTAATTGCTCCACCATTGGTGTGTTTTCAGTTGCCTTGGCCACAAGGTCTGGAATTTCCACTCTACATGTCTCTCCCTTTCTACCTCATTTTCCTATTTCACCACACTCCTTAAAACTAACCTCTTTGACCAAGCTTTTGGTCATCTAACCTAAATATCTCCTGATGTAACCCAGTGTCAGAATTTGTTCAATAATGCTCCTCTGAAATGCCTTGAGGCATTTTATTATATTAAAGGTGCAATAAAAGTAAAAGTTGTTGCTGCTGTTATCCTGTTGAATTAGGGTAATTTTAGTGGTTTCAGTGTTGCACTTCAGTCTGCATTATTGCATCTTTTTCCAGTTATATGTATATAATGCCTTGTAGTTGGCTTGCCTGATAAGCCATTGGCTGTGCTATCCATAAGGTGTCTGATTCAATAACATCACCGTGATGTTGACAGATTGATATTCAAACAAATATGTAGTGCAAATCTAGTGACATATCAACAGGGAGTACAAAAGTTTAATTCATGGCGTTCATTGGCCAACACACCATTCAGGCCCTTTAATTACCATTCAAGTCTTTGAAAGCTTTCTGACTGACTTAAATTCAATTTGGACTGAGACCAGTGAGGATGGTCATTTAACACAATCCAACAACAAGTCAATGGTCATGGAGCCCAGACAGAGCAGCAAAGGACCAGGGAATAAGTTACATGTTCAAGGAGTAATAGAAATTGTGATCAAACAGCAGTAATGGACTAGACCAACACTGAGTTGGGGAACTGTGGACAACCCAAAAAGATTGAAGGACTTAAAGTGAAACTTAGTCTCAGTTCTCAATACTGCAGAGATGGTCTTCCATTCTTACCTCATGATAGCTTGACTGACAAATAGCACTCGAATTTTAAATTTTAAATATTTGATTAAAGCAAAAAACTAAAATTATTAATTTGCCTTTGGACTTACCGTTTGTTTGCCAATTTTACTTAAATGGTTGATTTGTTTGATTACAGACTGTAGTTAAATGTAATAGCATAGGTTGCCTTTTAAAGCAGGAATGCATGCAAAGCATTCAGTGGAACAAATTAGAATTCAAATCAGCATCCCTTCAATCATTGTGTCTGACAGCTCTTACACGAACCGAGAAAGCCTCAAATCTTATGCCCACTGAAGCACAGTTGTTCAATCCATCATCTCTCCTAAATTTGTCCATACGAAATGGCTGTCTGAGAAACCTGACAATTATGCAGAGGTACAATTGAATTGTTGTTGGTATGTATTTATTTGCTGAAGAAACTTTATATCAATCTATGTCCTTTATTGTCTTGAATGTTATTTTGCTTTAAAATGTGGTCAGAGGCAAACGTAATAAGACAACCTCCAGACAATGTTGACAATTCCTTCTAATCAATCATTAGTCCCAACACTCACAATCCTGCCAATTGTAGTTTGAGGATGATCTTTCAAAATGCAATGAATCTAGTGATTTATATGTTGTCTGTAAATATTCTGGACAAATGATTGCTATAAGCAAGATTCAGCTCCAGAAAAATTGTGATGGCTTTGTAATAATAGGTTACAAATGTAAAGGTGACTATTGGTGTAGATTGGGTTGGAAGTGTCTGTCAGGTTGTTGGGAGAATAATGATATGTAAATGAAACATCAGTCTTTTAACTTGGGTCCTTTTAGTTTTGTGAGTGAACAGTATTAAAAATGACATGATTCATTCTATTTGGTGCACCATAATTTGTTTATTTCCACGGAATACAAAGCGTAACATCACTCATAGTTGAGAACAAGTGATAGGATACAGGTTCTGAATCTAAAAGAATGCAAATCAAAAGAATCGCTTAGGTACCCACATAATACTGAAAGCTCAATGTTTTCACATAATTTAAACCCCGAATACACGGATAACTATAATGTACCATGTAGAAGAATGCATATCATACATTTGTAAAGAGAATAATTTATCAAAAATATCGGCCCACATCTTCTGGTCAGTGGCGATGTTGAGGGTATTGCCTCTGAGCTGAGAAGATAACTGTAATACTACGTTTTTGCGTCCTTGCTGTCAAGTCTTTATGTTCCAACTGCAGCAGCTATCTACAGAGAGCACTGGCAAAGAGGAGCAGTGCAGAGGACACACGCCCTTTTTACAACATTAGCTGTCATTTTCTTGTTACATTTTAATGATCTTAAAGGGTTTCAGTGGGTATGAGTGGGTAAGTGGGCGAGTGAGGGGTGGGTGGGTGAATGGGCAAGTGCATTGATGGGTGGTGAATGGGTGGGTGGGTCAATGGGTTTTTGAGGAGGTGGGAATGGATAAGTGAGTGAGTGAGTGAGTGAGTGAGTGAGTGAGTGAGTGGGTGGGCGAGTAGGTATTTGGGGTGGGAGTGGGTAGTTGAGTCTGGGGTTGCATAGTTGGGTGGCGATGGGTGGGTAGTCGGGTCAGAGGGTGCGATTGGGGGATGTTTTGAATTGCGCTGTTAATTATGGACTTATACCAGAAGTTAAATATTGGGTCATTACTGTGGTAAGTATCCAATTAGGTATTGTGTAAAAGTTCCAAGTCCCCGGTCTGAGACATTCTTGTAATTTACCATGCAGCACAAATCTTCCCATTGGAAGTTTAAACTTTCCAATCATGCATGTGTGTGCGTCAGAACATACAATGTATCCTAAAGCTGAACAGCAGCAGACATCTCAACATTCACCGCTATTGTTATCGAAAGCCCCTGCCCATTAATTTCTTTTGTTCATGAAACATGTAAGAGATAAATGAAATGATTAACAACGTCTTCTGCTCTTTGGCATTCTGCCTTCAGCAAATCATTTTCGCTCCGCAAGTTTAACATCAGTTAGACTTTTAACATTAGATCCACACTGTGACCTGGAGTTTCGACTTGGCTGCATTAGTTTCTTCAATGCAATTGACTTGAAATTGACATAAAGTAGGGACCCACCTAAGGAAAGATCCTCAACACATTTCTCCACACCTCACTGTCTTGTGCTTTCATCTTCAGTTGCTTGTGGGAGCCTCCCATTTTCAATTTCCGTTGTCCAACATCATCATTCTCTTCCTCCCTTGTTTTATTTTATTCACGTAGTGAACCATCGTTAGTTCCCACTGGATAGTACTGAGCCAGGGTCTGGCCAGTACTACAAGTATGTACATATGTTGCTGTTGGGTTAGGGATGGGTTGTGCTACTTGTTGCTGTTGGGGTTAGGGTGGGGTTGTTACATCTTTGTATTGTAGTGTTGTGGTACATTCCAGTCGGGCCCCGCCTCCTGGGAGAGGTATAAAGGTCCCTGCTCTGGCTGGGACCCCTCAGTCTGGGATCGTGTATATAATTGTTAGCTGCCTTGTTACAGCAAATAAAAGCCTTTATTTCCTGAGCATCAAGCCTCGTGTATGATAACGCGCATCAATTCATTCAATGGATTTGTCCTTCGCTGGCTGGACGAGCATTCATTGCATATTACTAATTGCTCTTGAGAAGGTGGTGGTAAGCTGCCTTCTTGAACCACTGCAGTCCCTGAAGTATAGGTACACCCACAATGATATTTGTGCGGGTTCCAGGATTTTGACCTAACGATAGTGAAGGAATGGCAATGTATTTCCAAGTCAGGGTGATGAGTGGCTTGGAGGGCAAATTCCAGGTTTTCCCAGGCATCTGCTGCCTTTGTCCTTCTAGATGGTAGTGATTGTGGGTTTGGAAGGTGCTGTGTAAGGAGCCTTGGTGAATTCCTACAATACATCTTGTAGATGATACACACTATTGCTGCTGTGCGTCGGTGGTGGAAGAAGTGAACATTTATGGATGGGGTGCCAATCAAGCAGGCTGTTTTGTCCTGGATGTTGTCAAGCTTATTGAGTTTTGTTGGAGCTGCACTCATTCAGGCAAGGGAAGATTATTTTTCATTAATTTACCAGAAGTGGGCATCGTAAGCTAGGTCAGCATTTATTGCCCATCCCTGGTTGCCCTTCAGAAGATGGTGGTGAGCCGACTTCTTAAACTGCTGCAGTTTGTCAGGTGTAAGTACCAACAGTGCCCACACACAGTGCTATTAGGGAGAGAATTCCAGAATTTTGACCCAGCGACAGTGAAGGAACGGTGATATATTTTCAAATCGGAATGGTGAGTGACTTGGAGGGGAACGTCCAAGTGGTGGTGTTCCCATGCTATATACTGTTCTTGTTCTTCTAGGTGGTAGTGGTCGTGGGTTTGAAATGTATTGCCTAAGGAACCTTGGTGAGTCCCTGCAGTGCATCTTGTAGATGGTATACACATGGGTGGCACAGTTCATCAGTGATGGAGGGATTGAATGTTTGTGGAAGGAATAGCAATCAAGTGGACTGCTTTGTCCTGGATGGTGTCAAGCTTCTTGACTGTTGGTACAGCAGCACTCATCCAGACAAGTGGAGCATATCCCACCACACCCCTGACTTGTGCCTTGTAGATGATGGACAGGTTTGGTGAGTCAAGAGGTGAGTTCTTCACCGCCAGCTTCCTAGTCTCTATCTGCTCTTATAAACATTGTATTTATATAGCTAGTCCATTTCAGTTTTTGGTCAATTGTAACTCCTAGGTTGTTGGTAGTGGGGTAATAACTCTGTTTGTCAAGGGATGATGGTTGGATCCTTTCTTGTTGGAGGTGGTCATTGCTTGGCATTTGTGTGACATGAATGTTACTTGCCACATGTCATCTGAAGCTTGGATATTGTCCACGTCTTGTTGCATTTGGACATGGACTGCTTCAGTATCTGAGGAGTCACAAATGATACTGAAAATTGCGCAGTCTTCAGTGAACATCCCCAACAAAGCTGGTTGGGCCTCACACATTATCCTGAGGGACTCCTTCAGTGATGTCCTGGAGATGAGATGATTGACCTCCAACAACCACAACCATTTCTGTTTATGCCAGTATGACTCCAACCATTGGAGGGTTTTCTCCCTGATTCCCATTGACTCCAGTTTTGCTAGGGCTTCTTAAGGCCACACAGTCAAATGCTGCCTTGATGTCAAGGGCAGATACTCTTATCTCATCTTTGGCATTCAGCTCTTTTGTCCACGTTTGAACCAAGTCTGTAATGATGTCAGTAGGTGCTTGACACAAACTGAACGTCCATGACCAGGTTATTGCTGAGTAATTGTTGCTTGATTCTGGACTCAGGCTGCATTTAAACTATAACTGGAATACTTTGCAGTGAGAAGATCTGCCAATGTTATTTTCGAGGTATTTTAGCTTGGAGAACTGAATAAAGGCAACCAATTGTGGTTCAAACCAGGGCTAAATTTCCATTCCACTGAATTTTATGCACACCCTCTCCCTGGGGGTGGATTAGCAGGCTGCAAACACGTAAAACTGGGTTGGAGCCACCACTATGTTTAATGCACAGTAACTTGATTATGACAACTTTGCACAAAAGTCTAAAAGAATGCAGTCAATAAAAGGCTGCTTCCAATGCAATTCAAACATAAATTTATCCTGGCATTTTCCTCTCAATTAATTAGAACGTTGTAATTCGAAGCTAATTATCTCACACAATGGATCATCCTTAACTTTTCTTTTTAACAGCTTTGATTCCAAATGAAGAAATAGGAATTGACTGTGATTATAACTATATGAATTATAACAACATATTTAATTTTTAATAATGACCCCTCAAATAAAAGCTATGAATTGTAGAGGTGATATAAACTACTCTGATCATTTAAATAACTGTTAACAGGAATACAATACAGGCTGTTAGAATGGAAAGGCAATTTTCAATGGGCACACGGGCCAGGATTTTGCACCTACATTCACCACGGGCGCAAACAGCGACATGGGCGCAAAATTCAGCAAGAGCCAACAAACGAGAAACTCGTCGGCGAGATCAAGTTTCCCGAATTTTCCCACCGCTCGCCAGTGACATAACAAGGTTCCTGACCAGGAGGGTCAGGAACCTCATTTCCAAACATTTAAATATAATTGCTGGGCTTCCCCACCATATCGTCACCCCCACATTAGGAATTGTCCCTCATGTCAGCAAGGTTTACAAGTTTTGCAAAATGTAAACCAGGTGAAGGGAACCTGCTGGGAGCACATAGATAAGTATAACTCCTGAGGTGAGAGAGACATGCCCGGGCAGAATCTTAGCACTACCCCCCCAGTGGGTACCCCTTATCAGTGAGGGGGGGAGTTTCCTTTATCTATGGGGGGGGGGAGCGGCATTCCCTGTATCCGTCCAGGGGGCAGGGAGGGTCCCCTTTGGTGTTTGTGGGGTGGGGTGGGGATGTAGGGGGGTTTCCACATACATGTCAGGGGGGAGGGAATTCTTTGTTTTTCATCAGAAATCTTTGCCCTTTGTTGCCAGCTTTCTTGACCCTGCCCCACCAGTGTGATGATGTAGGCCATACCTGCAGTTATTTTTGCATAGAGTGCTGTACAATGTGGTGAGAAAAACCGGCTGTGCATACGCTCAGCTGCACATTGTTTTTCCCGCCTCAGCCTTCTCACCAATCAATTTGCAACTCAGTTTATAGGATGCTTTGATCCTCGTAAACTTTCTTCACAGGGATAAAAGGTACCGTCAAATTTAATGGAAGAAATATCTTGGCTCAATGATAGGTGACAACAAAACACTTGCCATTTATAAACTATTTTTCCTCCTATCTCCCCTGTGCCCTCTTTGAGTTCACCTTGTTCTTGAGAATAACTGCCTGCTCCCACAATCGTATTCCCACTAAATAGCTGATCACCCAACATCTCCTCCTGGCTCCATGTTAATTGATTTTATTTCTCTCTCAAGTGTTGTCCCTCAGCATGTGCGCTTATCGGGTCTTTCTGTTTTACACCCTACATAATTTAGGTTTATGCTTTGATCCAGGTTAATCCTCCAGTGCAGTGCTGAAGATGTTATATTTTGGATGTGATACTAAATTGAGGCTCTGTCTGAACTCTCAGGGGATTTAAAGATCCCATGGCACTATTATGAATGAGAGGAGGGGAGTTTTTTCATCAAGTCATTATCAGATTATTGTTAGTTATCTTAATTATTGTTGATGTGCGCAAATTCTTTGCTACACTCCAACAGTGACTACACTTCCAGGTTATTTCATTTGGGCCTGGAACAAGGTACACAGTGGGTTTTCCCAAGGATTAGTACAACCAATGCTTTTCTTGATACATAACAATAACATAGATCTGGGTGTGCTTGACACCATGCATTTTGCAGACGGCATACAACTTGGGCATATTGCAAACTGTGAGAAGATTAATGATAAGACTTCAAGAGGATATTGGCAGCTTGGTGGAACTGAGAGACACGTGGCAGATGAAATTTAGAGTAGGGAAGTATAAAGTGGTACAGATTGGTAAGAACAATGAGAAGAGGCAATATAAAATAAAAGATATAATTCTAAAGGGAGCGTAAGAACAAAGCGATCTGGGGGAATATGTGCAGTGGGAGAGAATTGCATAGTTGTATTGTCATTGGACTAGTAATACAGCTGGCCTAGGCTAATGCTCTGGGGGCATGAGTTCAAATCCCATCAAGGCAGCTGGTTGAATTTAAATTCAATACTAAATCTGGAATTAAAAGTGTCTCAGTAAAAGTGACCATGACAACTATCATCATAGAATCATAGAATCCCTACAGTGCAGAAGGAGGCCATTCCTTGAGTCTGCATCAACCACAATTCCACCCAGGCCCTATCCCCATAACTCCCATTGCATTTACCCTAGCTAGTCCCCCCGACACTAAGGAACAATTTATCATGACCAATCCACCTAACCCGCACATCTTTGGACTGTGGGAGGAAACCGGAGCACCCGGAGGAAACCCATGCAGACACAGGGAGAACATGCAAACTCCACACAGACAGTGACCCAAGCTGGGAATCAAACCCGTGTCCCTGGCGCTGTGAGGCAGCAGTGCTAACCACTGTGCCGCCCCTAACCATCATCGATTGTTGTAAAAATCCATCTGGTTCACTGCTGCCCTTGAGGGAAGGAAATCTGCCATCCTTGTCTGGTCTGGCCTACATGTGACTCCAGGCTCACAATAACGTGGCTGACCCTGAACTGTCCAGAACCCCAGATATAGCCGAGCAAATTATTCGGTTTAGGCAGTAAGGGATGGATAAGAATTTTTATCTTTTTTTAATTATTGATTTACAGGATGTGGGCATCGCTGTCTAGATCAGCATTTATTGTCCCTTGTTGCCCCTCAGAAGGTGGTTGTGAGCTGCCTTTTTGAACTGCTGGAGCCCCTGAGGTGTAGATACACTCATAATGTTGTTAGGGAGAGAATTCCAGGATTTTGACCCAGTAACAGTGAAGCAATATCCAAGTCAGGATAGTGAGTGATGTGAAGGGAACCTCCAGGTGATGGTGATGGTGTTTCCAGGTGCCTTCTGTCTTCTAGATCACAGTGGTGCTGACCTAGCAAGCGATGTCCATATCATATGAAAGAATTAAATAAAATTGAAGATGTCAGGTTGCTTCAGTGATTAATAAGACAGATATGATCTTGAATGATATAAAATTAATGCATAAATAGAATTCAAAAGAACGCAAGGTATGATGAATCTATAAAATGTGGTTCAGCCTCAATTTTAGTGTTGTGTCCAGTTTTAGGAACCACACTTTAGGAACAATGACTTGAGTTTGACACCCTCACTGCCCCCAACTCCACGACGGGTTTTAAATTGGGGGGAGCGTGAAATTTCTTGACTGGTATTCCCTGCAGCCGCACACCAACAAGTCAAACTGTTCCTGTTGACAAAAAAATTGAGAACCAGAGGGCATCAATGCATGGGAAAAGAATCAATGGTGACATGAGGAAATGTCTTTTTACACAGTGAGAGGTTAGGATCCCGTATTATACTACCTGAGAGTGTGGTGGAAGAAAATTCAATACTGGTTGTCAATTGGGAATCAGATAAGCACCTGATGAAAAAAAAAGCAGTGTTATGGTGAAAAGGTAGGAGAATGGGATTAGCTGAGTTAACCACATCGACACGACAGTTTTTAAAGTTTATTAGTATCACAGGTAGGCTTACATTAACACTGCAGAAGATTGGGGTACACGGAGTTGGGGGTAAGTTGTTGGCGTGGATTGGGGATTGGCTATCTAACAGGAAGCAGAGAGTTGGAATAAATGGGTGCTTTTCTGGTTGGCAGTTGGTGACCAGTGGCGTGCCGCAGGGATCGGTGCTGGGACCTCAACTGTTTACCATTTACATAGATGATCTGGAGGAGGGGACTGAGTGTAGGGTATCAAAGTTTTCTGATGACACGAAGATGAGTGGGAAAGCAAATTGCGTGGAGGACGCGGAAAGTCTGCAGAGAGATTTGGATAGGCTGAGCGAGTGGGCGAGGATCTGGCAGATGGAATATAACGTTGGCAAATATGAGGTTATCCACTTTGGAAGAAATAATAGTAAATTGGAATATTATTTAAATGGAGAAAAATTACATCATGCTACTGTGCAGAGGGACCTGGGGGTCCTTGTGCATGAATCGTAAAAACTCAGTCTGCAGGTGCAGCAGGTGATCAAGAAGGCGAATGGAATGTTGGCCTTTATCGCAAGGGGGATAGAATATAAAAGCAGGGAGGTCTTGCTGCAACTATACAAGGCACTGGTGAGGCCGCAACTGGAGTACTGTGTGCAGTTTTGGTCCCCTTATTTGCGAAAGGATATATTGGCCTTGGAGGGAGTGCAGAAAAGATTCACCAGGTTGATACCAGAGATGAGGGGTGTAGCTTATGAGGAGAGATTGAACAGATTGGGTTTGTACTCGTTGGAGTTTAGAAGGCTGAGGGGTGATCTTATAGAGACATATAAGATAATGAAGGGTCTGGATAGGGTAGAGGTAGAGAGATTCTTCCCACTTAGAAGGGAAACCAGAACTAGAGGGCACAGCCTCAAAATAAGTGGGGGCCGGTTCAGAACAGAGTTGAGGAGGAACTTCTTCTCTCAGAGGGTAGTGAATCTCTGGAATTCTCTGCCCATTGAAGTGGTGGAGGCTACCTCGTTGAATATGTTTAAACCATGGGTAGATAGATTTCTGATCGATAAGGGAATTAAAGGATATGGGGAGCAGGTGGGTAAGTGGAACTGATTCGCTTCAGATCAGCCATGATCTTGTTGAATGGTGGGGCAGGCTCGAGGGGCTAGATTGCCTACGCCTGCTCCTATTTCTTATGTTCTTATGTAAGTTACTGTGAACATCCCCAAGTCGCCAAACTCCGGCGCCTGTTTGGATACTGAGGAAGAATTTAGCATGGCCATGCATCTAACCATTATGTCTTTCAGACTGTGGGACGAAACCGGAGCACCTGGAGGAAACCCACGCAGGAAACTCTGGAACACCTAGATCACAAAGACACCTATGTCAGATCCCTAATCTTAGACTACAGCTCAGCCTTTAACATCATTGTTCCAATGAGACTCATCTCCAAATTTTGTGGCCTGGGGCTCAGCTCCTCCCTCTGTAACTGGATCCTAGACTTCCTAACCCACAGACTGCAGTCAGTAAGGATAGGCAGCAACACCTCCTCTATGATAATCCTCAACACTGGTGCTCCAGAAGGCTGTGTCCTCAGCCCCTTACTATACTCCTTATACGCCTTTGACTGTATGGCCAAATTCCCCTCCAATTCGATTTTCAAGTTTGCTGATGACACCACCGTCGAGGGTCAGATCTCAAACAGTGACGAGACGGAGTACAGGAAAGAGATAGAGAATCTGGTGAACTGGTGTGACAACAATAACTTCAATGTCAACAAAATGAAGGAGATAGTCATCGACTTCAGGAAGCATAGCGGAGGGCATGCATTAATGGGGACGAAATAGAAATGGTCGAGAGTTCAAGTTTTTAGGTGTCCAGATCAGCAACAACCTGTCCTAGTCCCTCCATGCAGATGCTATTGTTAAGAAAGCCCACTAATGCCTCTACTTTCTCAGGAGACTGTGGAAATTTGACATGTCCATTACAACTCTCAGCAACATCTGCAGGTGCACCATAGAAAGCATTCTTTCTGGTTGTATCACATCTTGGTATGTCTCCTGCTCTGTCCAAGACTGCAAGAAACTACAAAGGCTCATGAACAAAGACCAGTCCATCACTCAAACCAGCCTCCCATTCACTGTCTACACTTTCTGCTGCCTCCGAAAAGCAACCAGCATAATCAAGGACCCCACGCACCCCAGACGTACTCTCTTCCACCTTTTTCCATTGAAAAAGATACACAAGTCTGAGGTCACATACCAACCAACTCAAGAACAGCTTCTTCCCTGCTGCCATCAGACTTTTGAATGGACCTATATCGCATTAAGTTGATCTTTCTCTACTCCCTATGACTGGAACACTACATTCTGCGCTCTCTTCTTCCCTTCCCTATATACAGTGTGCTTTGTCTGTAAAGCGCGCAAGAAAAAATATTTTTCACTGGATACTAATACATGTGACAATAATAAATCAAATCAAAACAGACACGGGGAGAATGTGCAGACTCTGCACAGTGATCCAAGCTGGGAATCAAACCCAGGTCCTTGGCGCTGTGAGACAGCAGTGCAACAGGCAAATAGCTTCATTGTGTACTATAACCATTCGATGATTCTTTGATTCTGTGAAGGGCTATGTGATGTATCGAGGCCATAAAGATGCTTTATAATTACAACCTTCCTCCCTTGTTTGCTCTTTTTTCGATTAGCGGCGGGTGGTGAAGAGTGTGGAGGAGGAAGGTCTTGGACGCCTAACTTTGTTTCACATCAGCTTTCCATTTTCATAATAAATGTTTCAATATTTAATGATTGTGTTTTTTTTAAAAGTGCCCTTGTTCAATATCCTTTAACGATCCCAGTGGAGCAGTTTATAGAAGGTCATCAATCTGAAGCTGAAGTCCAAGTGTATATAATTCTGAAATGAACTGCAGTAAAGATGACGTCAGTGGTCTGACTTTGGTTCATCACATTCGCAACCACCGGAAATCATACCCAGCCAAAACTTCATTACTGCTCAGCTTTGGTCAAAGTTCTTGCCAGAGGTCAAAGTGTTGCACTTTATTTAATTTAAAATCAATAAATAATGCCAACTTCCTCTTTCTTCAGAAGTTTGATTACTAATTTAGAATTGAAGTGGCATCAGCAGCTGAGCAGACTGAGTGCTCCCAGATAACAAAAAGATTTTTTAATTGGTGTCAGTCATGGCTCATAGGTCTTCTGTTTCTGACTCAGAAGGTCAATTTATATCACCCTTAACTGTTACAAAGTGGTTGAAACAGAAGGCCTGTGATCAACTTCTGAAAGGCAGCTGATGATGGGCTACAAATTCTAACCTTACTGGCGACCATGGCCGCCATATGTAGCAGTGAACACACTTAAGGCACGCAGAAGGTGTGTTTCATGTGCTTGGATAGACCTGGAGGTAACCTTCAGTACACACCAGCCAGGGTTTCCAGAATGATAGTAGCGTACTGCAATTAGCACAACATTGCACAGCAGTGCAGAACATTGAAGCTCTTTGGATGATTCCAAGAAGAAGCAGAAAGATGAGGAATGTAGGAGAGAAGGAAGCAGAGGCGGAGGTGAGGACAATACAATACCAGCGGTATACATTGCTACCTCGGCTTCCTTCATTATTGTGAGGTTCAATCACATTGTTTCTACCAGTGTATCCATTTAATAACCACATGTCAATGCCATTCCGCCCCCCCCCCCCCCCGCCCCCTGCCCACCTGACCATATCTCTAAAACAAAGCCGTCGTTCAAAAAACAAAGTAGTTGCAGGGGGTGGGTGGGTGCAGGTTGTGCAGAGTGGGGGGTGCAGGTTGTGGGGGAGTTGAATCCGGGAGGTGGTCAAGTCGTTATGTGTGATTGAGCTGGGGGGAAGCTAGTTGGAGGAGGGGTCAAGTGGCGGGGACTCAAGTCATTATTAAACTGAAAGTTAAAGTTTATTTACTAGTGTCACAAGTAGGCTTACATTAACACTGCAATGAAGTTACTGTGAAGTTACCCTAGTCGCCACACTACAACGCCTATTCAGGTCAATGCACCTAACTAGCACATCTTTCAGATTGTGGGAGGAAACTGGAGCACTCAGAGGAAACCCACGAAGACACGGGGAGAATGTGCAAACTCCACACAGACAGTGACCCAAGCCAGGAATTGAACCCGGATCCCTGGCGCTGTGAGGCAGCAGTGCTAACCACTGTGCCACCGTTTGGAATGCAGGGGGGTCTGGCCCAGTTGAGGGATGAAGAGGTTTAGGGGGAATCCCATGGAGGGGGTGTTGGGAATACCGGGGTGAGGTACAGGCCTCATTAGTCGGGAGTTGGGGGTGTCCTGTACAGTGCTTGGTCTGGGTGTTTAAAATAGTAATGCTGAATTTCAAAGTGGTTTTATTTCTTTTAACTCTTTCAGAATAATTATTAGTGTAACACTGGTAGAATCATCTGAAATTAGCGATTTAAATCATTTTGTCGGATGGCTCCCAGCCCAGCGCAATTGTCCAGAGGAAGTTAGTGCTTCCAATTGCTGGGTAAACCCTTACCTGGGAACTTCCCCAGAGGGATTCTCCAGACCATCTTTGGGATACCTCCCAAATCCAATACTGGGGAGCCAGGAAGTTATGGGCCTCTAAATAATAAAAAGTTAGAAACACCTTTCCACATTACGGGTGGGATTCTGCAGCTGCATTCGTCCCAAAATGAGAGAATTCCGCCCAAGGTCAATGGACCTTTGCGTGCTACGATTCCTGTGGCAGGCGGGAGGGAGAATTCCCCCCTTCATCCAGAAGTGAGGCACTGTGTACTTGCAGCTGATTTTGAGGGATCCCTTTAATCTCACCTTCATGATGTCCCAGTTGGTTCCTTCTTCACACTGCCGAGACACAGTATATCCCTCTGAGTGCTCAAAATCTCCAACAAAAACCCCAGGGAGGCTTCGCTGAAGTGGGGTACAACCTTTGACCTTCTATCTACCATGGAAAGACTGGGGGCGGTTCTCTCAAAAGTGCTGAATTGGTGGGAAAACTAGTCCAGATCATGACTGTTTTTTCAGTGCAATTTCAGACCTGAATCTCCCCACTCTGCATTGCAGAGGTCACAATCAGGAATCTCATTAAAAACCCGGGAGGGATGGGGCCTATTCGCACTGGAGGCTGACAGTTCCAGAATTCTGTGCATGCGCAATGGTCTCGATCTGTCAGTCTCCCCGTTTGCAGGCCAGCTCGATCCCTGTTCTGCTCCTCCAGCCCATCCCCACAGCCTGATCGCAGCCCCCACAACAATTCCCAGGCCAACCCCGAACCGCCCTCCCCGCCCCAGAGTGCCCCGATGTCCAGCCCACACTCCCAGCAGTGGCAATCCCCCCACTCCCCTCACCCCAGCAGACCCCCCCCCCCACCCCACTGACCCCCCCTGGGGTCAGACCCCCTCCCAGGAAGCAGACCCTCCACCTGGGAGGCAGGTCCCCCTCCAGCCCGCCCCGATCGCTGGCCTCCCTCCAGCCCAGACCGATCCCAATGCAGGGTAGCAGCGGGACCCCCACCGATCACCCCTAGATCCCACCCACAATAGGCCCTGCTCCCCTCGCACTGCCCAATGACCGGTGGGTAGCGCCAAGGTGCCCCTGGAAATGGGCACTTTGCCCTTTGGACAGTGCTGGGGGCACAGGCTGGCACTGCCAGGGTGCCTATGCCTGGGGGCATCACCCCCCGCCGCCCGACCCCCTTGGTGGCCCCAATTTCCCCCTCTTCATTTTAGTGGGGTCTCTCGCTAGTTCCCTGAACGTGGGGAGCTACACCAAACCCCGCCGGAATTAAGTACTCCTAGCAGGGTGGGCGATGCTATCGGGACCGGCAAGTTCCCAATAATGACATGCGAACATATTTAAATGACATTAAAAAAAGATTCAAATTAATTACTTGTCTTCCCGCTGGTTTTCAGTGCGGTCTCGACTGCGACTGTTCTCAGGCTCTGGGAGACACGCATGCATTCCTGGCGCATACACAAATCTTGGAAAAAGGCCGACGACGCGATTCTCCTGACCGGACCCCCCAGAAAAGTTGTGGGTCGCAGTGGGAGAATCAGGCCCACTGTTACCCTCTCCCTCCCACCTTCAATTGTTTCAACTGCAAGGAATGTTCCTTTGCTAGTGAGAATCTACCTCTGCCTTAGAAAAACTCAATGGCCCTGATCCCACCAACTTCTGAGGCAGAGTTCCAAAGTCGCTCGCACAACCTCTGACAGAAAAAACAATCTTCTCATCTCTGTCCTAATAGGGTGACCCCTAATGTTAAAACACTGCCCCTCGTTCTGGACTCACCCAAAGAAGAAACATCCTTTCCAAGACCATCTTGTCAAGACCATTCAGGATCTTATATACTTCAATTAACTTACCCCTCAGTGCTCTAAATTCCAGTGGAAACAAGCCCAGGCTGTCCACCAGTTCCTCATAAGACAACCTGCCCATTGCAGGCATCAATCTAGTCAACCTCCTCTGAACCACCCCCAACGCATTTACATCCTTCTTCAAATAGGGGGACCAAAACTGCACACGTTATTCAAAATGAAAGCAAAACATTGCGGATGCTGGAATCTGAAACTGAAACAGAAAATGTTGGAAATTCTCAGCAGGTGTGACAGCACCTGTGGAGAGAGAATAGAGCAAACATTTTGAGTCAGGATGACCCTTCGTCAGAGAGCATTCAAGACATGGCTTCACCAATCCCCTGTATGACTGTTGCCAATGTCTGGTTACTTGGAAGCTCCCAGGGATGGAATTTCCACCTTCTGGAGTCCTTAATCCCAGGTACAGTCTAATGGTGACCACTTAAGTACTTAATAAATACTTATTATGGCAGGCCTTTGCTAACAGAGGTGACGGGGCTCTTGCTGACTCTATGGCTGGAATTTTATCACCCCGACTGCATGGGAATCAGAGGGACGGACAATGGAAAGGTCCATTGACCACGGGTGGGATTTTATCATTTCAAGCAAGGCCTATATCTGGTAATATTTCCAGTGTCTGGATTAAATTCCATACCGATGTTTCAGATTATGATCTTTCATCAGAACTGGGACAAGTTAGAAATGCAATAGATTTTAAGGAGATGAAATGGGGAGGATGGAAATAAAATGAAAAAGAAAGGTCTGTGATAGAGCAGTAGATGGGAAACATGAAATGACGAGTTGCTTGGGCAGAAACAAAAGAAGTGGCAACGGAACAAGTAAAGAAACAATACTAGTCGAGAGGAGGTGTGAATGGCAGAATGATGATTAACTGCCATCTGAAAACATAACCAAGTAAAACAAGAGTAAGGCTGAAACAAGCAAAGAAAACTATGGGGATGCAGGGATTACAGCTTTAAATTTTTGAACTCAATTTTGAGTCTAGAAAGGTGTAAAATGTCTAATCAAAAGATAAGGGCTGGGGTTTTATGGGCTGGCCATATTCTGTTTCCCCCGGTGGATTTGGCGAGCCATTAAAATTGCATTTGCTTCAGCTGGTCCATAGTATCCCACCGGGAGGAGGCCCTGGCTGAGTTGTTGTTCTCCAATCCCACCCGTTCCCATTTTATCGACTTAAAAACTATTTGATTTCTAACTTTTCCAAGTTCTGATGGAAGGTCAGAACATAAGAACATAAGAACTAAGAGCAGGAGTAGGCCATCTGGCCCCTCGAGCCTGCTCCGCCATTCAATAAGATCATGGCTGATCTTTTTGTGAACTCAGCTCCACTTACCCACCCGCTCGCCATAACCCTTAATTCCTTTACTGTTCAAAAATGTATCTATCCTTGCCTTAAAAACATTTAATGAGGTAGTCTCAACTCCTTCACTGGGCAGGGAATTCCACAGATTCACAACCCTTTGTGTGAAGAAGTTCCTCCTCAACTCAGTCCTAAATTTGCTCCTTATTTTGAGGCCATGCTCCCTAGTTCTAGTTTCACCCACCAGTGGAAACAACTTCCCTGCTTCTTTCTTATCGATTCCCTTCATATTCTTATATGCTTCTATAAGATCTCCCCTCATTCTTCTGAACTCCAATGAGTATAGCCCCAGTCTACTCAGTCTTTCCTCATAAGCCAGCCCTCTCAACTCTGGAATCAACCTAGTGAATCTCCTCTGCATCCCCCCCAGTGCCAGTATATCCTTTCTCAAGTAAGGAGACCAAAACTGTACACAGTACTCCAGGTGTGGCCCCACCAGCACTTTATACAGCTGTTTTTAAACTCCATCCCTCTAGCAATGAAGGACAAAATTCCATTTGCCTTCTTAATTACCTGCTGCACCTGCAAACCAACTCCTTATAATTCTTGCACAAGGACACCCAGGTTCCTCTGCACAGCAGCATGTTGCAATTTTTTACTATTTAAATAATAGTCCATTTTGCTGTTATTCCTACCAAAATGGATGACCTCACATTTACCAACATTGCACTTCATCTGCCAGACCCTCTTCCACTCACTTAGATTATCTATATCCCTTTGCAGACTTTCAGAGTCCTCTGCACACTTTGCTCTGCCACTCATCTCAGTGTCATCTGCAAATTTTGACACACTGCACTTGGTCCCCAACTCCAAATCATCTATGTAAATCGTAAACAATTGTGGTCCCAACACTGACCCCTGAGGTACACCACTAGTCATTGATTGCCAACCAGAAAAACACCCATTTATCCCCACTCTTTGCTTTCTGTTAGTTAACCAACCCTCTATCCATGCTAATAAATTACCCGTAACACCGTGTACCTTTATCTTATGTAGCAGCCTTTGGTGCGGCACCTTGTCAAATGCCTTCTGGAAATCCAGATACACAACATCCACAGGTTCCCCATTGTCCACTGCGCATGTAATGTTCTCAAAGAATTCCACCAAATTAGTCAAACATGACCTGCCCTTCATGAACCCATGCTGCGTCTTACCAATGGGACAATTTATATCCAGATGTCTCACTATTTCTTCCTTGATGATAGATTAAAGCATTTTCCCTAATACAGAAGATAAGATAACCAGCCTATAGTTTCCCGCATTTTGTCTACCTCCTTTTTTAAACAGTGGCATCACATTTGCTGTTTTCCAATCTGCGGGAACCACTCCAGAGTCCAGCGAAATTTGGTAAATTACCACTAGTGCATTTGCTATTTCCCCCACCATCTCTTTTAGTACCCTGGGATACATTCCATCAGAGCCAGGAGGCTTGTCTACCTTTAGCCCCATTAGCTTGCTCAACACTGCCTCTTTTGTGATAATGATAGTTTCTAGGTCCTCACCTGCCATAGCCTTCCTGTCATCAATTTTTGACATGTTATTTGTGTCTTCCACTGTGAAGACCGACACAAAATATCTGTTCAATGCCTCAGCCATTTTCTCACTTCCAGTTATTACACCCTCCTTCTCATTTTCTAAAGGACCAATGTTTGCTTTAGCTACTCTTTTTCATTTTATATATTTGTAGAAACGTTTGCTATCTGTTTTTATATTCTGAGCCAGTTTACTCTCATAATCCACCTTACTTTTCTTTATAGCTTTTTTCGTGGCTTTCTGTTGACCTTTAAATCCTCTAGGTTCCCACCAATCTTTGCCACTTAGTATTCATTTTCTTTCAATTTGATACCCTCCTTTATTTCCTTAGACATCCTGATACAATGGACTGCCGGCATCCCCGCAGCTCCCATGTCTGCTCCCTCTCACAACAACAAGTAAATGAGACCCCACAATGAGGGTCCCACTAGGATCTGTCCCTGGCACAGCCCCCTGGCTCAGGCTGGCACTGCCAGATTGCCTGGGGCAGTGCCAGTGGGCAGTGCCAAGACATGTCTGCATGAACTGATGTAAATCTTGCTGACGTGACCTCGATGTATGGCGGGTGGGGTATTGAATTACATTTAAATATATTTGAATCAGGCCCTTGCCGTTTATGGTTGTGAACTGGATTACATTGGAAGTGAAGGACAGTCAAAATCGGAGATCGGGATCTCGTCAGCGAGATTCAAGATTTCTGAGTTTTGCCAGATCTTGAGCCCTGCTGCCATTCCAGCGGACAGAAGGCGTGGGCCTTTTGAGCCAAGATTCAATTCTGGAATCTTCCTGTCTAGTTATAACATCAACTGGGATCATATGTTTCACAGAAAGAATGGTCTCATAAGAATGCTAAAACGGGAAGGGAGATGTGTTTGGTGATTGGATCATTTTGGTGGTTGCAGAAATGGTGGAAAATAGCCTGGTGAATACAAACGCTGAATGGGAAGTCATTAGAGAACTGATCAAGGTTCTCAGAACAGCAATGAGGCAGACGTATAGGAAATGAGATGAGCTTGCCTGAGGTCTTTGGGGAATGGAGGCAGGTAATAATGAGGGGAAAGGAACACATTATTGAAAGTCTGCTGTTTTGAAAGGTACTAATTCATTGTTTTGTGAGCATTCAAAAGTACTGTATTTCTTAAGTTTCACTGAGGTGTATTGTTGACTGTGCTCTATCTGACCAGGATGTTAATGAAACTGATAGTGGACGCCTGAAGTGGCAGGAATTCCATGCCTCACCTCAAAAAAGAACAAAAGAAACCAAAGGATGAAACACTGATCAATAAAAGTTGATCTATGCAGGATTAATAGTGAGACAATGAGACAAACAGGTGCAATTCAGGTGAACAGGAAAGACTTATCATTGACAATGACACTGCAGGGCAAGAACTGAATAGTTGGAGAAAGACTGTCAATTTAACAAAAAAAAAGCTGAATAATCAGAATCATTGTTGATGATAAACCATGGGCAAAATGTGACTATTCACAACCAATCAGCATCTACTGTGTATCGGAGGAGAAATTACTTTGACAAGGAGTTGCCTGCACACTCAGTCCAGAAAAATCCTGAATCTTGAATAATTGTATTGCTTTTTATGTCTGAACGTAGCATAAAGCACACAATGGAGAAGTACATTCCAACCACTAGACTAATGTGGTTCTATTCCCTTACCATCATGAGATGACATGACCACACACATACACACACAGGCAGACACACACACACATATACGCACACACACACACACACATGTGAGGTGGTCACTGGATTGAGATCAGAATTACTAGGCTTTTATCCCTAGTAAATTAATACTTCAAGAGGAATCTATTCATCTCAGAACCCTAACTGTTATTAAAAATACTCTTCTCTGCAATGCACATGTGGTTAATATGGTATCACAAACCATGCTGACGTTGAATCATAGGATCACAGAAACCCTACAGCACAGAAAGAGGCCATTCGGCCCATCGAGTCTGCACCGACCACAATCCCACCCAGGCTCTACCCCCATACCCCTACATATTTTACCCACTAATCCCTCTAACCTACGCATCTCAGGACACTAAGGGCAATTTTAGCATGGCCAATCAACCTAACCCGCACATCTTTGGACTGTGGGAGGAAACCGGAGCACCCGGAGGAAACCCACGCAGACACGAGGAGAATGTGCAAACTCCACACAGACAGTGACCCAAGCCGGGAATCGAACCCAGGTCCCTGGAGCTGTGAAGCAGCAGTGCTAACCACTGTGCTACCGTGCTGTCCTGAGAGGGTTATCTGAGAGGGTGTCCCAACTTGAAACATCCGTTCATGGACGTGTATAATATTTTTTAAACATTGTGAGAAATCATATAAAGCCCCAGTGAGGAACCAGTGAGGAATTAATAAAGAAGATTTATTAACATAAAAGAAAAGGTACACAAAAAGGGCTACAGTACTCCAAGACATTTAGGTATAGAATCATAGAATCCCTACAGTGTAGAAATAGGCCATTCAGCCCATCGAGTCTACACCGACAACAATCCCATCCAGGCCCTATCCCCGTAACCCCACATATTTACCCTGCTAAACTCTCTAACCTACAATCCCAGGACACTAAGGGGCAATTTAGCATGGCCAGTCAACCTAACCCGCATACCTTTGGACCACATGAAACTAAACACAATTTATGTAGAAATTAATCCTTGTTCCAAAATATATCTATGACCCCTGAACTAAGACTTCCCTTTCCCAAACAACGCCCAAATAAATAAATCTTTAAGTCAAATCCAGCTGATAGTTAAGGGCTGATGATCAAGTCTGGGAAGCGTCTTTTCCTGAACCAGCAAAGATATGTAAACTATCTTTACAAGGTAGTCTTGGCTCTGAGACTTAGATGCAATACTATAGCATCTCTGAGAAGTAAAAGATGCAACAGGATTCTTTTGGCTGTGAAATCTGGAATAAAAAGTCCAATGATGACTGTGAAACCATTGTCAATTGTCGTAAAAGCCCATCTGGTACACTAATGCCCTTTAGGGAAGGAAATCTGCCGTCCTTACCTGGCCTGGCCTACATGTAACTCCAGAGCCACAGCAATGTAGTTGACTCTAAAATGCCCTCAGGAATGGGCAATAAATGTTGGCCCAGCAACCCCCACATCCTAATAAAAAAAGCTCTTCTGCCTTTAGAACGCACTGATCACTTTTAGCTGCTTGCCTGACCCAGGAAATTTTGGCTGTTATTGTTGCTAGGCAGATTTCTACCTTTCAGACCTTTTTAATTTCTTATTACTGTTGCTGCTCGGCAAATTCTTGACAATGGTTTGGTTTCTAGATCACAGCTGCCTCTTTACAGGTCTGTCCAGAAGCAGAGCTATGAGTCTTTAGACAAGCGGCAATTTAACTCATTTATTTATGTGTCGTTTAGTGAAATCTCAATATATCATCAAACATATATGGTTTTTCATCACTGACTTGTCCAAAGCTAATTCTTCCATTTCTGAAGCTCTCATGGGCTTCAATAGCTTCCATTTGCCAAATCATTGTGCCTTTATTGTTCATAGTGTCTATTTTATCAATTGCATAATGAATTAATATTTTAATGTGTCTAGTATGTCCATTCTTCAAGCAAGTATTGATAATACAAAGCAAGTATCACACTTGCACCTAATTAGCTATATTCAAACTGGGACTCAGTTGTCCAAGATCTCTTGCAACAGTTTTGTAAGCGATTGTAAAGAAATTGACAAACTTTATAATGCACCTAAAAATTTCATAATTTAATACTGCTGCCAAAACAAATGATGGGGAAGGGGGATTTTCTGTGTCTCCTGTGGCATGTTTTTCGGCATAAGTTGGACTTTAACCTGGTGTTGTTAAAACTCTTACTGTATTTACCCCAGTCCAACGCCAACATCTCCACATCATGTTTTTCGGCGGCAGGAAGCAGCCCAACATTGGCCGATGGTGGATCTTCTGGTCCTGCCAATGGGATTTTCCATTGATTCCATGCCTCACCACCAGGAACCCTGCAGAAGGGTTCACTGTTGCTTTACCCAGAAGATCCTGCCAGCAGGAAGAGCCAGAAGATCGCCCCTGACATTCTATTCTTGCAGCTATTCCCAATATCCTGAAGCAGTATGCTATAGAAACATTATGCATAGCTCACTCATCAGCTGACCATTATCAGAACAAGAGTACACTATTCAGCCCGTTGAGTCATCTCTGTCACGTGTTAGCCATGGCAGTTCCTTGATGCAGTTTTATAGCTTGTACATCTCTGTTTTGGCAGCCAATTAACACTTCAAATGCCAGAACCAATACTCTAAGACCATATCTACTTGTTCATGCACTTAGTGTCATACAGTGACACTGTTCTGATCCGATGACCCCAGTAAAAGCATTTTTTTAAAAATTCATTCGTGGGACATGGGCTTTGCTGGCAGGCCAGCATTTATTGCTCATCCCTAATTTCCCTCAGTTGAGAGTCAACCCATTGCTGTGGCTGTAGAGTCACATGTAGACCTGACCAGGTAAGGATAGCAGATTTCCTTCCCTAAATGGGAGGCACGGTAGCACAGTGGTTAGCACTGCTGCTTCACAGCTCCAGGGACCTGGGTTCGATTCCCGGCTTGGTTCACTGTCTGTGTGGAGTTTGCATATTCTCCTCGTGTCTGTGTGGGTTTCCTCCGGGTGCTCTGGTTTCCTCCCACACTCCAAAGATGTGCGGGTTAGGTTGATTGGCCATGCTAAAATTGCACCTTAGTGTCCTGAGATGTGTAGGTTAGAGGGATTAGCAGGCAAATGTGTAGGGATATGGGGGTAGGGCCTGGGTGGGATTGTGGTCGGTGCAGACTCAATGGGCCAAATGGCCTCTTTCTGCACTGTAGGGTTTCTATGATTCTAAGGACATTAGTGAATCAGATGGGTATTTCCAACAATCGACAATGACTTCATGGACACCAGTAGATTCTTAATTCCAGATACTTTTTATTGAATTGAAATTCCACCAGCCGTGTGGTGGCATTCGAACCCAGGTCCCCAGAACATTACTGAATTTCTGGATTAATAGTCGAGCGATAATACCACCAGGCCAGCACCTCCCCCATAAAATTTATAATTACATCTTTCGGATTTGTTTGCTGGCAGAAAAGCCACTCCCTAAGTATGTTATAATTCCTCAGGGGGAAAATTCCATTCATATTGTGCTGCTTCTCGCAGTGTAATGCAGATTTATGTCAATCTATGCTGTGGGCCTCTACCAGCATGGCTTATGGTACTAACTCTCCATGGGGAATTGGTATAAGTTTACACAGCACTGCTAGAAGCAATGCTATACGAATTAATTTCTTTCCTATCTTCCAATTCCCTTGGTCCATCAACACCCATTTGCCAAACATACCTCACATTTTGTTATGTTAAACTGCTTCCACCATCTAACTAACCATTATTTACAATTGGGACTGATTTTCTGAAGTTGGCATTTCTTCCATGAAGACATTGCTTTCTGGTCATGCATATTGTCATGATCAAGACCAGCAAATCTCATAGGTAGCACGTAATTATAGTGCTAATCATGGTGATCTCTTTGCCTAGGAGTAGGTTACAAATAAACTTTGGCACTGCTGCAGTTAAAATAGTGGTAACCTTTCAACGACTATATTCAATTACATTTTAGCCACAACCTTTTAAACAGCTAATACAAAATTCCACCCAGTTACACGTTACATATGGTTTGGTTCATGGGGTTAATAATTAATTATTGTCGACACCAGAAAGTACCAGGAGATAAAGACTGTTTTAATACCTTGATGCTTTATAGACAAAGCGTAAGATCACTTCAGGCTGGCCTAATAGAAAGGTTGTAAGAAAGCATGAGAGGGGCTCCATTTAAATAGATCCTGAACCAATATCCGAGTTCCCACCCATTCCGATCAAATGGAAAATGTACTTTTCATAACTTCAGAGAAGGGCATTTGGCTTTTGGAAATCTTACAATGTGTATTATCATGTTGAGGTGATAAATACAAGATATGAAAAAAATGAAACTGTTAAGGGATATCAAGTAGGTGGGATTTTTCATCTGTGCTTGCCCCAAGACCGGAAAATCCCACCCGAAGTCAATGGAGCTTTGCATGGTTCGTGTCCCACCCACTATGATTCTCGGGAAAATTCCACCTCATGTGTTCGGTGTATACATTTTTTAAAATTTGTACCTTGGGTGTGGGCATCAATGGCTGGGCCAGCATTTATTGCCCATCCCTGAGGGCATTTAAGAGTCAACTACATTGCTGTGGATCTAGAGTCACATATAGGCCAGACCGGGTAAGGATAACAGATTTCCATCTCGAAACGACATCAGTTAACCAGATGGGTTTTTATGACAAATGACAATGATTTCATCGTTATCATTAGACTTCTAATTCCAACTTATATTGAATTCAAATTTCACCATCTGTCGTGGTGGGATTTGAACCTGGGGTCCCAGGAGCTTTACCCTGGGTCTCAGGATTAGTAGTCCAGCAACAATACCATTACACCACTGCCTCCCCATGAAGTACAACATTCTAATTGTAATAACAAATTTGACAACTGGTGAAAAATCATTGATTAGCTCATTTGAAAATCAATTGCATAATTCAATACAAAACGTTTCATATTAAGTTGTGGGAGAAAAAAGATCCAGTGCTGTCACGACGATGCATTACAACCCCAAATCACTTATGAGCATATTGGACTTTTTAAGGGAGACACATGTCTTTAAAAGAAATATAAGCAAAGACCCTAAGCCTAAGATGGCTGAGAATGTAAATTCTGTGAATATAATTCAGAGACCATCTAGAAAGTTCCTGTGTGGGATGTATCTAGTCCCGAGAGAGACCATGGAATCTTGCACCTGGAGGGTGACTCGAATTTGCTTAAACATGGAATTGCGAGGGAAAAATGCAAGAGACTGAACTTCAGTCTCCTGTGGTTGAAGAAACAGTGAAGACTGATTATCAAATCTCAGTTGACATCCAAAACTCATCTCCAGGTGATTTATATCTCAGCATGTGGAAATGGTCTGAATTCAAAGACAACTGACTCCGGGGCAAAAGACTTGTTGGTTGTTCCCTCAGAATACATTGGGAACTGGGATAAAAAGCCAACTTCAGACTGTTCTGTGTGGACTGGTGTCCTGATATGTCAGAATATGTGAGTGACACAAATCAAGGAGGACCCACTGTCGGTCAGCCCTGCTTAAAGGACAAGCAGGCAAAGGAACTCTCTCTCTGTTGTTCAAGGAAGCTTAGCAAAAGCCACAAACTAAAGGAAATCAGACAGCTTTTAGTTTACCCGGAAGAACGCAGTGTCTCCAAACTAACTGCCAATCTGCTAGAGCCAACTCTAGCGGAATCACCCAAATTAATGGCTGTAACATATCACCATCTGTGCTCAGGGACAAGGACTGATTCATATGTTTTTTCAACATTTATGTGGACTTTTAACTTCCTATTTCTGAACAGTTATGAATCTGTGTTGCTTTCTTTATTATTCTCTTGGATTCTTCTATTTTCGGAACTAATAAACTTACAAACCATCAAAAAAAACCTTCCATTACAATGTCATCCAAAAACACTTCCAATAATATATGCAACAGTGAATTTCTGTATCCCTTCAGTACCTGTCTTATTGTCCTTTCCTGGTCTTGTGTTCTTACACAGTGCTTATCTCAGCGGCTGGAGCATGATGAGTGGAAAGCTGCTGACCTTAATGGAAGAGATGCAGATGGCCCTACAAGATGCAGTTGCACTGAGACCCTGGCTGGGGCGGCATGGTGGTATAGTGGTTAGCACTGCTGCCTCACAGTGCCAGGGACCTGGGTTCGATTCCTGGCTTGGGTGACTGTCTATGTGGAGTTCTTAACTCTAGTGTCAGCATGGGGGACCAGAACAGGTTGTTGGTGATCTGGACATCTAAAAGCTTGAAGCTCTCGACCCTTTCTACTTCATCCCCATTGATGTGGACAGGGGCATGTTCTCCTCTACGCGTCCTGAAGTTGATGACAATCTTCTTCGTTTTGTTGACATTGAGGGAGAGATTATTGTTGCCGCACCAGTTCATCAGATTCTCTATCTCATTCCTGTACTCTGTCTCGTCATTGTTTGAGATCTGACCCACTACGGTGGTGTCTTCAGCAAACTTGAAAATCGAGTTGGAGAGGAATTTGGCCAGACAGTCATAAGTGCATAAGGAGCATAGTAGGGGGCTGAGAACACCTGCCTTGTGGGGCACCACTGTTAAGGATGATCGTGGAGGAGGAGTTGTTGCCTATCCTTACTGATTGTGGTCTGCGAGTTAGGAAGTTCAGGATCCAGTTGCAGAGGGAGGTGCTGTGGTCCAGGCCATGGCGTTTGGAGATGAGTTTTGTGAGAATAATAGTGTTGAAGGCTGAGCTGTAGTCAATAAATAGGAGTCTGACATAGGTGTCCTTGTTATCTAGGTGTTCCATGGTTGAGTGCAGGGCCAGGGAGATGGCGTCTGCTGTGGAGCTGTTGCAGCGGTAGGCAAACTGTAGTGGATCCAGGCAGTCTGGGAGGCTGGAATTGATTCGTGCCATGACTAGCCTTTCGAAGTCCTTCATAATGATGGATGTCAGAGCCACTGGCCAATAGTCATTAATGCACGCTGCTTGGTTTTTCGTAGGTACTGGGATGATGGTCGTCTTCTTGAAGCAGATAGGGACCGCAGATTGTTGTAAAGAGAGGTTGAAGATGTGTGTGAATACCCCCGCCAGCTGATCCACGCAGGATCTGAGTGCTCACCCGGGTACCCCATCCGGGTCAGTCGCTTTCCGTGGGATGACCTTCGAGAAAGCTGCTCTGACATTTGCAATGGTGACCCCAGATACAGGTTCATCCAGGCCTTCCAGGGTGCAGGGCATGCTCTCTCTGACCTCTTGCTCAACACGGGCATAGAATGCATTGAGCTCATTAGGGAGGGGTGCGTTAGAGCCGGCAATTTTACATGCCTTCATCTTTTAGTCTGTTATGTCTTGCAGACCTTGCTGTAATCGGCGGGGGTCGGTGTGGCTAGCCTGGGACTCTAGCTTGGTCTGATGGACCTTCTTAGATTGTATCTAGCTTCCTTGTATAAATTAGTGTCGCCTGATTGTTTGTACGTTCCCCCCATGCCTGCATGAGTTTCCCCCGGGTGCTCTGGCTTCCCCACACAATCCAAAAAATGTGCTGGTTAGGTGGATTGGCCATGCTAAATTTTCCGTCTGTGTACCCAAACAGGCGTCGGAGTGTGGCAACTAGGGGATTTTCACAGTAACTTCATTGCAGTGTTAATGTAAGTCTATTTGTGACTAATAAATAAACATTACAATAAACTGCATCTGTTCATCTAAACTCAGTAATTTAACTGGGAAAAGCAACTTTGCACCACTTATTTCAAGCACCTTGAATGCTCCTGTGGAGGATCTCATTGCATTGCCTGTGAGACTGCCCTGTGACATGGGGTCCACATATTCAGGTTGGTTGGATCTCTGAGGAGAGATTACAGCATGCTCCAGCTCAGCAGACATAGTTGCTGCCTTCTCCACACCTACATGCAGCTAAACAGGGGGGGGATGGACATAAGGCTGCACAACAAAGGAGGCAATACAGGGTCTACACCCAAGGATTAGGTCCATCCACTGTTTTTTAAAATTAAATCATGAAATGTGGGCATTGGTGGCAAGGCCAGCATTTGTTGCCCATTCCTAAATGTCCTTGAATTGAATGGCTTGCTCGACCATTTCAGAGTTAACCACATTGTCACATGTAGGCCAGACCAGATGACGATGACCGATTCCTTCCCTAAAAGACATTAGTGAACCAAATGGGTTTTTATTGTGGTGGGATTCAAACCTGAATCCAGAGAGCATTACCCCGGGTCTACACTGCCTCCCCCTCTGAACCGATGTGCCTCAGAAGCCTCTGGCTCTTGTGCCAGGTGGTTGCAGATTTCGCAGGAGGAACTTGAGGCCATCCATTTTTTTCTGGCTGTCAAGGTGACCACAGCGCTAAATTTCTTTGTATCCATGTCTTTCCAGGGTTCAGCTGCTGACATAAGTAAGATCACACAATCTGCAGCGCACAATTGCATCTCCAGGTCACTTAAACTTTGTTTGCGAGGCCTTCCAATGATACTTACTTTGAGAGGGATGAGGCCAGTCAAATCCAAACAGCCATGTTGATTAACTATTGGGGGAATAAGAAGAATGGGAGAAGAAAAATTCTTCTCCATTTCTTTGGAACATAGGAATAAGGAGCAGAAGTAGGCAATTCAGCCCTTCCAACATCCCGGTCACGGGCATTCAGCATTGGATCTTCAGGTAAGCGTTCTCCAAGGCGGCCTTTACGACACACGACAGCGCAGAGTCGCTGAGCAGAAACTGATAGCCAAGTTCCGCACACATGAGGACGGCCTAAACCGGGATGTTGGATTTATGTCACATTATCAGTAACCCCCACAGCTTGCCTCCTGGACTTGCAGAATTCCACAAGCTGTTCTGTCTGGAGACAATACACATCTCTTTAACCTGTGTTGAATGCTCCCTCCACCCACATTGTCTGTACATTTAAGACCTGGCTGGCTGTAGAGATTTGCATTCTAATCAGTATTCTGTAATTTGATTTCTGTGTTTGTGCCCTGTTTGAGAACAGATATCCACTCCATCTGACGAAGGAGCTCTGCTCCAAAAGCTTATGGTATTTGCTACCAAATAAACCTGTTGGACTTTAACCTGGTGTTGTGAGACTTCTTACTGTGCTTACCCCAGTCCAACGCCGGCATCTCCACATCGTGTGGGAGGAAACCAGAGTACCCTGAGGAAACCCATACAGGAGAAAATTTTGGGTACAGAAAATATTTACCAGGATGTTGCTTGGTATGGAGGGCATTAGCTATGAGGAGAGGTTGGAGAAACTTTGTTTGTTCGCAACAGAGGTTGAGGGGCAACCTGATGGATGTCTACAAGATTATGAGAGGCATGAACAGAGTGGATAGTCAGAAGCTTTTTCCCAGGGTAGAAGAGTCAATTACTGGGGGCATAGGTTTAAGGTGTGAGGGACAAGGTTTAAAGGAGATGTTTGAGGCAGATTTTTAAAAAGAGGGTGGTGGGTGCCTGGAACTCGTTGCCGGGGGAGGTAGTGGAAGCGCATACGGTAGTGACTTTTAAGGGACGTCTTGACAAATACATGAATAGGATGGGAATAGAGGGATATGGTCCCCGGAAGGGTAGGGGTTTTTAGTTAAGTCAGCAACATGGTCGATGCAGGCTTGGAAAGCCAAAGGGCCTGTTCCCTGTGCTGTAATTTTCTTTGTTCTTTGTTCTTTGAAGGGAGAACTCTACACAGACAGTCACCCAAGGCCAGAATCAAACCTCGGTTCCTGGAGCTGTGAGGCAGCAGTAATAACCTCTGTGCCAACATGCTGTCCTTCATACATCTCAGAAAAGCACCCTCTACACCAGTGTGATGTATTTTGCATTTGCAAAACCACCTATCTGGGCAGAAGATTTCCTCTGAGCTCCAGGTCGAGCAAAATTGTAAAACAGTTCTTTACAAACAAACTTACTTCACTTCACTGAGAACACAGAAGAAATCTCCCTCAATGTCCCCTGCTCTTTACGAGTGAGATTGGCAATTTAATGCCAATTAATTCTGAGCTAATAGCTCATGCTCATTAAAAGCTGAATTAAGACTGTCCAGATCCATTTCACACAAAATACTCACTGTTAGCAGCCAGAAGAGGCTTCCAACCTATCATTCAGGACTGGATTAAAGCTCGGGTCTCAGAGATATGAACCTGCTCCAACACACAGCGCCAGAGAACCAGGGCCTCATGTGTTTTGCACTTTTATAAGTGACTTTATCTACACTGGGATCTAAAGATTTTCACAAGCTTATGAATATACTATTTTCATTTTATTAATGTGAAATAATTTTGCGAGTATGCAACATAATATTATGATAATTATAGTACATCCCACTTGATGCATAGACAAATTTTTTCTCAATCACTATCATAATGCAATATCTAGGGACTGTTCATATTGATTGTATTCAAAACTACTTGAAAATGTGGGATCTAAAACATTTTAGAAAGCTAAGTCTATTCATGCATATTGATGACTTAATTACCAGCTTCTGAGTTCTGTAGAACCTGTTATATTCTCAAAAACAGATGAAAAATTAGTCTTTAAAAACCTTTGTTACAAATGCTGATGCAAGTATCTCAATCCCTATTGTGAGGAAAAAGGCATTTGTTAATTTTCAAAAAGCTAATTTTAATGTAGTCATGTATTAATGAATTCTCATTGACTTTGAAATCCAAGCACTTCCAAAGCATCTGCATGTCTTTACATAAATATATAACTAAATGATATGAAAAGACTCTTACACTGTCTTTTTGTCATGTTCACCTATCATTCTGATGTGACATTAGGAATGCAAGTCAGAGACATTGTTACACTCAAACTGTATTTTTGTTCCAGAATGTCCAGGATTTGCATACAAACACTTGCAAAACATGCATCAATGGTTCAAACTACACAACTATGATACAACACAGTGCAAAAAAAGTAAGGTGCAGTGAATGCTGGGGCTGATGATGATCATAGAATCATAGAATCCCTACAGTACAGAAGGAGGCCATTTGACCCATCGAGTCTGCACCGACCACAATCCCACCCAGGCCCTATTCCCGTAATCCCACACATTTACTCTGCTAATCCCCCTGGCACTAGGGTCAATTTAGCATGGCCAATCCACCTAAACCACACATCCCCGGAGCATGGGAGGAAACCAGAGCACCCGGAAGAAACCCACGCAGACACGGGGAGAAAGTGCAAACTCCACACAGACAGTGACCCGAGGCCGGAATTAAACACTAGTTTATCCTTTGGTTCCACTTCCCACAAAAACTCCAAAAGGAGAGTGCTACATACATATCACAAGAACTTAGTTTACAAGCATTTCATTAATTGTTAGCTTTTCATTGTCAAGGATGACCATCCATTACTTTCTTGTCAAGTAAAAGCTACTGCCCACACAATTACTGCACTCTGACATTGCAATCAATGTTTCCTGATGTCAAAGAATGCAAGAGGACCAGGATACCAGATCTCTTCCGTGGCAGCACCATTAAAAAGAAGTCCATCAATGGGCAAACAATTAGATTCTTACTTATTTCTGGGTGGATAATTCTGCAGTAAATGGCAACAAGCACTGGGTATGCAAATTATATAGGAATAATTGATTAAAAAGGAAACAAACTGTGTAAATATTAGATTACCACCAACTTCAAAATTATTACTAGCTCTGCTAGAAATTTGTCAGAGCAAAACTCTCTGTGATAAATCTGAGGATGTACCCTTACACATTTAATGGCATGGGATAAAAAATACCTTATTTAAATGCAATTCACCAACAGTTTCTATAAATTGTTTATTTCATAGAATCACAGAATCCCTACAGTACAGAAGGAGGCCATTCAGCCCATCAAATTTGTACCAACCACAACCCCATCCAGGCCCTATTCCCGTAACCCCACATATATATACTGCTAATCTCCGTGACACTAGGATCAATTTAGCATGGCCAATCAACCTAACCCACACTTCTTTGGACTGTGGGAGGAAACCCACACAGACACAGGAAGAAAGTGCAAACTCCACACAGATAGTGACCCAAGGCCGGAATTGAACCTGGGTCTCTGTGGCACTGTGAGGCAGCCATGCCAACCACTGTGTCACCGTGCCGCCCTTTGTGTCAGTTGTGTGGATAAGTACCAAACAGGTAAGATTCAAAGCACCATCTAGTTTTAGAATTAATCTAGACCACGCTGTCCATTTTCCACAATGTTTAGATTAATAAAGTCAAAAAGGAATTTGTAAGCTTGCATTATTCCTAGGGTTAGGTTGATTGGCCGTGCTAAATTGCCCCTTCATGTCCTGGGATGCGTAGGTTAGAGGGTTAAATACAAGGGGTTATGGGGATAGGGTCTAGGTGGTATTGTTTTTGGTGCAGACTCGATGGGCCAAATGGCCTCCTTCTGCATTGTAGGATTCTATGATTCTATGAAAGTAACACCTTGGAACCATCAAGATTATATCTATATATTACATATGTGTATACATAAATAATATATATACATATATAGACAGATACATTTGCAAATCTCCTGTGACACTGCTCTTTTTAACTCCGAAGATTATTTTTAAAAAGCGAATGGAATTCTAGGTTTTATCTGATGAGGTATCTAAAATCTGAATATAGTTAGACTATTATGTGCAGTGTTGGGTTCCACACTATCAGAAGAATATTAAAACTTTAGTTCCATCACAATGCAGATCCGCTAGAATGATGCCTTGATGAACTTAAATAGAGAATAAACTTGAGAAATTCAGGTTCTTTTTGTTAAAACAATGCAGATTACAACGTGATATGATAGCACTGTTTAACATCACAAAAGGATGGGACATTGTAGATACAAAGAAAGGTTGAGACATTGAGTAAACGCTGAAAATGAGCATGGGGACCTGGATGAGGTTTGCATTGCAATTCTACGCTTGCACTTACCCCTTTCAGATAGCAAAAACTGAAACCTGGTGGCGGTAATGGTGCAAGAGGAAGGAGATTGATGTTGAAGAAAAATCAGGCCTGATTTTACCATTAGGTTGCGCCTGTTTTGGGCGCGCAAATTTGGTAAAGTCGGGCGTGAGGTGAGTAGTGCGATCCGCGCCGGCCTCCGCATGGATTTAAATTGACTTAATGGGCTGCATGCCCAACCTTACCGGCACTTCCTCCTTTCCTATCGCGTTTGCCCATCCAGATTCGGCACAAAACAGACATGATCTATAAAAGTCTGATTCGGGCACTCCAGTTAGTGAGGAGGTAAGTGCCGAGCATCCGACGGCTCTCTGCTTGAGATCAGTGGGGGTGGGATTGGGGGTGGTGGGGGGTGGAGGTGCGTCTGATGGTCCTCTGCTTGAGATCAGTCGGGGTGGGGGGAAGGAGTGGTCCACTGCCACTCTGCCTGTGATCAGTGAGGGGGGAGGGGGATTTGCTGCCACTCTGCCTGTGATCAGTGAGGGAGAGGGAGATCTGTTGCCACTCTGCCTGAGATTAGTGGGGGAGAAGGGGGGAGGGGCCTGTGATCGGCCTGGGTGGCGTTGGGGGGGGGGGGGGTGGGGGGTGGGGGATAAGGGGGTCAGTAATATTGTGGGGGTGGGGCAATATCTGTGGAGGCCAGGGGGAGGCATTGTGTAAGCGATATGTAAGGGGAGCCTCATTCCATCACTTTTTTTTCTGCACATGCGTAGTTGGAGGCTCCAATCGGAGCTGCAGGTTTTTGGCGTGCTAAGGCCCACCCACAGGCTTCTGCAGTGTGGAATCGCTGATACTTATTTCAGGCAGAGTGAGAATGTTTCTCAGGTGCCTGAGAACGGGTCTAAAAATTGGATTTGAAACACTCCCAGTTTCAAGTCCGCCCAGCACTTAGAATTAAAATGGTAAAATAGGACCCATCGTTTCTTGGTCTCAGACTCCCAGCAACCAGCTCAGCTACTAACACTGCACAAATTTTAGAGGATGGCTTCAAGGCTGGATTTGTGGGACAAATGGCAGCATGTTTGGCCTGCAGTCAAGCCTGCGGTTAATGTTGCGGAGTATGGAGAAGTCCGGTATGAATATCAAACTGTTTTTTATGCAGATCTTGGAGCCTGTCATTTCCATCACCACTACCACCAACCGCAACCCCTCCCCCCACCAAACATTTGAGTGAATGCTCAGATTGAAGTTACACAAGTTCAGATTGTATCAGTGCAACTCACACTGCTGTTATCATAGCTGTGGATGTATACCAGCATACAAAACAAACTGTATGGTTTCACAGCAGTCCACTAGTCTGTCTTTCAATGCTTTGTTAAGATTGCTGAGGTGCCATACATTGGGAGTGGCAATGGCATCATGGAAAACCAACTTGCTGTCCTCTCTCAGGATGAAATTATGTACCTCCCACCACTCCACTCCATCAGCTCCCTTCCTGTTGCCTGACAGCCTGTCAGCCCGGATCGTTGCCACCCATGTTGAAATGGTACATTCTGAAACTGGGCCTTCTAGGGCCAGAGCTGAGCAAGGCCATCTGCAGTTTTCCTCGCTGAATTCAGCAACCCCACTGAAGGGACCAAGGTTTTGAGAAGGCTGGAATATTTGCCTAGTTTTGGCGAGATGGAAGAATCTCTAATTCACCCCTCACTGCAAAGTTTCTGGGATTAGGAGTTACCTAGCAAGTTCACTTGCAGCAAAATTTGTAAGAACTTTATAAGCATTGAGGAAGGGTAGTTTGTCAGAAGAATATTGGAATAGTCTAAAATAAAACAGTAAATCATGGAAGTACTCAGCAGATTGGGCAGCATCAAAGGATGGGTAAGCATATTAAAATCAGAAGAGACCAATAACATTTAAAACGTTTTGAACTAACTTATTAACTTAAATAATGACAGAAGATTTCACATTTTACAACTTTTACTGTAACAAATGACTCGAACAGCACTGATGAAACAGTTTTCTTTTTGCAGGCAATGTATACTTTAAACTACAGACTGGAACATCCATCTTTCATACCTATCACCCATCGCACTCTCCACAGAATTACAGCCCCTATAATGAACAGTCCACAATTGCTCCCAGGTTCCAATGGGCGTCGTTATCTCTACTTCACTGAGTGCTGACTTTGAGTGAGCATCTCCAGCTGCTTTCCTCAGTTTTCAGAGAATTTATTAAACCTGCCATCAGCAGTAAAGCCTGTTCCAGTATTTCTTCTTCCCCAGAGCCATGCAAGAATAAATCGACTGAAATCTGTAGATGGCTGCAGGAGCTAACTCTTCGACTGGAAACAATTTCCCTCCTGCATCCTTTGTAGAAGCTCACAAAGTCAAGCAGCCTTTTCGCCCTGCTGACAACACAGAGTTGTATTCATTCTTTCTGTTCTCAGCTCTGACGAAGGGTCACCCAGACTCGAAATGTTAAGGTTAAAAAAAAGGCTCTATTCTCTGCCCACAGATGCTGTCAGACTGCTGAGCTTTTCCAGCATTTTCTGTTTTTATTTCAGATTCCAGCATCCGCAGTATTTTGCTTTTATAAAAATCCATCCTACCCTCGTTTGAGATTGATGAGGTTATATTGCTCGGCTCCTATCAATCAGAAATCTCTAATTCAGGGAAAACCATGAACTGAACTTGAGACCTTCTTAATCTATATTGTGTTCTATAATTTCATTATGCCAGGGCTTTAGCGTACCATCTGTGGTAACTGCGCAATTGGTTCAATGACAAATATAATCGGCTACTTCCACAACCCTATCCAAAGAGTTTTGGACTGATGGTCCAAAAATTTATACCATATACTTTTCACCAATAACCTTAATGTTAATATGGTTTAGTTTTATATATTAAGGTGTCCTAGTGAGCGAACATTTCATTCTATTCACTGCTGTTGATGCACTTGAGAATTTGTTGCGTGTCTTATTGATTTCGGCATTAATTCTGTAAATCTGTTAACTAACAGAGCCTTCAGTTCAGAAGTCCCTGCAGTCGATTCTGCACAGAATAAGTCACTGCCACAGCATAGCATTTGGCAGTTTTATTGCAGTAATCCAGTCTTTGCAGGAAAGGAACTGTTAACTTTTAGCCAACAAAATCTATTAGATTTCACCCAGTTAGAGCTATGCACACAATGATGTCTAAACGCTTCTTTGAAACACAATTAAATAGAACGATAGCCAAAAGTCATTACAAGCATATTGTAAAGCTTTGAGAAAAATGTACTTAAAGTGGTTTATAAAATCAATTCACGTTTTATTTCCTTTTTTTTCTGTTTTAATCTTCTTAGTGTTAAGGTATGATTCAAAGGATGCTGTTTTCCATCTAGTACCCAGCTGACATAATTACAATTTATGGCAATATTAAAATGCTCTCCACATGTAGGAAAAGGATTGTATTTATATGGTGCCTTTCATAATTCTGGTTGCTCCAAAACACCATTCATTCAATGAGGTTTGATAAAGTAGTCACTGCTGAATGTAGGCAATGCAGCATCTAATTTGTGCACCACAAGATCTCGCACACTGCATGCTATAATGACAAAATAATCTGATTTATTGAATTACAACTCAGAAGCAAGTAACAAAAAAAAAGCAGACTGTTGATGGAATGATTATTGATCTTTTCTACTTTATTTTTATTAAGGGGACTCAATCTTTCCTTGGTTAAAGCCCAGGAATGTTTTTCAAGGGTTTGGTAACAATTTCGCTCTTTGTGAAAGAGATCATGCTAAGAGGATGAGAGCACAAAAAAAAACCTGAAGAGATAGCAGGCCATATCTGCATGATCAATATTTGTACCATCTGGTCTCCTAAACAGCGCATTATTTACTGAAATATTCTTCCAAGTTCTGAATTGAACACAGCTGGATACAGACAAACCAGTTGCTGTTTTATCCCTTTGTTTTATTTTTTAAGTAAGCGCTATTTGCTTTGAAGGGCAATTCTGTTTTCTAGTTCTGCTAATAATATACAGAAGGGCAGTGTGCTAAATTCTGGTACATTGTCGACATCCCCTCAAGCAAAGAAAAGTCAGTGATACTTATCAGGTGAGAGCAATATATATTGGCAAGGCATGCAGCTGTGGGAATTAGAGAAATCAGGGTCTATTTTCTGGACCAACTTCTAACTCCTTTGAAAATTTGCACAGTAATTTTGGCTAAGGAGAAAATTAACAATTTTATTACTTTCAGCTGTGAAGACAATGGTAGTGAGCTGTCCATATGAACATCAGCAGAAGACAGTAAAACAGTAATTCATGATGCATATGCATTTAGTAGCGACAAGCTAATATAATATAGTAACAGTAGTGTATTCATCAAACAATAAGGGCTTCTTCCGAATAATTGCATTCAGCAGAACTTTGACATTTTTGAATCACATATAGATGAAATGGTGTCAGCTTGACTCAGTGGTGGCTCTCTTGCCTCTGACTTGGTGGGTTCAAATCCGACTTGAGTACACAATCTATTCTGACACTGTAGCACGGTATGAAGGAAGTACTACATTGTTGGAAATTATGCCATTTGGAGAGGCATAAACCAGGATCTCATGAGATGAGTTCTTCTGGTGGTTTGACCAATAGTTACTGCTTAGTCAATATCAATGGTGCACACTATCTGGTCAGTGATGTAACTATTGTTTCTGAGATTTTGCTGTGCTTCAAATTTACCTAAGTCACAGCAAACTGGGAGATCTCTTGGCAAAAGGGTGAAAACCGGTGTTAGATGGATATTGCGCCAATATGATAGATGGGATTCTCCCAAAAACATTCTACGTGCCGAATTCGGATAAAAACTGGAATGAATACCGATGTTTTTTTCAGTGGGATTTTCAAAATGAATCTCCCACACTCTGTGCACTACAAAGTACACTAGTGTGAATCTCATTAATAAGCTGTGGGCGGGGCCTATTTCCGCTGGAGAGGCCGGCAGCATAACGGTGAGCAGAACATTGTGCGTGCGCCGATCTGTCATAGCAGAGATCGGCGCATGTGCAGTATCCCCACACTGCCGGCCTCCCAATTGCTGGCCAGCTCAATCGCTGGCCAGCCCCACGACCACACATCGCTGGCTGTTGGAACCCCCCACCTCCCAAACGCTGGCCTCCCAGATGTTGCCTGGCCAGCCTTGACCCCCACCTCCTCACCCCCAACACCCCGGCCCTCCTCGATCTTCCCACCCCGGAGTCCCGATCTGCCAATCCATCCCTCCCCAACCGGCAGTCCCTATCCTCCCCACCGCAGTCCTCCCCACCTCTCCCGGCCATGCCGACCACCCCACCCCAATGTCCAGCCTCAACCGCTGGCCGCCCTCCAACTGCCAGTAAGCCCGAGTGCAGAGTGGCAGCAGCACTGCCCACGTTCTCTGATCTCCCCCCTGAGACCCCACCTCTCCCAAGTAGGCCCCCCCTCCCTCCCCCCGTCCCCGCCCCTCCCTCCTCCCCCCTCCCCGCCCCCTCCCCCCTCCCCGCCCCTCCCCACCCCTCCCCCCCCCTCCCCCCTCCCCGCCCCCCCCTCCCCCCCTCCCACCCTCCCCACCCCTCCCCCCCTCCCCACCCCTCCCCCCCCTCCCCCCCTCCACCCCTCCCCCCCTTCCCCCCCCCCCGGCCCTACCATTTGGCACTGCCCGATGCCCGGAGGGCATTGTCACTTTGCCTCTTGGGCAGTATCAGGGATCCAGGTTGGATCTGCCAAACTGGTGCCAAGCTGGCAATGGCCAGAGGGCACCCACTTTACCCCCAACCTCCTGGGGGGCCTCCATGGCCTACTTTCACTCCAGTGGGATCAGGCCACCAGCTCCCCACTATTGGGGAGCTATTGTAAACCCCACTGGAGTGAAATGCTCCTGGCGAGGGAAAGGGACGCCAGTGGGCCCAGAGACTTCAGTGCCGGGCCCACTAATTACATGTAAATATTCATTAACATAATTTATTCAGCTTCGCACTGATTTCTGGTGCAGAGCTGACAACGCCAGAAATCTAGTTGTCCGAGGCCTTGGTGTCCAGCGGGAGGTCCGCTTCACAACCTCCGCTTGAGTCTCCCATGCCGCTGTGCTGCTCCAGCTGTGCAGCAGGCTAGGCGAATCACCCCGATTTGCCTGTTTGGTTGTTTGGATTTAGCAGAAAAATTTGATCCTAATTGCCCATTGCCATTATTTGAACTTTCCTTTACGTGCTAAAACCAACATCTACTGATAGTTATAAAGTGTGATAAATCAGATCGTTTTTCTTTGAGGCTTGGAAGTCACATTGGGGCAGGCAGCATGCAAATTGTGGAGGCGTGGCTCCTTTAAGTAGGCGATCCCCGAGGGTCATGTGACCAGGACGGAGCTGATGAAGAGGCAGCATTTGAAATCGAGCCAATTGGTGCAAGGATGCATGTCCTGGACCGGGGAGGAGAAGAGGGTAGATGTGTAATACAGTTCTGTTAGACCCTTATTTTTATATAAAATTTATTGCTGGTAATAAACTCTTTATGACGTGAAGCCACAATGAGTTACCTTCAAATTACTACACAAAGTTTATCTTCATTTCCATTATTTAAGCATGCAGCCCAGCACCGAACATGCTCAACAGGAGATCAGGCAACATGCTTGACTTGAATGTGTTTCAGATAGTCCTTACCTCTTAAAGGCAGCCTTTCCCTGCAGGATTTATTGTGAAGAAACTATTGTTGACCATGCTGCAATTTGCTACAAATGAAGTAATACCCAAGAAACAGGGATCACAGCTTTGCCGATGCATTGCTAGAGTGCAGGATGTTAAAAGGAGGAAAGGATTAATATTTCTGCAGGGTGCTAGGAGATTTATGAAACAAACCCCGACAAAGGATAGGGGACAGGTGGCCAGGGAGGTCAATCTCTAGAGTTTTCCCCAAGGTCCTGGCAAAATTGCAATTTAGCTTTTCAATGATGTCTCATGAGTGGACAAGATCAGTGACTGCATCTTCAGAGGACTTCTCCTCCCCACTTCTCCACCTCCTTTCATACTGCTCATCACTCACTCATTAGTAATCTCTAGGAATCAGGACCCCAGTATAATGTTCAAATACTCCATCTCACTCTCTCACATCTTCCAATGCTGCTAGTCTCATACATGCCTCTTGCTACTTCTTTGTATCTCCAGCTATTCAATCATGGCAGATTTATCACCCAAACACAATCACTGACATTCTCTCTCTTGCATGATAACTGGAGACAGCAAACTAGAATGGAAAGAGGTAGGCACCACCCGCTGCAGGATATGATGTGCGGCACCATGGGAATGGATGTGACATTTATTGTTGTTGGGAACATTCAAGATGATGGTATTTTCCTACTTTAAACCCCTTCTCTAATCCAACTCACCCTCAACTACTCGCCTTCCCCCTCTTGATTTTCTATCTTCAGATACCCAAGAGCTAGAATAGCCTCATGAAAAAGCTGGTAGAGACTAGTGAAGAAGCAATGTCATGATCTGACACATAAAGCCAGCAGCTCAGATATGGGCATAGTACTTACCCTAGAAGCTAGTATAGGGTCAGGATGTAATGAGTCACTGGTTATGATTGGGTTGCAGCCAGGCAACGGGGAACCAGCAGAGTGTGTGCCAGATCCCAGAGGTTCAGGCCACAGGTGGGTTCTGCTGCAGGGGACTCAGATGAAACAATTGATGAGGCAGCATATAGGAGAATGCTGATAAGCAACCACACCAAGATGCTTGGTGTATTGGCAGGCCTGCCAAGCAACTTGTTTTCACTGCAAGGAGAATAATGAATTTTGGCTTCAATGTGACAAAGGGACTTTAGCAGAGCTTGGAGCCCAGCCTTTTCACTGTGCGAGAGTTTATCAGACCTTGTGATGCGCGATTAAATCACTCGGGAGGCTAGATTGTACCCGGGAAATAAAGGCTTTTATTACTAACAAGAATGGAGCACACTATATACAATACAATCCCAGACTAAAGGGTCACCAGGCAGTGCAGTGACCTTTATACTTCCCCAGGTAGGCGGAGCCAACTGGAGTGTACCACAGAACAATATCAACAGGTAGAACAGCCCAACCCTAACCCCAACAGTGGCAACAGTAACATATCTACAAATACCCATAGTGCTGACCATCCATGGCTCAGCACTCATAGTGGTAACCAACTATGGTTCACCACATTCACCCCTCCTTTAAAACAAAGGTCAGCGGGGCAAAAAAAACAGAACAACTGTTCATATATTCACAAGTTCAGTCGTATTGGAGGACCGCACCGTCTCTGCGACCTCCTCAACACTGGTGGTAACGCTGATTCTGGTGACCGTGGTGACCTTCTCTCCAAGGCGGTGTCTAGTGACTCCTCCAGTTCCTCACGGACAGGTGGACCACGAGGTGGTGACAATCTGCTGGACTCGAGCACGCCTTGAGGTGGCGACAATCTCCTGGACTCAGGCAAGCTGTACACGGGAGTAAGAGGATTAAGTGGTGGTCCCGATACTGCCCGCGCCGTGTCAGGAGGGGAGATAAAGGTCAGGGGGTCCCTAACTAGGGGTGTGGGAGCGACTGGGGTTTCCAAGTCCCCTGCAGGCGCCAGTTCTCTAATAGAGACCGTGTCCTCTCGCCCATCAGGATATGCCACATAGGCATATTGAGGGTTGGCGTGGAGGAGATGGACCTGTTCAACCAAAGGGTCGGACTTGCGGGTCCTAACATGCCGCCGCAGGAGGACAGGTCCTGAGTACATCAACCAAGACGGTAATGAGGTCCCAGAGGAAGACTTCCGAGGGAAGGAAAACATCCTCTCATGTGGAGTAGTGTTGGTTGCCGTACACAGGAGTGAGCGGATGGAATGGAGCGCATCAGAGAGTACCTCTTGCCAACGGGAGACTGGAAGACCTTTAGACCTCAACGCCAGTAAGACAGCCTTCCAGACTGTAGCATTTTCTCGTTCAACCTGTCCGTTACCCCTAGGGTTGTAACTCGTAGTTCTACTTGAGGCAATCCCTTTTGAGAGCAGGTATTGCCTCAAGTCGTCACTCATAAATGACGAGCCCCTATCACTGTGGATATAGCTGGGGTAACCGAACAGGGTGAAAAGATCCCGTAATGCTTTGATAACCGTGGCAGCAGTCATATCTGAACAGGGAATGGCAAAAGGGAATCGTGCGTACTCGTCAATCACATTAAGGAAGTACATGTTCCGATCTGTCGAAGGGAGGGGGCCCTTGAAGTCCACACTCAGTCTTTCAAAAGGGCGAGTGGCCTTAATGAGGTGTGCCCTGTCAGGTCGGTAGAAGTGCGGTTTGCATTCAGCACATACCTGGCAGCTTCGGGTTATGGACCTGACATCATCCACTGAGTAGGGTAGATTCCGGGCCTTTACGAAATGGAAGAGCCGCGTGATCCCCGGATGGCAGAGATCATTGTGGAGGGCCTGTAATCGATCCTCCTGCACACTTGCACATGTTCCACGCGACAGGGCGTCTGAGGGCTCATTGAGCTTCCCTGGACGGTACATGATATCATAGTTGTAGGTGGAGAGTTCGATTCTCCACCTCCAGATTTTATCATTTTTGATCTTACCCCGTAACGTGTTGTTGAACATGAACGCCACGGACCGCTGGTCCGTGAGCAGGGTGAATCGTTTTCCCGCCAAGTAATGGCGCCAATGCCGAATGGCCTCCACATTGGCCTGGGCCTCTTTGTCCACCGCAGAGTGCCAAATTTCAGGGCCTTGGAGGGTGCGAGAGAAAAAGGCGACGGGCCTGCCTGCCTGGTTAAGTGTGCGGCCAGGGCGAAATCAGATGCATCACTCTCCCCCTGAAGGGGATGGACTCATCAACAGCGTGCATCGTGGCTTTCGCAATGTCGGTTTTTATCCCTTCAAAGGCGAGCCTCTGTTGCTAGGGGAAAGGAGGTAGACTTGTTGAGCGGACGGGCTTTGTCCGCATAATTGGGAACCCACTGTGCATAGTATGAAAAGAAACCTAAGCATCTTCTCAGTGCTTTGATACTAGTGGGCAGGGGAAGTTCAAGGAGGGGATGCATACGGTCTGGATCAGGGCCAAGGACCCCGTTTTCCACCACGTATCCGAGAATTGCTAGGCGGCGCTTGCTAAATACGTTGTTGTAGGTCAGATTCAGGCGAGACGCAGTGCGTAAAAATCTAAGGAGGTTGGCATCGTGGTCCTGCTGGTCATGGCTGCAGATAGTGACATTATCCAGGTACGGGAAGGTAGCCCGCAGCCCGTTCTGGTCCACCATTCGGTCCATTGCACGCTGGAAGACCGAGACCCCATTCGTGACGCCAAAGGGAACCCTTAAAAAGTGATAAAGACGACCATCCGCCTCAAAGGCCGTGTATTTTCGGTCCTCTGGGCGAATGGGGAGCTGGTGGTAAGCTGACTTCAAGTCAATTCTACTGTCTTAGCGAGGTCTAGATTACCTTGCTCTAGCAGCCGAAGGCGAATGTACGACGAGCCGATTCCCGCCATGAATGCATCTCAGATCAAGTCGTTCGTATACTGGGCCGCCGACACTGGCTTGCAGTTGCAGGCTCTGGCTAGCTGCTGAAGTTCACACAGCTACTGTCCTGTCGTTTCGCCAGGCTGCTGCCGTCGAGTGGCTAGAAGGTGTCGAGCATGGATCTCGTTTGGCGGTTTGTTGTACCGTTTCTTAAGTAGTTCGAAGGCCCCTTTGTAGTCTTGGGCATCACGGATTTATGAGTATACGGTGTCGCTTACCCTCGCGTGGAGGACCCGCAGTCTATTGGTGTCGTTTTGAATGGCTGTTGAGGCATCAATGTAGTCTTGAAAACACTTTAACCAATGGTCGAAAGTGTTCGACGCTCCTGCCGCACGTGGATCTAAAGTAAGCCGATCGGGTTTCAACATTTGCTCCATGGTTTTTTTTTACCAAAATTTTGTTAGTAATAAAATTGATGCGCGATTAAATCACTCGGGAGGCTAGATTGTACCCGGGAAATAAAGGCTTTTATTACTAACAAGAATGGAGCACACTATATACAATACAATCCCAGACTAAAGGGTCACCAGGCAGTGCAGTGACCTTTATACTTCCCCAGGTAGGCAGAGCCAACTGGAGTGTACCACAGAACAATATCAACAGGTAGAACAGCCCAATGCTAACCCCAACAGTGACAACAGTAACATATCGACAAATACCCATAGTGCTGACTATCCATGGCTCAGCACTCATAGTGGTAACCAACTATGGTTCACCACACCTTGCAAGCCATTGATGACCCTGCCACAGTGAAGCGTCTGACAGCCGCTGTCTGAACTTCCACTCCCACAAAGACAGAATTCATACAATAGCTTAGTACTGTAATGAAAGTTCAGATTGAGGTGATGAAATCCACACTTTCTGCCATGTGAGTTCGGACTGCTGTCACATGGGAGCTGCACAGTGGCTTTGTGGTTAGTACTGCTGCCTCACAATGCCAGGGACCTGGGTTCAAATCCAGGATTGGGTCACTGTGCGGAGTCTGCATGTTCTCCTTGTGTCTGCGTGGGTTTCCTCCGGGTGCTCTGGTTTCCTCCCACAGTTCAAAAGGTTAGGTGCATTGGTTAGGTGCATTGGCCATGCTAAATTCTCCCTCAGTGTACCTGAATAGGCACCAGAGTTTGGCGACCAGAGGATTTTCACAGTAACTTCATTTCAGTGTTAATCTAAGCCTACTTGTGATGAATAAATAAATAAATAATAATAATAAAGGCTGCAGATCTCAGTGCTCACTGCGGCAGGCAGGCTATCACAGCTGTCCTGTGATCTGTGCTCCAACAGGGTACTCGGATTGCTAGTACCACGCTGCAGGAGTGCAGCTTTTGTGAACCAACTCACTGCCCTGTCTCATGATGATGTGGAGATGCCGGCGTTGGACTGGGGTGAACACAGTAAGAAGTCTCACAACACCAGGTTAAATTCCAACAGGTTTATTTGGTAGCAAATTTTGTGTCTCTGGGCACTGTTTGAGAGTACATTTCCACTCCATCTGACGAAGGAGCAGCGCTCCGAAAGCTTATGGTATTTGCTACCAAATAAACTTGTTGGACTTTAACCTGGTGTTGTGAGACTTCTTACTGTCTCATGATGACAGCATTTGTACCCTTGATTTAGCTAGCCAGCCCAGACTGTTGCCATCCATGCCGAGGACCAAAGCTAGCTATTGCAGATCATCCTGCAAGGCCATCTCAATCTCCCCCAATGCAAGGCAGCAGCCTTTAATCAGCTATGGTGCAACCACAGTGGTAGTACTAAGTGGGAACATTAGGATAATACAATGCAAAACTTCTTTACAAAATAAGTCAGTTAAAATCGAAATATGGTAGCAATGTAACAATCTGTTTTTCTCAAGAGGGCATCAGCCAGTTTAAATTGTGGCAGATCTCAGACTAACATCAACTTCTTTTGCAACTATGTTCCTAGATCTTGGCTGTTGTGCTGAATAATGTGCTTCACTTGAGTGAGAGAAAATGAGATAGCAGCAATTGGTGACTTCTCAGGCTGTAGAGATACTGCCAAGGCAGAATTAATTGCCTACCGCTAGTTGCCTTGACAAGGCAGCATTGGACCTTCTCCTTACACCATCGTAATTATTGTGGTGGTGGTTTTCCTACGTGAGTGCCAACTGGAGAATTGAAGGAAGTACCCTGCAATGGTAAAGGAATGGGACAGGAGTTCTTTGTTGAGGCATCTTCCTTCTCCCAGTATTTGCTGCACTGAAAAGCTTAACTGGTAAATAAGAAAAATCAAGGTTGAGAAAAGCTTATTGACCTATCAGCATTCATCCTACAGCTCATTAGTTTCCCCATTAATCCATCTAATTGTATTTGAGGTATCTCAAGTGTTTCGAGGAAAAGTTTTAACTTTGTTACCGCTGAATAATTATTTGTTACTGTTCTTTCCTATCCATTACTGAGTGTTGATGCAGCACCAATATTATATGGGGCAGCCAAACTGCAGTCATGGTTGGTTGCTTCACTTTCATCGAGATTCACCAATTAGGTGCATAGACGGGTGAACTAGCATAGTGCCAGATGCAGCCGGCACCAGAAACCAACGTATGTCATGTCATGCATTAAAACCTGCCTCCCACTGGTTTCAGATCAGCTTCCCCTCAAACTATTAGATTCTTACAGATAGATGAAGCTTGTGTGTGTGTGGATAAGTGTATTGGGCTATAAGCCTGAGTGCTTTGTTTCTCTTCAAATATCACTGCACATAGACAGGTTTTGTCATGCATCACGCATTTGTATTTTTACATGCACAGTGGTGCTTCAAATTTGAGGAGCTGGAACTGATGTGATAGGCAATACCACACGACTGGTGTGATTGAGGAAACACATATTAAAACTCCTTGATTGCACTAAATCCCAAGTATAATGAGGCATAAAAGTGTTTCAAGCCACTTCCAAATGTTAATGTGTTCAGTACTCATTGCCTTAAAAATACAGAAATAAATTATAACTATTTTATTGTTTCTTTTTAACTTTGTAAATCATAACTATTTTAGTTTTTGTTTTCTTTTTAAAATGTTGCTTGGTGGTGTGACTGTCCTTATAGGATTAACATCAGTTGGCAAAATGTGATATATAAATTGAAGCTAAATGAATGACATTTTGTTTCACTGGTCAAATAAAAGTTTCAAATAATCTCCCATTCCTTTGTTAAAACTGATTTAAAACACAAATGTCTATTTTTTGAAAAAGCAAGGGAAATATAACAATTGTTTTCATAATTACATTTTTAAACCCAAAATAAAGATTTGGAGCATTTAGCTGGCTTAGCTACAATCAAATTAACATCATTTCAAGCATCCCGAGTTAACTCACGTCTGATTTAAACTCCAGCAACATATGAAAATGCTAGAAATTAATTCTGACAAAATAATACCAAAGATAAACCTGCAAAATATACGTGCTGTCAACTAAAAATAGCAACACATTTGTTGTTTGTGAAGTTCTCCAGTTTGGGTTGATTCATAGACACTTTGGTTTCAGGCTAATGTAAACTGAATAGTACAAATGTAATATTCCCTGAACTGGATTTCAGAAAGTGATGTGAGACCACCCACTTCAATCCATCACTGGCTACAGTATAGCCACTGAAGTTTGCGAATTTCCAAGTTGTCCAAGATTTTAAATTTTATTTCTAATGACAGTAAGATTATCCTGGTAGGTTTCGGCTAACATTAAAATGCAACCGTCATTCAAATGATCAACTTCATTTTTCATTGCCCAAAGTGATATATAATCAACAAGTTCCTTGCTGCCCAGTACAGCTACTGGTCTCAAGCCTCTACCTCTCTCTGTGCTGTGGATGCATAGAATCATAGAATCCATACAATATAGAGGGAGGCCATTCGGTCCATGGAGCCTGCATCGGCAACAATCCCACCCAGGCCCTATCCCCATAACCCCATGTATCTACCCTGCTAGTCCCCTTGAAAATAAGGGGCAATTTAGCATGGCCAATCAACCTAATCTGCACACCTCTATAGTGAGGGAGGAAACTGGAGAATCCAGAGGAAACCCACGCAGACACAAGGAGAATGAGCAAACTCCACATGTACAGTGACCGGAATTGAACCCGGGTCCTGGCGCTGTGAGGCAGCAGTGCTAACCACTGTGCCACGTGCTGCAGTGCAGTACTGTGGGAGCGCTACGCCATTAAAAGTGCCATCTTCTGGATGAGACATTAAACCAGATCATATTTGTAAAAGATCCCATGGCACAAGCGAAAAAAAGGATTTTCTCTCAATCCCTGGCCAAAATTGATCCAGTAACTAACATTTAACCTAAAACATTATAAACCCAACAACCTCTTTCCACAGGTTTTGCCTGACTTGCTATCCAGAATTTTCCATTTTTATGATTTGAATGTTCAAAGAACAAACAAAGAACAAAGAACAATACAGCACAGGAACAGGCCCTTCGGCCCTCCAAGCCCGCGCCGCTCCCCGGTCCAGGATTGAATCCTGAATCCAGGATCCCCGCCCAATTTTCCAGCCTATCTACATACCAATATCCTATCCACCGAGCTGTCCCTCACAGCTACGATGCTTTGTTCATTACAACCTATTAACTCACCCCCACCCCCCCATTCCAGACCATGTGATCTCCAGGGAGAGGCGAAAACCCAGAGTGAAAAACCCCAGGGCCAATATGGGGAAAAAAAATCTGGGAAATTCCTCTCCGACCCCCTGAGGCGATCGAAACGAGTCCAGGAGATCACAATGGCCCTGATCGGGAAATGCTTCCCAACCCTAGTCATTTCCACTTCTACGAACACCATATGAATTCCCTGCCCCCGAGACAGGTTCCCAACTATCCGCAGTCTCGCTCTGTACTGGCACCAGCAAGATGATCATAGAATGAAGCCTCGAAACGAGAAACAAGGAACAATTAGCCCGCGCCGCTCCCTGGTCCAGACTAGACCACTCTTTTGTATCCCTCCATTCCCACTCCGTTCATATAGCTGTCTAGATAAGTCTTAAACGTTCCCAGTGTGTCCGCCTCCACCACCTTGCCCGGCAACACATTCCAGGCCCCCACGACCTTCTGTGTGAAATATGTCCTTCTGATATCTGTGTTAAACCTCCCCCCCTTCACCTTGAACCTATGACCCCTCGTGAACGTCACCACCGACCCGGGGAAAAGCTTCCCACCGTTCACCCTATCTATGCCTTTCATAATTTTATACACCTCTATTAAGTCTCCCCTCATCCTCCGTCTTTCCAAGGAGAACAACCCCAGTTTCCCCAATCTCTCCTCATAACCAAGCCCCTCCATACCAGGCAACATCCTGGTAAACCTCCTCTGTACTCTCTCCAAAGCCTCCACGTCCTTCTGGTAGTGTGGCGACCAGAACTGGACGCAGTATTCCAAATGCGGCCGAACCAACGTTCTATACATCTGCAACATCAGACCCCAACTCTTATACTCTATGCCCCGTCCTATAAAGGCAAGCATGCCATATGCCTTCTTCACCACCTTCTCCACCTGTGACGTCACCTTCAAAGATCTGTGGACTTGCACACCCAGGTCCCTCTGCGTCTCTACACCCTTTATGGTTCTTCCATTTATCGTGTAGCTCCTCCCTACATTATTCCCACCAAAATGCATCACTTCGCATTTATCAGGATTGAACTCCATCTGCCATTTCCTTGCCCAAATTTCCAGCCTATCTATATCCTTCTGTAGCCTCTGACAATGTTCCTCACTATCTGCAAGTCCTGCCAGTTTTGTGTCGTCCGCAAACTTACTGATCACCCCAGTTACTCCTTCTTCCAGATCATTTATATAAATCACAAACAGCAGAGGTCCCAATACAGAGCCCTGCGGTACACCACTAGTCACAGGCCTCCAGCCGGAAAAAGACCCTTCCACTACCACCCTCTGTCTTCTATGACCAAGCCAGTTCTCCACCCATCTAGCCACCTCCCCCTTTATCCCATGAGATCCAACCTTTTTCACTAGCCTACCATGAGGGACTTTGTCAAACGCTTTACTAAAGTCCATATAGACAACATCCACGGCCCTTCCTTCGTCAACCATTTTGGTCACTTCTTCAAAAAACACCACCAGGTTAGTGAGGCATGACCTCCCTCTCACAAAACGTTGATTGAAGTTTGATATTTACCAAATAATATTGTTCAAGTGTTATAGAACAGTTTAGAATGCATTTGTAATGGTTTAATTCCTTTTTGTGAAGTAGGGAATTAAAATTTCACGGATCTTAAGAATGTCTGTAATTTGATTGAAATTTACTGCTGAGAATATGGTGCTGTGAAACAGAACACTTTGCTGCTTTTTGCATTTAGTGCTGGTCACAAGTATTTTCATGTTCAGTCACATTTAAAATAGACAGATGCAAAATAAGTTTATTCCCTTGTTCCAACACAGTTTCTCAGTTCCAAGTACAGAACTTAACCCACAATCTCATATTTCAAACCAGTCATCCCTTGAGTATCTCTAAGATTTCCTATGTGTAGCTTTGCTTACGAAAACAGGTTCAAACTTCCTAAAGTCATCTTACGTGACATTGTTGCAAAAATCAAAACAAATAAGTTTTTAATTCAGTCTGTAACCCAGCTAGATCACAGGAATTTAAAAAAGTAGGCCACTCAGCCCTTCATTTCCCCATTCACTTTGCTGAGGGTGGCACAGTCGTGAGCACTGCTGTCTCCCAGTGCCAGGGTCCCAGGTTCAATTCTTTGGGCGACTGTCTCTGTGGAATTTGCACATTCTCCCCACATCTACATGGGTTTCCTCCGGGTGCTCCAGTTTCCTCCCACAGTCCAAAGATGTGCAGGTTGGATGGATTGGCCATACTAAGTTGCCCCTCAGTGTCCAAAGATGTGTCGGTTAGGTGGATTAGCTATTGGAAATGCACAGGGTTACGGAAGTATCTGGAGGGATGACCTTGGTTTGGATCCTCTTTTAGAGAGTTGATGCAGAGTCGATGGGCTGAATGGCTTCTTTCTGCTCTGTAGGGATTATATGGTTCTATGGCTGATGTGATTCTTCACTCCATTCATTTGCCTTTTATCCATATTACATGATAATCTTAACTAATACAAATTTGTCTAACATAGTCTGAAAAATTTTAAATTGATCCAGCATCCACATACCTTGCAAGACTAGAGCTTCACATTTCTGCAATATGTTGTATGAAAAGTGCTTTCTGGAATGAAACCTAAGTACTGGAGATAATGCAACAGCAGGTGTATGAAGGGAATACCAGAGCTTAAGGCTTAGATTGGGAGTGAAATAGTTAAGAATGAGGTTTAAAGAAAACTAAGAGTCTTAGTAGATTCAACGCTAAACATGTCCAACTGATATAAAGCAGCAATCAACAAAGCCAATAAGGTATTGAACTATGCAACCAAAACAATTCAATGTACATCAGAGGAGGCAGTGATCAAGTAGTACAGTGCCTTGTTAAAATTGCACTTTCCAGTGCTGTCTGTAGTTCTGGTCACAAAGAAACAAGAAAAGCATTCCAATGCTGGAGACAGTGTGACAAAGAGCTACAGGTTAATCCAGATTGTTAGAGGTCCAACATATGAGGAAAGGTTGGGAAGACTCGGGACACAATATTCAATCATGTAATACCCATATTTGCAATGGTATAGAAGCTGTTTTAGGTCTCAACTTGTATCCAAGCTGACACTATTTTTGTAAGAACATTAACATGGAGCAAAGGAGAAATCATGGGAAGTCAGCAGATTGTGAAGTCAGTCAATGTATAATACTAATTTGACCCCACGGATGGTATTTTTGACCTCGACACTTCAGGTAACACCTTCTGTACAGGAGGCACTGGTGTAGTGGTATTCTCATTGGAGTTGTAATCCAGAGATCCAGGGCAAGACCTGGGGATCCGGGTTCAAATTCCACAATTGCAGATGGTAAAATTTGAATTCAATAAAAAATCTGAAATCAAAAGTCTAATGATAACCATGAAACAATTGTCAATTGTTGTAAAAACCCATCTGGTTCATATGTCCTTTAGGGAAGCAAATCTGTCATCCTTACCTGATCTGGCCTACAAGTAGGACACAGTAAGAAGTCTCACAACACCAGGTTAAAGTCCAACAGGTTTATTTGGTAGCAAATACTATAAGCTTTCAGAGCGCTGCTCCTTCGTCAGATGGAGTGGAAATGTGCTCTCAAACAGTGCAAACAGACACAAAATCAAGTTGCAGAATACTGATTAGAATGCGAATCCCTCCAGCCAGCCAGGTCTTAAAGGTACAGACAATGTGGGTGGAGGGAACATTAAACACAGGTTAAAGAGATGTGTATTGTCTCCAGACAGAACAGCTAGTGAGATTCTGCAAGCCCAGGAGGCAAGCTGTGGGGGTTACTGGTAATGTGACATAAATCCAACATCCCGGTTTAGGCCGTCCTCATGTGTGCGGAACTTGGCTATCAGTTTCTGCTCAGCGACTCTGCGCTGTCGTGTGTCGTGGAGGCCGCCTTGGAGAACGCTTACCTGAAGATCCAAGGCTGAATGCCCGTGACTGCTGAAGTGCTCCCCCACAGGAAGAGAACAGTCTTGCCTGGTGATTGTCGAGCGGTGTTCATTCATTCGTTGTTGTAGCGTCTGCATGGTTTCCCCAATGTACCATGCCTCGGGACATCCTTTCCTGCAGCGTATCAGGTAGACAACCTTGGCCGAGTTGCAAGAGTAGGTACCGTGTACCTGGTAGATGGTGTTCTCACGTGAGATGATGGCATCCGTGTCAATGATCCGGCACGTCTTGCAGAGGTTGCTGTGGCAGGGTTGTGTGGTGTCGTGGTCACTGTTCTCCTGAAGGCTGGGTAGTTTGCTGCGGACAATGGTCTGTTTGAGATTGCGTGGTTGTTTGAAGGCAAGAAGTGGGGGTGTGGGGATGGCCTTGGCGAGATGTTCGTCTTCATCAATGACATGTTGAAGGCTCCGGAGGAGATGCTGTAGCTTCTCCGCTCCGGGGAAGTACTGGACGACGAAGGGTACTCTGTCCACTGTGTCCCGTGTTTGTCTTCTGAGGAGGTCGGTGCGGTTTTTCGCTGTGGCGCGTTGGAACTGTTGATCGATGAGTCGAGCGCCATATCCTGTTCTTATGAGGGCATCTTTCAGCGTCTGGAGGTGTCTGTTGCGATCCTCCTCATCCGAGCAGATCCTGTGTATTCGGAGGGCTTGTCCGTAGGGGATGGCTTCTTTAACGTGTTAAGGGTGGAAGCTGGAGAAGTGGAGCATCATGAGGTTATCGGTGGGCTTGCGGTACAGTGAAGTGCTGAGGTGACCGTCCTTAATGCAACCGATTCCGGAGAGTAGTCTATGGTGAGTCTGATGGTGGGATGGAACTTGTTGATGTCATCATATAGTTGTTTCAGTGATTGTTCACCATGACTCCAAAGGAAGAAAATATCATCGATGTATCTAGTGTATAGCATCGGTTGAAGGTCCTGTGCGGTGAAGAAGTCTTGTTCGAACCTGTGCATGAAGATGTTGGCATATTGAGGTGCGAATTTGGTCCCCATGGCTGTTCCGTGTGTCTGGATGAAGAACTGGTTGTTGAAGGTGAAGACATTGTTGCCCAGGATGAAGCGGATGAGTTGTAAAATTGCATCTGGAAACTGGCAGTTGACGGCTTTGAGGTACTGAGGCCGTTGCATCAATGCCATCATCGTGGGGGATGCTGGTGTAGAGTGCCGAGACATCCATTGTGACGAGGAGTGCTCCTGGTTCAACTGCTCCATGTGCGCTGAGTTTCTGTAGGAAGTCCGTAGTGTCGCGACAAAAGCTGGGGGTTCTTTGTACAATGGGTTTCAAGATGCCCTCGACATAGCCGGAGAGGTTCTCGCACTGGGTTCCATTGCCTGAAATGATGGGACGGCCGGGTGTGTCTGCCTTGTGTATCTTTGGGAGGCAACTTGATTTTGTGTCTGTTTGCACTGTTTGAGAGCACATTTCCACTCCATCTGACGAAGGAGCAGCGCTCCGAAAGCTTAGGGTATTTGCTACCAAATAAACCTGTTGGACTTTAACCTGGTGTTGTGAGACTTCTTACTGTGTTCACCCCATCCAACGCCGGCATCTCCACATCATGACTACAAGTAGGACCCATAGGAATGTTGTTGACTCTTAAATGCCCTCTGGAATGGAGAGCAATTAGGGATGGGCAATAAGTGCTGGGCCATCCAGCAATGTTCACATGGAGTCAGAGAGGTTTCCAACATGGAAACAGGCTCTTCGGCCCACTTCTCCATGCTGCCCTTTTTTTAAAATCCCGAAACTAGTCTCAATTGCCCGCATTTGACTTATGTCCCTCTATACCCATCTTACCCATGTAACTGTCTAAATGCTTTTGAAAAGACAAAATTGTACCCGCCTCTACTACTACCTCTGGCAGCTTGTTCCAGACACTCACCACCCTCTATGTGAAAAACTGCCCCTCTGGACCCTTTTGGTTCTCTCCCCTCTCACCTTAAATCTATCGCCTCTCATTTTAGACTCCCCTATCTTTGGGAAAAGATATTGACTATCTATCTGATCTATGCCCCTCATTATTTTATAGAACTCTATAAGATCACACCTAAGCCTCCTACGTTCCAGAGAAAAAAGTCCCAGTCTATCCAGCCTCTCCTTATAACATAAGAACTAGGAGCAGGAGTAGGCCATCTGGCCCCTCGAGCCTGCTCCGCCATTCAATAAGATCATGGCTGATCTTTTCTTGGACTCAGCTCCACTTCCCTGCCCATTCACCATAACCCTTAATTCCTTTACTGTTCAAAGATTTATCTATCCTTGCCTTAAAAACATTCAATGAGGTAGCCTCAACTGCTTCACTGGATAGGGAATTCCATAGATTCACAACCCTTTGTGAGAATAACTTCCTCCTCAACTCAGTCCTAAATCTGCTTCCCCTTATTTTGAGGCTATGCCCCCTAGTTCTAGTTTCACCTGCCAGTGGAAACAACTTCCCTGCTTCTATCTTGTCTATTCCCTTCATAATCTTATATGTTTCTATAAGATCTCCCCTCATTCTTCTGAATTCCAATGAGTATAGCCCCAGTCTACTCAGTCTCTCCCCATAAGCCAACCCTCTCAACTCCGGAATCAACCTCGTGAATCTCCTCTGCACCCCCTCCAGTGCCAGTATATCCTTTCTCAAATAAGGAGACCAAAACTGTATGCAGTACTCCAGGTGTGGTCTCACCAGCACCTTATACAGCTGCAACATAACCTCGCTGTTTTTAAACTCCATCCCTCTAGCAATGAAGGACAAAATTCCATTTGCCTTCTTAATTACCTGCTGCACCTGCAAACCAACTCCTTGACTCAAACCATCAAGTCCCGGTAGCATCTCAGTAAATCTTTTCTGCACTCTTTCTAGTTTAATAATATCCTTTCTATAATAGGGTGACCAGAACTGTACATTGTATTCCAAGTGTGGCCTTACCAATGTCTTGTACAATTTCAACAAGACATCCCAACTCCTGTATTCAATGTTCTGACCAATGAAACCAAGCATGCTGAATGCCTTCTTCACCACTCTGTCCACCTGTGACTCCACTTTCAAGAAGCTATGAACATGTACCCCTCGATCTCTTTGTTCTGTAACTCTCCCAATGCCTACCATTAACTGAGTAAGTCCTGCCCTGGTTCAATCTACCAAAATGCATCACCTCGCATTTATCTAAATTAAACTCCACCTGCCATTCATCAGCCCACTGGCCCAATTGATCAAGATCCCATTGCAATCCGAGATAACTTTCTTCACTGTCCACTATGCCACCAATCTTGGTGTCATCTGCAAACTTACTAACGATGCCTCCTATATTCTCATCCAAATCATTAATATAAATGACAAATAACAGTGGACCCAGCACTGATCCCTGAGGCACACCACTGGTCACAGGCTTCCAGTTTGAAAAACAACCCTCTACAACCACCCTCTGGCTTCTGTCATCAAGCCAATTTTGTATCTATTTCGCTACCTCACCCTCATCTGGTAAATGCATTTTAAAAATCTCATAAGCTGGACATGTGTTCAGCAGTAGGAAGGCTATTTCAGCAGTGCTAGTTAAAAAATATAATTGATTACTTCAAGTTTAGTTTAATTGATTTCTATTGGCTGTTGCTGAATTTATAGAATGGTTTGATGATGTGTATGTGGCTAAAGTCTATCGGCAGTGGTGTAGCAAGTTCTGCAGATTTTTATCCTGGCTTCTAGGGTTCACTCAGACAACTGCTCCCAGATATGGGGGGTGCAATTGTTTGTAACCCCTTGTCTGCAGCAGGATAAGAAGAATGAACAGAGAACAAAGAACAAAAAACAGTACAGAACAGGAACAGGCCCTTCGGCCCTCCAAGCCTGCGCCTATCACATTGTCCTATCTCAACCAATCGCATGTATCCCTCTATTCCCCATATGTTCATATGCCTATCCAGATACGTCTTAAGGCATATGAACATATGGGGAATAGAGGGATACATGCGATTGGTCTAGATAAGTCTTAAATGTCGCGAATGTGTCTGCCTCAACCACCTCACTTGGCAGTGCATTCCAGAGGAAAGAAGAACATACTGTTGGATGAAAGGGGAGGAGGAGAAAGAGAAGCATTTTCAGTAGCACGTCAAAATGGCTCAGGATACTCAGGGAGCAATTCTCCTACGTCAGTCTCAGTGAGGAACAATGGTGTGCCAGGTGTTTTTGCTTCATGGAGGAGGTATTCATTGAAATCAGTCATTTGTTACAGCCAGAACTGCAACCTCTGAACAGAATGAGGCAAGTATTCCTGAAATAAAAGTCATAACAAGACAAACATTCCAAGCTGACTTGATAAACCAAACCATCCGTTATTCCATGCACCAGTACACTGATCACATAGTTAACATTCCATGTGCTTTTGCCTGGCTTTACACTCATGTCATATGCCTGTAGCCTGTAAGGAAGATGAGCATCTTTACTTTTAAGAGACAACATGTGAATATAGACGCTTGACCCAAGTTGGAGTGCTGGGAGTCAGGTGGTTTCTTGTTTGCGTACAAACAAGGGACACACATATTTGGGCATATCTCTCGGAAGTTATTTAAAATTCTAATGGCTTTCCCAGCTGTTGCTGACTTCCTCTATACATTTTAATTGAACATACTTATAAGTAACAATGGCTGTTAGACCTGTGGCCCCATGAAGATGGAATTGCAGATAAAGACATTTGAAGACCATTCATAACTTGAATGTTGGTTGAATATCAAACATCCTCCGTTGTGTTACAAATTGCTTAGATGTCAACTAATTTATATGGACAATAGGAGCATTTATACTGTAGTCACATGACAGAAACTGGCTTTAGATAGAAAATACCTTATTAATTCACAAAGAAAATAATAAGCCACTATCAGTTCATCAACAGAAACCTCCAGTTGTCTTCAATGAGCCAAGTGTGAATAATTCAGGCCCGCACTTGAAGAATCAACATAATACTGACTCTTAAATGTTTTTTAAAGATATCTGTGCATATTACATCTTTAGAAATCAACTTTTTTGGGTGTGTCATGTATGAATAAGGAGTAGATACTTGTGATTATGTTTCAGATGTTTTGAAAACAAATATTTATCTTTCTGTTGATTTAAACATACAAGACAGCCTGTCTTGTGCCTAGGATTAAAAAACTCTTTCTCTAAATATACATCTTATTCTGGTCAGCTGAGCGGTGAGAAGAAAGGGGAAATTATCCCACATCTCTTCCATATCTATAACACTGGCCTCGTGCTCATATACAACACGACTCCAATGGCTGCAGCTGATGGAAGGCAGATGGTTTTCAATGGAGGAGACTGTGGATGGCCTTGGAGGACAACCTCATACAATTCTGGTCTTGAGGTCAATGGTTCAGTGGAGGAAATAAAAGGGACTGTAGCAACATGGATACAAAATTGACTGAGTGACAGGAAACAATATGGTGAACGGTTGTTTTCCAGACTGGAGAAGGTTTTATAGTGGAGTTCCTCAGAGATTAGGACTAGGACATCTGCTTTTCTTGATATGTATTAATAAGCTAGATATTGGCATATAGCGCATGATTTCAAAAATTATGGATGGCACAAAACTTGGGAGTATGAGCTAGGAAGAGGATAGTGATATATTTGAAAGGACACAGTAAGGCTGATGGAATAGGAGGGCAACTAGCAGATTAAATTTATTTCAGAGAAGTGTGGAGTGATTAATTTTGGTAGAAAGAATGGGGAGACGCTGTATAAAATAAAGGATATAATTCTAAAGGGTTACAGGACCAGAAGGACTTGGGGGTATTTGTGCACAAATCACTGAAGGTGGCAGAATAGGTTGAGACCTATTGGGTTTTTTTTAATCATATGGGCATAGAGTACAAAAGCAAGGAAATTATGATAAATCTACATGAAACATTTGTTCAGCCTCAATTGGAGTACTCCGCCCAGTTCTAGACACCACTCTTTTGAAAGAATGCAAAGGCAATAGAGAGAATGAAAAGAAGATTCACGAGAATGAGGAACTTCATTGCATGGATAGATTGCAGAAGCTGGAGCTGCTCTCCCTGGAGGACAGAAGGCCGAGAGGTATTCAAAATCATGAGGGGTCTAGACAGAGTAGATAGGGAATAACTGCCCCTATTGGTGGAAGGATCAAGAGTCAGAGAACACCAATTTAGGATTATTGGCAAAAGAAACACTGGTGTTTTGAGGAAAATAAGTGATATTCACAGAAGCAAAAGAAATAGCAGTTGAACATATGGCCTATTGAACGGTTTTACTGTTCAATAAGATCTTGGGTATCAGCTCCACTCTTCTGCCTGCTTTCCATGTTGTTTGATTCCCTGAGAGAACAAAAATCTGTCTAATCCAATCTTAAATTCAGGCATATTCACATCCACATCCCTCTGACATAGGGATTACCAAATATTCACAATCTTTTGAGTGAAGCTATGTCTCCTCATCTTAGTTCCAAATGGTTGATCCCTTATCCTGAGACTGTGTACTGTTATAAAGTAGAGGTTGGTCTCCCCTCTGAGAACTAACATCAAAACCCCCAAAGAGGAGTACCTCACTTATAATCTGGAAAAAGTGTGTGTGAAGTGGTGTGACCTGTGCTTCAGCAACTTCTAGCAGTTAAATAGAAAATAAATCCCTGACACTCACTCCAAAATCACCACATAACAATTTATTTTTTTTAACTAACAGTAAACAAATTTACTAAACTGTTCACAAACTGAATAAATAGTTTTCTATTAACTATTCACGAATAAAACAAGATTCTAATGGAATGATGTTCAAATAAATACAATTCCCACTCATTAACAAAAATATAATTTTAGTCATTCTCTGAACTACAACCAGGTTTTGCATCTTCGAGAATATTCTGAGCCTTCTCTGTTGATTCTTCTGTCTGGAACTTTTCTCTTCTTTCTTCTTTGGTACCTTTGCTATCTAGATAGTGCTTTGAGCTGAGAGCTGTGGGCTCTGGGAGGTGGCAGTTGCTCTCTCATTTTTCTCCCACTGCTCTCTTCTTTTATACCTGTAATGACATATCAATATTTCTCATATTAGGATTGGTCCTATGTTGTCAAAACCATCAGATTTAAATATAATAGGTTCTTGGTATCCTAGTGCCTAATTCAAATTGATTGGCTAAATTCAAAAAGCTTGTTGTCTTGTTAAAAACTGCTGCTTGGCCTTTCAATACAAATGTTTCAGTTTGGGGCTCCTTATGTATTTGCATTTTTTTTTAACTCTCTAAGCACTGAAAAATCACCACCTTTTAAAGAGACCATGCAATGCTTTCTCCCTAGCATTTTACAATTTTATAAACACTATTCTACAATTACTCTACCCAACTCCGCAACAGTACCCATGTTCTAGATTCCGCAGTGAGTAGAATCTCAGTGTCTACCCTGTCAAGTACCTTCACAATCTTGTATATTTCAGTAAGATCACCTCTCATTCTTCTAAACTTCAGAGAATATAGGCCTCATCATAGAAAACATTTCTCATCACAGGGACAAATCTAACTGCCCTTCTTTGTACTGCTCCCAATGCAAGTATATATTCATTTTGATTGCAAGAACAGATGGGTAGAATATTTTTAAAATGGCATGAAACTTGTAAATGTTGATGTTTAGGGAGTCTTGGGTGTGTATGCACATGGATCTCAGATAATTGAATGTAGGTACAGCAAGCAATTTGGAAGTCAAATGGAATGTTGGCCTCGATTGCAAAGGGATTGGAGTACCGGAATAAAAAAAAGTCTGACCACAATTGTGCAGGTCTTTGGTTGTCAAATATGGTTGTCAAAAATGCACACAGTATTCCAGATGTGGTATCATCAAAGACCTGCACAATTGTGGTCAGACTTTTTTTATTCCGGTACTCCAATCCCTTTGCAATCGAGGCCAACATTCCGTTTGACTTCCAAATTGCTTGCTGTACCTACATTCAATTATCTGAGATCCATGTGCATACACACCCAAGACTCCCTAAACATCAACATTTACAAGTTTCATGCCATTTTAAAAATATTCTACCCATCTGTTCTTGCAATCAAAATAAATAACCTTACACTTATCCATGTAAAACTCCAGATCCTATCTTGTTGCCCACTTCAATCTGTTTATATATCTTTGTACTTTCTACATGTCTTCCTTGCATTTCCATTTAGCTTTGTAACATCAGCAACCTTAGAAACATTACACTCTGCCTCATTGTCCAAATCAGTTATATAGATTGTAAATAGCTGAGGCCCCAGCACACTGATCCTTATGACTTTCCACTCATCACAGTCCCATTTGAGCCTACTTTCTGCTTCCTGCCTGTTAACTAACCCTCTATCCCTCTATATTACCCTCAACTCTCCTTATCATGCCTATTAACCTGCCTTGCTGTGTAGTGAGGGGTTAGGATGTGGAATGTATTGCCTGGTATTGTAGAGGAGGTAGATTCAACCATGGTTTTTAAAAGAAAATTAGATCATCTTCGAAAGATATTTTTTTTAGGGCCACAGGTTAATGTGGAGAAGTGGAATTGAGGGCCAGAATGGCTTCCTTCTGTGTTTTAACAATTCTGTCATTCTATCATTCCAAAGCTGTTCAGCCAAAGATTGGACCTCCCCTGTGCATTGAAAGAGAGTTTCTGCGACCTTCTGGGCACTTTCTAAATCTTGGCAATAACCTCTCTTATAAGACCACCATTGATGGGGAGATCCAACTCCCAATCAGCTGTGCCAGTTCAGCATTCCACAAAGTATACCAGTGAGCGCATGGCAACAAAGACCTCCACATTTCAACAAAAACTGTAGTATACAGAACAGTTATCGTCACCCTATTCCTGAACTGTGTTTCAGCGACACACAAGGGTGTTAGAGAAATTCCATCTGCAATGCTATGCTACATCTGCTGGACACAATGGGTGGACGATCAAACAAACACTAGTATCCTTCTTGAATCCAGGCCCACAAACACTCAAGCAAAGCTCCTGAAACATTAACTTTGATGGGCTCGTCAGTTAGTCTGCATGGCTGAAAATCTGATCCTTTGCCAAGTCCCGTTCTCTCAACTCTCAAGTGGTCAGTATTCCCCGGAAGACAAGTAAAATGCTTCAAAGGCACTCTGAAGCTCCACCTAAAGTATGACAGCATTGATCTTAATGACTGGGCAGATGTTACTAGCAATCAATCAGAATAGTGATAACTTGTCCATCAAGCTTCTTTGATTCCAAATACCTTAATGATTTGCCAGAGCAATGGCAGAGAAAGAACATAAAACAAATACTGCTCTGCAGATCCCACTACCTAATCCACTCTGCCTGATGTGTTCAAAGATCTGTGAGTAAAAAATCAGCCTGTTCAGTCAAATAACCCACAACCTTGAGTAGATGTCAAGCTTGAATTGATGGAGAGCTAATAATGACAGCCCAATAATGACAGCTCATCATGCACATGTAATTATACACATGGGTTTACTGAAACTGGTCAGCTTATTTTTTTAAATAAAATGGAGAATGGACAATCTGCTTTAGAACAAGATGGGGTTAAAAGATCAGGTGACCTCCTTTCTTTCCTGCCAATGTACAAGAGCGCAAGTTAGCCTGCTTATCTGGACGGGACATTAATATGCAAATTACCCTTTAGGCTATTCCATTGAGAAGGCATTGAAAATGGAACAGTTCTTTCCTGTGGATTCAGCTTTGGCCAATTGCCTGTAAGGACTTGTTCACAATGGCACTGCAGATGGAATTCCACAGAATGGACATGAAAAGAAATCCATTCTATCTCGAGCAGATGCAAATAGGCTGAAATTCAAACACTATTGTTCGCCAATTCTCAAATAATCAGAGAGCATTTGGGTGGACAATGGAAAGCAGATACTATGGTCACCTGACGGAAACCATGTTGTGATAAGGAACATTTCTTAGCACAAATTCTGAGAGCAAACTAAATCAGTCTGAGAGACAAAATGACTCAGACAGAGTAGATCCAGCCCAGCAAGCAAGGACCCTACCTAAAATCCACCAGAAAGCAGAGAATTAGGGCTAGCCTTTTACCTAGCAATTTCAAGAACCAAACACATCTTCGCTATAGGGATTTGGCAGCACCTCAACCGGAGTGAAGTCTGAAATCTGCTGCTGTGAGCAGCAAGCCACTGTGAATCCAGTACCAAAAACTTCCAATCCATTTGTTCAGTGAACCAAAAGGGGATCAACAGGCCTACAAGATTTCATGCTTCCACTCTGAGAGATGCAAGCACAACAGTGAATTTTTGGACATTTTAAAAACCTAAGTGCATGTTACAACTTTTCAAATCACCTTTTCTTGTATTTGTGTGTGCCTGTTTACAATAATCAGTGGTTATGTTACAAATACATTTGAGTGTTGAGAAATAAACATTTACTTTTTTTTCTACCTTGTGAGAAAATTTGTCTTTTGCCTGTTCTTAAGAGTCACAGTACGCATGGGGTTAATAGATGTTTTCCTTTAAAATACATCTGTCAACAGTCAGTTGTAAGGTAGGAAAAGGGGGAACTATCCTTTCATCTCCCTCCTGTCCCTAACAGTTTGAATAGCACCAGGACCATATAGCTCCAGATCTCTTTACAACTTTGATCAAATATGGATAAAAAAGCTGAATTCCAGAGATGACTTGAGAGTTACTACTCTTGACATCAAGATATCACTTGACTAAGTGTGACATCAAGGATCCCCATAGAAATTGAAATCAATGGAAGCCAGAGGGAAAACATTTACTGGCTGCCCTCATACCTGGAACAAAAGAAGGTGGCTGTGCTTGTCAGATGTGAAGCACTTGAGCCCCAGGATTTTGTTGTAGAAGTTCCATAGGGTAGTTCTAGCTGCTTCATCAATGACCATCCCAAAATGATCAGTCCAGAAGTTGGGATGTTTGCTGATGACTGCACAGAGCTCAGTTATATTCACAACTATTCTGATCATGAAGCAGTTCATGCGGGATGCAGCAAGACTTGTGCAACATTTAGGCTTGGGCTGATAACTGGCAAGTAACATTTGTGTCATGCAAGTGCCAGACAATGACTACTTTCAACATGAGAGAATCATGAGAGCCATCTCCCTTTGATATTCAAGGACATTACAATCATTGAATTCCTTTCCATCAACATTCTGAGAGTCTCCAGTTGCCAGAAATTTAATTGGATCCACCACATGAATTCTGTGGCTTCTGTACATCAGCGACTAGATAATCTGCTTTGATGAACTCACCTCCTGACTCTCCAAAACATTTCCAGTGTTTACAAGGCACAAGTCAGGATTGTGATGGACTACTCACCATTAATTTGCATAAGTACAGCTCCAATAAAACTCAAAAAACTCAACATCTTCCAGGACAAAGAAACGCAGTTGACTGACACCACAACCACCAAACATTCACTCCCTCCACCATCAATGCACTGCAGCAACTGTAGCTAGATGGAGCAGCTAGGGGCATGGCTAATTCTGGAGCATAAGTCTTCCGTATGATAGCTGGAATGCTGTCAGGGCCTATAGCCTTTACAATATCCAGTACCTTTGACTGCCTGTTGATATCATATGAAGTCAAGTGAATTGACTGAAGACTGGCAACTATGATGCTGGGGAACTCAGGGAAAGGCCAAGATGGTTCATCGGCTCGGCACTTCTGGCTGAAGGTGTTTGCAAATGCTTCAACCTTGCCTTTTCCACTGATGTGCAAGGCTCCTTCATCATTGAGGAAGGGATATCCTGTATTGTATGTTTACCAGGCTGACACTTCATTTTTAGGTTTGCCTGGCACTGCTCCTGGCATGCCATCCTAAACTCTTCATTGAGCCAAGGTTGATTGCCCGACTTGATGTTGATTGGTGAGTGGGTGTTATTCCAGGCTCTGAGGTTACAAATTGTGGTTGAACATAATTCTGCTGCTGCTGCTGATGCCCCACAATGCCTTACCACCAGCTGTAGCATCTAACAGCCTAGCAGCTATGTCCTTTAGAACTCAGTCAACTCACTCAGTAGTGGTGCTACTGGGTCACTCTTGGTTATGGACATTGAAGTCCTTCATCCAGAGTACATTCAGTGACTTTGCACTTAATGCTTCTTCCAAGTGATATTCAACATGGAGGAGTACTGATTCATCGTCTGAGGCCAGGTGGGGGGAAGCAGTAGATGGTAATCTGCGGGAGGTTTCCTTGAACTTGTTTGACCTGATGCCATATGAGACTTCATGGAATCGGGAGTCAATGTTCAGGACCCAACTATGCCACATCCACTGTCTGATCTATCCTGCTGGTGGGACAGGGTATACCCAATGATGGTGATTGTGGTGTCTAAAATATTGTTTGTAAGGAATGATTTTGTGAGTTTATTGTCAGGCTGTTGCTTGACCAGTCTGTGGGACTGCTCTCCCAAAGTTGGCACAAGTGCCCAGATGTTGGTAAGAAGGAACTTACTGGGTCGGCAGGCTGGGTGTGCCATTTCTGGTGTTCAGGTTGTCCACCTAGTTTCATTTCTTATGAGTTTTCAGTAGCAGTTGGATACAATTGAATGGCTTGCTAGGCCAGTCAAAAATCAACCACATTACTGTGTGACTGGATCACATGTAGACCAGATCAGGTAAAGATGGCAGGTTTCCTTCCCTAAAGGGCACTCGTGAAACAGATAAGTTTCTATGACAATCCATAATGGTTTCATGGTCACCATTACTGAGACGAGTTTTTAATTGCAGATTAATTAATTGAATTTACTTCACATGGGATGTGGATTCATGTCCCCAGAGCATTAACCTGGGCCTCTGAATTGCTTGTCCGGTGATATTACCACCATGCCACCACCTCCCACTATTACTGTTGTATTGAACACTGTTGTGGGATCACTTTAAGAGAAAGATAAGTGGAAAGGAAGTGATGTTATGTCTCACATGACCTGGGAGCTGTAGGTGTAGAGCAACATAGTAAGACATATGTAAACATGTTTCTGTGATCATTTTTCACACTCTATTCTGACAGTAGATTTTGTCTACTTCTGCTGGGTTTTGAATGCTTGGCCCATTAAGGAATTCTCAAATTCTTAGTAACAACTGCCTCATAATAATAACAGATTTCCAATCCTTATCTTCCTCCAGAATAGATAGACACACTGCACACCGCATTCAACTGAGTGTGACATCAAGGAGCTCTAGCAAAACTGAAATCAATGGGTATCGGGGGCAACCTCTCCACTGGTTGGAGATTGATATCTGGTGCATAGGAAGATCCTTGTGTTTGTAGAGGGTCAGTCATCTCAGCTCCAGGGCATCCCTGCAGGAGTCCCTCAGGGTAGTGTCCTAGGCTCAACCATCTTCAGCTGTTTCATCAATGACCTTCCCTCCGTCATAAGGTCAGAAGTGGGGATGATCGCCGATGATTGCACAATGTTCAGCACCGTTTGTGACTCCTCAGATACTGAAGCAGTCCATGTTCAAATGCAACAAGATCTGGACAATATCCAGGCTTGGGCTAATAAGTGGCAAATAACATTCGCGCCACACAAATGCCAGGGAATGACCATCACCAATAAGAGACACTGTAACCACCGTCCCTTGACATTCAATGGTGTTACTATCATTGAATGCCCCACTATCAACATCCTTGAGGTTACCATCGACCAGAAACTCAACTGGGCTCACCACAATAACACATTGGCTACAAGAGCAGGTCAGAGGCTTGGACAAGCCTCGGACAAGGCTTAGATAGACTCCCCAAAGCCTATCCATCATCTACAATGTACAAGTCAGGGGTGTGTTGGAATATTCCCCACTTGCCTGGATGGGTACAACTTAAACAACACTTAAGAAACTTGACACCATCCAGGACAAAGCAGCCCGCTTGATTGGCACCACATCTACAAATATCCACTTTCTTCACCACCGACACTCAGTAGCAGCAGTGTGTACTATCTACAAGATGCACTGCAGCGATTGACCAAAGATCCTTAGACAGCATATACCAAACCCACCACCACTTCCATCTAGAAAGACAAGGGCAGAGCAGATACATGGGAACACCACCTACAAGTTTCCCTCCAAGCCATTCACCATTATGACTTGGAAACATGTTGCCATTCCTTCGCAGTCATTTGTTCAAAATCCTGGAATTCCATCCCTAACGGCATAGTGGGTCAACCCACAGTACCTGGACTGCAGAAATTCAAGAAGGCAGCTCACCACCACTTCACAAGGGCAACTAGAGATAGGCAATAAATGCTGGCCAGCGCATGATGCCCAATGCCCCAAGAATGAATTTAAAATGCACGGTACCCAGAGGCTTGCACATTTGGGTGAAATATTTGAGGTTCAAATTCAATTTTGGTAGGGATGATGGGTAGTCATCCTTAAACAGCATTTAAAGCTTATATTGATCTCTACCACCTGGAAGAACAAGAGCAGCAGGCTCATGGAAATGCTGCAATCATAGAATGATAGAGTCTTACAGTGCAGAAGGAGACCAATTGGCCCATCTAGTCTGCACCAACCACAATCCCACCCATGCCCTATCCCCACAACACATGCACTTACCCCTAGCTAGTCCCCCTGACACTAAGGGGCAATTTAGCATGGCCAATTCACCTAACCTGCACATCTTTGGAGTGTGGGAGGAAAGCGGAGCACCCTGAGGAAACTCACGCAGACACGAGGAGAACGTGTAAACTCCACACAGACAGTGACCCAAGCCGGGAATCGAACCCAGGTCCCTGGTACTGTGAGGCAGCAGTGCTAACCACTATGCCATCGTGCTGCCCCTGCAAATGTCAAGCTGCAAGTTCCTTTCAAGTCATGTCTCATTTTGACTTGGAAACCTATTGTCGCAGGGGCAAAATGCTGGAATTTGATGTCATACTCACTTTACCTCTGGAATTTAGTCCTTTGCCCATATTTCAACCAAGGATATAATGCGATGTGGAGCCAAGTGCTCCTGATAGCACCCACTTTGGACATCAGTGAGCTGGTTATTGGTGAGTGTGTACTGTTTGATAACACTGTCAATGACACCTCCCATCATTTTGTTGAGGAAAGTATGTTTCAAGATATATGTAGTCAAGTATCCCATTAGTCTCTGCACTGCCTGTTTTTATGCAAGAACAGGAATTGAACTAACTAAATTTAGGAGAATTATAGCTTCCTAATGAATTAAAATAAGGGTTATGCGGATTGAGCACGTCCACGACTTGTAACGATAAACAGGCAGTTGGATAAAATAACTGCAGGGACAGAACATGTTGAAACTGAAAGCTGGCACATCAGGGTGACTCAATTAATGTGGCGGAAATGTGAAAATGAGACAGCCAGTCATTATAAAGGGAGGGGGACACTTAAAGTTAGAATTTTAAATTTAAGAAATCTCTAGGAATGAGACAGCACAGTTTTGCCTTTCTTTATCTGATCGGGAGAGATGAAGTGGCATTGCAGAAACAAAAATCTTGTCATTAAAGCAACAGCCCTAAAAATATGTGGTGAGTTTAATTGGCAATTAGTGTGCAAAGCAGGAATTTCTGAAGCTCAGAAGGTGGCTGAGGGCGAGCTGCCATTTTTGATGTAGTTACAACAGAACAGTGCAAATTGTCCAGGAATTCATGGAGTATCATTTCCTCATCACAAGTTGCTGGATGAATTATACATTAATATTGGCTTGGGCATTCAACTCATTGTTATATCTGGCCCAATATATAATACTAAAAAGTGCCTGCAGTCTAATTCAAAAGGCTTTGTATGTAGTTCTTCAGCACAGAATTACAATAAATTGAATTCTAGTTGTAATCACTTATTGTTCTGTGTCAAATCCTAATAGAAATTGAAACATGACTGTGATTTTTAGATGTTTGAACTGGCTGTTGTCTCACTGACTTATTCTACCGCCCCACCCGCCATGGAATCAGAGCGGGGCGAGGGGCGGACAATGGAAATGTCCATTGATCTTGGATGGGAATTTCCGGTCTCGCTTGACTTAGGCTGTAAGATTCTGCCCATGGTTCATATTGATCAGATTTTAGTCATGCTGTTTGTAACACACATTTTAAAACACTGGATGATATAAATGGATTCTGAAACATTTACATTGAGAGGATCAAGATAAAGTGGCCTTTTCATTCAAAAATGTATAACATACATTGGAATGATTCCACACAGCTATGCCAATTCAGCCAGGATTAATATATTCCAACATGGGTTTATGTCAGGACTGATGAAAGGGGACAGTTACATTGTGCTAATGACATTTTAATGGCTGATAAATGTTGGCGGAAACAGTATGAGGAATTAAAATATGTTTTGGCACACAAATGGTCTACTGGATTCAAGGAAATTCAGATTGTGAAAATGAATTGAGTTTTTTATTATACTTTTGACAAAAGTGATATTCAGTTCTAGCGTCTTGAGGTATTTGAGGTTAACTGTCATTAACTTAAAGCGTGAAGCGTGTATGAAGTAAGCAGAACGAAATAAAGCATGTGGAAATATGATCTGCTATGCAACCTGCGTACAAGTACATAGTTGTCTAAATTATTTCAATGCATTAGCTGATTGAATCATTTGTCTTTATAATAGTGTCAATATATGCAGACATAGACCTGGCACCTTACCAATGCTACCTTGCTATAAAATACTTTTAGAGCAGAGTTCACCTGAATGAATACTTATTGGATTCAGAGGCTTTCTGTAATATTAAAGCTAAAGTCATCAAAAATCCCTTTCCTATGATCATGAAATCATTGTCGAACTTATAATTTTGATTCCACTTAATCATTTTGAAGGTCAGTCACCTTTGAAATTATATCATTATTACCAGGATACAACAAATCATTACTTGGTGTCTGTTAAAGGTGAAGTGGTGATGAGGGCATCAGTAAAATATGTTACTGTTTTTCATAGAATCATAGAAACCCTACAGTGCAGAAAGAGGCCATTTGGCCCATTGAGTCTGCACCGACCATAATCCCACCCAGGCCCTACCCCCATATTCCTACATATTTACCCACTAACCCCTCTAACCCACACATCTCAGGACACTAAGGGGCAATTTTAGCATGGCCAATCAATCTAACCCGCAAATCTTTGGGGTGTGGGAGGAAACCGGAGCACCTGGAGGAAACCCACGCAGACACGAGGAGAATGTGCAAACTCCACACAGCTTTTCTTTTTATATTTGTCACAGGATCCTTTACGTACTCCTGAGATTTAATTCAGCACATGTTCCAAAATGCATCACCACAGACAATTCAACAATCTTTCATCCAGAGCTCTGTGCTTAAATCTATGGTGGGCTTTGAACCAAGGGGAGGGTGGGGTTCCTGTTCTGTGTGGTGTTTGGGGGGAGAGCACCGAGATCATTGAGGGAGGAAATTTGCAGGCGCAGGCAGGGGAGCGTGTGGTGAAGGGTTTGGAAATGCTGACGATCCTTCCGGGGTAGAGGAGCCCGATGATTGTATTGGGCAGTGGTGGAGCCCCAGTGATTGGGGGGAAGTAAATCTTCACCGCTGATTGGGGTGCCTTTGCCGGCTCTATCAGGCCCCACTCCACTAGACTGATGAAAACCCCACCCACGCTTTTAGTTCTTGGAGTGCCTGAAAATCTGGAATAAAACTCAGCTAAATAGCTGAAGAGAATATGTGGAGAGATACATTCTGGTTTTCAGTCAGAGCCTGACACTCTGAAAAATATGTGAAAATTCTACCCCCAGAGTCAAGCCTGCTACAATACAAGTCAGGCTAACAATGAACAGCTAACAAACTGATGTTTAATACAAATTGTAACCTTTTCTACAAGGTTGCGTTAATCAACACACCCACTTACAAATGTTTTGGACTGTTTTGTTGATTTCTGCTGGGTTTATCAAGACTGAATTTGGTCTAGACAGTCTAAAGTCTGGGAAGAAATTGGGTTTGGTAACATCTGCTCTTTGGATGCAACAAATGTCCTTAGAATTTCAAAATGGCATTGAAGGAATAGACAAACACTTCTTATACAAAGTCTGCCAAGCGCTATCTTGGTAAAGGGGTTAGGATGTGCACACTTCACATTTTTCGGATGTAGGAAGGACAGCAGATCATTATGTCAATCAATGTGCAGTGCTGGCTTGATGCCAGGACTGTGATTTTGGGCATCACCTACACACTCCAGCCTCTGCCCTCTCTTAATCTTGCTCAGTTAAACACAAGGTAAACAGTGTGAAGGAGATGACTGTTGCAGTCACAACTCCAACCTCAAATCAAGCAGGAACAGCATTGCCAGTGCTTTGAAGATAAGCATGACTACGAATCTTTATGCCACTGGCTTCTTCCTGGCTAATGTAGGAGATATAAACAACATCTGACAGCTTTCTGTGAGCTGTTGCAGAAGGGAGGCCATAAAGGCTTTCTAATCAAAGAGAGATCATTTTATTTCATTCGCCCTTGCAAGAGCGAAGCAGGTGGAGTGACCAAGGTGCTTTGCTCAAGCTATAGGTGTCGTCATGATGCAGAGTACCATTGGTAACATGCACCATGCTTTGTGTATTCCACATATCAATTCTGTCATGCTACAGATCCAAAGGGATTGAACTTCCTCAAAGCCCAGCTGGTGAATGTTCATAGGAAGCACATCATGTATTTTCATGCCTGGTATCCTGACAACAGTCATGCTTCCTTCATCCTGCGGTAGGCCACGGTGTCAGCTCTCTTTCAGCCACTAAGGCAAATCAAAGGGTAGCAACTCAGCGACAATTACTAACTGTTGATGACATGGCTCATATCATCGGTCCGCAACCCCTGCACACATAAACAGCATGCATACAATGGGAGAAATATTTATGCAAAATAATTGCATGTTGAAGTAATGTCTCCATTGCCTGTACCTCTCAGGTTCCTGTGGGATAGTCACCTGAGGGGGTTTCAAGATTTGTGTTGTTATGCTACATGTTGCAAATCCTTCCCATGATGAAAGAACAGTCTTGTCAGCACATTTTTTGTTTATTTCAAAAATACACTTTATTCATAAAAAAAACCCTCAAATAAAACATTGCAAAACGACAGATCCAAAAGTTACAAACAGTGCAAAAAAAGAATCATTTTTACAGTACAATATAGTGCTTATTTACAAAACATTACATTCATTACATTTCATTACTTAAAACTATGTACATACATCAGAGTTTACTGTGTGCTGTTATTTTTCAGATTAGCACAGTTACGCAGGCCGAGGGTATTCTGCAGTTACCGGGCCCTCGGTCTGCCTCGGTTGAGACGCTTTACACGGTGGCCTTTCCCCATTGTGCCTTTGCGGCGGCTGCCCCAAGCTTGAGCGCGTCCCTGAGCCTGGACCTTGGAATGTGCCAGTCTGCAACAGTCGGTTGGGGACAATTCTTTCAGCTGGAGGATCAGCAAGTTTCGGGCGGACCAAAGCGCGTCCTTCACCGAGTTGATGACCCTCCAGCAGCAATTAATATTTGTCTCGGTGTGCGTCCCTGGAAACAGCCCGTAGACCAGAGTCCTGCGTCACCGAGCTGCTCGGGACGAACCGCGACAAATACCACTGCATCTCACTCCAGACCTTCTTTGCAAAGGCACATTCCACAAAGAGGTGTGCGACCGTCTCATCAGCCCCGCAGCCGCTTCGAGGGCAGCGAGCGGTGAGGTTGAGACCTTGAGCGTGCATAAAGGATCTGACGGGGAGTGCCCTTCTCACCACCAGCCAAGCCTGGTCTTGGTGCTTGTTTGTGAGTTCTGCTGATGAGGCATTTTGCCAGATGACATTGACAGTCTGCTCAGGGAATCGTCCAACAGGATCCGCCATCTCCTTTTCTCTCAGGGCCTCAAGGACATTACGTGCTGACCACTGCTTGATAGCCATGTGGTCAAAGATGTGTTTCCGGAAGAATTTCTCCACGAAGGACAGGTGCTGCGGTACGGTCCAACTACTTGGAGCGTTCCACGGCAATGTGGCCAGACCCATCCTCCGCAACACTTGGGACAGGTAGAACCTCAAAAAATAGTGGCACTTGTTGCTAGTGTACCGAGGATCTACACACAGCTTGATGCAGCCGCACACAAAGGTGGCCATCAGGATGAGGGCGGCGTTGGGAACGTTTTTCCCTCCGTTCTCTAGAGATTTGTGCATCGCCTCCCTCCGGACACGATCCATCTTTGATCTCCAGATAAATTTGAAGATGGCCTGGGTCACTGCTGCTGCGCAGGATTTGGGGATTGGCCAGACCTGCGCCACGTACAACAACACGGATAGTACCTCGCATCGGACCACAAGGTTTTTCCCAGTGATAGAGAGGGAGCGTTGCTCCCACAAGCCCAATTTTTGTCTGACTTTGGCGATGCGCTCCAAACCATATCCCCAGCACCTTGAGGTAGTTTACTCTGACGGTGAAGGGGACAAAGGATGTGTCAGGCCAGTTCCCAAAGAACGTGGCCTCGCTCTTACCCTGGTTGACTTTGGCTCCAGAGGCCAGCTCGAACTGCTCAGAGACTTGTAGGAGCCTGCGAACAGACGAGGGGTCCAAGCAGAAGACAGCCACGTCATCCATGTACAGGGAGGCTTTGACTTGCGTGCCTCCGCTGCCTGGGATTGTAACTCCTTTGATGCCTGGGCCGCTTCTGAGGGCCTCGGCGAAGGGTTCAATGCAACACACAAAAAGGATGGAGGAGAGAGGGCAGCCCTGCCTGACTCCAGGCCTGATCTGAAACCTATCTGATTCCCACCCGTTGATTGAAACTGCGCCACTGATGTCTGTGTAGAGCAGTTGGATCCAATTGCGGATTCCCTCCACAAAGCCCATTTTGGAGAGCACATCCATCATGTAGTTTCCTCCCACAATCCAAAGATGTGCGGGTTAGGTTGATTGGCCAGGTTAAAAATTGCCCCTTAGAGTCTTGAGATGTGTAGGTTTAGAAGGATTAGTGGGTAAATTTGTGGGGGTGGGGCCTGGGTGGGATTGTGGTTGGTGCAGACTCGATGGGCCAAATGGCCTCCTTCTGCACTGTAGGGTTTCTATGATTACTATGATGATGTAGCTGTGCGATATTCTGTCAAACGCGTTCTCCTGGTCTAGGCTGATGAGGCAGGTTTCCACCCGCCTGTCCTGCATGTAGGCGATCGTATCCCTGAGTAGCGCGAGGCTATCAGAGATCTTCCTGCCGGGTGCAGCACAGGTTTGATCAGGATGGATCACTGACCCCAGAACAGACTTGACCCGGTTGGCGATGACCTTGGCCAGAATTTTATAATCCACGTTCAATAGTGAAATGGGTCGCCAATTTCGAATTTCTTCCCTTTCCCCCTTCTGCTTGTAGAATCCTCATGGATTCTGACATGCTGCCTTCCAGAAGCATACTCTCGTATACTTCCAGGAGGTCCGGGCCCGTCAAGTCCACAACGCCGAGTAAAACTCAGCCGGTAAATCGTCGCTTCCAGGTGTTTTACCCTTCTGAAGGGACTCGACGGCCTTTGTCAGCTCATCCAGAGCTACCGGTCAGCACATAATTCATGAAAAGCTGAGTATCAGGACATGGTGAAGATGAGGAAGCAAAGCGGAGGAAGAGAGACTGAAAATTAGACTGCCCCTTTTACTCAGTTGGTCCAGAAGCAGTAATTTCAGTGCAATAGCAGTAACTCCAAACCTAATTCCCATTCACCAGCTGTCCAACAATTTTAGCTTCCCTCTGTCACATGACCACAATGCTAAAATAAAAGCTAACATCAAATACACATTGCAAACCAAATTTATGCATTAAATCACACCATTTTGCAAATTAATTTCAACTCATCACTCTCATCCAATCTCTTAATTCAGAATAATGGCACAGTGGCACAGTGGTTAGCCCTAATGCTTCACAGCACCAGGGACCCGGGTTCAATTCCTGGCTTGGTCACTGCAGTGTGGAGTTTGCACGCTCTCCCTGTGTCTGCATGGGTTTCCTTTGGGTTGTCTGGTTTCCTACCAACGTCATGTTGTTTAGGTGCGTTGACTATGCTAAATTCTCCATCAGTGTAGCCAAGCAGGTGCCGGAGTGTGGCGACTAGGGGATTTTCATAGTAACTTCATTGCAGTATAATTAACTGCAAGTAAGCCTACTTGTGACACTAATACTTAAACTTCAGCATGAGAATAAAACAGGACCAGGAATAGGCCCTTTAGCCCCTGTAGTCCACTCTGCCTTTCACTAAAATCATGGCTGATCTTCCAGATCAGCTATATCTTCCCTCACTATTCCCTGAGGATAGATCAGAAATCATGGGCTGTGCAAGACCAAAGCCGTTCAAAGCATTTTGGTGACACACAAAGTGTTTTACTGTACACAGCGGCTTGACGATCCTCTTTACAGTGCAAATGGAGTGAGGATTATTACTAACACTACTTGGCAGAGGTTTAGTGGATCTACCATTAAAGCATTGTCAAACACTTCAGAGAAATAGCATAGATAACATCTTACCACTGAAATTCTTTAAACTTGTTGCTGTATCGAAAAATATTTCGGTGCCTGTACCAAGCTGTTCCCTTCTGTTAGTTCTGATTTTTGTGTTAAATGTAAGTGTGATGAGGAATGAGGCAGAGTGCTTTCGTTTAAAAAAATTGCTTCCTGTATTATATGCTTTTTCACATCATTACAGATGCATGTAATTTGCATAACTCTGCTATTTTCTCTTTCAAATTACTTGCTGCCTTCTTGCTAGTATTTAGCTGAGTTAGTAACTGTTCTGTTGCATTCATCTTTTAAAATGCATTGTTGACATGTTTTGTTTGACATATTGGCATGCTTGCTTCTTCCTTTCTGTAATTGGAGGCTGAATTCACCATATCAAAATAATGCTTGTGTTTTTCCATGACAGAGGTTGCTAGCGTGTCATGGGCTTTGCCTTTGATTCTACTTTTTCAATACTAGCCCGTCAGAAAATGTACATTTTACAGTTGCTTATTTCCAATGTTGATACCAGTTAGGTTAACCGCTTGAGAACCATTGTTCTTTCTGATGTACTATGATTCACTGCTGGTCGTTTACTACCACTAATGAAATATCAATCTTAGGAGCTGCATATTTCAAAGTTTATGCAGCCCTCTGATCTCGTCACTTGATTATGCATTATCCTGAAAATAAAATGCAGTTTGTTTTACTTTGTCTTTAGATGAAAGGTCAGTCAATTTTCGTTAATAATATTGTCCATAGCTCATATTAATGTTAACCAATTTAGATCTGAGGAAATTCAGAATAGATTTCAAAGCTACAAAATGTATTCTCCCATGTTTTCAGTCTGGTCAAATCTGATGCACATATTTACTCCATATGCTCCACTCTGGTTCTTGATGAGTAAAGTTTAAACTGCCTGAGGTAGAATTTCCATCAAATTTTTCCCAACCTCCCACCAAAACCTTGACAGGAACCTAAAAGAAATCCCATTAACAGCTATTCGTAGCATGTTTCACCAAAGGCACAATGGGAAATCCAGTGAACCCCATGGAAATCGATCCCTCTCACTTAAGAGCACCCAAATGAATTCGAGATACTTCAGAGTAAAAGATTTTTTTTTTAAATTGCTGGTGCTTTCCATATAAATCCGCTGCAGAGACAAAGCAGTGGAAGTTCTGTAGGGAAAATAAAGTTGCAGAAGTGTAGGTGATCTCCTTCTCCGCCTTTAACACTGATCTTTAGGATTTTCAACATATACATCAGGGCTGTCAGCAAACTTAAGTAAGAAATCTCACAACACTAGGTTGAAGTCCAACAGGTTTATTTGGAAGCAAAAGCCACTAGCTTTCGAAGCGCTGCTTCTTCATCACCTGATGAAGAAGCAGCACTTCGAAAGCTAGTGGCTTTTGCTACTAAATAAACACGTTGGACTTCAACCTGGTGTTGTGAAACTTCTTACCGTGCTCACCCCAGTCCAACGCCAGCATCTCCACATCACAGCAAACTTAAGCAGCAGGAGTTTCCTTTCAATGGTCCACTGATTCAGTTTGGCAAACCAAGTTCAAACCAGAAGAATTAAAAACAGGCAGAAACCATGTACAATGAGCGTGTGGTCTTCCATCCAGCTCCAAATGTCTTAAGCTATCTAGCATACATTGACACTACTAGATAACTTTACAAAGTCAAAAATGCCCAAACAGCACAAAACTAATGTTCAGGTGATGTATAACAGCGGTAGAAAGGCAGGAAGGTGTATGAATATTTCCAAATATTTTAACTAATTTAAGATCATCAACATGAAAACAGTAATCCCAAAAAACGTTAATGTTGAACCAATCATTTGAATTTCCAAAACTAGTAATGGTCAATACATATCCACTGAAATTACGAGGTGAAACACTTACAACAACATGCACAAGTAACAGCTAAGAAAACTCTATCTAAAAGGGAACTCTATCTGAGCACTGCCTGAAAAATCATAATAGCTTTTTATAGTAGTCAAGTTATAAAATGATTAAAAAGACCCAAAGTAGGAAAGGAAATATGAAAAGATCTAAATCCATAAACCTTCAGAAACACAAGGGATGAATTTCCTCAGGGCTTCTCCTCCTCCACTGTCAAATCTCTGACAGACACATTCAACGCATAATACAGATTCAGTCAAGTTACTGTGGCAGAGTAATCTTGAGAAATATTTACCCCATGATAGTGGGGTATCTCACACCTGAAAAATATTTACAATGTGTATGTACTTCCTTTGATTGTGTCAAAGCAGTTCACAGTCAGATATCCAAAGTCTGATTAAAATGTGGAACTCAATGCTATCACCATATTATGGATAAGCAAGGAAAACACGGAAGAGAAATACTGGTGAGGTTAGATGAAGAAGTATAGAAAGAGGTTCATAAACACCAGCATGGACCTGTTGGAATCAATAACCTGTTCCTGTGCTGAAGTACCATATAAAATTATGGATCTAGAAGAAGGTTATTCAACTCCTCTAGCCAGTTCCACCATTCAGTTCAATCTTAGCGGATCTGTATCTCAACTCCACTTTCCTGCTTTTTCTTCATATGCCTTGATACTGTTACATAACAATACTCTATCTTGGCCCTGAAAGCTCAGGTTTTGCCAGCAACCACAGTTTTCTTGTGGAGTTGTTACAGATATATATCAAACTTGGTTATGACCAGGTGAGAAAGGATAAATTGACTCCGCTCAGTTCAACCTCCATGGTTGGTCACAAAGGTTTAAGTTTCTTTTCTCATGAGGATATACATCTTCCAAATCAAAATGTATTTAATTATTAATAAGGAGCTAATAAAACATGGGTTTCTACAAAGAAAGAGCAAACTTACTAACCACTTAATCTAAGAAAAATGTGACATCAAGTATTCAGCCTTCATGCAGTCATTCTCTACTGCACTCAACCCAACACTCACTCACTCACTCACTCACTCACTCACTCACTCACTCACTCACTCACTCACTCACTCACTCACTCACTCACTCACTCACTCACTCACTCACTCACTCACACACTCACTCACTCACTCACTCACTCACTCACACACTCACTCACTCACTCACACACACACACACACTCACTCACTCACGCACCCCTCACTCACTTATACTCACTCGCTCTAAGGAGTTAGAGTTCATTAAAATAAGGTAAAAAAATATTGTCAAGTTTCTTTTGATTCTCTTTGAGATTTTAAATGCTGCAGGTTTAGCTGGTTTCTTGAAACTGGTCAGATGTAGAAGGGTGCTGGATTATAGGAAATATCTCTCTCTTCACACTCTGCTGAGGGTGATTTATTTGTTTCTCACCTTCATCTTGGAATGTGGCCTTGCATAGTTAAGCAGTTTTCTCTCTGTTCAAATTGCAAAATTTCCTTGTCAGTTAATAGTTGAAAAATCATATTTTCAAAAGTTAAGGGGCATAGCTTTGTGATATCTTAGAGTGATGCAGTACACTCCAATTTTCTTGCCGAGTAATTTAGCTCTAATCATGGGAGGGATTTTCCAGTCACACTTGACCCTCGACCAGAAATTCATACCCAAGTCAATGGAGCTTCAAATGGGACGTCAGATTTTCTGTTCCACCCCGTCAATTCCCATGAGGCCAGAAAATATATCCTCATGTCTCAATTTCCTCCCAGCAGAGTAACCATTTTCTCTGTGTGTCTACCCTTTCAACTCATTTTAAGGACCAGTTCATCTTCATAAGTTAGACCTCTTAGAATAACTTAACTAAATCATTATATTGTTCATGCCTCCTTAGATGGACAGGTTGCCAATTAAATTTGATTTTTTTCATTTGGTGTTTCAGGTATATGATACATCTAGATACTGCAGTTCCTGAAAAATGATCTGTTGAGTAGGTGGATTTCATCCTGGTAATGTTGAAACTTACTTTTTGAAGGTAAATGTGAAATTCATGGATTATGAAGCAATCAAGTAGGATGGCAGCTTAACAAGTATTCACAAGTTTTCATTATCTCAGAACAACTGTTATTCACTTCTAATTACGATTGGTGCCCTGTGCTTTTAGAGCATATAGCCTGTATTCGCTCGAGTTTTGAAGAATGAGACATGATCTCATTGAACCTACAACACACTTAAAGTGATAAACAAGGTGAATGTGGGTAAAATGTTTTCCCTGGTTGGGGAGCCTAGAACTAATGAACACAATTTCAAAGTTAGAGTGAAGCCACTTCGGACTGACATGAGTGCTTTTTTACTCAGAGGGTTGTGAATCTTTGGAATTCTCCACCCCAGAGGACAGTAGAAGCTCATTGCATATGTTTAAATTAGAGATTGACAGATTTCTAAGTGCCAATGGCATTGAGGGACATGGGGATAGTGTGGGCAAAAGGCATTTAAGTAGATGATCAGCCATGACAATATTGAATGGTGGAGCAGGCTCCATGGGCTGAATGGTCTACTCCTGCTCCTTTATTTCTATTGGGCAAGTTATTTCCAATTCACAATTTAAGTGCAAATCTGTACATTTCCCAATATCAAAGAGGTTGCAATGACTGCCGAGACAGTAAGTCAATAGTCAACAAGCTAGTTATTAGTTTATGAAAATAAGTTTTCAAGACTCTCTTGGTGCTGCTGACAGAAACTAAACATTACTGTTGAGTCTAGTGGTTCAGCGCAGCTACATGGTAATGCACATTGGTGCAAAAGCAGCTTTTCAATGATAATTTGTCAATGATTCATAACCGCCAACCTCTGGGGCATTGTACCTGGGAGGTATCCCAGAAAGAGGGGCTGAGGGACCCCCCCCCGCCCCCGCCAACAGAATTCCCCATGGAAAGATTTAATGGCAGGAAGTTCATACTTTCATCAGCCAATTGCCCTGTTCTGGGAACCATCTGATACTTTGATTTAAATCACAGACTTTGGATGGTTCAGATTTTCTTACAGGAATATTTACCCAGAATAAGTTAGGAGAATTAAAGAAATTTGAACTCCTGGGTAAATATATCAAACAACACCTCCAATCCTCTGCCCCTGTGCATCCCCATGGGACCCACGACTACCACCGCCATCAATCCCCAACACCCAAACCCCAGATTCACCCCCAACAACCCCAACTGTCCCACCTATACACCGACTACCCACCTGACTGTTCCCTCACCTCCTTGATTGTTCTCCTGACATCCCAAATACTTCCACAGCCACAAATTGCCCTCCCGAATTCCCATATACACCCCACCACCCAAACTACCCTCACCAATCCACCCCTCCACTGATCACCCCTGACCATCCAACACAGCCCCTCCATCCTACATACTTGCCTTCAACATCGATTTTTTGCCTGGCTTCTTGGAGTGGCTGTTACCTTTAAACTTACCTGCTTAATGGTTCCATAAAAAAGGGGGCATGTCTTTCTTCCCCTCGACTTTGCTGCACTTGACTGAGGGGATTCCTGAACAGCTGCATTATTCTCACCCAGCCTAAGTTGGAAGGTCGGGAAAGAAAGTTGCATTTCAGCGTAAGGAAATCGGAGTGGAAGCCATTTCACAGACATTATGGCCTATTATCCAAATTATAATATTCAATAGGTAAAAGTGCACATCTTTTTCACTACCACATTACGCCAACATTACATTTGAGAGTCGAGGCTTTGAGACATATTTGTAAACATCTGGGGCTGGATTTTCTGACCTTGCCTGCAGCTGGGATTCTCCAGTCCCGCTGCAGTGAATGGAGGTTTGGCTGAGTGTCAAATTCTCCATTCTCGCTGCCAGCGGCAGAGGGACGTGAACAGCAGGAGAATTCTGGCCCTGATATTCAATATTTTCTTCGTTTGTAATGTTGTTCATTTGTATTCTTTGTATTATACTGGTGGCATAGTAGTTAGCACTGCTGTGTCACAGGGATCTGGGCTCATTTCTGACCTCTGATGACTGTCTGTGTGGAGTTTGCGCGTTCTGCCTGTGTCCGCATGGGTTGCCTCCCATATTCCAAAGACATGCGGGTTAAGTTGATCAGCCATGCTGAATTGCCCCTTAGTATCAAGAGGATTAGCAGGGTAAATACGTGGGGTTACAGGGATAGAGCCTTGGTGGGATTGTTTTTGGTGCAGTCTCAATGGCCAAATAACCTCCTTCTGCACCGTAGGGATTCCACAATTCTACAATTTTAACCAGTGAATTAGTTGATGTTTGGGCTGTAGATGGCTGTTTGACAAAAAAAGTAAAAGTCAATATTGGCCTCAATTATATTTGCCATTGATATATTTCTGAGGAGAGGGAACAATGTATTATGTCAGCTAGCATGAGGATCAGAGAAGGAAGCTAAATGATCAACAGTGGAGATGGAGTCAAGAGAGCAGGAGATGTGACTCGTGGACAACCTGATTGGGTTCACTTCTTGAGAATCATCCTGGACTGCAGGGATAACCATTTTCTTCTCTTTTCCACTACTGATTTCCCCTTTCTGTGTGTGCAGCTTGATGTAAAGGATTCCAAAGCACGATCGGAAAAACAGCTGGAATTTTCTTGGTGTCATAGTCAGCGTCAAAAGTAGAAAGCTGGTAATTTATCACATTTTGTGTTTATATAAATTTGTTCTTTGTTTAATCTTATAATGTGCCACCATATGTTTTGAAAATGTACTTGTCTTCCTCAGGCAGATTAAAGCACATTTAGAGACAGGATCAGGAGTTTTGTGTGTAGGTTGATGAAATAGTTGATCTTGTTCGGGCGAGAATCACTGGAGCCATTTGATTGAGGAATGTCCCACACAATGCATTTTTGTCTTCAAGTTCAATCGTACATTTTCTGTTTCAAGTAACCTCGGTTATAAACAAGTTCAACATCAAACCACAGACATGCATAACTATTTTGAAAATTCAGTGCGCAATGTATCACTGCACAATCAGTGCTTAATCAATTTAATTACACCTCTAACAGCAGAGAAATGCGTCATCCCCTCAAAATAATTTCTGTACTGAGAAAGCATGATCTAACTTGTTATGAATGCATTTTTTTCCTTTGAGCCCGCACACTTGCTTACTTTTCTCTTACCGTTTATAAGATTCGTTAATCATACCTTTCTAATTTTTTTTCCATCATTGTGATTTCCTGGTCTTGAGCTTTTGCCTTAGTCTTCTTACTTAAAGAAGTAATTAACACATCACTGTAACTTTTGTTTTCCATGTGTTTATTATTATTGAGAGTTGATTTATCACTTGTAGATACCCAGGTCAAAACTGTATTGATTAAGAACTGCATTCACTGCCTTTTGGCATGCCTCCACTCCACCTCCTTGGGCATTCGACCTTTATTGGATATTGTTTATCACAAAACATCTCAATATTTATCATTTTCTTCTGAAGACATGGGTATGGACAGAGAGGTGGGGAGGGACACTTAAAAGTTTCAATGCAGGGTTTCATCATTCTCACACTACACAAAAAAGTTTTCAGGCGCAGAAAAGTGACAATGATCCAGAGCCATTATCTGTAAAGAACCGTAAAGATCTCAGAATTCTAACAAATTACAGAAATTTCTTAACCTGATTGGCCCAAATCTGTTCTGCGGGCCAGGAGACTCAAATGGAGGCCGTTTAGTGGGCTCCCTGCTGGCCGCCACGGCTTTCGCGAGTCTCCAGCTGCCAGGTTTCTGGCGCCATCAACTCCACGTCAGGAATCAGCGCAGAGCTGCATCATTTATTGAAGTCAACATTATAATATAATTTACATTTAATTAGCGGGCCCGGACTGAAGTCTCCGGGCCCACTCGCTTCTACCCCGCCTGCCAGGAGTGTTTCACTCCAGCGGGATTTACAATAGCCCCTTACTGGCAGGGAGCTGGCAGCCCAACCCCACTGGAATGAAGGGGGACCATCCCCCAGATTGTTGGGGGTAAGGGGGTTCCCTCTGGTTATTGCCAGGCTGATAGCGCCAGCCTGGTCCCTGGCACTGCACAAGAGGTAAAGTGGCAATGTCTAGGGGGCACCTTGGCACTGCCCACTGGGCATTGGGCTGTGCCAAGGGGACAGGGTCAGAGGGGGACAGGACCTAATGGGAGACTGGGGGACGGGGCTTCAGGGGGGGGGAGCAGGGGGAGATCAATGGGGGTGGGGTGGCCTGCTGCCATTCTGCACTTGGCGGTTATAGAAGGAGGGAGGCCAGCAATCGGGGCTGGGCATTGGGGTTGAAGGGTGATCGGGGGTCAGGACTAGGAGGGGCAGTCAGGCAGGGGTGCCAGTTGGTGTGAGGGGGAGAGGAATCAGGAGATCATGACTGCCGGAGATCGAGCTGGGCTGAGGGCCGTGGGCACAGTCGAGTCTGACCCAGACCCATCCGAAGAGCCAGCGATCAGGCCGTGTGTGGGGGGGTGGGTGGTCAGAGCTATGCTGCCGGCCTTTCCAGTGGGAATAGGCCCCGCCCCCAGATTTTTTGCATGAATCACACTGGTGCACTCTCCACAGGGTGGGAGATTCATTCTGAAAAAACGACAGGATTTGCTCCAGTTTTTACACAAATTCGACACTTGGAATCTTTTTGGGAGAATCCCCCCCCCCCCCCCCCCCCCCCCCCCGATATATAAGATGGAAAATACCCATCAGGACCCTGCAGAGGTCTTAATCTGAGAATTATCCAGCACAAATGAGCTTCCAATGGGCTGATTCCCTGTAGTCTGGGAGACCCCGTGAATATTTCCAAGGTTAAGGTTAAGGCAGAGACTTAGGCTAGATATGTATGACTTACCTGGATACATTCCCAGGAAAGGTTAGATAGTTTAAAACCTGGTCTAACTCCTGGGTAACTCCAAATCTGATACCCCCATTCAGTGCCTTTTCTTAACACCCTGACTTCCACTCGACCTGACCTGATTACCCCGACCACCCGACTATAGTCCCAACCTAATCTGACCCAACAACCCTCCCCTCCCCAAGCAACTACCCCAACATCCTGACTAACCCCAACCTGAACTGATAATCCCCCCAACCTGACCACCATCCAACCGATCGAGGACCTAATTACCCCCTGACCCTTGACTAACCCCTAACCACAAAACTATTCCCAATTACCAGTCTACAACACCCAGCAAGATCCACCTATTCCCAGACCCAACTACCTACTCACCTAACTAGCCACCAACTCATTGACCCAACTACCCACTCACCCAGCTATCCCACCTACCCACTCACCCGTCTACCCACCCACTTAGCTATCCTCCTCACTCACCTGTAAGTTCACTCATTCATCCACACACCCATTCACTCATCAATTCACTAAACCACACCCATTCATTAGAAGAGTGAGTGCTTAAATATCTACCTGAATATGAAAGCTACTGCTGTAAAAAGGAAGGATCTCTTTTCCTTTACCCGACTCTGCTCCATTTACTGGACTTAGAAGGGAGACTCTACACTGAATATTTCATTAGAGGATCCAGAAAAAATGGGCAGGAGCATCAAGTTGGGAAAATACTCACGCACTGCGTCATTATGCCCAGCATTATCACTACCTGGATAATCTAGACAGTTATTTCTCAAAAATTAAGAAGAATTGTATTATTCAATAGGTAAAATTAGTTCACATCTTTTTCACTACCATATTATGCCAACGTTGCATTTGATAGTTTAAGCTTTGACACATATTTTCAAGCATCTGGGGCTGGATTCTCTGATCTTGCCTGCAGTTGGGATTTTCCAATCCCGCTGCAATGAACTGAGATTTGGCTGAGCGCCAAATTCTCCATTCACACAGGCAGCAGCATGGGGCGTGAAGAGCTGGAGAATTCTGGCCCTGATGCTCAATATTTTCTTAGTCTGTGGTGTTGTTCATTTGTATTTTTTGCATTAATGTATTGCACATGAATCTGGGTTTGTAAGCAGAGATCTAGTGCTCTGGTTTATAAATGCTAGATTGATATTCATGTGAATTTTCCCATCTGATGGAAGCGCAGTAGTGAGCAGCCCATCACATTTAGCCAGTCAGGCTCAGGCCCTCCACTGGTCGAACTAATGCTGTGTCCACCATAAATAGAAATCCTTGTCATAGAAATAACCCCAAGCACAATCTGCTGGATGTACAAAAAAGTGCTAGCATTGGGTTGCTCATGTGCTATTGGACCTGGAAGAGGAGACATGAATAAAGATTATAATGGGTGCGATCTTGCCAGCCGTTCATGCCATGCTCCCGCTGCAGCAAAATGGGAGAATTTGACAGCAGCCAAATCTCTGTTCACTGCAACGGAATGGGAAAACCCCACTGGGTGAACCATGATAAGATTCCAGCCCATAATTTGATATATTTGGTGAATTATGTTGAGTACAAATTGAATCATTTTGATGGCGACTGTTTTAGAAACATAGAAAATAGAAGCAGGAGTAGGCCATTCGGCCCTTCATGCCTGCTCTGCCATTCATTTTGATCATGGCTGATCGTCAAATTCAATATCCTGATCCCGTCTACCCCCATATCCTTTTATCTTTAGCCCCAAGAGCTATATCTAATTTCTTCAGGTAGATGGTTCCATTATGTCATTATGTCTGGCATCTCTATGTATGATATACTGGGTGGCACGGTGCCACAATCATTAGCACTGCTGCCTCACAGCGCCAGGGACCTGGGTTCAATTCCAGCCTCAGGTGATTGTCTGAGTGGAGTTTGTACATTCTCCGCGTGTCTGCATGAGTTTCCTCTGGGTGCTCCGGTTTCCTCCCACAGTCCAAAGATGTGCATGTTAGGCTGATTGGCCATGCTAAATTGACCCTCATGTCAGGGGGATAGCAGGGTACAAATGTGGGGTTACAAGGATCGGGCCTGGATGGGATTGTTGTCAGTGCAGGCTCAATGGGCGGAGTGGCCTCATTTTGCACTGTAGGGATTCTATGATTCCATTATTCCTTCAATATTTATTTGCTGAGTGGGTGTTGACCAATGTATACATCTGCAGTCATCAGGAAACTATTGGTAGCAATCATTCATTGCCCAGAACAGTTAGAATTGTTCATAGGAAAGGGTGGTGCAGAATCAGGAGCAAGGTGGAGAGTGGGGAGTGCAAACCAAATGAGGTCACATCATTATTTAAATTGAGAATTTTCAGAGCAAGTGTAGTTACAAAAGGCCTCAGGTCATGAACGACCAAATAAATTGCACGCGTGAATTTAAATTGCAGTTTTCTCTCTAACTGTTAATCTTCATGATATACTTTGTTTCTATGACTCCGCTGCTTTGAAACCCGCAAAGAAAAATCCAAAATTGAATTTTGGTGAATGGGATTAGATTCAAAAACTCTGTTCTTAAATTCAGCTTGTTATTAGAATTTTGGTAAAGGGAGGAAATTGCTGGGGCTTTGAGAGAAAACTTTGTATCCTCACTGGCTACAGGGGAGGCACGTTGTTTGTATCTTAAAGACTTGATTAGCTGTAAGTATTCGCATTCCAACCATTATTCATGTAAATTGAGTCTGTGTCTTTATAAGCCCTGTTTGTAAACAGAATTCCCACTCACCTGAAGAAGGGGCTTGGAGCTCCGAAAGCTTGTGTGGCTTTTGCTACCAAATAAACCTGTTGGACTTTAACCTGGTGTTGTTAAACTTCTTACTGTGTTTACCCCAGTCCAACGCCGGCATCTCCACATCATGACTACAGGGGAGGCCCCAGAGGATTGGAGAATAGCCAGTGTTGTTCCTTTGTTTAAGAAGGGTAGCAAGGGTAGTCTAGGTAATTACAGGCTGGTGAGCCTCATGTCAGTGGTAGGGAAATTATTCGGGAGGATTCTTTGAGACAGGATTACTCCCATTTGGAAATAAGTGGATGTATTAGAGAGAGGCAACATGGTTTTGTGAAGGGGAGGTCATGTCTCACTATCTTGGTCAAGTTTTTTGAGAAAGTGACAAAGATGATTGATGAGGGTAGGGCAGTGGATGTTGTCTACATAGACTTCAGTAAGGCACTTGACAAGGTCCCTCATGGCAGACTGGTACAGAAGATGAAGTCGCACGGGATCAGAGATGAGCTGGCAAGTTGGATACCGAATTGGCTCGGTCATAGCCAACAGAGGGTAACACTGGAAGGGTGTGTTTCTGAATGGAGGGCTATGATTACTGGCATTCCTCAGGGATCAGTGCTGGGACCTTTGCTGTTTGTAATATATATAAATGATTTGGAGGAAAATGTAACTGGTTTGATTAATAAGTTTACAGATGACACAAAGGTTGGTGGACTTGCAGATAGCGATGAGGACCATCAGAGGGTACAGCAGGATATAGATCAGTTGGAGATTTGGTCAGTGAGATAGTGGATGGAGTTTAATCAAGACAAATGTAAGGTAATGCATTTTGGAAGGTCTAATACAGATGGGGAAATATACAGTAAATGGCAGAACCCTTAAGAGTATTGACAGGCAGAGGGATCTGGGTGTATAGGTACACAGGTCACTGATACTGGCAACGCAGGTGGAGAAGATAGTCAAAAAGACAAACAGCATGCTTGCCTTCATCGGCCGGGGCATTGACTTTAAAAATTGGTAAGTCATGTTGCAGTTTTATAAAACCTTAGGTGCGCCGCACTGGGAATATAGGGCCCTATTTTACCATTGTGTTGCGCCCGTTTTCGAGCATGAAAACATGGTAAAGTCGGGTGTGAGGCCATTAACGCGATCCGCACCTGCGTCCGCGCAGATGGCCACTTTACCAAAACCTGGGAATGGCGGCGATCCGATTTGCACCTGAAACGGGCGCAATGGTGATTTAAATGCATTTGCATGCATTTCAATTGAATTAACGAACTGCCCACCCAACCTGATCAGCATTTCCCCCTTTACTGCCGCGTTCGCCAATCCGGAATCGGGCCAAAATGAGCCTGCTGAATAAAAGTCTGAATCGGGCGCTCCAGCTGCTGAAGAGGCGAGTTCAGAGCTTCCAACAGCTCTCTGACTCAGATCAGTGGTCGGGGGGGGGGAGAGGTGGGGGGGCGGGGGGGGCAGGAGGGAGGCGGGTCAGATCATCCTCTGGTTGGGGAGAGGAGGGGACTGAGGCCAGATCGTTGTCTGGTTGGGGGGCGGGGGGAGGAGGAGAAAGTGGGTCAGATGTATCTCTGGTGGGGAGGGCGGGGGGGAATGGAGGGAGGCCCAATTGTTGTCTGGAGGTTGGGGGGAGGGAGGGCCAATCGTTGTTTGGAGGAGGGGGGGCGATCGTTGTCTGGCGGGGGCGATCATTGTCTTGGGGGGGAGGGCCGATCGTTGCCTGGCGGTGGGGGGGAGGGCTGATCGTTGTCTGGTGGGGAGGGAGGACGAGGCAGGTCAGATGTTCCTCTGAGGGTGGGGAGGAGAGAGGTCAGACCATTCTCTGGGCGGGATGAGTGAGGCCAGATCGTTGTCTGGGGGGGACTGGAAGTGAGGCCAGGTCGTTCTCTGAGTGGGGGGCGGGGGGGGGGGGGGGGGGGGGCGGCGGCGAGTGAGGCCAGACCATTCTCTGGGGGGGGGGGGGCATGAGTGAGGCCAGATCGTTTTCTGAGAGGGGGGGGAGGAGAGAGGCGGGTAAAATGTATCTCTCGTGGGCTGTGGGGAGGCCCGATCGCTCACTGGTGGAGGTGGGGAGGGCAGATGGATCTCTGTTAGGGGGAGGGTGGGGGGGCAGGGGGGTCAATTGCCACTCTGTGGGTGATCGGTGGGGGGGGAAGGGGGCAGGGGTCGCGATCGGTCTGGGTAGCGGGGGGGGGGGGTGGATAAGGGGGGCAGTGATGTGTGTGTGCACCATCACTCCCGCTTGTCGCTCCCGGGCCGCTTTTTCTGCTTTCTGCGGCCTGGGAGTGATCTGACACAGGCGCGTTTTCAAATTTTTTTCCAACTGCGCATGCGCAGTTCAGAGCTCCGATTGTTTCGGCCGCGCTAAGCTCCGCCCACAGCGTGAATGGGACACGTGATTTTTTTTTTCAGGCTGAGTGGTACGGGGCGACCGAAAGCAGATTTCCAAATTGGATCTCAATTACGACCTGATTCAGCACTTAGAATGAAAATGGTAAAATCAGGCCCATAGTGTTCAATTCTGGTCATCACACTACCAGAACGACCTGGAAACTTTGGAGAGGTTACAGAAAAGATTTACTAGGATGTTGCTTGGTATGGAGGGCATTCGCTATGAGGAGAGGTTGGAGAAACTTGGTTTTTTCTCACTGGAACTACAGAGGTTGAGGGGCAACCTGATAGAAGTCTACAAGATTATAAGGGGCATGGACAGAGTGGATAGTCAGAAGCTTTTTCCAAGGGTGGAAGAGTCAATTACTAGGAGGCATAGGTTTAAGGTGCGAGGGGCAATGTTTAAAGGAGATGTACGAGGCAAGTTTTTAACACAGAGGGTGGTGGGTGCCTGGAACTCGCTGCCGGGGAGGTAGTGGAAGCAGATACGCTAGTGACTTTTAAGGAGCGTCTTGACAAATACATGAATAGGATAGGAATAGAGGGATATGGTCCCCGGAAGAGTAGGGGGTTTTAGTTCAGATGGGCAGCATGGTCAGCGCAGGCTCGGAGGGCCGAATGGCCTGTTCCTGTGCCGTAATTTTCTTTGTTCTTTTTATTTAAAAAAATGGTGACTTCAGTTCAAAAATAACATAATTGTTATTTTGGTCTCTAATATCATGTTTTCTTGAGTAAAATGATGACATGATAATGATCTTTGGTCCAATAAGCTTCCTGAAATTATTTTTGGTAGTCAACAGTATTCTATCTCCCATTGCTCAGAAGTCCAACAATATGCTATACAATAAGAATGTAAAACAAAATGCCCTTGCCCCTGCCTGCTGCTCAGCACAACAAATAGTGCATCCATAGCAATGGCCTGCTGTGCCATATGTTGCAGAATCGAGAGAATGAATCACCTGCAATGGACCATGTACATACACTGAAACTGTTGACCCCTGTTATGGTGCTTTGCACTGCATCCATGTGTGGGGAAAGGGTCATGTTGAACAGGGAATTCGGAGGATGTCTAAAATTACATACCTGAGCTCTTCTTCCCCACCCACCATGACTGGTATGTGAATTTATTTTTACATTGTGTTTAGAGCAAATAGATGGCAATATAATTGACTTAATGATTAACAGGATTTAACATGAGCTCAATTATGTATAATTGCAGAGGAATATGCAGACAAACACAGTGGTTATGCAACAATCACCTAATATTTTGCACTACATTAAACAGTCCCTTTCCAAATTCACTTGAAAGCATGATAATGATGCAAGACTTTAAAAGAATACTGTTCATGTAAGCAAACACAATTACTTGAATTTTCACTCCCAGTTCATGAGCACAGACAATTCCCAGGTCCACAAGCCAACCCGGGAAGAAGTGTCCCGGAAGGACAAATTTTGGTCTGGGGTGGGTGGGAGTGTGAAAATGGGAGTCATGGTGGGCCACTCTGGAAGGAGGCTGCCTAGTGCAGAGGCAGGCTGGATAAAAGCCAGCCTTGGTACACAGGCACTTTGTTGAGGATTTGAAAAGAAAAAAGAAAACAAAAAATAGACCACAAGAACTCACCCTTCACGCCCATACACTCTCCCCATGCCCTATCCATGACCACCCTTGCCAAATCTTATCCCACTGTCACCCTCTATGATCCCTCATGTTCTCCTTGCGAGCCTATGCCCCTCCATTGATCCCTGCTCATGGCTCCTCAAACCCTCCCTACCAAACCTGTGCCCTTCCATTGATCTCTGCTGCCCTTTATAGAAACTGCCCTTTATAGAACCATACCAACTTATTGCTAACTCATTCTAACCCTTTGCCCTTACACCTACCAAACTATCTCACACCTTAGGCAGGCCTCAGGACCCATGCTGACCATATACTGATGAATTTACTATTTGAAAAAAAACCTCTCATTGATAAAGTTCCATTCATAACATTTAGCTTCCTTTAATCACTTATAAAAACAAGCATTTGTATTCATTGTCCCAGTTCAAAATGTTTATAAACGCGTGGAGCTTCCAATCAAACTGTGAACTGACAGGCACATTACTGTGATAATGAAAGGTTGTGAAATCAGTTATATAGCAATTATCCTGATGTCCCTTAGGCTTATGTCAATAGACAGAGCAAAATAGCAAGCACTGTTTTTTTTAACATTGCAGACAGCTTTTTTTAATTTAAAGGGCAGGGTGTTTAAATCTCTTCAAAACTTGACAGCTATCTTGACAGTTCTCTTGATAGCTTCTATAAGCTTGGCAGCTCCAATGAGTTTATGCATCTTTTTATGCACATTCATGTCTATATTTCATAATCCAAAAGGGCACATTGCCTCCTCCAAAGGGCAGCTTACTATGCCCAAACGTGTCTCAGGATCAAATACAGAAAGATACCCCACCTGTCTGAAGAACTTTGGCAACCTGTCTGCTATCTGGTCGAAAGTGCACAAGTTGTGTTGTGGACATATTACTAGCCAAAATGAGATATCACTGAGGTGGCTGCATTTGAACGCATGAAGTTGCTTTTCTGAACCACAGATGTGCACCCATCACCCCATGATAAAAATGGAGGCCGAGTTCAGGTGCAGGAGTTCTGGAATATGTATTTTGCTAAAATGCAGAAACTCACTGCATGTGCAGAAATGTTGGTCAAAATCTTTAAGGACAAGTTTTATTCATACTTAAATGCCCCTAAAGGATTTCCAGAAGTTAATTTGAAGAACAGAGGCTCAATGGTGCAGTCCTCGGTTATTTTTGAAGTTGTATCACTAAATCTAACTTCTGTTCTACTAAGTCACTGTGTGCATCTGGCCAGTGGGCAATGGATTTCTTTTTAATTATTAGGTGTTCAGATTGCTTGAGGGGTACACCTGTGGCTTTGATGAAGCATCTGTCTGCTACTGATGTATCTCTGGCATGGCAGTGGATATCCATAAATCTGAGGCTGCATCCAAAATCTGTCTGTCTTCAGAGGGCAGCTGGTGATGTTGTCCCTTACAGTTAAGTGACTCTGACTTGTTGATTATTTGTTTGGGCACCTAAAGTGCTACAATCCTGCAACCAGTTTTTATTTTGCACAGAAAATATGCTTTATTCATAAAATATTTGAAAGAAACATTACAAAACATTTCAAATTGTCAGAACAGTAAATGATATTCACATTTTCTCCAGAAATTGAGATGTACTCAGAGATGCTTCAATTCAGTAATGAGAACATTACAAACATTTCAATATTTTCATGGCAGAGAGTGCAATTCTGTGCAAACTATATACAGCAGTAATGTTGCACACTGCGATGCTTCAATACAGTTACATACGATTTGGATTAAGTGCACAGTCCGAGGGGCTTTACACGGTTAACAGCCAAGAGTTCTGCCAAATGACTCTGACAGTCTGCTCAGGGAACCATCCAAAATGATCAACAATCTCCTATTCCCTCAGGGCCTTGAGGATGTTACCTGCTGAACCTGATGGACTCTGGTCAAAGGTGTTTTTCTGGACAAATTTTACCATGAGGGACAGGTGATGCAGCATGGCCCAAATATTTGGAATGTTGCACAGCAATATGGCCAGACCCATACTTCGTAAGAACAGGAAGAACATCAGTACGTAGTGATACTTGGTGTCTGCGTACTAAGGATCTACAGCTTGATGCAGCAGCACACAAAGGTGGTCATTAAGATGATGGCGATGTTGGGTACATTTCTCCCCTATCTGGGGAGATCAGACATGATCCATCTTTGATCCCCAGATGAACTTGAAGATGGCTTGGGAGATTGCTGCACTGCAGCATTGGGCCAACTTGCACCACGTCCAGCAACACTAAGAACACTTCACACTTGATGACTAAGCTCTTACTGGCAATGGTGAAGGGGGTGAGGGAGTTTCTGCTTCATCTTGGCAATACACTCCTCGCAGTTTTTGGCACACCCTGGCATTTCTGAATCATATCCCCAAGAACCTGACTGTGAAGGGGACAAAGGATCGGTGAACCCAGTTCCCAAAGAACATGACTTCGCTCTTGCCACGGTTTACCTTGGCTCCCAAGGCCAGTTCGCACTGGTTGCAGACAATCATGAGCCTGTGCACCAACATCGGATCCAAGCAGGATACGGCAACATCATCATGTACAGGGGGGGCTTTGACCTGAGTGCTTCCACTGCCTGGGATCATCACTCCTCTTTTCTATGAATCCTTCCTGATGCACTCAATAAAAGGTTCTATACAACACACAAACAGGACAGAAGAGAGAGTGCAGCCCTGCCTGACTACAGATTTGATATGAAAACTTTCTGATTCCCACCCATTGATTGAAACTATGCTACTGGTGTTTGTATAGAACAGTTGGATCCAATTACAGATTCTCACCCCAAAACTCATTTTGGAGAGCACGTCCATCTTGTAGGGTGTCATTTTCTGTCAAAGGCCTTCTCCTGGCCCAGACTGATGAGGCAGGTGTCCACACCCCTGTCACACACATAGGCGAATGTGTCCCTTACCTATCAGAGATCTTCTTGCTGGGAACAGTACAGATTTGGTCAGGATGGATCACAGACTCCAGAGCAGATTTGACCTGGTTGGCGATGTCCTTGGCTGGAATTTTGCAATCCATGTTCAACAGTGAGGTAGGTCAACAATTTCTCATTTCTTCCCTTTCCCCTTTCCGCTTCTAGATGAGTGTGATGATGCCGTTCCTCACGGATTCTGACATGCTGTCGTGCAGAAACATACTGTTGTACACTCCCAGCAGGTCTGGGCTTATCCAGTCCCATAAAGCTGAATATAACTCAGCTGGCAGCCATCGCTTCCAGGAATTTTGCTTGTCCCAATGCACTTCATGGCCATTATCAGCTCATCCAAAGTTGGCAGTTTGTTCAGGCTCTCCCACTCACTGCCATCAAAGACCTCTGTGATAGACAACAGGAAAGACTAGAAGGCCTTCTTTTGGCTTCAGGTCATACAGTCCGGCATAACGATTTGCTGATCCTCAGAATGTCAGACTGCAATGACTTTACCGAGCCATCTTCTTCTTTAAGGTTGCTGATCACAGTCTCTGTGCGCACCTTTTGGAAGAAAAAATGCATGAACATGTCACCCAGCTCCATGGAGCGTACTCTGGACATGAAGATGACCTGTGAGACTTGGCATGAATCTCCGCCTCCTGGAGATCCTCCTTGACATCAACCCTCATTGGCTGTAGCCTGAGCAGATTCTGCATGCTTTTCTGGAGTCGGGACATTTCCCCCCCCTCCCTACCCACCACCCCGCACCAGCCCCGCCCCCCCCCCCCCCCCCGCCACCCCCCAACTCTCTCTCGCCTTCACTGCAACCAGAAATTCTATCTCTTTATCAGGGAATATCTTTGATTTTGCATTTCTTTCTCACTCGATCGTTCATCCACATCTGCCAACAGCAGTGCACATTTCCGATGTGTGTGCTCCTCAATTTACATATCATTAACCATCACTACACCGTTATTTGCATCTCAGCTTTGATTGGTGTTCTGGATGCCACTTGTGCAATATGCATGTGTTAAGGGGAAAAATAGCAACTTTGCACATATAATTGTCGAGTAATTAAAGTTATCTTTTCGAGCAAGTTAAAAATAATCGTAGCAATGACAGCTTCCTGGTGCAGAAAATGTTATGTTGTCACCTTTTACATTTTCTTGACTTCCTAATTTTTGCTGCTTTTTTTCTCCTCTTTTTAAAATCCCTCCACTTACGACAGCCACAGCAGTTTTGTTACTGTCTGTTCCAACCAGATATTAACTGTAGAAAACATTCTCAGCTGCTTTTGTGCTCAGTACCTGTACATTACCATTCTTAGCTGCTTGCCGTGAACTCCCAATAGTTTTGATTGCTGAATAATAAGAAGCTGCACTCTGTATTCCCTTTCTTTGGAAGAGTGAGAGGAGTGAATGGGATAAAGCTCTGGAGGAAACAAATTCTGTTAAAGTGCCCATGAAAACTACCATGTGCTGGAAGTATTGCAAAAGCACAGGTTGAATAGAATGAATAGACACAGATTGTGATTCCACAATTTCAAAAGGTTCAACTAGGATTTGCCTTTCACCCCTGTTCTCCACTGCCCCCACTTTATTAAAAAAAGAGTCAATTTTAGAAGCAAATGTGTTTACTCGGACATTGACTTTTCTTTTCATTGTTAAAGGTCAAGAGAAGAAGAAAATTACTGCACTGGCATTTTGAAAATGATAAAGCTGCATTTGCAAGTAATCTTGAGAAGCTCCTTGTTTCTCTGTTTAGAGGCAATTTAGAAATAATTCATTTCTGTTTTCCTGCGTGTTCTATTCAGCCTTAAGTTTGACACAACAGATAAAGCACTATGCTTCACAAGCTTTATCTGGCTTCCCATTGATCAATGACATTAATACATCTACGTGTGACATACAGACCAAATTAATATAAATCTTTGCCTGAGAGAACTCATCTTCTGAAAAGGGATGTATGGGATTTGTGCTTTAGGCAATAGTACTGTGCACACGCCTGAGAAAAGGGCTAGGGAATCAGAAACACAATCCGCATAGTATGGGACCAGTACATTTAGATTAATTATTTTCATTTATCATACTCGAACAACACTGGTAAATTGCTGCAAGAAAGACTTAACATAAAAGGGTCCTTAAACTAATCTAATTGATAGAGCCTAAACATTAATATGTAACAAATGCCACAGTTAAAGTAAGCCATGTGTTCTGAATGTTAAAATAAACCTTGCTTTGGATTTATTTCATAAAGAAAAACTTATCAGACCAAATGTTTCTGAAATGCGAATGCTTGGAGTGAGTACCAGATTTATGCTCCTCTGATTATTGGTTTTATAACAACATATTGTAGTAATATAAACAGAATCATGTGGCTTTTGATCTGGTTTTCTATTCTGCTGCCCTGGAATGCACTGATTCAATGTTAGAGCAGGAACTCCACAAGCACTGTCCACTCTGCCACACTGTGTGCCTAAAATGCAATAGTTATTGAACTGGTGAATCAACACATCTGAGTTCAACCCTGTCTGAACTTACAAACACATTCACTGTCCACACACACCACACACACACACCACACATTTACAGACACACACACACACATTTACACACACACACTTACACAAACTCACACACATTTACACACAAGGGGCTGTCAGCAAGAAGAGAGCAAGAGCTCTGGCTGGGACTTTGGGCGGAATTTTCCCATCCTGCCCGCCATGAAAATCATAGCAGGCGGGACACGGACCATGCAAAGGTCCATTGGCCTCAGGTAGGATTTTCCGGACTTGGATTGAGCACAGCAGGAAAATCTCACCCTTTATTTTTCACCTCCCTCGCTTTGTGATGCTGAGGGGCTGTTGGATTGCTTCTACCCCTTCCTAGCTGAGTTCAATTTACTCCAAAGATGTGTGGGCTAGATTGATTGGCCATGCTAAATTTCCCCCAGGGGGATTAACAGGGTTAATACGTGGGCTTACAGGGATAGGGCCTGGGTGGGGTTGTTGTCGAGGCAGGCTCGATGGGCTGAATGGCCTCCTCCTGCACTGTAGGGATTCTATGATTCTATGATTCTGTGAACTAATGATTGGGTGGAAGCCTCCCCTTATTTTATCTCTGAGTTCCAATGACATTAGTTTGCAAGTGGCAATATATAGCTCAGACCTCATGTCCTCACCCCAGGATATATCAGAATAACTGAACCATTGAGTTGAGCCTCTAGAATTAAGGTAAACAGCAAGATGTTTTGGTAAGCACAGTTTTTATCAATGGATTTAGTCAATACTAGTCCATTAAGTCAGTTGACAGGGTCTTGGAACTAAAAAGGAAAGCAGACAGGGAACAAAACCTCAAGCACAGCAGGATCCCTAAAGGAATGCCTGTCAACAACATTAAATGATAGTTCATTTCATAAAGAGACTGATTAAATTGTGTCATGATGTGAAGTGGATATGTATTGCATAAAATTCATAACTGTGTCATGATGTGAAGTGGATATGTATTGCATAAAATTCATATGCCTGAAAATGGTACAAATGAATATTAGATGATGGAGCAATATCTTTCAGTCTTCTTAAGATATTGACTCTTGCTGGCATACAGTTCTTTTATCGCTGACACTTCTTCAATGAATGAGATTAAGGCAGATTATTGCAGTTGAGGTGACAGAGCTTCAGTGTAAACTCATACATGCTGTTCCTGACCTGACAGTGATTGATGCTGCAGTAAATGCTAAAAATATAGAAAAATCATCAATTATACAGCACTGATTTTTCACACATTGAAAAGATGAATGAACATTTCTTCCCCTCACAACCCTCACCCTCCATTCTCTCAATCTCAATATTTTTTTTTTGTGAAGATATTTACAAGTTCTAATTGTGAAAAAAATTGTTTTATGGAATATGAAAATTTGGATTAATTCGTGGTTTGGGAAATTACCCTACACTGTATGAACCGATAGAACTGTTGGTGTTGAGAAATGATTATTACCGAGCCAAGGATAATGTGAAGAATCTTGTCCCCTCCCCCATGGTGAGGTTTGTGGTTGGTGGAGAGGGCAGGCATGGAGGGAGGGCGAGGGTAGGTGCATTGGGCATTTAATCAGGTGGAAGGATGATGGTGAGAATCTACCTACCTTCCCTCCTCCAATCTCAATTACGCCCTTGGTGGAAAGGCAATTTGATGGTGCTCCTGCCCTGCTGCCAAATAATGTCTGGATAAGGGCTTCCTCCCACTGCTACTGGTACTAGTACAGCAATGGGCGGGCAGAGGGATCACTGTGCGGGGGACACAATATGAGTTTGCTTGCAGACTCCCCAAGTCCCTCCTTCAAAAGAGCTCAATGCCTGATTGGGGAACCGAGCATTGGGAAGGGAGGACCTGCTGAGAGGCACACGGCCCCTTTCTGCACTACCCTTGCTGCCGAGCCCCTTCCCTCTCCTCTCCATGACCCTCACTCTACAATTTCCTTCCTGCCATCACTCACCTGTGCCTGGGATCCAGTGACAATTCTGGGCCTCAGGTGAGTGTGGTACTGGCAGCAACCACCACCCTCCCATTGGTGCTGCTGTTCTATAGTGCTGCTGACCTCTGATTGGCCTTTGCTCCAGCATTTGTCACCTGACAGGAAACCATGTCCCTCAATCAGGCTGGCATCTGAGTGGGCCCTTGTCAGTAATAACCAGGCTTCTAATATGCTGATGAAACCCACCTCTCTCTCCAAACCCACTCCAGCTCCTGGTAAGTCAAAAAGCTCAAACTCCCCATGCAAGCAAGGGTTTTAACTTGACATCTACCATGAGAAATTTTGCTTATGAGCCTTTGTTTATTTTAATTTGTTGATTTGGGCTTCAGTGCATACTCTTTATGTCTATATTTATCATGCTGTGGATAGTGTCAAGGTGGTGTCTTGAGGTGTACTGGTAGCATCCCTGCCTCTGGGCAAGAAGTTCTGGGTTCATGTTCCGATTCAGGATTTGATGGCCACAGAAGGTGCATTCATCTTATAACCAGACATCAGTCTGTAAATCCTTCTGTTATAACTAATGGCAGCCGGTAAGAGTGGGGGAGCTTCCTGGTCAGCCATACTGCAAAAGGTCATGGCAAACTGCTGCATTACTTTGCCAAGTGTAATCATGGACAATCCAATGTTGCCAACATCCTCTTTGGACATCGTACTTGAAGAGGGAAGTGCGAGAGTTTTGATTCATGAAACAAACTTCTAATTGAAGTGTACATAATTTTAAGAGTTTGTGTTATGGCTGACAGTTTTTAATATTTAAGATCTTTCAATGAGGTTATGGGAGCCAAGCCTAGAAAAAGGAATAACATCAAAAGGCATATTTTCAAACAGTTGTTTCATACGTGTTCCCTCATTTTGTGCACTGTGCAAACCCCAGGTGATGTCCTGCTCAGTTTTGGCTGCAAGCTCAAGTCAACAATAACTTGCATATGAACATACAAAAATGTTGGGCAGGAAAAGACCAGCTGGTCCATCTGGTGTGACCCATTCAGTTGTGATGTATTATGCATCACGATTAAGTATTCCTACCAACTCGCAGCCATATAATCTCTGGGGAGAGGTAAAAACACTAAATCGAAGCTCAGTGCCAATTAGGGAAAATAAGCTAAAAATTCCTCTTAGATTCCCTAAGGTGATTGAAATGAGTTCAGGCCACATTGATCATGACTTTCATTATTTGACACGCACCTCAGGCATACTGTGATCTCTTTCTCAGACAGGATTTATGTATTCATTCATTCATACTTTTTATAGTATACAGAGATATCTTTGGGGTGATTTTAGCAGCTCCCTATATCTTCTTTCTGGTTGCAAAGGGGTTGGACACATTCCGGAATGTTTGCTGACCACTTACAGATTGCTGTCACAAAGTGGGGGAGGACACATTTTACTTTAGCACTGTAAGTTGTTGAACCAGTGCTCCAATAAGATGAATGCATTGCCGTGATGTTTGACATATCAACCAGAATTTTGCATCTTCAGGAATTTATGAAACACATGTGAAGCTATTAATAAGATAAGCCTAATTTGCCATTCAATATTCATTTTGAAATACACCATGAATTATCTCCAGGGTTGTTTGCAGCTGTGTCCAAGAGATAAATCATTGCAAGACAATCAGGGAGTGTTGGCAACCAAATCCTTCTTAGACCAGGATTCAGAAATAAATTTACACCTTCACTGTAACCCAGGCTAAAATCTACTAACTCAATGCAGATTGGAAACAAAACTGAACCCAGGTGATCTCAATGTTAAAGATTTTAAACAATCGCTGCTACAAGTTCTTCACAAATGTCATTTGTTGGCACATCAGCTGGAATTCTCCGACCTCACCTGTGGCTGGGATTCTCCGACCTCACCTGTGGCTGGGATTCTCCGGTCCCGCTGCAGTGAATGGAGTTTTGGCTGAGCGTCAAATTTTCCGTTCTTGCTGATGGGGCGTACAAAATCAGAGAATCCTACCCATTGTTTCTACCAGACTTATTGTAATTGTTATATTGAACCAACTAAAATCTAAACAAATAATTAAAATATTCAAATAACTTCACTCTGACCGTATTAAGCTGCACAGACCACAGGGTATAATTAACAATCCTACCACTTTAACAATCTGGCTTCTTCGCACTGTTAATTCTTAAGCACTGAATGCATTATGTTAAAAATAGAATTGTCTGTCCTAAGCATGTCCTATTTAATTTGTCTTTCCTGACTAACCTTCAATGTAAACAATGGTTGAATGGAATGCATGAGGGATATTGCACAGGTGTTTTTTGTAAGTGCATATTATTCATGTCGGAGCATAGTCTATAAGGCCTTGGATTTCTCCCTTGTTGGAGTGCATATCTAGTGAGGGGGAAGATTTAAAAGGGACCTGAGGGGAAACTTTTTCACACACACGGTGTGTGGAATGAGCTGCCAGACGATGTGATAGAGGCAGGTACAACTACAACATTTTAAAAGACGTTTGGACAGGTACATGGATGGGAAAGGTTTAGAGGCATATGGGCCAAACTGAGGCAAATGGGACTAATTCCATTTAGGAAACCTGGTCGGCATGGATGAGTTGGACTGTAGGGCCCGTTTCTGTACTGTATATCTCTATGACTCTGAGTCGGTACTTCTATCTGTTAAACCTTAATGCCACATGCAGTGCAGAACAGCTTGAAATTTACCTGGTTTGTGGTCCTCTCTTTAATGTGATTATGCATTTTAAAATTGGCTTGGGAGAAGGTTGTGTACTTTCTTGACTGAGGACAAGTGCAGAGGAAAACTTAAAATTTAAGATGATTTTTTAAACAAATTAAAAATGGGAACACAAATAAAAAATGCCTGTGAAGATGAGCGTCTGATCAATAATATTGTATTCGCAGAACTGAGATTAATATATTACTGCATACAAAACTTGAAACCCAACAATAGCTCACAGTGACAAAGAGTGTGATGATCACAAGAAAGACGACATTGTTTAGCAACTATACCCTTAAGGTAATCATAGAATCATAGAAACCCTACAGTGCAGAAGGAGGCCATTCGGCCCATCGAGTCTGCACCGACCACAATCCCACCCAGGCCCTACCCCACATATTTACCCGCTAATCCCTCTAACTACACATCTCAGGGACAATTTTTAACCTGGCCAATCAACCTAACCCGCACATCTTTGGACTGTGGGAGGAAACCGGAGCACCCGGAGGAAACCCACGCAGACACGAGGAGAATGTGCAAACTCCACACAGACAGTGACCCGAGCCGGGAATCGAACCCGGGACCCTGGAGCTGTGAAGCAGCAGTGCTAACCACTGTGCTACCGTGCCGCCCCTATGCTACCGTGCCGCCCCACTTTCCTCCTGTAAGGTAAGTTAGTATGTTTTGCTTTTGGTCTTCATAAAACAGTATCAATGGAGTGGGCCAACCTCTCTGAATATATCTTTATGTTGGGAAGCTCAAAGTCATTTTTGAAGATTTTACCTCATTATCTCTGACATACAACTCAGATAAAGGTGAAGAATTGATGAAAAATTAATGAAAGGAACGGTTTAGCCCATTGAAATTACTTGAAGTGCGAAAAAAAACAATCACTATTCTAATCATCACCCAGAGATTAAACCAAAAATATTCTGCAATAAAGACACAAAATGAGTATTAATCTCATTATGCATTTCTTTTTGCAAATACAGCCTTAGTCATTTGGGAGTCACAGATGAAGGTCATGTTTGAAGAAACTCCATCCCCATCCACATCTGCCCCTGACCTTTTGCTTCCCAGGGAATCACGGGCCCTACTGATGAGTGGGGCTTTGATTCGAGATTCCTGCTCCAAATAACAGCTGCAAAAGCCAAACAGGGAGATGTGACCTGCTGTGTCTTCAGGAGGAAATGCCGACAAACGACTCACATAAGGATTATATCAGGTGAGTAAAGCCTTCCGCTGAGTATCATCTGGGGAAATCAAGCTCATAGATGTATTCAGGGCTGAGAATGCATCTTTAAATAGTCAACTTGCCTTATGGGAGATTCTGAGTCTTGATCTGTTTTCTTTCATTTACCACAGTCCCATAATTGGGTAGGAAGTATGAAAGAGTAGCATGGATCTGTTGGTCACACATTATTTATTAAACTGCACAGAAATCATTACCACCTGGCTGGTCCCCAAAGACAAAGAGCATTTACTGACGATATGTTTCTGAATTTAAGCAATTTGTAGCAGCGTTTTGTGCCATGTTTTCTAATATGCTTCCTGAATGCATCAATAAATCAGAAAACTGAGGGAATCGCATTTAGGAAAGAGACTAATTTTTTAACCAAAGACAAATAATCACAACATATTTTTAATGATATTATGCTATATACGGTGTCAGCTGTTTGAATCAAGCTAATAACAGCAAGTTGACTTCAATTGTTTTCTCATATCCTGGGGTGTTCAATAATTATTGAATTACTTTAACAAACTCCCATGGCATCTACTGTTCCCAGCATCTCTTTGCTTATTGCTAACCTTTCCACATCATTTGAAAATTGCAAGAGTACAATTGCACAGTATTAAACCATTTCATAATAGAATACTTTCTTCATCTAAAGAATAATTTTTGAACGCTAATTCCAATTGCATTGGTTTTCTGACACGTCATGCATTTTATTACCTAGTTTTGTAATAACACACTGAGCGTCAACTCGTTAGCTCATATTGAAAGATGTGGAATTACCTAGATGGCAGTGCAAAGAACGCACTCCTGTACACGCCTGGCTTGCCAGGAGCAACGTTCATGAATCGAATGGGCCTGGACTCCTGGCACCCTTGTTTTTTCAGTCTTTGCTTTTCAAGATTGATGCATTTCAAATCAGACTCAATGACCCTCCACCCCAATTCACTAATCTGCATTCACATTGGGAACAAAATTTCCAAAATATGTCCATGTGTAGGTTGACGTGGGTGACAAGACAATGAAATATGAAAGCTAACAAAGTATGACCTGAACAATAAAGATAAAGTTTGATTATTTTCTGTAGCATAATTTAAACTCATCACATTATATCCTTGACAGTCTCTGCTATGTTAAGAAGGATTAAGGGAAATAATGTCTTTTGTTGGATTCTGATGGAGAACATCCTTGTGGTGGCTATCAATAAATAAATCATATGATTTAAATCAATGTGCTACGTGACCGAAACAGCAGCTATGTGTTTTATTTTACTACATATTTAGAGGCCTGTGTAAATATGAGAAAGCAATGGCTGAAATTTCCCAGCCCTTTTTGCTGGAGAGATCTTACAGTCCGACAAAGGTGACCATCCCCCAGCACCAAGTCTGCACCACATGAAATCTACATTAATCCCACTTTCCAGCACTTGGCCCATAGCCTAGAAAATTCTGATATTTCAAGTGCTCGTCCACATACTTTTTAAAGGTTGTGAGATTTCCCCCTCTACTACCCTCCCAGGCGGTGCATTCCAGGCTCCCACCACTCTCTGGGTGAAATAATTTTCCTCAGATCCCCTTTAAACATTGATGCGCGATATAACACACGAGAGGCGTGATGTACTCGGGAAATAAAGGCTTTTATTGCCAACAATAACAGAGCTAACTGTGGTGAACCATCGTTGGTTCCCACTAGATAGTACTGAGCCAGGGTCTGGCCAGTACTACAGGTATGTATATATATTGCTGTTGGGGTTAGGGATGGGTTGTTCTACTTGTTGCTGTTGGGCTTAGGGTTGGGCTGTTACACCTTGTAATATAGTTATTATGGTACATCCCAGTCGGGCTCCGCCTCCTGGGAGAAGTATAAAGGTCACTGCTCTGTCTGGGACCCTTCAGTCTGGGATCGTGTATATACTTAGTAGCTTCGTTGTAACAGCAAATAAAAGCCTTTATTTCCTGAGCATCTCAAGCCTCGTGTGTGATAACGCGCATCACTACCATATACAGTATACGATCCCAGACTAAAGGGTCATCAGGCAGAGCAGTGACCTTTATACCTCTCCCAGGAGGCGGAGCCGACTGGGGTGTACCATAACAACTATATTAACAGGTAGAACAGCCCAACTCTAACCCCAACAGTAACATATATACAGACTCATAGTACTGGCCAGACCATGGCTCAGCACTACCTGGTGGGAACCAACAATGGTTCACCACAAACATATCCCTCCCTTTAAAATTATGCCCCTTCATTGTTGACCCTTCAACTAAGGAGAACAGCCGCTTCCTATCCACCCTGTCTATACCCTTCATAATCATATACACCTCAATAATGTCCCCCTCAGCCTTCCCTGCTCTGGAGAAAAAAACCCAAGCCTACCCAGCCTCTCTCCATAGCTCAAATGCTCCATCCCAGGCAACAATCCTGGTGAAACTCCTCTGCACCCTCCACAGTACAATCACATCCTTCTTATGGTGAGGCAACCAGAACTGCACATATTACTTCAGCTGTGGCCTAATCAAAGTTTTGCACAGCTCCAACGTAACCGCCCTGCCTTACAATTGATACCACAATTAATAATGGCAAGTGTCTTGTATACTTTCTTGATTATCCTATTAACCTGTCCTGCCACCTTCAGGGATCTGTGGACAAGCACTCCCAGATACCTCAGTTACTTTGAGCTTCCTAGTGTCTTGCCATTCATTGAGTACTCCCTTGACTTGTTAGTCCTTACAAAGTGCATCACCTCGCACTTTTGAGGGACAAATTCCATCTGCTACTGCGCTGCCCATCTGATCAACCTGTCCACATCTTCCTTCAGCCTAAGACCACCTTCCTCATTATTAACTACCTGCCAATCTTCGTGCTATCCGCAAACTTACTTATCATCCCCCATCAACATTGTCACCTATATTTTTTATGTATGTCATGAACAATAATGGACCTGTGGTACACCACTGAAAATGACCCTCCAATCACACAAACACCCTTCTACGACGACTAAGCCAGTTTGGATCCATCTTGCCAAGTTACCCTGGATCCCATGTGCTTTTACCTTCTTTATCAGTCTCCCTTGTAGGACCTAGTGAAAGGTTTTGCTGAAATCCATATAGCAACATCAATTCACTACCCTCATCTACACACCCACTCACCTCCTCAAAAAACTCAATCAAATTTGTTAGACGTGACCTCCCTCTGTTGACTATCCTTGATCAAACCTCACCTCTCCAAATGGGGATTTATTTTCTTGTTCTCGAATAGTTTCCCTCCCACTAATGTGAGAATGACTGGTCTGTAATCCCCTGGTTTAACGCTACCACCCTTCTTGAAAAGTGAAACCACTTTAGCTGTCCTCTAATCCTCTGGCACCTTCCTTGTGGCCAGAGAGGATAGGAGAGGGTCAGAGCCCCTGTCATTTCCTCCCTTGCTTCCTACAGCAGCCTGGGATACAAATCATCCAGACCTGAAGATGTGTCCGCTTTTAAGCCTGCCAACTCCTCCAATAACTTCTCACTTCCTATGTCAAACTGTTCACGTCCCTCTCCCCGAATTCTGTATCTACCTAATAATCCCTGCTCTTTCTTTGGTTGTCCTCTTCCCCTTAATACACTTACAGAATATCTTTGGATTCTCCCGAATCTTACCCGCCATTGTTTTATCATGCCCCCTCTTTGCTTTCCTAATTGCTTTCTTAAGGTCCACCCTGCACTTTCTATACTCCACTAAGGACTCCACTGATTTGCTCCCTTTGTACTTCCTAAAAGCCTTTCTTTTCTTGCTGAACCAGTCTTGAATTTTCCTTGACATACAGGGTTCTCTGGGTTTGTTTCTCCTACATTTCACCCTAAAAGGGGCATATTGGGTTGTACTCTCCCCATTTCCCCACACTACTCTGCTGTATATTTTCTCACAAGATGCTGTTTCCAATCTACTTTGGCATGATCCTGTCTTATTCTAATAGAATCTGCCTTCCCCCAATCCAAAACCGTTCTTTGCAAACCATCTTTTTCCTTTTCCATTGCAAACTTAAATCGTACTGTGTTGTGGTCACTATCACTAAAATGCTCCTCCACTGCCACCATGAACACCTGCCTGGCTTCATTCCCCAGAATTAGATCCAGCACTATGCCATCCCTTGTCGGACCTTCTACCTATTGACATAAAAAGCTCTCCTGAATAACACATTTCAAAAACTCCGCCCCCTTTGTACCCTATATACTATGACTATCTCAATTAATGTTGGGGAAGTTGAAATCCCCTAATATAATTACCCTCAATGAATTGTCTACCTATCTGTGCCTCTATTTTCTGCCAACTGTTTGGTGCCTATAACACTCCCAAAAATATGACTGCCCCCTTTTTATTCCTGAACTCTACCCACAAAGCCTCATTTGAAGACCCTTCCAAGATATCGTCTCTCCTTACTGAAGTAATTAACTCCTTCATGAATAATGTGACGCCACCTACTCTTCTACACCCACTCCTGCCTCACCTAAAGATATATTTATAAATAGTTCTTGTAGACGTAGTGAGTTTCCAAATCATTATGATAGTAATAGACAATAAAGTTTGCAGTTAGCCTATGTATGATTATGAATACTTCTTCAGACATGTAACCAACACCTTACAACAGTCTCAGTGTTGTTTTTGCATCAGTGACTTTGTGTTTTAGAAAGGTGCACATCTACTTTAGGAAGACAGGATTTCCCCAAAAAATGACCAAGTTTCATTTTGGGCACAAAATGTGGTGTGCCCCTTTAACATTACACTGGTGGGCTGGAAGATTCAGTGAGGCCGGAACATTTGACTGTAATCTCATTAATGAGATTGAAATTGATTCAAATACATTCTAATCAGGTTCTCACCCTTCCTGGGTGTGAATCTAATCATGCCAGCGGGAAGGTCCTGGGAAGATCATGTTTGGAGTTCCCATCAGAGTGAATCCCATTTTTAATCTTTTTCCCCCACAAGAGAATTGAACTTCAATAAATATTACTCATGTATTAGGAAACTCAATGCAATGGCAGAGGAAAACCTGAGACTGCTGATCTCACATATGGTAGACAAACTGAAGTGCTTACTCCAGTGGTACAGATTAAAGCCTGACATTGTTCAGCCTCATTGAAGTGTGCAATCCTACACTAAAGCAATGAAGGCTAACGAGCATGTTTAACATAGTTTTCAGACCATGAAGGGTTGCTTTGGCACGAGTTAAAACTGAAAAGTAAAACAGACCATTTATTCCTAAAGAAGTACTCCATTTTAAATACTTTGGGGCTGCAGTTAACTTTTGATGCATGACATATGATTGACAGTCAGAACATGCCCGATACTTGCCTAATATAGCTACTGTGAGACCTGGGTTTTCCTACCAAACTGTACTCCAAGGCAGTTTGCCATTTGGGAAACAGCAAAATAGAACAAAGTTTGCACCATAGGTGGGAAATGAGGAGTTGTGTGCATTTTTGTGTTTCCTGGAAAACATTTCTTGTCTTCCAGTTCCAATAAAAATATAACTTGAAAATTTCTATGAGTGACTTGCTCAGAGAGTTCTAGCAGTTCCTTAAGAACAAAGAACAATACAGCACAGGAACAGGCCCTCCAAGCCCGTGCCACTCCCTGGTCCAAACTAGACCATTCTTTTGTATCCCTCCATTCCCATTCCGTTCATGTGGCTATCTAGATAAGTCTTAAACGTTCCCAGTGTGCCCGCCTCCACCACCTTGCCCGGCAGCGCATTCCAGACCCCCACCACCCTCTGTGTAAAATACGTCCTTCTGATATCCATGTTAAACCACCCCCCCCCCCCCCCCCCCCCCACCCCCGGCCCTCACCTTGAACCTATGACCCCTCATGAATATCACCACCGATCTGGGAAAAAGCTTCCCACCGTTCACCCTATCTATGCCTTTCATAATTTTATACACCTCTATTAGGTCACCCCTCATCCTCCGTCTTTCCAGGGCAGTTGGTTCAACAACTTAACACCGGTGGAAAAAAAGTGAGGCATGTGAAGTAAACACCGTCTGTTTGGACCTAAAAATTGCATTTAGGGTTCTCAGTATGTACTAGCATGTCTATTTGCATTTCAAAATTGGCTTCTTCCCTGAAACAGGCCAGCATCTGACCTTCCTCCTGATGGCCCCATCCAAGATGGCAGTGGCAGCATGATTCCATATATGGCAGTGAGACATTGGCCAGATGCTCTGTGGTTATTTTTGGCTAAGGGAAAAATATTGCACAAAACCCCAGAAACAGCTCCCCTGGTCATCTTCAGAACAGTTCCACAGAATTTATTCAATCCACCTGATAAAGAAGACAGTGCCTTGGTATCATGTCCCATCTGAAGGACTGCACCTCCAGCAATGCAGAATTTCCTGTGTACCACATTATGTGTCAGCCTAGATTATGTGCACAGACTTCTGACTCTGAGGCAGAAGTGCTACCGCTGATCCAGGCAGAAATCTTCATAAACAAAGGCCCTGAATCAGGTTAACTTACTTTTCTCTACAAAGGGAAATAAATTGCTGCTTTGTTGGAGCATGTCTTTCAAGTTAAACCTTAAACTGCGGTCCCGCTTATCCATTCAGGTGGAAGTGAAAGATCTCAGAGTACTATTCAAAAAACAGCAGGGGAGATCGCTCTCTTGTCCAGACCAATATTTATCTCTCAACCAACATATGAAATAGATAATATGTGCATGGGATCTCTCTGTGGGTAGGGGTGGCTGTCAATTTTCTTACATTCAGAAGTGACTACATTTCAAAAGTAGTTAATTATCGATAAAGCACTTTGGAACCACGTGGAGTTGTGGAAGGTGCCTGATCATTTCAATTCTGTCTTTCTTTTCTATCCTTTCATCTGAAACAGTGAATTTGCCTAAGAGTCACTTCATATGGGAAATAACTGGTTAGTTGCTCAAGCCATAAAGGGGGCCTTGACCACTATCACTGTATTATTTTGTCTTTATTTACAGCCACAATGCAAATAATTCTTCTAATTTTCAATTGTTGAAAGTGACTATGGGCGAAAGTTTCCATTATGGAGACTAAGTGCAGTAGCAGGTGAGAAAGTTGGTATGATTCTGTTGGTCAGTGAGGCGGATGAACATATGTGATCCTCTGTATTTCAGTTCATTATTTATGCATCTGCGAGGAGCTTGCCAAATTTTGTGGCAGCACAGACCGGAAGTCAACTTCCCTCCATTACCTCCTGGGGTCAAAGGACCTGGCATCATATTTAAAACGCACCCAAACAGGCATTCACTTATTGCAGGCCTGGTGCTCAGGATTACTCCTACAGAGCCATGGCAGCTACAGTTCATAATGGAGAAGCTTGCAATTGTGAGCAACCACATCCTGGGACATATTGTGGTGTCTCCATCATTGCATTTCGCTCATCTCTAGCTGAGAGCACTGCCATCAATACACCCATCGTTGGGCCAATGCTTGCCATTGCGGTGGTTCATGTTCACCAGCCTCGTGATCTTATCGAGGCCCCACTGCCATTTGGGCTTCTCAGGCCCTTTCTCTTCCTGGCCCTATGCTAACCTGTGATGTGTCCATCTTCCCCTTATCTGGGTGAGAGTCATTTCCGAGACAAGGTTGCCTGCGGCCTGCATCATAAAAGCCTCGGTAGATGTGTGAATGATTTGAATCACAGAATCATACAGCACAGAAGAGGCCCTTCAGCTCACGAAGTCTGCACCAACGCATTAGAAACACCTGAACTCCCACCTTATCCCATCTGCCGATACTTGGCCCATAGCCCTGAATGTTATGATGTGCCAAGTGCTTGTCCAAGCACTTTTTAAAGGGTGTGAGGCAACCCACCTCTACCGCTCTCCCAGGCAGTGCGTTCCAGACTACCACCACTGTCTGGGTAAAACAGTGTTTCCTCTCATCCTCCCTAAACCTCTTGTCCCTCGCCTTGAACCTATGTCCCATTGTGACTGACCCTTCAACTAAGGGGAAGAAGCTGCTCCTTATCCACTATGTCCATGTCCCTCATAATTCTGAACACCTTGATCAAGTCACCCCCTTAGTCTTCTCTGCTCCAATGAAAATAACCCAAGCCTACCCAACCTCTCTTCATAACTTAAATGTTCCATCCCAGGTAGCATCCTGGTGAACGTCCTCTGCACCCTCTCCAGTGCAATCACATCCTTCCTATGATGTGGCAACCAGAACTGCACATTCCTCTAGCTGTGGCCTTACCAAAGTTCTATACAACTCCAAAATGACTTGCTTGATTTTGTAATCTATGCCTCAATTGATAAAGGCAAATGTGCCATATGTGTTTTTCACCACCCTACTAACATGCCCTTCCACCTTCAGAGGTCTGTGGACAAACACGCCAAGGTCCCTTTGTTCCACATAACTTCCTAGTGTCCGACCATTCATTGAATACTTTTCAAATTACTCCTTCCAAAGTGTATCACCTCACACTTGTTAGTGTTAAATTCCATCTATCACTTATTTGCCCATTTGACAATCCCATCTATATCTTCTTGGAACCGAAGACACCCAGCCTCACTGTTAACCACCCGGCCAAGCTTTGTGTCATCTGCAAACTTACTAATCCTACTCCCACATTGTCATCTATGTCGTTTATATAACTGATGAATAATACAGGGCCCATCACAGATCCCTATGGTAAACCACTGGACACTGGCTTCCAGTCACTAAAGCAGCCTTCTGTAATCATCTTCAGTCTCCTACAACGGAGCCAATTTTGAATCGACTTTATCAAATTATCCTGTATCCAATGTGCATTTACCTTCTTTACAAGTCTCCCATGTGGGATCCTGTCAAAGGCTTTGCTGAAATCCATATAAACTACACTCAGTGCATTACCCTCATCCACACACCTTGTAACCTCTTCAAAAAATTCAATCAAATTTGTTAGGCATAACGAAGCCCTCCTGACTATCCCTGACCAAACCTTGCCTCTCCAAGTGGAGATGGATATTCTTCTTCAGAAGTTTCTCCAATAATTTCCCTACTTGAGACTCACTGGTCTCTAATTCCCTGGTTTATCTCTACAACCCTTCTTAAATAGTGGAGCCACATCAGCTGTTCTCCAGCTTTCTGGCTAGAGAGGAATTGAAACTTTGGGTCAGAACCCCTTCATTCTCCTCCCTTGCCTCCCACAGCAGCCTAGGGCACAATTCACCTGGACCTGGAGATTTGTCCACTTTTAAGGCTACCAACACCTTTAATACCTTTTCCCCCTCTCAATTTGAAGTGAAAAATTAAGTTAACATGTCCTTTATAGGATTTCCTCCAGGTCAAAGCCAGCAGGCAAACACTAAGTCCTTCATCAGGCCTGCATCTCCACCTCTTCCAGGTAAAGGATATCCTGGAGGACTAGACACATGTGTTCCTCCTGTATGTACATGAATGCATATGGAGACATTACTTTTTGAACAGAGTGATGAGTGCCATGTACAAGAAGCCTCAATTAAACACTTAACCGCTTGTCTTCACCAGCTTCAAGACTCTATAGACCATTGCCTTGGCAGCATTTAAAGATTAATTTGCTTCACATGATCCCTTATCAGCCATGACCATTCACCCAGGAGGATGGAGGTTTGGAGTTCTGAAGTGGCTGCCTTCCACCAGCCATGACCTTCACTTCATCGCTGCCTTTGACCGATGGCAAAGGGCACAGAATGAATGGCCGCTCCATATCTTGCTGCAATCTCGATGTTATGAGACCCGTGAGTCGGGAATAAACCTGCTGCCGTGTGGGCTTCCCCGTAGAAGGGAGTCTACAAGTGAGGACCTTTACATCCAGTTGCCACATAATTATTAGGCTGTCACTTTAGTCAGCTACTTATACTGAACTTGAACTTCACCCACCTGAAAATATCCTCTGACCATCTCGAGGAGTCTCACTGACCAACTGTGTAGAACATAGAACAGTACAGCACAGTACAGGCCCTTTGGCCCTCGATGTTGTGCCGAGCTTTGTCCAAAACCAAGATCAAGCTATCCCACTCCCTATCATTCTGGTGTGCTCCATGTGCCTATCCAATAACCGCTTGAAAGTTCCTAAAGTGTACGACTCCACTATCACAGCACGCAGTCCATTCCACATCCCAACCACTCTCTGAGTCAAGAACCTACCTCGGACATCTCTCCTATATCTCCCACCATGAACCTTATAGTTATGCCCCCCCAGTAACAGCTACATCCACCCGAGGAAATAGTCTCTGAACGTCCACTCTATCTATCCCCCTCATCATCTTATAAACCTCTATTAAGTTGCCTCTCATCCTCCTCTGCTCTAAAGAGAAAACAGTAAGAAGTTTAACAACACCAGGTTAAAGTCCAACAGGTTTATTTGGTAGCAAAAGCCACACAAGCTTTCGGAGCTGCAAGCCCCTTCTTCAGGTGAGTGGGAATTCTGTTCACAAACAGAGCATATAAAGACACAAACTCAATTTACATGAATAATGGTTGGAATGCGAATACTTACAACTAATCAAGTCTTTAAGAAACAAAACAATGTGAGTGGAGAGAGCATCAAGACAGGCTAAAAATATGTGTATTGTCTCCAGACAAGACAGCCAGTGAAACTCTGTGGGGGTTACAAATAGTGTCCAAGGCGGCCTTTGCGACACACGACGGCGCAGAGTCGCTGAGCAGAAACTGATAGCCAAGTTCTGCACACACGAGGACGGCCTCAACCGGGATATTGGGTTCATGGCACACTATTTGTAACCCCCACAGAGTTTCACTGGCTGTCTTGTCTGGAGACAATACACATCTTTTTAACCTGTCTTGATGCTCTCTCCACTCACATTGTTTTGTTTCTTAAAGACTTGATTAGTTGTAAGTATTCGCATTCCAACCATTATTCATGTAAATTGAGTTTGTGTCTTTATATGCTCTGTTTGTGAACAGAATTCCCACTCACCTGAAGAAGGGGCTTGCAGCTCCGAAAGCTTGTGTGGCTTTTGCTACCAAATAAACCTGTTGGACTTTAACCTGGTGTTGTTAAACTTCTTACTGTGTTTACCCCAGTCCAACGCCGGCATCTCCACATCATGACTACTAAAGAGAAAAGCCCTAGCTCCCTCAACCTTTCCTCATAAGACCTACACTCCAAACCAGGCAGCATCTTGGTAAATCTCCTTTGCACTCTTTCCAATGCTTCCACATCCTTCTTATAGTGAGGTGACCAGAACTGCACAAAATATTCCAAATGTGGTCTCACCAAGGTCCTGTACTGTTGCAGCATAACTCCATGGCTCTTAAACTCAAACCCCCTGTTAATAAACGCTAACACACTATAGGCCTTCTTCACGGCTCTATCCACTTGAGTGGCAACCTTCAGAGATCTGTGGATATGGACCCCAAGATCTCTCTGTTCCTCCACATTCCTCAGAACCCTGCCGTTGACCCTGTAATCCGCATTCAAATTTGTCCTACCAAAATAAATCACCTCGCACTTATCAGGGTTAAACTCCATCTGCCATTTTTCGGCCCAGCTCTGCATCCTATCAATGTCTCTTTGCAGTCTACAACAGCCCTCCACCTCATCCACTACTCCACCAATCATGGTGTCATCAGCAAATTTACTGACCCACCCTTCAGCCCCCTCCTCCAAGTCATTGATAAAAATCACAAATAGCAGAGGACCCAGCACTGATCCCTGTGGTACACCGCTGGTAACGGGTCTCCAGTCTGAAAATTTTCCATCCACCACCACCCTATGTCTTCTATGAGATATGATGTGGAGATGCCGGTGTTGGACTGGGGTAAACACAGTAAGAGTTTTAACAACACCAGGTTAAAATCCAACAGGTTTATTTGGTAGCAAATTTGCTACCAAATAAACCTGTTGGACTTCAACCTGGTGTTGTTAAAACTCTTTCTATGAGATAGCCAGTTACTTATCAAATCGGCCAAATTTCCCTCTACCCACACCTCCTTACTTTCTTCATGAGCCGACCATGGGGAACCTTATCAAACGCCTTACTAAAATCCATGTATACAACATCAACTGCTCTATCTTCATCTACACACTTAGTTACCTCCTCAAAGAATTCAATCAAATTTGTGATGCAAGACTTACCCTTCACGAATCCGTGTTGACTATCCTGGATTAAGCTGCATCTTTCCAAATGGTCATAAATCCTATCCCGCAGGACCTTTTCCATTAACTTGACGACCACCGAAGTAAGATTAACCGGCCTATAATTGCCAGGGTCATTCCTATTTCCTTTCTTGAACAGAGGAACAACTTTCGCCACTCTCCAGTCCTCTGGCACTATCCCTGTGGTAGTCATGATGTGGAGATGCCAGCGTTGGACTGGGGTAAGCACAGTAAGAAGTCTCACAACACCAGGTTAAAGTCCAACAGGTTTATTTGGTAGCAAATACCATAAGCTTTCGGAGCTTGCTGCTCCTTCGTCAGATGGAGTGGTCTCTGATGGTTCCCTCACTCGGCCATTTCCTCCCTGCCTGACAGGGACATACCTATCAAGGACACTCAGTATTTGTTCCTTGAACAAGCTCCACTTTTCATTTGTGCCTTTTCCTGACAGTTTCTGTTCCCATCTTATGCTCCCTAATTCCTGCCTAATCGCATCATAATTACCCCTCCCCCAATTATAAACCTTGCCCTGCCGTAAGGCCCTATCCTTCTCCATTGCAATAATGAAAGACACCGAATTGTGGTCACTATCTCCAAAGTGCTCTCCCACAAACAAATCTAACACTTGGCGCAGTTCATTACCCAGTACCAAGTCCAATGTGGCCCCACCTCTTGTCGGCCTATCCACATATTGTGTCAGGAAACCCTGCTGCACACACTGTACAAAAACTGCCCCATCCGAACTATTCGACCTATAAAGGTTCCAATCAATATTTGGAAAGTTAAAGTCACCATGACAACTACCCTGTGACCTCCACACCTATCGATAATCTGCTTTGCAATTTCTTCCTCCACATCTCTATTACTATTTGGGGGCCTGTAGAAAACTCCTAACAACGTGACCGCTCCTTTCCTATTTCTAACTTCAGCCCATATTACCTCAGTAGGCAGATCCCCCTCGAACTGCCTTTCTGCAACCGTTAAATTATCCTTGATTAACAATGCTTTTCCTCCACCTCTTTTACCACCTTCCCTACTCTTACTGAAACATCTATACCCCGGAACTTCCAACAACCATTCCTGTCCCTGTTCTAACCATGTCTCCGTTATGGCCACAACATCATAGTCCCAAGTACCAATCCACGCTCCAAGTTCACCTACCTTATTCTGGATGTTCCTTGCATTGAAGTAGACACACTTCAACCCACCTTCCTGTCTGTCGGTACACTCCTGCGACCTTGATACCCTCCTCAGTACCTCACTACACTCAACACTAGTGAGGTGTAGTCAAGATCAATTCGGAAAAATGGTGTGCGTTACTTTTCAAACTCGCTGCATCAACTTCTACTCCCTCCATGTCACCTACTTACTTTCCCAATCACCATAGATTCATCCAATATCACCATTCTTCTCCCTTCTGTCAACTTTGAAACTCTCCATTACCCTAGAATTTGTCACAATCCACCTCCACATGCCTTTCCTCCCCTCAGACCTGACAACTGTTACCCTCCCCATGACCATCCTGACCCTGCCCTATTCCGTTATCCAGACCACCTGCCTTGTTTCCCTTTATGACCCACCCGATGAGGCCTTCACCTACCAGACTCTCACCCTCAGCCTGCAATTCATAAGAACATAAGAACATAAGAAATAGGAGCAGGAGTAGGCCATCTAGCCCCTCGAGCCTGCCCCGCCATTCAATAAGATCATGGCTGATCTGACGTGGATCAGTTCCACTTACCCGCCTGATCCCCATAACCCTTAATTCCCTTACCGCTCAGGAATCCATCCATCCGTGCTTTAAACATATTCAGCGAGGTAGCCTCCACCACCTCAGTGGGCAGAGAATTCCAGAGATTCACCACCCTCTGGGAGAAGAAGTTCCTCCTCAACTCTGTCTTAAACCGACCCCCCTTTATTTTGAGGCTGTGTCCTCTAGTTTTAACTTCCTTACTAAGTGGAAAGAATCTCTCCGCCTCCACCCTATCCAGCCCCCGCATTATCTTATAAGTCTCCATAAGATCCCCCCTCATCCTTCTAAACTCCAACGAGTACAAACCCAATCTCCTCAGCCTCTCCTCATAATCCAAACCCCTCATCTCCGGTATCAACCTGGTGAACCTTCTCTGCACTCCCTCCAATGCCAATATATCCTTCCTCATATAAGGGGACCAATACTGCACACAGTATTCCAGCTGCGGCCTCACCAATGCCCTGTACAGGTGCATCAAGACATCCCTGCTTTTATATTCTATCCCCCTCGCAATATAGGCCAACATCCCATTTGCCTTCTTGATCACCTGTTGTACCTGCAGACTGGGCTTTTGCGTCTCATGCACAAGGACCCCCAGGTCCCTTTGCACGGTAGCATGTTTTAATTTGTTTCCATTGAGATAGTAATCCCATTTGTTATTATTTCCTCCAAAGTGTATAACCTCGCATTTCTCAACGTTATACTCCATTTGCCATATCCTCGCCCACTCACTCAGCCTGTCCAAATCTCTCTGCAGATCTTCTCCGTCCTCCACACGATTCACTTTTCCACTTATCTTTGTGTCGTCTGCAAACTTCGTTACCCTACACTCCGTCCCCTCCTCCAGATCATCTATATAAATGGTAAACAGTTGCGGCCCGAGTACCGATCCCTGCGGCACGCCACTAGTTACCTTCCTCCAACCAGAAAAACACCCATTTATTCCGACTCTTTGCTTCCTGTCGGATAGCCAGTCCCCAATCCACTTTAACACACTACCCCCAACTCCGTGTGCCCTAATCTTCTTCAGCAGCCTTTTATGGGGCACCTTATCAAACGCCTTTTGGAAATCCAAAAACACCGCATCCACCGGTTCTCCTCCATCAACCGCCCTCGTCACATCTTCATAAAAATCCAACATGTTCGTCAAGCACGACTTTCCCCTCATGAATCCATGAATTCATGAATTCTACTGCATCCCACTCCCCAATCTGTCTGTGACTATTCCTTCTCATCACCAGTAAACTGAGTTCACCACCCTCCTTCCCACCATGCCAGGACCACACCATCGACACTCACTGACCCCCCCCTTCCTCGGCACTCTCCACACCCTTCCCATCTAAGCCTGCCTCTGCTGCTCATCCTTCACTCCACCCTTCCTTCCTAATACTCGACCCGGCACGGTACGGTAGCACAGTGGTTAGCACTGCTGCTTCACAGCTCCAGGGCCCCGGGTTCGATTCCTGGCTCGGGTCACGTCTGTGTGGAGTTTGCACATTCTCCTCGTGTCTGCGTGGGTTTCCTCCAGGTGCTCCGGTTTCCTCCCACAGTCCAAAGATGTGCGGGTTAGGTTGATTGGCCAGGTTAAAAATTGCCCCTTAGAATCCTGAGATGCGTAGGTTAGAGGGATTAGCGGGTAAATATGTGGGGGTAGGGCCTGGGTGGGATTGTGGTCGGTGCAGACTCGATGGGCCGAATGGCCTCCTTCTGCACTGTAGGGTTTCTATGATTTCTATGACCCACCACTGACAGCCTTCGGCTGTCTCCTTTGTCCAGCCTTGGCTCAATGTTAGCTAACAGCACTCAATATAGTAAGTAGTCTCCCAACACCAGGTTAAAGTCCAACAGGTTTATTTGGTAGCACGAGCTTTCGGAGTGCTGTTCCTTCATCAGGTGAGTGCACTCCGAAAGCTTGTGCTACCAAATAAACCTGTTGGACTTTAAACTAGTGTTGTGAGACTACTTACTATCATAGAAATGAATCATAGTAACCCTACAGTGCAGAAAGAGGCCATTGGGCCCATCAAGTCTGCGCCGACCACAATCCCACCCAGGCCCTACCCCCATATCCCTACATATTTACCCACTAATCCCTCTAACCTACGCATCTCAGGGCACTAAGGGACAATTTTAGCATGGCCAATCAACCTAACCCGCACATCTTTGGATTGTGGGAGGAAACCGGAGCACCCGGAGGAAACCCACGCAGACACAAGAAGAACGTGCAAACTCCACACAGACAGTGACCCAAGCCGGGAATCGAACCCAGGTCCCTGGAGCTGTGACGCAGCAGTGCAAACCACTGTGCTGCTATGCCTACTCCAGTCTAATGTCGGCAATTCCACATCATCGCACTCAATATGTAATGAGTTTATGTAAGGTCCCCAAGAAGGGGCAACACAGTGGTTAGCACTGCTGCCTCACAGTGCCAGGGATCCAGGTTCGATTGCTGACTTGGGTCACTGTCCATGTGGAGTCTGCATGTTCTCCCCGTGTTTGCATGCATTTCCTCTGGGTGCTTTGGTTTCCTCCCACAGTCTGAAAGAAGTGCTGATTAGTTGCATTGACCATGCTAAATTCTCCCCCAGTGTATTTGAACAGGCACCGGAGCGTGGTGACTGGGGGATTTTCACAGTAACTTCACTGCAGTGTTAATGTAAGCCTACTTGTGACACTAGTAAATAAATGTTAAACTTTAAGAAGAAGAAAGCAACATCTGCGGACCTCAAAGTCATGGAAGTGATGAAGCTTGCCAGTCACACACCATTTATATCCCATCATAAAACTGAATGATCCAATTTCTCACTGACGCAGAACTTAATTTGGAGGGTGAGTTTCATTCTGGTTAAGCAGCCTTTTACTAAAGAGGCATTAGATGCTGATGCCAACTAATAGGTTAAATAATAAAACATTAATTTGGAAGTTCGACCCTTCTTTAAATCACCTTGAGAGTATGGAGAACAAATTTCTAATAGTTTATCTCACCGTTGGAAAACAGATTGTCTGCCTCCCGCCACACCAAATGCCACAATTCCCAAGTGTTTTACATTTCAAAAGTGCTGAATGCAAAATTGGAAGTTCTTTCTTTCTCCTATTTCCTCTAGGGCAGGTACATTTCAGGGTGAATCAGAACAAATGGTGGCTTATCAGTAAATGGGTTATGTTTCCCTCAACTATATGTCCACACTTCTGAGTCTCAGAGCACCAGTGGTATAAATATGTAATGAGGATTATAATTTCCTTGACAGACCTCTGTTTGAATCAGCTTCAGTTAATGGAGCATCTTGTCTCTGGGTGGAGGAGTTGCACTTCATTCTTCACATTAGATCAGTTCAGGGCAGTAATGGATCCTTCAACATTATACACTCTGCCTGATTGAAGGAAAATCAGATGGGTTGAATAAGATAGATGATTTGCACATACCCTTATGTCCCCTCTGCTATTTTCCCACTGCCTCCATTAAAACTGCCTCATCTCAGAGAATATCTGAGGGAAACATTTTCAGATGATGAAAGGAAGACTGAGTGACACATATTTCTGACACTCAAACCAATAACTTTCTGGCTGCGAGTCAGATGCTCAGTTGCTTTACGAACTTTAATATTGTTTCCAGGTTCTATTTAAACCTGACCATTTAAAATGCTCTGTTAGTAATTAAGTAATTCGAAGCTCCTCTTCTCTTGATCAATTGGTAGTATAATGCCAGATTGGGCCAGACAGCTTCCTGCTACGTATAGTGTGACACAGACACATTATTTGTGGCATTGCTGTATTGATTATCCACTCTTTTCATGTTCCCAGTGTGGTGATTTTTTGGGTAATTATGTGACCTATTTTAGTCAATCGGGTTGAATCCACGGGGATCAGTGTGAAGTGACACTGGTCATCAACACACATTAGATACAAATTGTACACTACAAAATGATAGATTTCCTGTCCTGTTTGTTGAAAGGCCCTCCGAGTCAAAACAGTAGAACAGAGCGTCCTCAATCCATCAGTGTCCCACTCTAACAATTCAAAAGCACATTCCACTTAGCCAATGGGTGTTTCAAGAAAACTGAGCTGTGTATTAAACCAAATGAAAAACAGTTAGTTAATGATGGTCATGCAGATTATGTAACTCCAATTTATTAAATTTGTTCTAACTTGTCCATATTTTGGCTTTTCTCTAAGAAACTCAACCTTCAAATAAAAAGTAATTCCTTTTTAACAGTATATGTGAATTAGGAAATTCTCTGATCAGTTTTGGGCCAGTGAAGAAATTGGAACTTTGTTGCAAAATGTTACCTCCACCAGCCTGATTTCTGGCCTCTTTAGTTCTCGTGTACATTTATATGCCTTTACTTTGTAATCTTTATATTTGCCTTTACTTTGTAATCTTAACAAAAATATGCAATTCTTATTTAACATTATTCTTTTGAGTAGAACTAACTTGCATGATGTAATTTCCTTCCTTATAAAACAGTGAGCTGAATTATACAGAGGTGAACATAGAACATAGAACATTACAGCGCAGTACAGGCCCTTCAGCCCTCGATGTTGCGCTGACCTGTGAAACCAATCTAAAGCCCATCTAACCTACACTATTCTAATATCATCCATATGATTATCCAATGACCATTTAAATGCCAATAATGTTGGCGAGTCCACTACTGCTGCAGGCAGGGCATTCCATGCCCTTACTACTCTCTGAGTAAAGAACCTACCTCTGACATCTGTCCTATATCTATCACCCCTCAATTTAAAGCTATTTCCCCTCGTGCTAGCCATCACCATCCGAGGAAAAAGGCTCTCACTATCCACCCTATCTAATCCTCTGATCATCTTGTATGCCTCTATTAAGTCACCTCTTAACCTTCTTCTCTCTAACGAAAACAGCCTCAAGTTCCTCAGCCTTTCCTCAGAAGACCTTCCCACCGTACCAGGCAACATCCTAGTAAATCTCCTCTGCACCCTTTCCAATGCTTCCACATCCTTCCTATAATGCGGCGACCAGAACTGTACGCAATACTCCAAGTGCGGCCACACCAGAGTTTTGTACAGCTGCAATATGACCTCATGGCTCCGAAACTCAATCCCTCTACCAATAAAAGCCTTCTTAACAACCCTATCAACCTGGGTGCCAACTTTCAGGGGTCTATGCACATGGACACCGAGATCTCTCTGCTCATCCACACTACCAAGTATCTTACCATTAGCCCAGTACTCTGTAGTCCTGTTACTCCTTCCAAAGTGAATCACCTCACACTTTTCCACATTAAACTCCATTTGCCACCCCTCAGCCCAACTCTGCAGCTTATCTATGTCCCTCTGTAACCTGCAACATCCTTCCGCACTGTCCACAACTCCACCGACGTTAGTGTCATCGCAAATTTACTAACCCATCCTTCTACGCCCTCATCCAGGTCATTTATAAAAATGACAAACAGCAGTGGCCCCAAAACAGATCCTTGCGGTACACCACTAGTAACTGAACTCCAGGATGAACATTTCCCATCAACCACCACCCTCTGTCTTCTTACAGCTCGCCAATTTCTGATCCAAACCGCTAAATCACCCTCAATCCCATGTCTCCATATCTTCTGCAATAGCTTACCGTGGGGAACCTTATCAAACGCTTTACTGAAATCCATATACACCACATCAGCTGCTTTACCCTCATCCACCTCTTTGGTCACCTTCTCAAAGAACTCAATAAGGTTTGTGAGGCACGACCTACCCTTCACAAAACCGTGTTGACTATCCCTAATCAAATTATTCCTTTCTAGATGATTATAAATCCTATCTCTTATAATCCTTTCCAAAACTTTGCCCACAATAGAAGTAAGGCTCACTGGTCTATAATTACCAGGGTTGTCTCTACTCCGCTTCTTGAACAAGGGGACAACATTTGCTATCCTCCAGTCGTCTGGCGCTATTCCTGTAGACAATGACGACATAAAGATCAAAGCTAAAGGCTCTGCAATCTCCTCCCTAGCCTCCCAGAGAATCCGAGGATAAATCCCATCCGGCCCAGGGGACTTATCTATTTTCACACTTTCCTGAATTGCTAACACCTCCTCATTTATGAACCTCAATCCTGTCTAGCCTAATAGCCTGTATCTCAGTATTCTCCTTGACAACATTGTCTTTTTCCTGTGTGAATACTGATGAAAAATATTCATTTAGCGCCTCTCCTATCTCTTCGGACTCCACGCACAACTTCCCACTATTGTCCTTGACTGGCCCTAATCTTACCCTAGTCATTCTTCTTTTCCTGACATACCTATAGAAAGCTTTAGGGTTTTCCTTGATCCTACCTGCCAAAGACTTCTCATGTCCCCTCCTGGCTCTTCTTGGCTCTCTCTTTAGGTCCTTCCTGGCTAACTTGTAATTCTCAAGCGCCCTAACTGAGCCTTCACGTCTCATCTTTACATAAGTCTCCTTCTTCCTCTTCACAAGAGATTCAGTTTCTTTAGTAAACCACGGTTCCCTCGCTCGACCACTTCCTCCCTGCCTGACAGGTACATACTTATCAAGGACATGCAGTAGCTGTTCCTTGAACAAGCTCCACATTTCAATTGTGTCCATCCCCTGCAGTTTCCTTCCCCATCCTATGCATCCTAAATCTTGCCTAATCGCATCAGAATTTCCTTTCCCCCAGCTATAACTCTTGCCCTTGGGTATATACCTATCCTTTTCCATCGCTAAAGTAAACGTAACTGAATTGTGATCACTATCACCAAAGTGCTCACCTACCTCCAAATCTAATACCTGGCCTGGTTCATTACCCAGTACCAAATCCAATGTGGCCTCGCCTCTTGTTGGCCCATTCCTCTTGTCAGGAAACCCTCCTGCACACATTGGACAAAAACTGAGCCCTCTAAAGTACTCGAACTATAGCGTTTCCAGTCAATATTTGTAAAGTTAAAGTCCCCCATAACAACTACCCTGTTATTTTCGCTCCTATCCAGAATCATGTTTGCAATCCTTTCCCCTACATCTCTGGAACTTTTTGGAGGCCTATAGAAAACTCCCAACAGGGTGACCTCTCCTTTCCTGTTTCTAACCTCAGCCCATACTACCTCAGTAGACGAGTCCTCATCAAACGTCCTTTCTGCCACCGTAATACTGTCCTGGACTAACAAAGCCACACTTCCCCCTCTTTTACCACCTTCCCTGATCTTACTGAAACATCTAAACCCCGGAACCTGCAACAACCATTCCTGTCCCTGCTCTATCCATGTCTCCAAAATGGCCACAACATCGAAGTCCCAGGTACCAACCCATGCTGCAAGTGCACCCACCTTATTCCGGATGCTCCTGGCATTGAAGTAGACACACTTAAACCACCTTCCTGCCTGCTGGTACACTCCTGCGACCTGTGCCATAGTTCCCACTCCGCAGCTGAAAATTCAGGCGGGGAAGCATGGCTGCCCAGCAGCCACTTAATGGTCAATTTACCATGAATAGTTGGGGGGGCATTCCATCCCTCAATACAGAAGTCCCACCTTGCTCTCAAGGACCAACAGCAACACCATGGGCAGTGGCCACTGCATTTGGGACATGAGGAAATGGTCAATAATGGATCAGGAATTTGTAAAGTGCTTAGGATACAGGAGTGGTTGGTGCCCGCCCCCCCTGCCCCCACTTGCACCACACCACCATCATCTTCAAATGCGTGGGCAGGAAGCATGGGCTAGTAATATTAATCAGTGATGAATGCAGAAATCAACCTTCATTGTATATTCATAGCAATCATGGAAAAAAGAAATGGAACCCCAACATTTAAATGATGTGCTATTTTGACCTGGACTCAGTAATTTACAAAATATTACAATATCTCACTCGACCTGTTTAGATAGCTTGAGTAATAACTTTAAAGGAACAAAGCAGGTAAACATCAGAAACATGCTCTGGGTCCAAGTTTCCAATGCGTAGTCCAATATATAATTCACCATTTCAATCTAGAAAGAAACAAAGAAGACTTGAATTTAAATAGAACCTTTACAATCTCAAGATATCCCCAGACACAGTCAATTATATACTTTTGAAATGCAAACACAGTTGGTGTTGGAAACACAGCAACAACTAACTGCATGCACCAACAACTAGGAAATAAATAACCAGATAAGCTATTTTAAACATGTTAGTTGAGAAATAATTATTGTCCAGGACTCTGTGGAAGGCTCCCCTGCTTGAGTAGTACACATGATCTTTTATATCCAACTGAAAGGGCAGCTAGTGCCAGAGTTTCATCTATTATCTGAAAGATGGCAGAGTAGAGCATTCATTACTATACTAGAATGGCAGCCAGGATTATATGCTCAAGAGTGGGATTTGAACCCATAACCTGATTCAGAAGCCAGAGAGCTCCCACTCAGTCACGGCTGATACCTAATCTGTTCAGTCTTTTCTATTCTCTGCTCTCTTTTATTTCCTTCTAGTTCTGCCTTGTGTTCTCTAGTTTATCAATTTTTAACTTACCCTTAAGAATCCTGCTTGATTTCACTGGTACTGCTAATCTCCATTGATCCTCATAAACAGCCCCAATTCCATTTTCTGCTGTTACCATTTTATTCTCATCTGTATTATTCTCATATTCTATTTCCAACAGCCAGAATGGCAAGTTTACAGAAATTCAATTGATTTCAATATGTTAATTCACTGCCAGTGAAAATGTCAATGTGCTCTGATCTAACCAAAATATTTTTGCAACTGACATTTGGCTAAAAAATGCATGGAAACTTGGCCAAAGAGATAGGAGTTGAGGAGCTCCTGTAAGGGGATGATAGAGGTGGAGTATTTAGGAAAGAAATTCCAAAACCTCTGGTCTAGATGGCCGATGACATGATCACCAATCATTAATGAAGGCAGTGGGAGTTTGAGAAATAGAGTTCTGGCAGGGTTGTAGGGCTGGACAAATTAAGGGATAAGGAGATCAGCAACCAATGATGACGGCTGAATGGGATGTTGTGCAAGTTAACTTAGGAGTTCTAAACAAGTTTAAGTTTATGGAGGGACAAAGAGAGGAAAGTGACCGAAAGAACATGAGAATAATTAAGACTTGAGATAACAAAAACATGGTTGAGGTTTAAAGGATCATACAGTCTAAGGCAGGGATGGAGATTGGAGATATTACAGAGGTGGAAATAGGCTATTTTGTGATTGAGAGGTCATAGGGTTGGAAGTTCAGCTGAGGGTTTAATAGGACACTGAGATTACAAACATTCTTGTTCAGCCTGAGACAGTGGCTCAAGTTTGGAGGAGGAATTTATATCAATGGTTAGGGAATTGTAATTTATTGTGGGGTTCAAAGGCAATGGCATGTATGTTCCCAATGTTTCATTATACTGCATGTTTTCAATCTGATCCAAAGTCAACTAGTCAGGCAACAAAGTTAAAATATTTGAGTGAAAAAGGGCAAATCAGAGTGCAAATTCACCCATGGCGCTTAGAAATCTCCCAATAGTTATTTACTGAGCAATAGTACAATGATGAACAGGAGGGAGAGCATGGCAAATGGAGCAAGTTCTTGCCATGGATTTTGATATGGATGAATGTTAGCAACTGAACAGTAAGTAAGAGTTATTTGCATTCTGTATGAGAATGTAAGTGGGATGGTACCTTACTCTCAACTATGGGAACATGGAATTCATAGCAATCAATAACTTGCAACCTTTCCCAAAGTTATTGTTATAAATAAGTCCAGGTTTTCTACTGATTATGCAGGATTTAGCGGGTAATCGGAGATTGAGTGCATTACTGAGGTAGCGTTACACTGTTAAAAATTTTCAATGAAAAGCTACATTGAACCATGATTTGCCCATTTCAATGAATGTAGAGGTGCTACTACAAAGAAAACCTAGGTGTTCTCCTTGAGGTGAAGGTCGATATTTATCCCCCAACCAACAATGTTAAAACACATGGGCCATGATTCTCCCAAATCAGGGTTAAGTGCTCACGTCCATGAGAAAGCCAAAGTGTTTCCTGCTGGCATTACCAGTGATCTGCACTCACGATTCAGAATATGTTAATGGGCCAGTTCCCCCCTCCATGTGTTTCACATAGACTTTCTGATGCCTGACACCTGATTCACTGCAGTTTGGATTCAGTTGTTAGCCCTCTACAAGCAGGAGCAGTATTCCAGCATTCCCTTCAGCAGCACTCCACTCACTTCAGCCAGCAATACAGCCAGGAAAAGGTCAGCACCCAGATTCCTCAGGTCTGAGGTGGAGTGAATGCTTGAAGCTGTGGAGGAGAGCAGGGCCATCCTTGTCGTGTGAGTTGGCAGGCGGCTGCCTTCAGCGAGGTAGCAGAGGCATGGGAGGCGGTGGCCAAGATAATGAGTGCCAGGAGCTTTACCAGGAGGTCAAGCATGCAATGCCGCAAGAAGATGAACGACCCGCTTTGGCTGGCAAGGGGAACTGCTCACTCTCTGCCTCTGGCATCACTCATGTCCCTAACCTCTGCTATCTCACCCTTAACCCCCTTGATTGCATCACATCACCTTCTAACATGGTGACACAGAATCCCCATTGGAGACACCCTCCACCCTCCCCCCACAGTTCACATCAGACCCCCTGATTGGCCAGGCACAATACCTACACATGCCACCAGCTATCAGCTGCCCATTCTAGTCAAGCCACTCTTTCATTCTGCCAACCTTGTGTCCTCATAAGCAAAGATTGCCTTCACAAGAGAGAGCTGGCAAAGATGGGTGGGGTTATCTCCAAAATATGAGTCCTCATCCCCTCTGAGGAGAGAGCCCTGGAAATATTGACTGAGACCCAAGAGCAAGCTGTCACTGACTGCAAGGTCAGCAGATCCTGAGCAAGTAAGTGCCCAAAGCACTGTGATCCAGTTGACCTATCTCTAATGAGTTTATCATCACCCACACCCTTGACATCTCCAACAGCTGACTCCATGTCCTTTGCCGAGTAGGATCTCCATCAGATGAGGCCAGGCCATCCATTGCATCCCGTCATCCAACCCCTCTGAGCACCACCTATCCCAAGGAATGACACGGGGGCCAATGAGCACCCCGAGGGGGGAGGAGGAAGTACCCAGCTGGGGTACATCAACCATGAAGACTCAGACAAGTCACCAGTCCTTCTGAATCCTCCCTTCCTGACACTGGCATTTCACCTGGACAGCGGGCAGAACAGAGTGGCATGTTGTCACCTGTGACACAGGAAGTCGGCCAGACCCCTCCAGAGGATGCCTGCTAAGGGCATCACTGGTAGCCTGATCAAGCTGATGTAGGGCATCTGTTACTTCACAGATGCCCCTGTGCATGGAGGTTTCAGAAATTCCACTCAGGTCCCCACTAGAGCTCTGGAACGATCCAGCTGCATACAATTCAAGACAGCCATAACCTTCACAATCACTGGGAGCAGCTCATCCTCATCCTCTAGGTACTAGGTGAGCTAAAACCTGGCACAGATGCTGCACCAACTCCCTATGAAGGTGCAGTCTTTTGTGGCACATGTCCAACAGCACATTGAATGACCAGTGCCACCTGTGAGGCTGTGGTCTACTGAAGGACTGTCTTCGTACCCGCTCATCAGCCTGATGGGCAGCTGGCACCCAGGCCTCTGCGGCGGCCCCCTGATGTTCAGGGTCTGGCTCCTATGGTGCTGGATCAGGTATGGGATAACCCTGATGATTGGGACCGGCAGTGCGGCCTGGGAAGTTCGGAATGAGTTCGGCAACCAACGCAGAACCAACCGATGCCTGATTTTCCAGGCCATCCCGATACTCGCTGAGAGCGAGCAGACCTGGAGAATCCTGTCCATGATCTGAGCTTTTACCATGGCTGAATTTTATGGCCGGGTCACGGAGTGGTTGGGGCTGGAAAATGTGGCAAGTCATTCAAAAGTCCATTTACTTTGGCGAGATTGTAAAATCCTGCTGGCAGAAAATTCCACCCCACGTAGCTAATTAGAGGATCCTGCTTCGTGCAAATTGGTCATTGTGTTTTGACAGTAAGGCAGCTGCTACACTTAAAAAGTACTTAATTGGTTGTAAATCATTTTCGAACATCCTAAGATCATACAACAGACTATATAATTGCAAATGTTTCATACTTTTACTATTTAAATGTAATTGCATGAGGTTCTCCCACAGTTTAGCGAGTACTGCACTACACGGAATAGACTAAGAAGGTCACAGTTACAATTCTGAGCCAAAATTCATTTAGTTTATTCCCACCATGCTAGTAGCAGTATCTTAACCTTTTGCCTCCGTGTCCCTTGGCAAAAGAAAGGGAGAAACTGACTGGGGCGTCTATCCCTGCTTACTATTCAATAACGGTTTTTGGTAATGAGCACTGCATGAGCAGGAGGCATATATGGGATGAAGCTATGCTTTAATTTATCAATGGACCACTGATGTTCTGGCCCAAAGTTTCATCCAAGAGACCTTAGTTGGTCCAATTCCCAACTTTGCGATCCCATCTTCTGTGCCGTGGTGTTCACTCATATTATTTCTATCTCTAGAGTGAAGTCCCAGCCACCACCTCATATCCCCCATACCCACTTATATTCCCAATGCGTCCTCCATGTCTTGAATGCATCTGCCATACCCACTCACCCAGTATCCACTTTGGACAGAAATTATGAGCCCTATAATATTACTGGGAAGTCTTTGAAATGCTCATAGAATAGTCAAAGTAAACAAACAGTCATTCACATTCCCCTTTAAAATGACTTAAATCTTTCAACTGCTCATAAAATTATCAAAATAAAAAATGAGCATTCAAAGAAACATAACTCTCTCAACAGCTCATAAAACCGTCCTTCATTCTAAGTACACAAAGTTCCCCTCGCTACAATGTAAATAACCCTTACAGAGCTGAATCTGTTTATGGGGATTGGAGATCAGCCAAGTATTCATGAAATTCCATCTCACAGTTGTATGAACAGAGTCTCTGCAGCTGAACACATTGAAATCCTTGAAGCAAACTGAACAGATAGCTGACCTGACAATTGGAGAAATCAGCCATCTGTTGAGCCAGATATCCATTTTACAGCTATGGAACTTTGTTTTAAGTGGAGTTTGAATAGACGTTTGTTTATGTTGACAATTTCATGAGCATTTCAAAGACTTCATATTGTTAGGCCCATGAGTTCCTCTCTTAGTTGATACTGGAAGAGTGCTTCAACAGGCTCAACAATTCTCCAGGTTTTAAATAATCGAAGATAAAACCATATCTCCATATGACACATTAAAATCAGATTCTCAACACAGTTTAATCCACTGGATAAAATACTCAATGCATGTGAACACCAAACAATTCTGGTCAAATTAATTCTCCTTTACCTTTTAAGGACAGACCCCAATGATCAATCACTTCACTAAAAGCATACAGGATCTAACTGTGGTAATTAATGTTGGCAAGACCTTTTGAAATGATCTGTCAAAGGATTCTGACTCGACAAGGTACACAACTCCCTTGAGGTGCTGTGAGCGATGACCCAAACAAAATGGATCCAACTCCAGGAAAATAGCCGGGAGTCAAAAAAGCCCATCCCCACAATGGAGCAAGCAAAGGTTGGTTATTGTGTGCAGGCTTTCTACCCACACCTTCGTCACGGAGCCATAAAGATATCACATGTCAGGTAGCGGAGAAGGAATTTCAGAATTGGATCCCATTTGCTAATTTTAATTACCCCCATCTCTATCCCAAAACAGACAAAGGCCTGAAAATCCAGGCCTCCTTGTCAGGATGCATACATGAAGAATTGCCACTGAATGACACAGTGGCATATCATTCTGCAGCTTGAGCTCACTAGCCCTGAAAAAAAGTAAGGGGGGGGCATGTGCTGTGGTCCATTTGTCATGGAGATGTATCACTGACCAAAGTTCATGGCAATGGGCCATGATTTGTATGAGTCGGTTCTTGGCAGTCCCACCAAAACAACTAGAAAGTGAGGATAAATCTGGGTGGAGATTTGCTATATCTAATCTGAAAGATGCAGAAGTTGACCTGAGAAGATGATCCTCATCCTCAGCTTGTCCACCCCACCCCACAGATGTGCCACACTTTCAGTCCTTTCATAGGAAATACCACTGACGCTGCACCGGGTGTTGACTTTGGGTGCTTGGAAATTAATGTCCAGAATGAGGAAAATGCAACTCCTCACTCCTCCTCCTACTTTCAATGATCTTTTAGGATCATGTGAAGGTTTTGTCTCCACAGGCCTAGCCTGGAGGTGTCAGTCTAAGACCAGAACCTGTTTATGTGTCACTGCTGAGTTTGCGAAAGTTCTGCCGAGTTTCCAGTGGAATTAGAACAAGAAGTTATTTATGTTCAATTTGATTGCGACAGGGTACAACTTTTGTACATGTGACTTCTGAAGTGGAAGTTACCATTCTGTACTCATTAAATATTTGGCAATGTTGCTGCCCACTGTAGTTGGCTATAGTCTTTTGCATAAGATTTGTGCGTAGATTTCTTGTTCAATGTCTCAGCCAACGGATGTATGGTTTGCGAAAACTGTAAAGAGAAAAGGGTTAGAAAATGACACATTTTTACATGCAAAATCTCATTATTCAAAAAAAAGAAACAACTTCCATTCATCTGAAAATGTAAAAATATATATAGGACATAAATGTGATTTTACTTCAAAACAAGGTGTAAGGACAGTTATCTCTTGCAGTCAGTGATAGAACACTGGTTGGAAAAGGAATTAATTTTTCTTTGCATCCCTGTTCAATGGATGATTAGTGTCATGAAGCTCTGAATTCCTGATTCGGAAGTGTGGTTTAGAAATTACACTGTTTTTTAAAAAAAACCTCTCTGATAAAACTACTCAGACTCAAGTTTCTTTAATGAACTGAGTGACCTTATCTTGCAACTAGTAGTTTGAGCCTGAGAACTTTATGCTGGAGTCATATCTCCAGAGCGAGAACACTCGTTTAGAATATAACAGCTCATAATAGGGACTGAGGTTGGAACTCAATATTCTCAAGTAGAATTATTATCTCCAACCAATGTTGAATTGAATGACTCTATTGAATAGAATTGATAATGTTAGGAAAAAAGAGAAAGGAATGTAACATTAGGGAAAACCAAATAAAGAATAAGGTTTATGATAGAGGCAGGTTTGGCGAATATGTCAGTGGGGATTCTGAGTGCTGAAATGGTTGAATTTAGCACTGTAAACTGAGTACTACTTTAGCAGATGTATGTTTTGACTTAAATATATTACTATCAAATTAATCCCCACTGTCATTGCGATGTTGGTGAATGCTTATGTATGACATTTAAAGCTTAACCAACTGATTCAGCCCTGCCCTCACCCACAAATATGTAGGTTATCAAGTTAAAAGATTACTTTGAAAGTGGCACAAAGTGTGTTCCACTCAGAAGCTACATAGAGGAAAAGGAACCATTCAAAGCTTCATCATTGTATTTCATTAATCCATTAACTGAAGGAATCATGGTTTGCTTTATTGATTTGAATTAATGTAAAATTGACACTGAAGATTTAAAGTTCACATATCTTTTGGAAGGTTCAAGAAGACAAATGCAACAATAAAAACTGCAGAAAATTAAAGAGTAATGAAAAGAGCACAGCACACATTCCTCATATCTGCACCTTTTCAATACTTGATGAACAAGCTGCTCACTTAAGACAAACAATAACAATGCAATAGACTATCCAGTGCAGGCTGTCATTTCACTTATTCAATAAGAAAAAACAGTGGCACACTGAACAGGTTAGCAAGTCATGCAATTACAAGCATAAATGATAAAGTAAGGGAAAACCATTCCATTGGGTAGCATAGATAATCAGATAGGAAATAATTTTGTACAGCAGAATAGAAAAGAGGAATTTGCCCCAGGTTAGCTTCAGGTTATATTTATTTGTGTAATAATTTAACAGAGAACATGCTGGTGAAGTACTCATACAATCTTAATGTGCTAATCATATTATAAAACAGATTAAATTCTTTGCAAATATTTACTGTTAGACAAGGATGGCCTTTAGGCATGCAGTAAGCATCCAAAAATCACAGATTTCTGTTCACTCACAATTTTTCCTCATTCAGTTTATAAATCCTGCAGCGTCAAGTTCACAACAGAGACACTCAGAACCCCACAGGAAGGCCAAAGGCTATCTCACATAAGTGATATAATTCTACCGCTTTGCAATCAAGAGTGATTTTACAGCATACCCGACACATCCTTTCAATGACAGTAATAATGTTATACTGCTCAGCAGAATATTAGTCAAAATTGATCCATATTGCTGGGCCCCAGCTGCAACCTACACTTGCAATCACCACCAAATGGATGATTTGTTTTGTCACTTCTCATATGGGCTGCTGAATGAGGTATCCAATCACAAGGGAAAGCTTACAATGTATTGCACCTGTCTAAATGTGGGGATGATCATGTTTAAGCTTCTGCCTTCGGTTCTGTCGACTTTCCATTTTCTGATTTTTGCCTCTTCTTTTCAACTTCATCCTGCTCCACAGCTGGATGCTTCACTGCATGTCCATCTGTATCTCCTTCGTCCTCAGCACCCTCTTCCTCTTCACTGTCATCTTCTTCAGCTTCATCTTAAGATTACATTTCTGAATCATACTGGAACTATAATTGTTCTCAAAACCAAAAAATTGAGTTCTGGTAAGTTTAAGAGTTGCTGTCACATTATTAGAGGAAGATATGGAAAGTAATGATGCAGAGTCTATTGCTCAGTATCAATACTTTCGCACCAACCTCAATGGTGAGCAACACTGAGATTCCTGCAATCTCGAATGTACAATGAAGCAGTCTGTAACTGCTCCCCTCGACAATGACCTTAACCTTTCTATCAAGATCTTGGGGAATACCATTGATCGGAAACCTCATTGGCTCAGCCAAATAAATATTGTGAGTACAAAAGCAGGCCAGAGGTTAGGAATTCTGTGGTGAGTCGCTACCTCCAGGCTCTCAAAGTCTAATCCACTATCTACAATGCACAAGTCAGGGTGACACGGTGACTGTGGTGGACCTCAGTTGTGCCTTTGTCCTATATGGACCACCGTTGTGTGTGTTTGTCATACCTGGACACATCCCCTTCCAGTTTGGTTCCTCCCCTCAGCACCTAGTATAAAGGTGGCTGTCTCCTCCCCCTTGTTCAGTCCAGGTCGGTTAATTGTTGGGATCTGCTCCTGATTCTGTTGTGAATAAAAGCCTACACTTATATTGGCATATCGGTAGTCTTTCGCCTTATTGATAGTGCATCAATTTTATTCACAACAGTTACTAGTATGGAGCAGTTTCTAAAACCCGACAAGTTAGCTTTAGACCCTCAAGAGGTTGGAGCCTCTGATAAATTTGATCATTGGTTGGACTGCTTCGAAGCATTCGTCGACACCGCTACGGCCATCGACACCGACGCTGCTAAACTCCACGTGCTCCGCGCCCGGGTAAGCGAAACTGTCTATGGAATCTTCCGGGACGCTGCTACTTACGCGGACGCTATCGAACTCCTAAAAGGGCAGTTCCGAAAGAGCCCTAACGTGGTTTACGCCAGACACCTCCTAACTACCCGCAAACAGCAGCCAGGAGAATCGTGCGCCCAATTTCTGCGCGCCCTGCGAGTCCTCGCCCGAGCATGCGACTGTAAGGCTGTTTCAGCAGCTCAGAACACGGAGGATCTGATCCGCGACGCCTACGTTGCGGGCATTGAGTCTACATACATCCAGCAGCGTCTGCTGGAACAAGGTGACCTAGACCTCCGGAAAACGGCCACGATGGCTGAAACGTTAGAAGCAGCCTCCCATAATCTCGGGTCTTACCTTGGATCCCGTTCCACCGACGGCTCCACTGCGACGGCTGCTCCAGCAGGGCCCAAATGTTACTTTTGTGGCCTCCCTAAGCACCCTCGGCGTCACTGCCCGGCAAAGGACGCGATTTGCTCCGGATGCGGTAAGCTAGGCCACTTTGTTAAAGTCTGCAGAGCAAAGCCGCTTCTGAAGACTCGTGGAGCCATGTGTGCTCCGAGGGCGCGGCCATCTTTGATGCAGGCGGCGGCTGCGCGCGAATCGCCATCTTGGATGCGGTCACCGGAAGTGCGGGAATCGCCATCTTTGATGCGGTCACCGGAAGTGCGGGAGTCGCCATCTTTGAGACTGGCATCCAGGCAAGCTGAGCAGGAAGCTTCATCCGTGACGTCATCAGACGGCGACGAAGATGGATTCTTCTTTAATTCAACAGTGGCATCGATTTGCCTGGACCAGTCGCAGCCACATCAACTCTCCAAGTCCATAATGGAGATCAAGGTAAATGGTTATGCAGAAAACTGCCTGTTTGACTGTGGGAGCACGGAAAGTTTTATACACCCTCGCACAGTGCGTCAATATGCCCTTCCCGTGCGACCCTGGAGCCAGACCATCTCCATGGCCTCGAATTCTCACTCAGTGGAGGTCCTCGGGTGCTGCTTGGTGACGCTGACGGTACAGGGCACAGTCTACGAGCGTTTTCGGCTCCTCGTGCTGCCGCGACTCTGCGCAGCTGTACTGCTGGGGTTAGTTTTCCTCACCCATCTTAGGAGCATCACCCTGCAGTATGATGGCCCTTATCCCCCGCTCTCCGTCTGCAAGGTGCCGTCACTGCAGCGCCCCTCGCGCACCACCTGCAGTCTCTCGACCCTCAAGATCACCCCCCCCCCCCAGTTATTTGATAACCTCACCCCGGATTTTAGGCCTATAGCCACCAAGAGTAGGCGCTATAGTGCGGATGACCGGGCCTTCATTCGGTCCGAGGTACAACGTTTGCTCCAGGAAGGGATTATCCAGGCCAGCACCAGCCCCTGGAGGGCGCAAGTGGTCGTAGTTAAATCGGGGGAGAAACACCGCATGGTGATTGACTACAGCCAGACCATAAACAGGTATACCCAACTAGATGCATATCCTCTTCCCCGTATCGCGGACATAGTCAACCACATCGCGCACTATAGGGTTTTTTCAACGAGCGATTTGAAATCGGCTTACCACCAGCTCCCTATCCGCTCGGAGGATCGCCCATACACTGCCTTTGAGGCGGATGGCCGCCTCTACCAGTTCCTCCGAGTCCCCTTTGGTGTCACCAATGGGGTCTCAGTCTTCCAACGGGCCATGGATCAAATGGTGGACCAGCACGGACTACGGGCCACTTTCCCGTATCTGGATAACGTCACCATCTGCGGCCATGACCTGCAGGACCATGATGCCAACCTACAAAAATTCCTTCGTACGGCCACTCTCCTGAACTTCACATACAATGAGGCGAAGTGTGTTTTCCGGACACGCCGCCTCGCCATCCTTGGGTACGTGATAGAAAATGGTGTCCTTGGCCCCGACCCAGCCCGTATGCGTCCCCTTTTGCAGCTTCCCCTCCCTACTACTCTCAAAGCACTGAGGAGATGCCTGGGCTTCTTCTCCTATTATGCCCAGTGGGTTCCCCGTTACGCAGATAAAGCCCGTCCGCTCCTAAAATCGACCTCTTTTCCCCTGGCGGAGGAGGCCTGTCGGGCCTTCGATGACATCAAAGCGGACATCGCGAAGGCCGCGATGCACGCTGTGGACGAAGTCATCCAATTCCAAGTGGAAAGTGATGCGTCTGACTTTGCCCTAGCTGCCACCCTTAACCAGAGGGGCCGTCCGGTGGCCTTCTTTTCCCGGACCTTACAAGGCCCTGAGATTCGACACTCCTCGGTCGAGAAGGAGGCCCAGGCCATCGTGGAAGCCGTCCGGCACTGGCGCCATTATCTCGCGGGCCAACGATTCACCTTAATTACGGACCAGCGGTCAGTTGCCTTCCTGTTTAACACCAGGCAAAAGGGCAAGATTAAGAATGACAAGATCTTGCGGTGGAGGATTGAGCTCTCCACCTACAGATATGACATCATGTACCGGCCTGGGAAGCTCAATGAGCCCCCAGACGCCCTGTCCCGTGGATCATGTGCCAGTGCCCAACTAGACCAGCTACAGTCCCTTCATAACGACCTCTGTCACCCGGGTGTCACCAGCTTTTTCCATTTTGTCAAGTCCCGTAACCTGCCCTTCTCCCTTGAGGAAGTCCGGACGATTACCAGGCAATGCAGGGTCTGCGCTGAGTGCAAACCGCAGTTCTACCAGCCAGGTAGGGCGCACCTTGTAAAGGCCACTCGCGCGTTCGAGCGCCTTAGCGTTGATTTTAAAGGCCCCCTCCCCTCCTCTAACCGCAATGTTTATTTCCTGAATATCATTGACGAATACTCACGTTTCCCTTTTGCCTTCCCCTGCTCGGACATGACCACGGCTACAGTGATTCGGACCCTGAACAAGCTCTTCACCCTGTTCGGCTTCCCAGCCTATATTCATAGCGACCGTGGGTCCTCTTTCATGAGTGATGAGCTGAGGCAGTACCTGCTCGCCAAAGGCATTGCCTCCAGCCGCACCACTAGCTATAACCCCAGGGGCAATGGTCAAGTAGAGCGGGAGAACGCAACCGTCTGGAAGGCCGTTCTATTAGCGTTACGGTCTCGGGGCCTTCCAGTCAGCCGTTGGCAAGACATCCTTCCGGACGCATTACATTCCATTAGGTCACTCTTGTGCACAGCGACCAATACGACCCCTCACGAGCGAATGTTTTCATTTCCCAGGAAGTCCTCCTCGGGTACTTCGCTCCCGGATTGGCTGATGTCCCCGGGACCTGTCCTGCTTCGGAAGCATGTCCGGACCCATAAGGCAGATCCCTTGGTCGAGGAGGTCCAACTGCTCCATGCTAATCCCCAATATGCTTATGTAGCGTACCCTGATGGGCGGGAGGACACGGTTTCTGTCCGTGACTTGGCACCCGCGGGTGCCCCGGAGGTCACCACGTCCTTCCGCCCCACGGTCCCTGGTGTCGTCCATTCGGAGACTGCTACGCCTCTTCCTCCCTCAGTCCCTGTCCCCAATGTAGTGTGCCCAGAGCCTGTTGCAGCCCCCCACCCCCCAGCTCCGGTTCCCACTGTTCCCCATACGCCACCAGGGCCACAGCCCATTCCTCTCGCCCCTATGTACAGCTCGCTTGAGTCGCCGGAGCCGTCGCCACGCAGTACCCGACGACTGGACGGGACGACGGATCGGTCTGCTTCACACCACCCAGCGCCTTCTCTCGACGCTCACTGTACGGAGCCTGGGCCGACGTCGCTCCCTGCTCGGACGACTCTGCGACCTGCACTACGACGATCGCGACGACGGATCAAGCCACCGGTTCGTCTGGACTTGTGATATTGTTTCCGCTTCACCCCTGTGTTGTTTTTTTAAAAGGAAGGGGTGAATGTGGTGGACCTCAGTTGTGCCTTTATCCTATATGGACCACCATTGTGTGTGTTTGTCATACCTGGACACATCCCCTTCCAGTTTGGTTCCTCCCCTCAGCACCTAGTATAAAGGTGGCTGTCTCCTCCCCCTTGTTCAGTCCAGGTCGGTTAATTGTTGGGATCTGCTCCTGATTCTGTTGTGAATAAAAGCCTACATTTATATTGGCATATCGGTAGTCTTTCGCCTTATTGATAGTGCATCAGTGACACAGTGGTTAGCACTGCTGCCTCACAGCACCAGCAACCGGGTTTCATTCCCGACTTGAGTCACTATCTGTGCGGAGTCTGCATGTTCTCCTCGTGTCTGCGTGGGTTTCCTCCTGGTGCTCCGGTTTCCTCCCACAATCAGAAAGACATGCTGGTTAGGTGCATTGACCATGCAAAATTCGCCCTCAGATGCCGGAGTGTGGCGACTAGGGGATTTTCACAGTAACTTCATTGCAGTGTTAATGTAAGCCTTCTTGCGACTAATAAATAAACTTTAACTTTAGGACTGTAATGGAATATTCTCCACTTTTCTGTTTGAGTGCAGCTCTTATAATACTCAAGAAGTTCAAGACCATTCAGGAGAAAGGAACCTATTAAATCATCACTCAATCCATCACCTTATACATTCATTCCCTCCAAGACCAGCACACAGTGACAGTAGTGTTTTTAATCCACAATGCAACTCACCAAGCTTCCTTTCACAGCACTTTCCAAGCCCACAACTTGTACCACCTAGAGAAACAAGGGCAACAGGTGCATTGGAATTGCACCACCTGAAGGTTCCCCTCCAAGTCTCATACCACTTCACTGTCACAAAGCCAAACTCCTGGAATACCCTCTCTAATAGCACTATAGGTGTAACAACACCACAAGGACTGCAGTGCTTCTAGAGGCAGCTGACAACCACTTTGTGAAGGGCAATTAGACAAGTAAAATAAATACTGGCCTCACCAGTGATGGGCACACCCCGTGAAAAAAATAAAATATCCTTGGACATCAGATATTATTCTGTTAAATTAATGCTGCATTCCCTCAAAGATCAATATTCCTCCCTCAGATGTGATGCCCAGAACTGTTCACAGTATTCTAGGTGAGGTATTATCAGGGTTTTGTATAGCTGAAATATGACATAAACGCCTTTGTATTTTCCTCCTTCAGATATTCCATTTGTGACTTGTGACTTATAGCATTCCATTAGCTTTTTGCTTATTTTCTTTACCTGTTCATTGCAATGATCTATGTTCATAAATCCCAAGTCTCCTTCTACCTCCAGTTATTCTGGATTTTCAGCATTTAGAAATTACCATGTTGTGGTCTTTTTGGATCCACAGTGGATGATCTCACTTTGACTTGCATTGAAATTTATTTACCTCAATTTTGCCCATTCACTTCATTTACCAATACTGTTGTAATTTTATTCTTCCAACTATGCTAATATAATATCACATATCTTTGTGTATATTTCATCACCCACGTCATTAGTAAATATGGTGAATAGTTGATATCCCAATACAGATTGTTGCAGAATATCATTAGCCACATCTTGCCAATTAGGCTCCTTATCATTATTCCTATTCTGTTTCTGGTTGCTCAACCATTTTTTTTTGTTTACGGGATCTGGGCATTGCTGGCGAGGTCAGCATTTATTGCCCATCCCCAGTTGCCCATCAGAAGATTGCAGTGAGCTGCCTTCTTGAACCGCTGAAGTCCCTGAGTAGATACACCCATAGTGCTGTTAGGATTTTAGGATTTTGACCCAGTGACAGTAAGGGAATGGCAATATATTTTCAAGTCAGGATGGTGAGTGACATGGAGGAGAACAATCAGGTGGTGGTGTTCCCAGCTATCTGCTGCACTGGTTCTTCAAAATGGTATTGCTCGTGGATTTAGAAGATGCTGCCTAAGGAACCTTGGTGAGTTCCTGCAGTGCATCTTGTAGATGTTACACATGGCTGCCACTGTTCATTGGTGAAGGAAAGATTGAATGTTTGTGGGATGTGCATCAATCGAGCGAGCAGCTTTGTCCTGGATGGTGTAAAGCTTCTTGAGTGTTATTGTAGCTGCACTCATCCAGGCAAGTCGAGAGTATTCCATTACACTCCCGACTTGTGACTTATAGATGGTGGACAGGCTGTGCAGAGTCAGGAGGTGAGTTACTCTCTGCAGGATTCCTAACCTTTAACCAGCCATTTAGTTCAGTTCAGTTGGTGGTCAATAGGATGTTGATAGTGGGGGATTCAACAGTGGTAATGCCATTGGATGTCAAGGGGCGATGGTTAGATCCTCTCTTGTCGGAGATTGTCATTGCCTGGCACTTGTGTGGCACAAATGTTACTTGCCAATTGTCAGCCCAAGCATGGATATTGTCCAGGTCTTGTTGCATTTGGACATGGACTGCTTCAGTATCTGAGGAGTTGCAAATCACACTGAACATTGTGCAATCATCAGTAAACATCCCCGCTTATGACCTTATGATGGAAAGAGGGTACTGGTGAAGCAGCTGAAGATGGTTGGGCCTGGGACACTACCCTGAGGAACTCTTGCAGTGATGTCCTGGAGCTGAGACTTTTGACCTCCAACCACCACAACCATCTTCCTTTGTGCCAATTGAGAGCCGAACCTATGGAGGGTTTTCCCCCGCCCCCCCCTGATTTCCATTGATTCCAGTTTTGCTAGGGCTCCTTGATGCCACACTCAGTTGAATGTTGTCTTGATGTCACGGACAGTCACTCTCACCTCACCTCTGGAATTCAGCTCTTTTGTCCATGCTTGAACCGAGGCTATGATGAGGTCAGGAGCTGAGTAACCTGGCAGAAACCAACTGAGCGTCAGTGAGCAGGTTATTGCTGAGTGAATGCTGTTTGATAGCACTGCTGTTGACTCCTTTCATCACTAGACTGATGGGGCAGTAATTGGTCAAGTTGGATGTGTCCTGTTTCTTATGTACAGGACATAACTGGGCAATTTCCCACGTTGCCAGGTAGATGCCAGTGCTGCAGCTGTACTGGAACAGCTTGACTGGGGGTACAGTCAGTTCTGGAGCATAAGTCTTCAGTACTGTTGCTGGAATATTGTCAGAGCCCATAGCCTTTGCAGTATCCAGTGCCTTCAAACTTCAATTTCCTAACCAGGTCAATAATATGCCTTCGATGCCACAGCTTCAACTTTTGCTCAGTCACCTGTAAGCGACTTTGTCAAAAGTATTCTTGAAGTTGATATAAAGAACATTCATAGATATTCACCTGTTCTTTATTTTAATCATCACCAAAAACATAAATCATGTTCGTCTGGCATGACCTACTCTTCATATTGCCTCTTTCGGATCAGCTAAAAACTTTCAATGTGTTCGATCATGGTGAGTGGAATTTTATAGCCTCGGTCATCCCGAAACCATAAATTCCTGCCTGAGGTCAACAAGCCTTCCCCATGCTCCACCCCGCGCCCGTTCTGATTCCCATTGCGGGCGGTAAAATTCTGGCTGGTATCTTTAATTCTAGAGTCAAGCAAATTCCGAAAACCTCCACCTTTCAAAAGTCAAACTGTTTTAGGTATCTGGAATTCCCTGCCCAGTGAAGCAGTTGAGGCTACCTCATTGAATGTTTTTAAGGCAAGGATAGATACATTTTTGAGCAGTAAAGGAATTAAGGGTTCTGGTGAGCAGGTGGGTAAGTGGAGTTGAGTCCACGAAAAGATCAGCCATGTTCTTATTGAATGGCAGAGCAGGCTTGAGGGGCCAGATCACCTATTCCTGCTTCTAGTTCTTATGAAAGACACCAAAAGGCAGTATTAGGCCATATGACCAAAGGTTTGGTCAAAGAGGTTGAATCAGTTTTCCACCACCTAGAGGATCAGTCAGGCTTGGAATTCAGCGGTATCAGCTGGGCCCAAGGCCCTGAGACTGGAGGGAGCAGGGTGAGATTGGAGGTGGGGAGAGTTTGGAGACTGGAGGGGAAGAGGAGGGAGGAGGGAACAGCTTTAAGACTGGAGGTGGTGGGTTAGTTTAAAGACTGGAAGAAGAGATGGGGAGTTTGGAGACAGGAGGGAGGGGGAAGTTTGGAGACTCGGGGAGGGGAGTTGGAAACTGGAGGAAGAGAAGGGGAGTTTGGAGATGAGGGGAAGGGAGTTGAAGACTGGAGGAAGAGATGGGGAGTTTGGAGACTGGGGAAGAGGGGAGGGAGTTTGGAGAGAGAGGGAATTTGGAAACTAGAGGCACAGGGGAGTTTGGAGACTGGATGGAGAGAAGTGGAGTTGGGAGACTAGAGAGAGAGAGAGAGATGGGGAGAGTTCAGAAACTGGATGGAGGCAGGACTTTGAAGACTGGAGTGAGTTTGGAGTCTGGAAGGTAGGTTGGAGAGAGGGGCAGCCAGTTCTCGAACACAAGTCTTCAGTACTATTGCCAGAATTTTGTCAGGGCCCACAGCCTTTGCGGTTTTCAATGCCTTCAACCATTTCCCTGTATCACATGGAGTGAATCGATTTGGCTGAAGTCTGGAATATGTATGCTGCAGACCTCCATAGGAGACCAAGATGATGAAGGCCAGGTCTGGTATGATTGGGGAGATGATGTGCTTGCATTGAAATACAATAATCTCAGTCTTAGTAGATTCAGTTGGGTCAGCTATTCCTAATCCATGTTAAAACAAGAACAAATTCCTCCCCTGACTGGATTCCAATTTGTATAATACCATCTAACTAACAGGATGCCTTTGAAACTATATCCCAACAAAGGAACAACAGAGCCAGAAGCAAGAGGATGGAGGAAGAGAGAAAGTTAATGGAGCAAAAAGAATTGTTGGCTCTTCAAAATCCAATGGTCCCTGATAAGATGCTTGTTTAGACAGAAAACTGAATCAAGTTTAATATGTTGTTTCTTAATATCATTTCATTTTACTCATACATTTCCTTCTCTTTCTCAATCTTTTATATTTCTTTTGTTTTTGTTGCAAGAATCCATCACTTCCAGAATGACTGGCGAGTCGCAATCCAAGAGGCAATAGATGCCAAACAGCTGTCTGACATTGTTAAAGAATTCCTGTTCCTCCTCCCTCCAGAAAAGAAAAGTTCAGCTTTGAAAATAAAGCAAGCAAACTGTAAAATAGGCATAATTAAGTATTTTTCACTTCAAGCTAATCTTCTACTACTGATAGTGCAATACAAATCTGTATTTCTGGCTTGCCAGATTTTAGACAAAACGTTTTTCTTTAATCAATTTGGTGCATGACCTCCTGTAGTTCTAATTACAGAAATTTATGGCAATTTTGTAATGTTTTCTTGGGTACAACTAATAATACAGGAACTCTCAGTTACTTAAGCAATAAGGTTGATTATGAGGTATTGTATAAGGTAATGGAAGCCAGCTGCTAAATAACTAGCAAGGCTAGAGGCTTGGGCATTTATACAGTAGTGCAGAAGATTGTATACTAAGCATGCTACCTCATAATAGACCAATACACTGTAAAATGTTCCAGCGAGGACAAAATTGAAACTGTTCTAGAGGAAGTGTGGAATTTATCATCATTCCTTTCATTCCACCTCCCAAACATAGAACATAGAAAGCCACAGCACAAACAGGCCCTTCGGCCCACAAGTTGCGCTGATCATATCCCTACCTCTAGGCCTATCTATAGCCCTCAATCCCATTAAATCCCATGTACTCATCCAGAAGTCTCTTAAAAGACCCCAACGAGTTTGCCTCCACCACCACCGACGTTAGCCGATTCCACTCACCCACCAATGAACATTAGAATGGGTAAAATTACAGATAGGATTTTAAACACAAAGTCTGACATTCATGTAATTTGAACTGAACTCTGAGTTTTGAATAATGTTGATCTGGACATTGTAGCAGTTGATCAAAAATGCAACAGGTCAGATTGGTTGGACATTGGTCTTTTCGAGCAACTATAATGTGATTTTGATTTAACATGCCAAAACAGTTTGAATATTATAATATTTCTCCATGTGATCTTGGTGCCACCAATTCATCATGTCAAAAGGATTCTTTATATTTTTAATTTCAATTTTTGGAGGTTAATCTGACAGTCGGATGGCAATGTATTCTGGAGATCTATTTATTATAGAATTATTGGGAAGGCACATCTGTGCTAGTCTAGATAAACCTTCACTGAATCGCCAGAAACGCACTAGAGACTGCTGTTCTCATACTGACTTGCTCACTGCATACGCAAAGATCAGGAATATAGTTAGAAGCCTTCTAATGTCAAGGAGCGGTGGGCATGATGCGGACTCCCATAACAGGAGTACTTAAAACATTCATCCAAAAATGGAATTTGGAGAATTTAAGAGTTTGAACACAGAGAGCGAATGTCTCATTATGAGTTCTGAATGATCGTTGATCCACAATGATATTGAATGAAGAAGTTTATAATTTTGTGCTAGACATGGATTCACTAAAAAATTGAACTGTTGTTTCCAAGCCACTGAAGTAGCCAATTAAAAGCTACTTCTTGCTTCTCTGGGCATTTTGTCTGCATAGCTGTGGGTGGGGGAGGGGTGGCTACTGCCTCGGGAAACCTGATAACCTCATAGCAGATTCCAGGTGCCGGAGTCCTCCTTTTTGGGCATTCCACGGACCTCAGGAGGGCACCCACATTGGCTATGTTGTCCCTGAGGAAACAGCACCATCTTTGCACCATGAATCAACCCCCGATCATTTGGCCCTACCTGCTTGGTCCTAGTGCTCCCCCAATTCCTCTCATCCCTGTTTTAGGATGCCTCAGCCATTGTGGTACCTTTTCCTTGCAACTGCAGTCTCAGCAATAGCCACTGCTATTGTTGGTGCTGCCGAGTTTGTTGAGCTGCCAGCCCTGTGATTGCCTGTGCAGTTCTACAGAGCAGACCCTATTATAAATTAGGATGGCAATTCCAGCAGTGGACACTGAATTGGCCACTCTCGGGTAGACTGGGGTGTGTTCGTGTCTGAAGGAGTGAAAAAGAAATCAAACTGTGATAAAGGTCGTGAGTTGTTTGCTGGTGAACTATGTGTGCCCTTATCCCCAATGTTATGGAGTTAGGGTAAGGAGCTAGGAAATTTAAAAGTGAATTACTCTTTTGGATGATAAGGATTCAGTAAAATATCTCTGTTAACTACCCTATTATAAGTGATATCACTAGAAGGGTAGTGAGTAGCCTGTCTTTATTTTTAAATGGTAAGTTATCATCTAATAGATAAAGAAATGGCGGGGCAGCTCTGACCTTTCCAGTGCACATCCTGTGCCATGTGGGAACTTCAGGATGCTTCCGTGTCTTCAATAATCATTTATTTTTTAATTTATTCTTTGATAGGATATGGGTGTCTCTGGTCAAGTCAGCATTTATTGCCTGTCCCTAATTGTCCTATGTTTAAAAATGATTATCATCATCATCATCATCATGTGTTCTCTTCAAATCCAGAAGCACAGTCCTTGCCTCATAGTATTCTCCATGTCTCTGTCCTCTTCCAGTCTTTTCATTTTCCAGTAACTTCCTTCCACTTTCAAATCATTCAGCATCTTCCTTCCTCTTCCTCTGTTTCCTTGAAATCTTCCCACTATAATGTCTTTTACTAATCTGATTCCTTGTAAGATGTGTTCCGGTCAGTCTTTCTGCCTTTTCCTCTTGAATTTAAGTTAATTAAAATGATGATGATAATTATGGTTTTTAAGTCTTCATCTTACTAAAAGAATGAAATCAAATATCGGGAAAAGAAATGGTATCGCAATCGGATAACGTGAAAATAATGGGTGAGTTCTTCCAGCTGTTCACATCGACCGAGTCTTCCGGTCCCACTGTGTGCTTCCTGCCAGTACGGGGTGGATTCAATGAGAAATCCCCTTGATAATGAGGGGATTAGAAGGTCCCACCGCCAGCCAACAGCGATGCCTTGCACCGCTGAGAAACACACAGCAGGGACACCAGATATTTCCCGTTCATTGAGCTGAGGTTTAATATTTTATCTGTAACTTTGAACCAAAAGACAGCTGCCAGCAAGAAGCCACTCTTTGGCCTAGAAGGTGTTGCCATTACCTTAAAGCTGCATTTTTTCACGTTTGCGAGCTGTATGAATGCACATTGATATTTGTTTCTGTTGGTTGCTGTAGTTGTCCCTTGCTGTGAACTAATGGGCTGCCTAATTTCCCTACATAATAGTAATCACATTTCAGAGGTAGATCATTTCCCGTGAAGAGCACTGGGACATCCACTGGGAGTGTATAAAAAGCTAAATTCAAGTTATTTCTTGATGGATCTCCCACTGGTGCACCCACACTCCCAGTGGATGGTTGATTCTCCATCTCTCAAAGAAGCTGCTGATTCTTACAGAAGTGTATTGTGGGCTTTCTGTCAATAGCAATGTTATGTAATATTCATCAGAGTAACAAGGCGGTAGTGACAGCAATGCAACAATAAAAGCAAAATACTGAGGATGCTGGAAATGTGAAATAAAAACAAAAAATGCTGAAATTACAAAGCGGTTTTGGCAGCATCTGTGGAAAGAATGAATATGCGCAATTTTTTGAGTCTATTAGCCTCCAGCTAATAGACCCACAAAATCATCATGGTGGTGAAATAGCATGGATTTGCGCCAGCGAGATTTACAATCGCGATCTTCCCAGGCCTGATGCAAATAGGTTCATGCCCAGGAAGGATGAGAACCTGATTTGAATAAATCTGAATGCACTGACAGATCGGGGCATGTGCCACGGTCCACTCAGCGCTATGCTGCCGGCCTCTTCTGCCCCTCCCACTGAATTCAACAGGATTTACGCCGAGACACTGTACAGTGCACAGTGTGTGGGGGATTCATTTTTAAACTCTTACTGAAAAACAAACAGCTTGATTTACTCCAGTTTTTAGAATCGCCCCCCACCTATTTACTTTGAAGAAAGAAAGAAGTTGTATTTCTATAACCTACCTTGAAGCTTTTGAGGACATGGTGATACAACACGGCTGCAAGCTTGGTGGGAATTAGATAACTCAGCACTTTTTACTCTGGTTGAGTTCTATCCCACTTGCTTAGCTACCAAGCAGTGCACACACTAAGCTTGAAACACTGCAAACTCCCCAATTTCTTTGAACTTGCAATCACTCTTAAAGGTGGCTTCTACGAGATGAAGGTTAACCTCCACTCACTCAAGCTCTAATGATACCAATGACGACTTAACAGCGGAGCTTAGGAGTGGTATAACAAAATGCATATGATGACCAGATATGTAATTGAGCAAGGAAAAAGTCTTGCTCAAGTAGCTGGACAGACATACTTGCTAGCCAGGGTTTACAGAATGATCATCTTGTACTGCACTGTGCACAACAGTGATGACTGGAACTGAAGGATGCTGATAACACATCATCAGTGAATAAATTCAATGAAGAGGAGTAGGCAAAATTTGAAGCTGTCAACTCCAACATAGCACCAACCACTCACATTGCTTACTGGGATATCAAGAATTTCTTTAGAACCACAATGTTCAGTTAGTCGCTACCACGGGACTGATGAAACAATCCCATCCAATGACCACTGGCCCACTTCTCCTTGCCCCCCCCCCCCACTCCCCGCAACTCCACAGACAGACCTATAACCAATCACCCACCCACTGCATATCCTCCTACTGTTTGCCATCCATTCATAGAATCATAGAAACCCTACAGTGCAGAAAGAGGCCATTTGGCCCATCTAGTCTGCATCGACCACAATCCCACCCAGGCCCTACCCCCATATCCTTACATATTTACCCGCTAATCCCTCTAACCTTCATATCTCAGGACTCTAAGGGGCAATTTTTAGCATGGCCAATCAACCTAACCCGCACATCTTTGGACTCATGACATTGCTTTCAGCAACATGCAACTGAAAGGTTGATTTGCCAGCCATCAATCAAAAATGTGCAACACCGGAAAGTGGTGCAAAATAATAAATCTTATGTGATTCTACCAAACAATGAAAACTTAACATAACTTCTCTTCAAATATCTATGTGTATACACTCTTGTTCTTCAAAACTCCAGAGAATGTAAAATGTCCCAATAAGGCAATCCCCATAATCCAGTAATCAGTTCGCTGAAACCTTGTTGTACTCTCTCAAAGCCAAACGTACCCTGCCTTAGGCAAGGAGATCAAAACTGGACACATTACTCCAGCCATGGTCTCAACATGGCTCTAAGCAATTGCAGTAAGACTTCTTTACTCTTATACCCCAATTCCCTTGTAATAATG